>NC_053390.1:416367280-416968842 GCF_905171765.1 Bufo bufo
TTTCCATAGTCTGAGAGCCATAATTTTTTCAGTTTTTGGGGCGATTACCTTGGGTAGGGTAGTATTTTTGCAGGATGAGATGACGGTTTTATTGGCACTATTTTGTGATGTAAGGTGACAAAAAATTGTTTATTTAGCACAGTTTTCATTTTAATTTTTTTACGGTGTTCATCTGAAGGGTTAGGTCATGTGATATTTTTATAGAGCCGGTCGATACGGACGCTCCGATACCTAATATGTATACTTTTTTTTTATTTATGTAATTTTTACCCAATGATTTCATTTTTGAAGAAAAAAAAATTATGTTTTAGTGTTTCCATAGTCTGAGAGCCATAATTTTTTCAGTTTTTGGGCGATTACCTTGGGTAGGGTATGATTTTTGCGGGATGGGATGACGGTTTTATTGGCACTATTTTCGGGTGCGTGTGACTTTTTGATCGCTTGCTATTACCTTTTTTGTGATGTAAGGTGACAAAAAATGGTTTATTTAGCACAGTTTTTATTTTAAATTTTTTACGGTATTTATCTGAGAGGTTAGGTGATGTAATATTTTTATAGAGCCAGTCAATACGGATGCGGCGATACCTAATATGTATACTTTATTTTTATTTATGTAAGTTTTACACAATAATATCATTTAAAAAAAATATATATATCATGTTTTAGTGTCTCCGTAGTCTGAGAGCCATATTTTTTTCAGTTTTTGGGCGATTATCTTAGGTAGGGTCTCATTTTTTGCGGGATGAGATGACAGTTTGATTGGCACTATTTTGGGGTGCATATGACTTTTTGATCGCTTGCTATTACACTTTTTGTGATGTAAGGTGACAAAAAAATGGTTTATTTAGCACAGTTTTAATTAAAAATTTTTACGGTGTTCATCTGAGGGGTTAGTTCATGTGATATTTTTATAGAGCCGGTCGATTCGGACGCGGCGATACCTAATATGTATACTTTTTTTTATTTATGTAAGTTTTACACAGTAACAGCTTTTTTAAAACAAAAAAATGTTTTAGTGTCTCCATATTCTGAGCCATAGTTTTTTTTGTCTCAGGTAGGGGCTAATTTTTTGCGGGATCAGGTGACGGTTAGATTGGTACTATTTTGGTTGGCAAGTGCCTTTTTGATCGCTTGCTGTTGTACTTTTTGTGATGTAAGGTGACAAAAAAATGGTTTATTTAGCAGTTTTTTCTTTTGTTTTTTTTACGGTGTTCATCTGAGGGGTTATGTCATGTAATATGTTTATAGAGCCAGTCAATACGGACGCTTCGATACCTAATATGTATACTCCCCCCCCCCTATTTTTTACCTATTTTTTTTACTTTATTTGAAGAAAATGACGTTTTTGTTTATTTTTACTTGAAACTTTTAATTTTTTGGGGGGAAAACTTTCTTTTTTCAACTTTTTTTTTCACTTAATTTTTTGTCCCACTTTGAGACTTGAACTTTTGGGGGTCTAATCCTTTACAATGCATTCCAATACTTCTCTATTGGAATGCATTGGCTGTATGAGTATCACTGTGTGTATTACTCATACAGCTTCCGGCCTGTGAGATTCAGGGGGCTGGATCTCACAGGCTCGTCACCGGAAGGCAGCGCGATGTCTTCCTTAGACATCGAGCTGCCTTCCATGCCATCGGGTCCCCTCTACAGCCGCATGGGGACCCGATGGCACCGCCCGCCGCCGCAATAGGTAAAAGCCGCAAATTGCAGGTCTGAATTGACGTGCGGTTTGTGGCGATCGCTGACATGGGGGGGTCACGGGACCCCCCTGTGCATTTAGCCGAGGTGCCTGCTCAATCATTTGAGCAGGCACCGGCTTCCGATCACCAGCCGCTGTGCGGCGGTGATCAGAAATACACAGGGCGTACAGGTACGCCCTGTGTCCTTAAGTACCAGGACATAAGGGCGTACCTGTACGCCCTGTGTCCTGAAGAGGTTAAGAGAAAATCAGTAAAAACCCCATAGACTGCAGTAGAATTCTATTGCAGTCTATGGTATAATATTTAATCTCATATGCCCTAAGGGAAATAAAAATTTAAGTAAAAATAAAAATTGGAATAGGAATGAATAGAGAAGCTGACTTCCTGTCAAATACTGTAAGCTTTTGTGTCAGTTGAAGAGTCAGTGTCAGTCACATGACAAAGCTTAGTGCCAGAAGAGAGTGGATAACTACACAAAACCTGCTAAGGGAAATTACCTTTTACATCATGTACCTTTCTAACAGGCCAGAGAATCTGACTGCATTCCTTGCACTATCCTAGAGTGGGGAGTGAATACCACTCAGGGGCCAGGGTCTGACCCCCTAAAAAGGTCCCCTTAACAGCATTGCACATTGAACTCAGAAGGGTACAGGCTGTCATCAGAATCTCAGTTGTAGCCTTCACAGTTGAAAATAGATATAAAATATGGATCAACTGTTTTCATATTTTTAATATGCATTACTGTCCTTTTTTCATTTTCTTCTGGCGGCTACCATTGTTGTGTCTGTCACTGTTATGGGGTTACACTATGGTTGTCATTTTAACCCCTTCCCGCTATGTAACATACTATTAAGCTACAGAATGCAGGTAATTAATGCTGTGCTGTAATGCATCAGAGAATAGATCATCAGTTAGAATAAAGTGCAGAACCCCTTTAACTTTAATAATTAAATTTATTTTCATTTTGAGGGATATCTTTTCCATTCACACGTCCGCAAAATGGGTCCGCATCCGTTCCGCAATCTTGTGGAACGGGTGCAGACCCATTCATGTTCAATGGGTCCGGAATGTGCTGTCCGCATCCGCATCTGTGCTTCCGTTTCCGCAATTGCAGACAAGATCAGGCATTTTCTATTATAGTGCCGGCTATGTGCGGTCCACAAATTGCGGAATGCACATTGCCGGTGTCCGTGTTTTGCGGATCCGCAAAACACTTACGGACGTGTGAATGGACCCTCATAGTAACATTATTAAAGGGTACGTTTTATCTTTATGTATATTCTAATGGATTGCCTTCCTTGTACAATGTTATAATATACTTTCTATGTTAGAAAGTATATTATAGTGCATTTGTATTGTGCGGCAGTTGTGTGCGGTTCTGCAGGTATATAGAGGGACAAGCGTTATTAGAACAAATCATTTCTACTGGTGTGATATACCAATCGCCCCCCCAAAAAACTGATTGAAGCGGGGTGTTATATACCAGTATACTTTCTTTAAAGTGTATTTGGGTACTTTATAGTGCATTTGCACATGCGCGTACGCGAAAATTATATTGCCGATATTTTGCATTGAAAAAAATTATAAATTGAGATCGCAAATTCGAATAATACATCTGGTATGTCACTGTCCATGTTGTGGGACTATTTGTGCACTTCTAGTAATTATTTCTTGGCTGCAAATATGAGCTGAAGGCTTTTCAAGTTCGCCGAACATTTGATCGCATTCACGCGTTCACGTTCGCGAACCGTCCCGGCAGATGTTCGTCCATCACTGTTGGTCAACCCCTTTAACCTAAGTTATTATATTGAAAGTCTTCATCTGCTGTTGGTGACGTATTTTGTAACATTTTTGTGCAATGTGTTGGAATAAAACAAGTCTGTGAATTGGGTAGATTAATATGACATGAACATTTTGCAATGCTTTCAATGATATGTACCGATTTGTAATCATAGCGATGTCACTGCTATTTTTATTTTTATTTTATTATTTTTATTGAGATGAAATCAATAAAGTGACCATACAATGTCCAGAGAAAAACCAGACATATATGACAATAAGTCAAGTACTGAAAATACAATCGGTACAGTATTTAGTTGACCGTGAGTCTCATATATCTTTGTCTGACTGTACTTTTTCACACATATGAGCCACCATTAGAAACATGTCTTAAAAACATAGAAGGGAGGGGGAGGAAAAAGGGAAGAAAATGGGGTAGGGTGGGCAGGGCTACACTGCTAGAGAAACCAAAGTACCTCGTAGAGAGGATTTAAGATACCATGATGTGTACTGGAATGACTAACTCAGTGATGTCTGCGGGGTTAAGATGAGCCATGATAAAGGTCTGCCATTTGTTGAAAAATTTTGAGGCTGAGCATTCCTTGTGTCTTACTGCCTCCACCCTTTCAAAACCCATCAGAACCTTCAATTCAGAGATCACCACATCAATGTCTGGCATAGTATTTACTAACCATCGTTGCAGTAAAATTCGCTTAGCTGTCAGCAATATAGAATGTAGGATAATCGGGATCTTGGTAGGGTGGCCGGACTGGTCCTTATCGAGGCGTATGTAATGAAACACTAACCTGTGACTCCAATGGTAAGTTCAAGGACCAGTGTTTCTTGATATAAGATAACACACTGTCCCAGAAGTGAAATACCTTGGCACACGTCCATATGCCATGCCAAAAGTCAGTTGCTGGCATGTGACAATTAGGACAATGAGTAATGCGATCCGGGAATCGGGGAGAGGCTGGAAAATTGAAGCCATAAATTGCATGATGCATCATTTTGAAATATGTTTCTCGCCATGTTTCGCTTATAACGCACTGGCAGACTTTGCCCCAACCCTCTAGGATTTTTACCCCGATCTCATCATCCATTGTAATGTGTTCCCATCTCCGAAACAGAGTGGAAGGCTTAGCTTTCGTCAGATTCCCAGAAAGTGCTCTGCATAACCTTGAGTGGGACATATGTAACATCCGAGAGTATGTCACTAAAACTCTGTCACCCTGCTATATGATGTTAAAGTGTAAATGTGTTAACATCCTGTGTAATCTGACATTGCATTTGTATTATATGGATTTACTGGGACTGTTTAATATGTATTTGCTGTAATTCTCAATGTACACCAGCAGGTGGCAGCAATATGTAGGCAGACCATAGCTAGTTAATAGACCTAGACTGGAATACACCATTCCAGGCTAGCTTCCCTCTTTCTGAGGAGGAGTGGAATGTTCCCACATCCTACTTCAGGGGGAGGAAGGAAAGTTCTAGGCGGTGTGAGCCACCCCCCTGTTGGAGTAGGCTGTGTTGATAGGAGCTCCCAGAAACAGGGACCCCAACCAAGGATCCAAGCCTCGGCTGAGGCCCCAGATCAACCTTCCCAGCCTGAGTCCCTTACCTCAGCTGGTGACCAAAAGAAGGCAGCCATCTACAGAACTACCAGATCTCCAGGAAGAAACCATCATACCCTGCGAGCAGTCCTGTAAGTAAAGATCCCCAAACTAAAGAGAAGATAAGTACCTCTTCAGCTAGTCAGACCCAAACTAAGCAGAGTACAGACATAGCAGAAGATAGATACCTGCCAGATCTATAGGCATATGTACCAGATGCAGAATAGATATAAATTCCTGCCACATATTGCCAAAACCTGCTGGGATCCTAGACTAAAGCTGTATACTTGTATGGATCAAGAGCTGCATATCATAACATCAAGTAAAGACAAGTTAGACCCTATTATCTGTGTGGAATTCCATTATTCCTCCATTACTCCTATTGACAACACTCATTTTGTTGCATGTGAGCCAGGATACAGGAGTCCAGCCGTACTACAGGTAGGAGACACCGTTGACACTATACAGAGACATTATCCCCCTCTGGCATTCCTTACCTAGTACGTGAGCTCATTAACCTCTTAAAGGGCCCTGCTACAGTACCTGCGCAAGCTGCAACTGGCATCACGAACTTACACATATAAAACTGACCTACTGCATTGCAACCCCACTGACCCAGCGTCCTGCTCATTGCACATTGTTTGGGGTAAGTAATTAAGAATATCATCAAAGGGATTTGTAAGTGCCTCCCTCAATAAGTTTCTTAATCTAGGCTTACAAAAACCGAGAGTCTGCATAATCAATAAGAAATGAGAATCTGGTAGGGCATATTTTTCCTTCAATTCCGAAGGAGTCAACCATCATTTCTCCTCTAGGTGCATCAGATGCTTCGCCCCGACCACCTCTCTGGATACCCATAGCGCAGAAAGTCCTGTCTGGTTCCCCTGAGGGAACTCCGGATGTTCCCACAGTGGCATTAGCTTAGAGATCGAATGGGATAGACCAAAAGTCTTCCTTATTGCCTTCCAAGCCGCGATCGTGTCCCTTATCAATATTGAGGTTTTGATGTCCCTGGGAAGCAAGGCCAGATTCGAGTGGAGGCCACAATGCCACAAAATTCCACTGGGCCACTAGATTTTGCTACAGCTCTCTATTAGAAAAGTGGTCAGTGTGGTGTACCCAATCTGAAATGTGCCTCAGAAGGCATCAAAGATTGTACCCTCTAATATTTGGGAATTTCATCCCTCCCTCTGGTTTCCAGAGCATGAGCTTTGAAAGGGAGATGCGAGGTCGTCGGCCGGACCACAAAAAGGTGGTAAACACCCTATTTAAAGCAGTTACATCGGCATGTTTCAATAGGATGGGGAGTGTTTGGAGGGGATAGAGTAATTTAGAGAAACTCATCATTTTGATAAGCTGGCATCTACCTAGTAAGGACAAGGGAAGCGAGTGCCATCTTTTCAGTTCAGATATTATTTTCGCAATAAGGGGTGGGTAATTTAACTGATACAATAAACCAGGGACCCTACCTATCTTCAACCCCAGATAGGTGATATGTCGTTTTACCGTTGTGGAAGAAAAACCATGGGAAGGCCAAAGATGAGGGGGATTTGCAGTGTGTAGCTCCAGGACCTCACTTTTAGAGGAATTAATTTTGTCGCCCGAGAAAGATCCAAAAAGATGGAGGAGATCTATCAAAGGGCCCAAATGCTGCTGAGGGTTAGACATAAAGAGCAATAGGTCATCGACGTATAAAGCCATGTTGACCTCCTTTTTCCCTACTGTGATTCCCGAGTAAAGCTCAGAATCCTCTAGGAATCTGGCTAGAGGCTCAATAGCTAAGTCAAAGAGGAGAGGGGAGAGCGGGCACCCCTGTCTGGTCCCTCTCTGAAGAGGGAAAATGTGGATAGAAACCCTCCCGTATGAATTAGTGCAGCTGGGCTTTTGTAAAGCCCCTGTAAGAAGATGCGGATATCCCCAAAGATCCTGAATTTGTCAAGCACCGCCCCCAGCCAGTCCCATCGAAGTGAGTCAAAAGCTTTTTCCGCATCTAAGGCTAGTAATATGGGGGCTGTGTCTGGCTGAGGGCGGCGCCGAACCCAATCCAAGGCTGCTAGCACCTTTCTAATGTCAGCCACCCCCGAACGACCTTTTATAAAACCCACTTGTGAGGGACCTATCAAGGTGGGCATCAGGATGCTCAGTCTATCAGACAAGATCTTGGTTAAAAGTTTAAGATCCTGATTGATGAGTGAGATCGGGCGATAGGAACCCGGGTCCTGCGGATCCTTATTAGGCTTCAATATCAATTTAATGTAGGCCACATTGACATGGGCAGGAAAATTACCTGTACGGAAGAGGTGATTAAAGTATTCAACTAGGGTGGGGGTGAGATGCTCTTGTAACACCTTATAGAACTCTCCTGAAAACCCATCAGGGCCTGGCGCTTTCCCATTATGTAACGAGCTTATAGTGTACAGAATCTCCTTAGCAGATATTTCAGCGTTTAGGATCCCCTGCTGTTCCGCTGTCAAGGATGGGAGCTTAATCTTGGATAAAAAGCATTTACCCCATCCCCCGGAGTGTCCCGATAGAGCCGTTCATAATACTTCCCTAGCAGCTCGTTGATTAATTTAGGGTTCGTCTGCGAAACTCCACCCTCATCTCTTAATGACGTGATGACTGTGAGAACCCTCCTGCTCCTGGCCAGATTTGCTAACATTTTGCCCGACTTGTTCTCAAAACGAAAAAGATCAGTCTGGTACTCTGAGTGATACATTGCCTCCCACCTATCAAGCAGCAATTCAAAATGACTTCTAGCTGCCAGCCATATATCTTTGTGCTGGGTCGTGGCTGCCTGAAGAAAATTTGTGTATGCTATTCGCAAAGCTGTGCTAGCTTCCTGGTATTGCTGGGCAATTACTTTGCGCAAATTACTCACATAGCTGATTATCCGGCCTCTCAAAACCGCTTTGACAGTTTCCCAGTGGATTGAAACATCTGATGAACCCGAGGATTATCACCCTGGAACTGCAGCCACCAACCTCTCAGAATATCTTTGAAGTTGTCATCCTTGGCTAGGAACGAGGGAAAACGCCATATAAAATCAGTCCCTCTAGGGTACGTATTCTGCAAGAATATGGAGATAGGTGAGTGATCAGAGATGAGTAACTCATGGATCTCGGAGGATACTACCCTAGAGGACATGTGTGAAGACACAAAAAGATAGTCTATTCGAGACCAAGCATTGTGAACATGAGAAAAGTGCGTATATTCTCTGTCATCAGGGTGTAGGGAGCGCCAGGTGTCATGTAGGCCCATGGAGGCCAATAAAGGTTGTAATACCCTATCAGAAAGCCTCAGTGAGCCTTTAGCCCCTTCAGCTCTTTTCCGGTCTTCCAGAACAGAGGCAACTGAGTTGAAATCGCCACCCACAACCCTATTGGGAGTACCATCCGCATGCAATCTGTTCTCTAGAAGAGCGTAAAAATGTGCATTGTTATCATTTGGGGCATAGAAATTGTGAATGCTATATGAGGTTCCTTCAAATTCAACCTGTAGCCTATGCCATCTACCCTCACTATCATGAGATTCTGAGGTCACCGTTCCTGAAAAGTGTTTGTGGAACAGTGTAAGCACTCCTGCCCTGCGCTCTCTGGCCGAGGATCCATAAACAGAGCCTACCCAAAACTTCTTTAAACAAAAGAAGTCCTTGTCATCAAGATGGGTTTCCTGAAGGAGAACTATGTCGGGCTGCAGGCGTTTTAGATGTCCCAAAAATTTGGAATGTTTCTACGGTGACCGCAGTCCCTTAACGTTCCAGGAGATGATCTTCATTATGGCTCTAGTGACCCCGGATCCCCGGGCAGAGAGAACGACTGGTCAGTAGGGAGGAAGGAGGGGAGGAAAGAGGGGGAGAACACGATACACAAAATAACTGACAGAAACACTGCCTGTATATAGTATTAAATTTTCCGTTCGCGAACGGCGAACACGAATTTCTGCAAATGTTCGCGAACCGGGCGAATCGCCATAGACTTCAATAGGCAGGCGAATTTTAAATACCCACAGGGACTCTTTCTAGCCACAGTAGTGATGGAAAAGTTGTTTCAAGGGGACTAACACCTGGACTGTGGCATGCCGGAGGGGGATCCATGGCAAAACTCCCATGGAAAATTACATAGTTGACGCAGAGTTGGATTTTAATCCATAAAGGGCATAAATCACCTAACAATCCAATTTTTTTTTTAACAACGTGGTTTAAAACATCCAGTGTGTGTATACGATCAGGTATGATGTTGTATCGATCAGGTAGTGTAAGGGTTACGCCCGCTTCACAGACATTGACAGACCAAACTCCCCTTTTAATGCACCGCAAACAACCGCAAACAGTCCATTTGCCCAACCGCAAACTCCCCATTTGTACAAGGTTGGATACCAAGCTAGCCATGTCCCGTAGATGTCATTGAAGGTTTCTTCCTCCACCCAGCCACGTACAACACCAAGGGTCCCGGAAATGTGAATTGAATAGATTTTTCGAAAGGGGAGATGGTTAAAAAAACGCTGGCTCCCTCCCCCTTGTTTGAATCCACGCCACGGTCACTGCGTCTGCGCCGTGCAATTTACTGTACCACCCGATATGAGTGGTATTTTCTGTAGTTCTCTCTTCTCATCAGTTTAATCCATGTTATGTCCCCAATCTGGGGTCCATTTATTAAATAGATTTTTCGAACGGGGAGATGGTTAAAAAAACGCTGGGTCCCTCCCCTTTGTTTGAATCCACGCCACGGTCACTGCGTCTGCACCGTGCAATTTACTGTCCCACCCGATATGAGTGGTATTTTCTGTAGTTCTCTCTTCTCATCAGTTTAATCCCTGTTACGTCCCCAATCTGGGGTCCATTTATTAAATTGATTTTTCGAACGGGGAGATGGTTAAAAAACGCTGGGTCCCTCCCCTTTGTTTAAATCCACGCCACGGTCACTGCGTCTGCGCTGAAAGGTATTTGAGTGAGTGACACCCTGTAACGGTATAAGTGGAGGCCTAGCCAGTGGCCACAATACAGTCGGTGTGGGCCTGACACACACGGGCTTGCAACTGTGATTAGATCACAAAAAAATATTAAATATAATTTTTTTTTATCTGCGAGGTATTTGTTTAATCCCTGTTACGTCCCCAATCTGGGGTCCATTTATTAAATTGATTTTTCGAACGGGGAGATGGTTAAAAAACGCTGGGTCCCTCCCCTTTGTTTAAATCCACGCCACGGTCACTGCGTCTGCGCTGAAAGGTATTTGAGTGAGTGACACCCTGTAACGGTATAAGTGGAGGCCTAGCCACTAGCCACAATACTGTAACGTGGTTCCGAAGGTGCACTCGGTCCCCCATTACCCGCAGACCTGTTGCTTAGCTTTAGGAATGAGGATCTGTGTTTGACCTCATTCCCAGGGCGGCTTTACTGCTGGGTGGCTCCCTGCTCCTAAGTATGCCTTGAGCGCCGAGCTGATCACTCGGTGCTCAACTGGTTGGTCTGTCGGTCATGTGACGCTGGCCACGTCACATGACCCTCACTCCCCACTATAAATACAGGCAGCCTGCTAGCCACAGGTTGCCTGTTAATTTCTAGGTTCCTGGCTATTTGTTGGACTACTGAATACTCATCTGACTCCGTTCCCTGACGATCCTTTGCCTGCTCCTCCTGTACTACGCATCCGTCCTGGTATTGTGACCTCGGCTCCCACCTGACTACTCTCTTAGGACTTCTCTTGTACTTCTCTACTCTCCTGGTATTTGACCCCGGCTTCTCCTGACCATTCTTTGCTTAACCCTTTGTACTGCGTAGCTCTCTTGGTTCCGACCCGGTCCGTTCATGTTCCATATTTTGTCTTGTCTGTCTTCCCTGCACGTATCCTAAGTTAGGGACTGTCGTCCAGTTGTCCCCTGTCACCAGGACTTGTGAGGCAAGTAGGCAGGGCCAGGGGTGAGGGTGGAGCGCAGTGGTCACTATCCTTCCCCCTGTGTGTGTGTGTGGACGTGACCGTTACAAATACAGTCTGTGTGGGCCTGACACACACGGGCTTGCAAATGTGATTAGATCACAGAAAAATATTTAATATAATTTTTTTTATCTGAAAGGTATTTGAGTGAGTGACACCCTGTAACGGTATAAGTGGAGGCCTAGCCAGTGGCCACAATAGTCTGTGTGGGCCTGACACACACAGGCTTGCAAATGTGATTATATCACAGAAAAATATTAAATAGAATTTTTTTTTATCTGCAAGGTATTTGTGAGTGAGTGACACCCTGTAATGGTATAAGTGGAGGCCTAGCCACTAGCCAGTGGCCACAATACAGTCTGTGTGGGCCTGACACACACGGGCTTGTAAATGTGATTAGATCACATAAAAATATTAAATAGAATTTTTTTTTATCTGCAAGGTATTTGTGAGTGAGTGACACCCTGTAACCATATAAGTGGAGGCCTAGCCACTAGCCAGTGGCCATAATACAGTCTGTGTGGGCCTGACACACACTGGCTTGCAACTGTGATTATATCATAGAAAAATATAAAATATAATTTTTTTCGTCTGCAAGGTATTTGTGTGTGAGTGACACCCTGTAACGGTATAAGTGGAGGACTAGCCACTAGCCAGTGGCCACAATACAGTCTGTGTGGGCCTGACACACACGGGCTTGCAAATGTGATTAGATCACATAAAAATATTAAATAGAATTTTTTTTTATCTGCAAGGTATTTGTGAGTGAGTGACACCCTGTAACGGTATAAGTGGAGGCCTAGCCACTAGCCAGTGGCCACAATACAGTCTGTGTGGGCCTGACACACACGGGCTTGCAAATGTGATTAGATCACATAAAAATATTAAATAGAATTTTTTTTTATCTGAAAGGTATTTGTGAGTGAGTGACACCCTGTAACCATATAAGTGGAGGCCTAGCCACTAGCCAGTGGCCACAATACAGTCTGTGTGGGCCTGACACACACTGGCTTGCAACTGTGATTATATCACAGAAAAATATTCAATATATTTTTTTTTTATCTGCAAGGTATTTGTGAGTGAGTGACACCCTGTAACGGTATAAGTGGAGGCCTAGCCACTAGCCAGTGGCCACAATACAGTCTGTGTGGGCCTGACACACACGGGCTTGCAACTGTGATTAGATCACAGAAAAATATTAAATATATATTTTTTTTATCTGCGAGATATTTGTGAGTGAGTGACACCCTGTAACGGTATAAGTGGAGGCCTAGCCAGTGGCCACAATACAGTCTGTGTGGGCCTGACACACACGGGCTTGCAAATGTGATTAAATCACAGAAAAATATTAAATAGAATTTTTTTTTATCTGCGAGGTATTTTCTGTCACACCCTGTATGAATGGTGTGCACACAGTACTGTCTGTGACTGAGCCTGCAGCCTCTCACACACGGGCAGGCAACTGCAATATATATATATATATATTTTTAAAAAAAAGCAGACTGATGTACCAGCCCTGAAAAGGGCTTTTTGGGGTGCTGTCAGGATGATGTCCTTACAGCAGATGAGTCTGTGGACACAGAACACTGCCCTAGCTAACGCTTTCCCTATTGAATCAGCAGCAGCAGCACTGTCCCTCCTCTCACTGAGAATGCAGATTCCGAATGAATCTAAAATGGATGCTGTCCAGGAGGTGGGAGGGTCTGGGAGGGAGGGTCTGCTGCTGATTGGCTGGAATGTGTCTGCTGACTGTGAGGTACAGGGTCAAAGTTTACTCAATGATGATGTATAGGGGGCGGACCAAACATCGCATATGTTCGCCCGCCGCGGCGAACGCGAACAAGCTATGTTCCCCGGGAACTATTCGCCGGCGAACTATTCGGGCCATCTCTACCTGTATATACTGCAGGTGATACCCGCCAGGCACTAAGGCTAGATGGCTTTTGCCTATCCTAAATCTGGGCGTTGACTTCTCTTTTTTCTGCCATGGCGGAACTCCCTAATGCACCGCCAAGTAGCAATAACAACTAGTGAGGTTAAATTTAAATGTAGACTAGAAGACAAATTCCTGACTACAAACAAGAATATAACTCCTGTAGACATCATGGAAAAATAAGGCACATTTGAGCTAGAGTGCTACTACCACATCTCAGATATTAATTCAGTAGTCCCCAGGTGCTTAAGTCCTGGCTGCTTCATCTTTTACTTCTGGAGCGTCTTCTCGGGTCATTTCGCGAGCGGCCTCTCTGCCGACGATCGATGAGTTCCGCGGACATCCTTGGTGAAGACCTCTGGGGAGAGGGGGCAGCCTCCTGTTGCTCCGAGTTAATAATTCCGCTGATAGCCTTTTCCGCCTCAAAGGGGGGTCGAAAGGTAACTGTGCTTCCCTGGGCACGGTGGATCCTCAGCACCGCCGGAAACATAAGTTGAAAGCGAATGTTCTGATGGTAAAGCTTGGTGCAGATAGGGCTGAAAGCCTTACGTTTTTTTGCAACCTCTGTCGAAAAGTCCTAAAATAGCAAAATTCTGTGGCCTCTGAGGGTAATTGGGTGCTGCCTCCTGCAAAAGCTGCGAAGCATGGCCACCTTATCGTTAAAGTCCAAGAGTTTGAATATAACTTGGCGCGGTCTTTCATCTCCATTACGAAGAGACGTTGCAGTGATGTCCTTGGTCAAGACTCTGTCTGGGCCTATCCTGTGGGCGCGTTTCACCCTGCAGAAGAAGTTTAGACCCAAGGCTTCTGGTAGTTCCCATTCGCATAAATCTAGGAGCTATGGTTGTTTCATGGATTCAGGTAATCCCACCACCCTCGGGTTATTGCGACGGGACCTATTCCCTAGGTCATCAACCTTGGAACGCAAGTAATCCAGGGCATGCTGTTGCGATTAAATAACTGAGTCAGAGTCCCCAACTTGTTGCTGGAGAGAGGACAGCTCCCTTTCCAAGTTTCCCACTTGAAGACTGGTCTGGATGACCTCCTCTCTTTGAGAATTAAAGGAGGCCATTATGGTGGTCTCCAATGTCTTTTGGATGTCCGGCATAATGTACAGCGCCACTTCTATGGCAAGCTTTTTGTAATCCAGAGGGTCAGAGCTTCCCATCAGAGTCACTGCGTCCTGGGAGTTTTGAGAACTCTCCTCTTGAAATAGCAGTGGCTGGCTTTCCGCCATTTTAGCCGCGCTCTGAGAGGCTGTCTGGTGCGTGCTTGTAGATTTCTGACCGCTCCGTAGGAGGTAGCGGTCCATCGACAGCCAGGAGTAAGTAAGCGATATTCGCCTCACGTCCCTCGGGGGTATCAGACGTCTCCCCACGCCACAAAATGATCAGCAGAGTCGGCGGCAAGAGGGAGCTCCGAGCGCTGCTACTTCACATGGCAGCGCCGGAACCGGAAGTCTGTCACTGCTATTAGGAATCACACAGAACTACAGGATGTAATGTCACCATATTGTATGAGTTGCTTGTAATGTTTTTACTGTATGTTGTTGATCATATATCACCTCTATTCCAGAAGAAGTCTTGTCTTGGCACATATGTATGTCTTTTTTCTCCACGGTGCTAGAAATCAGTTATTTACTCACCTACCTGATGACATAGGGCATAGTTTGCCTGGTTACTGTTGGCTGTTTATTAGTCTTTTAACAAGTTCATCTTGTTAAAATCCAGAATCCAGAGGGGGGAAAACAGCAGTCTGGTTTGAAGTTGTTTGGGAGCAGCACCTATAAAAGCAGACAAAAAAAGCAAGTTTGTGAGCGTTCGCTTGTTTGATTCTAAGTGTGTGTTCCGTTTAAGTGACTTGAGATTCAGGGACTATAGAAGAGGACTACAGTAAATCAGTTGCTTTTCATTGCTGTGTATTATTGTATTTTTTCTTTCTCTTTTCTTGTGTAATCCCTACTTATGGTGGCTCACCCTGTCAGTATCTACGGAGTTGGTGCTGCAAAACCTAATGACTCACCCAGTCAGAAAAAGTTGTGCAATAGATAATAAATTAAGGCTGAGCACTCACCACTTGGGCCATAGAAGACAATGTAGTAGATAAACACCTAGGTAATTTATTAATATAAAATGCACATATCCTGTGTAAAATACAGTGAGATAGATATGGAATATAATATAAATCATGCCTAACAAAAATACATATAACACCATAGATGATAAAAAATAAACTTAAAATTATAAAATGATGAAGGGGATGGGCTTGTGTATGGACACTGACACGATTTTGTGAAGCAGTGTCTCTTCCACCAATAATATATATTTGCTGTCCGATTCTGGAGCGTAAATGCTTGGTAGTGACTCTGATAACTTGTCAGTGTCACTTGTATGGATCCCAATTTAGTTTTCTCCCATATATGGATGTATTACAAGGAGATGTCATACATGTATCTGCTGACCAATTGTCATCTGATTTTGCTTTACAGTTCCCACGTAACCTGATTGTAAGGTAAATGATGAATGTTACAATATACAACCTGCGCTCACAGTGGCGTCCCACGTGGCTGCAGTGTCGGATACAGTGTCTATTCCTGGCCCCTTCCTCAGTGGTGACCCGCAAAAATGATCTGCCCCTCTTTATATCGTGCTTTTAGTGAATCCTAAGTTGCGGAGTGGATTCAGGTTTAATATAAAATCAGACATGGATTCATGTTAATTAAGAGATAAAAATGCAAAGCAGGACAAGTAAAATCACATAAAATGACATATCTATTCTGACAGGTGTTCTGTTGTAGATTTTACTCCAACATAAACTACTAAACTTTGTGATTTATCACCATCAAGTATATCATGCGGTATTGATACGAACTGGCACGTGATGGGGGCTTATTACTGGCACGTGATGGGGGCTTATTACTGCCATGTGATGGGGGCTGGGCTCTTATTACTGGCACATTGGGGGGCTCTTGTTACTGGCACGTGATGGGGGGCTCTTGTTACTGGCACGTTATTTGGGGCACTTATTACTGGCATGTTATTGGGGGCACTTATTAATGGCACGTTATTGAGGGCACTTATTAATGGCACATGATTGGGGGCTTATTACTGGCACGTGATGGGGGGCTTATTACTGGCACGTGATGGGGGGCTTATTACTGGCACGTGATGGGGGGATTATTACTGGCACATGATAGGGGGCTTATTACTGGCACGTGATGGGGGCTGGGCTCTTATTACTGGCACATTGGGGGGCTCTTGTTACTGGCACGTGATGGGGGCTCTTGTTACTGGCACGTTATTGGGGGCAACTTATTACTGGCACGTTATTGGGGGCACTTATTACTGGCACGTTATTGAGGGCACTTATTACTGGCACATGATTGGGGGCACTATAGGGGCATCTACTGAGGCCACAAAGAAGGGGTATTTTATATGGGGGGCTCTGTACAGTAGCATTTTATACTGGGACACATTATGGTGGGTTCTATGGGGAAGGGGGGAGAGGAGTACTATGGAGTCATCTACGGGGGGCACTAAGAAGGGGTATTTTATACTTGCAAATTATGGGGGACACAGAGGGCATCTACTGGGGCACGATATATGGGACATTTTATACTGGTACATTATGGGGGGCACTAGGAGGAATGGGGGAGAGGAGCTCTATGGGGGCATTTACTGGGGGCACTATATAGGGGTATTTTATACTGGCACATTATTGAAGACATTAGCTCAACTGGGGGCATTACAAGGGGGTATTTTTTGCATTGTCACATTATAGGGAGAATTATTTCTACTGGGGGGCATTATGGTGGGCTTTATTACTCACCCATGGTATGACCCCCTAGTAGCAGCACCATCCTCTCTCTGCTCTGCTATTCCTCTGCCCTTTCTCCAAATGCTTTTTATGAAATCTTTCTCATTAGGATAAAGCACAACATCAGCTCCACCGAGCCCCCAGCCAAAGTGTGGAAGTGGTGTCCGAGATCCCCAAGGTCCAAGCCAAGTAATTGTAAGTTTTCATGTGAAATATGTTTATGTTATACACATATAGCATACACTGTGCCACACAATATACAGTATACCGCTACACTGTGCCACACAATGTACAGTATACCTCTAAACTGTCCCACACAATGTACAGTATACCTCTACACTGTGCCACAAAATGTACAGTATACCTCTACACTGTGCAACACAATGTACAGTATACCTCTACACTGTGCCACACAATGTACAGTATATATCTACACTGTGCCACTCAATGTACAGTATACCTCTACACTGTGTAGTCTGTTCTATAAGCACCCTTGTTCTGTGGCGGCGGACAGAAAATAATCTGGAAGTGCCCCTCCCGAGACCAGGCTCTGGATCCGCCACTGGTCTGGACCGCTCACAGGAGTGTACATTTCTTCTAAACTGTAATCCGTATCCTCTGACCTGCAGAAATCAGCACTCGCTCGGTAACAACTAACAGGCAGGGCCTGTAGGCTGTAGCCTGGCCCAGTTACCGAAGCTAGCTGAGTGGTGTAAGGTTAAGGTACTAGTAGAGAAGAGCGGCCGCTTAATCCTGATTTAAAGTTAAAGTTACTGCAGGATATGGATTACAGTTTAGAAATGTCAAATGTACACTCCTGTGAGAGGCGAGGAGGGAGATCTGTGGATGACACTGTTATAGGGAGGGGGATCTGTGGATGACACTGTTATAGGGAGGGGATCTGTGGATGACACTGTTATAGGGAGGGGGATCTGTGGATGACACTGTTATAGGGAGGGGGATCTGTGGATGACACTGTTATGGAGAAGGAAATGGGGATTACACTGTCATGGGGTGGATCTGTGGATGACACATATAGCATAAGATGCTATATACGGTATGTGTCATCCACAGATTTCCCCCCCCCCCCATAGCAGTGTCATCCACAGATCCCCCTCCCTATAAAAGTGTCATCCACAGGCAACTTGGACATGTTGAAATTTGAGTGATATATTTTTTTTTTTTTTAAACCACAGACAGCTGGACTTTTCTTCCCTGTTGCGGTTTTAGGTATTGGGTAAAGTATCACAGAATTTCTAAGCGTACTTGTGTAAATGTATCGTTGTTATAGCTGCCCCCCCTACTTTTGTCCTGGCACCCTAGAGACGCCACTGCCGGTATAGTGTTTCTTCCCTGTGCTGGCATCAGCCTCAGGGAAGGAACTGCGCATGCGCGAGCTCGCGCATCGCGAGATTACGGCAATCTAACTGTGAAGAAAGGAGGAGATTCGGAGGACGGAGGCGGTGCTGGGCTCCTTCACAGGGGGGCTTGGCTGGGCACCAGGAAGGTTCGTACATCCCCTTGGACACCTTACAAGGCTCATTTACATATCTCTAAAATCATTAGACACAGCCCTATAGGACAGGTATATTGCGGACATGCTAGCGGCGTTACACACAGGCTTCTTCAGAGTTCAGTAGAATTGGAGCCTCCCCTTAGCATCATTCAGGTAGAGTTTTGCTCTTTATAACGTTTTCTAGTACAAAGAAACATCTTTCCCTAATATTAGGGATGTCCCGATACCGATACCAGTATCGGTATCGGGACCGATACCGGGCATTTGCACGAGTACTTGTACTCGTGCAAATGTCCCCGATACCACTGCCGATACCTGTGCGCCGCTTCTAAATGTGGTCCCTGGATCTCGCACAGCAAAAACAGCTGTTTCTTGCTTCTGCCCTTATTACCAGCGGCCTCCGCTGTCCCCGCCTCCTCACATGTTTAAGACTCCGCCCACAGCCATCCGACGTGACCAGTTCTGCATGTGGTGGAGGTTGTCTGGAAAGAGACTTTTCCCGCGGCTTCTCTGATTAACACTTTCCGCAGCGGCCGCCCCGTCCCCGGCTCCTCCCCCCACAGACATCTGATCTCCGAATCGGAGTACAGGAGAAGCCAGCCGCGGGAAAAACCTCTCCAGAGTCCAGACACCCTCCGGCCTCCTCACACAGAGTTCGCCTGCCAGTAGTTTTAAAAGTTATAGGAACCGACCCTAGTAAGTGTATAAAGCTTAGTTAGAAGATAATATAACCAGTTAGAAGAAATAAAGGTGTTGTGGTCTGTCTTCTATGGCCCTGGTCTTTCCCTTCCTGCCTGCAAGCTGCACATTGATCTATAAAAGCAGGCATTAGGGCAAGAAGAAAAATACATTACTGTATAATGGCCACAAGATTATTATACTGAGGAGGGAGGGCTTCAAAAATTGTTGTCCTGACTCCATACAGTACGTCTCCTTGTGGCTGCCCCCATACAGTCTCCTTGTGGCCCCCATACAGTATAATATCTACTTGTGGCTGCCCCCGTACAGTATAATGTCTCCTTGTGGCTGCCCCCCATACAGTATAACGTTTCCTTGTGGCTGCCCCCCATACAGTATAACGTCTCCTTGTGGCTGCCCCCATACAGTATAATGTCTCCTTGTGGCTGCCCCCCATACAGTATAACGTCTCCTTGTGGCTGCCCCCCATACAGTATAACGTCTCCTTGTGGCTGCCCCCCATACAGTATAACGTCTCCTTGTGGCTGCCCCCCATACAGTATAACGTCTCCTTGTGGCTGACCCCATACAGTATAACGTCTCCTTGTGGCTGACCCCATACAGTATAATGTCTCCTTGTGGCTGCCCCATACAGTATAACATCTCTTTGTGGCTGACCCCATACAGTATAATGTCTCTTTGTGGCACCTATTCAGTGTAATGTCTCCAAACTCTTCTTGGAACCTCAAGTGTTTTTTTAAATTCATGTTGCCCATGACTTTGCCCACAGACATCTGATCTCCGAATCGGAGTACAGGAGAAGCCAGCCGCGGGAAAAACCTCTCCAGAGTCCAGACACCCTCCGGCCTCCTCACACAGAGTTCGCCTGCCAGTAGTTTTAAAAGTTATAGGAACCGACCCTAGTAAGTGTATAAAGCTTAGTTAGAAGATAATAACCAGTTAGAAGAAATAAAGGTGTTGTGGTCTGTCTTCTATGGCCCTGGTCTTTCCCTTCCTGCCTGCAAGCTGCACATTGATCTATAAAAGCAGGCATTAGGGCAAGAAGAAAAATACATTACTGTATAATGGCCACAAGACTATTATACTGAGGAGGGGGGGCTTCAAAAATTGTTGTCCTGACTCCATCTCCTTGTGGCCCCCATACAGTATAACGTCTCCTTGTGGCTGCCCCCATACAGTATAATGTCTCCTTGTGGCTGCCCCCCATACAGTATAACGTCTCCTTGTGGCTGCCCCCCATACAGTATAACGTCTCCTTGTGGCTGCCCCCCATACAGTATAACGTCTCCTTGTGGCTGACCCCATACAGTATAACGTCTCTTTGTGGCTGCCCCCATACAGTGTAACGTCTCCTTGTGGCTGCCCCCCATACAGTATAACGTCTCCTTGTGGCTGCCCCCATACAGTATAACATCTCTTTGTGGCTGACCCCATACAGTATAATGTCTCTTTGTGGCACCCATTCAGTGTAATGTCTCCAAACTCTCCTTGGAACCTCAAGTGTTTTTTTAAATTCATGTTGCCCATGACTTTGCCCACAGACATCTGATCTCCAAATCGGAGTACAGGAGAAGCCAGCCGCGGGAAAAACCTCTCCAGAGTCCAGACACCCTCCGGCCTCCTCACACAGAGTTCGCCTGCCAGTAGTTTTAAAAGTTATAGGAACCGACCCTAGTAAGTGTATAAAGCTTAGTTAGAAGATAATAACCAGTTAGAAGAAATAAAGGTGTTGTGGTCTGTCTTCTATGGCCCTGGTCCTTCCCTTCCTGCCTGCAAGCTGCACATTGATCTATAAAAGCAGGCATTAGGGCAAGAAGAAAAATACATTACTGTATAATGGCCACAAGACTATTATACTGAGGAGGGGGGGCTTCAAAAATTGTTGTCCTGACTCCATCTCCTTGTGGCCCCCATACAGTATAATGTCTCCTTGTGGCTGCCCCCATACAGTATCGTCTCCTTGTGGCTGCCCCCATACAGTATAACGTCTCCTTGTGGCTGCCCCCATACAGTATAATGTCTCCTTGTAGCTGCCCCCATACAGTATAACGTCTCCTTGTGGCTGCCCCATACAGTATAACGTCTCCTTGTGGCTGACCCCATACAGTATAACGTCTCCTTGTGGCTGACCCCATACAGTATAATGTCTCCTTGTGGCTGACCCCATACAGTATAATGTCTCCTTGTAGCTGCCCCCATACAGTATAACGTCTCCTTGTGGCTGACCCCATACAGTATAATGTCTCCTTGTGGCTGCCCCCATACAGTATAATGTCTCCTTGTAGCTGCCCCCATACAGTATAACGTCTCCTTGTGGCTGACCCCATACAGTATAACGTCTCCTTGTGGCTGACCCCATACAGTATAACGTCTCCTTGTGGCTGACCCCATACAGTATAACGTCTCCTTGTGGCCCCCATACAGTATAATGTCTCCTTGTGGCTGCCCCCATACAGTATAACGTCTCCTTGTGGCTGCCCCCATACAGTATAACGTCTCCTTGTGGCTGACCCCATACAGTATAACGTCTCCTTGTGGCTGCCCCCATACAGTGTAATGTCTCTTTGTGGCTGCCCCCATACAGTATAACATCTCCTTGTGGCTGACCCCATACAGTATAATGTCTCTTTGTGGCCCCCATTCAGTGTAATGTCTCCTAACTCTCCTTGGAACCTCAAGTGTTTTTTTAAATTCATGTTGCCCATGACTTTGCCCACAGACATCTGATCTCCGAATCGGAGCACAGGAGCAAGCCAGCCACTGGAAAAAGCTCTCCAGAGTCCAGACACCCTCCTCACACAGAGTTTGCCTGCCAGGAGTTTCCAAAGGTAGAGGAACCGACCCTAGTAAATAATAAGCTTAGGAGAAATTCAGTAAAAAGAGAATATAAAATAAGGTGGAGGGGGGAGGAAATGGGCATATAACAGTGTTTCCCAACCAATGTACCTCCAGCAGTTGCAAAACTACACCTCCCAGCATGCAAAGGCTGTCAAGGCATTCTGGGAGATGTAGTTTTGCAACTGCTGGAGGCACATTGGTTGTGAAACATGGTTATATGCCCATTTATTAATTTATTAACCCTTGTACAAAGGAAAAGTAAACATTGCTATCAGCAACTGCGCCGCTGTTTCTTTGTACAAGGTTTGATAAATTTCCCCTATGACTAAATTAAATTGAAATTTGCTGTAACATTACTACTACCAAAAAGGTGAAGTTATTTATTGCATCCTTTCAGTGCACAGAGCCGCCAGCAAAATGTCAGCAGTAGTGATGAGCGGCAGGTGCCATATTCGATTTCGACGAAATTCGCGAATATTCGATAGAATATTCGTTTAATATTCGTCGAAATCGAATATTCGTCATTATTATAATATCTCGATTTATTAAGCGATTTTAAAGAATCGCGATTGCGATTTTAACTTAAGGCTACTTTACTATTGGTTTGATATCTAGAATTAGCGAAGATGACGAATATAACGAATGTATTCGTCATATTCCTCAAAACGAAGATAACGAAATATTCTCCATCTTCGTTTTAGTTAACTATTCGTCATCTTCGCTAATTCTAGCAATCAAATAGGAAAGTTGACTATAGAGACAGCTAAATATAATTCGCTATGCGATTTTATTACTTTTTTTTTTTTTAAACAAATTGAATAGTTAACTACTTCATTATTATAATGATTATATTTATAAAAAAAAGTGATATAATCGCATAGCGAATTAAACTTAGCTGTCTCTATAGTCAACTTTCCTATTTGATTGCTAGAATTAGCGAAGTTGACGAATAGGTAGCTAAACCGAAGAAGTAGAATACTTCGTTATCTTCGTTTTGAGCAATATGACGAATACATTCGTCATATTCGCTAATTCTACCATCCAACCATAGTAAACCAGGTTCTAGTTGAAATAGCAATTCGATTAGTTAAAGTTAAAATAATCGAATTTCAATTTTAATATAGCACTGCTATATTCTTTATTTGTTAATTCTAGCCTAATATGGACTATAGCAGTGCTAAGCTTAAATCACAATTCCATTATTATAATTTGAATTAATCGCATTGCTATTTCTACTTGCACATGGTTTACATTACTATGGCTAAATATTCTTCAGCTGCCTCAATTTAAGTTATAATCGTATTACGCGATAATGACAACAACGTAACTTTCGTGTAAGGCGATTTATCTTTGTATGTTCAATGCTCCCCAAAAGTTAGCTTAATAACACCATATTAAAGTTACAATCGCATTATGCGATAATGACAATTACGTAATTATCGATTAAGGCGATTTATCTTAGTATGATTTTAATGCTCTCCAAAAGTTAGCTTAACACCATCATATAGTACCAATCGTATTACGCGATAATGACATCTACGTAATTATCGTGTAAGGCGTTTTTTTTTTTTTTAATCTTCCCATATCTAGTATAGCGTGTTGAATCTTTCAATCCTAAAATTCGCTTTACATACAATTTATTAAACAGTGTTGGATATAGTTGGTAGACTACACATAATATTAAATTAGCTAAAATGTCTATAGAAAAATAAATGGCGGGACATTTACCTCAGCAGTGGCCATGAAAATCGAAATGCGATTTTCAATAAAAGCGTTAATAACGATAAAATCGTATTTTTTTTGCCCAAATGACAGAGCAGATTTGTGAACCCTCCCTTCTCCTAGCTTGAATAGCCAATGGGAATGGCCTGTCACACCTTAGCAACATCCATAGCAACCAATCGGTTAGTAGCCTGCCCCTTCACTATATAAATAAAGACACCGCCCGGTTGCCATTTTGTGGGTTTAGTTGTTGTAGTGAGAGGAGCAAGAGCATTTGTCAGTCGAAATTGTGCAGAAATCGAAATTACAGTTTAAAATTATTAGATAGATAGATAGGGTTTAGGACAGTGAATAATTATATAGTTTGTAGGGTGCAGGGTAGGTCATAAAGTTAGTTTAGGCAGTGTTAGGGCTCAGTTTATTATATAAAGTGCAGTGTAGAGTAGGGACTAGTTAGTTTGAATTGATTAAATACAGATAGGGAATTAGATAGTAATTTCAGGATAAATTAGCTTAGTTCTTAGGGTTTAGTGTAGGATCAACTTTATTATTTACAGTAATAGTTAGGGTTTAGTGTAGGATCAACTTTATTATTTCCAGTTATAGTTAGGGTTTAGGTTAACTTTTCATATAAAAGCTTAGTGTAGGGTTTTAGTTTAGTGTCCTTCTGTGTAAATTCGTAGTCTTTATTGTCTGTTCCGAGTTTGTTCATTTTGTCCTAGTCCGTCCGTCAGTCCGTCCGTCTTTGTCTTTGTGCCGTTGTAGGTAGTTAGTAGAAAAAAACAAACCTTTAGTGTTACTTGTCTTTGTTTTGTCTTAGTCCGTGTTTTTGTAGTTAGTTTAAAAAAAAAAAAGCAAAAAAAAAAGTTTTAGTGTTACTTGTCTTCGTTTTGTATTAGTCCGTGTTTTTGTAGTTAGTTAAAAAAAAAAAAGCCAAAAAAAAGTTTTACTGTTACTTGTCTTCGTTTTGTCTTAGTCCGTGTCTTTGTAGTTAGGTCACAAAAAAGCCAAAAAAAAGTTTTAGTGTTACTTGTCTTCGTTTTTTCTTAGTCTGTGTTTTTGTAGTTAGTTTAAATAAAAAGCAAAAAAAACCTTTTAGTGTTACTTGTCTTCGTTTTGTCTTAGTCTGTGTCTTTGTAGTTAGGTCACAAAAAAACCAAAAAAGCATAAAAAAAGTTTTAGTGTTACTTGTCTTCGTTTTGTCTTAGTCCGTGTTTTTGTAGTTAGGTCACAAAAAAAACTAAAAAGCAAAAAAAAAGTTTTAGTGTTACTTGTCTTCGTTTTGTCTTAGTCCGTGTCTTTGTAGTTAGGTAAAAAAAAAAAAAAAAAAAGTTTTAGTGTTACTTGTCTTAGTTTTGTCTCAGTCTGTGTCTTAGTGGTTAGTTTAATTTTAGTTATTAGTGCAAAATAATAAAAAATAAAAAAATATATATATTAATAATTAATCTTTAATTTCTTTTTGGTTTCTATAACTTTAAATTTTTTTTTTTTGGTATTTTATATCATTTGGGTTTTTTTGTCACCGGCCCAATAAAGTTTATCCCCTATATTTATATATATTTTATTTTTGGTTGGTTCTTCCAAAAATGAGCCACAAAGGCGAGGCACGCAGCCAGAGCAGTAGGGGCAGGAGAAGGAACGCTGCTACGCAGCCAGCAGTCAGTGGAGCACGCCTGATCCCAGATTTTTTTGCGCGTGGCAGCCGCACAATTGGTTCAGACGAGGCGGATGCAATTGTGGCATATGTGGCACAATCCAGTGCCACAGATTCATCTGCCCAGGCTCGCAGCAGGAGCAGCAGCATCAGCAGCGGTGGGGCAACTCCTCCTCCTGCTTCACCACCCCCCAGTCCCCAAGATGATACCCTGCTCCTGTTTAGCGACAGTGAGAGGGACATCTTGGGGGACTTAATGCAGGAGGGTGAACTTGAATTTAGTCCACCCGATTGTCAAGACCTTATGGAAGGGGTAGAGGAGGAGGATGGGGTACCTCCTGTGAGTACCCCAGTGATATCCCTTCCAACGGGTGCGGGTGGGGTAAGCCACACTACTCCGGCACCTAGTCAGACTCAGGTGTCAGTGAGGGGACAGCAGAGCCATGGCAGGGGCTCCCCGTTAGCTGTTCCTCTCGGTCCATCACATGGGGGCCTTGAGTCTGAGGAGGAGGGTGACACAGAGTGTGTGCCACCTCCTTCGTCACGTGACAGCAGCACTGACGAAGGTAGGCAGGCGAGGCAATTGGTGCGCCAGGTCACCAGGGAGCCCAGTGTCAGGGGCGCCACTGGTAAGAGCGGCAGGCAGCAGCAGCCAGCTCCTACTGTGCGCACCGAGCCTGAACAGGCGCGGGTATCCTCTGCCCCATCTGACCAGAGGTTTGGGCGGAAGTCGCCTGTTTGGGCCTATTTCACCCTGGCAGCAGATGATGTCACAATTGGCATCTGTCAGCTATGCCATGCCAGGGTGAGGAGAGGGAAGTGTTTGGCTCGGCTGGGTACCACTGCCCTGACCCAGCACCTTAGAGTCAATCACTGGCGGGAGTGGGAAGAGATGCGTGGTGGTCGTAGCAGCAGCGCCACCACCAGTGTGCAGGGGCCAGCACCTCCTGCCACTGTTCAGCATCAGCAGCAACCGCAGACTCAAATTGAGTCCCACTCCACCACTCCCTCTCCTAGAGGTACTGGTACCGGCAGCCATACCTCTGCCTCCACTGCACCCTCCTCCAGGTCCTCCTCCTCTGCCGTCCGGCGCCAGCCCTCAATTGCTGAGGCTTTGGAACGCACCGCGCCCTACACCCCCGGGGACAGACGCGTGCGTTCTCTCAATGGGCTCCTGGCAAGGGTTATTGCCCAACATCTGCTGCCCTTCAACCTTGTGGATAGCAATCCATTCAGGCAGATGTTGGAGCAGGCCCAACCTAGATGGCGTGTCCCCAGCCGCCATTTCTTCGCCAGGACCGGCGTCCCTGCCCTCCACCAGCATGTGGTGCAGAATGTATCCCTGTCGCTGGATCACGCTGTCAGCGACAGGGTGCATCTGACCATGGATGCCTGGACCAGCAGGCATGGGCAGGGGCGCTACATTAGTTTTACCGCCCATTGGGTTTCCCTCCGAGGCGCCGGGGAGGGAACAGCGGCATCAGAGTTTGTGGTGCCGCCACGGGGTGTCCAGGGTGGAAACACTATCCTCCCTCAAGCCACTGTCTCCACAGCTGCTGAGCCCCCCAGCAAGCGTCCCCGTAGCTATGCAAGTGTGGGGCACGTCCGCTGCCAGGCCGTGCTCCAGCTTGTTAGCTTAGGGGAACGGAGACACACTGGACCTGATGTTCTATCAGCACTACAGGATCAGGTCCAGAAGTGGCTGACACCCCGAAGGCTCCAGGCAGGTATGGTTGTATGTGACAACGGCAGCAACCTCCTCGCCGCCCTCCATGCTGGCAGTCTGACACACGTCCCCTGCATGGCACATGTCCTCAACCTGGTTGTCCAGAAATACCTACGTACATTTCCAGGGTTGAGTGACATTGTGCAACGTGTCCGTCGGATTGCCAGCCACTTCCGACGCTCCCCAACTGCCTCCGCGTCCCTGTCCAGACTGCAGCGGGACAACAGCCTGCCCCCTCACAGGCTGATTGTCGACAGCGTTACGCGGTGGAACTCCACCCTCCACATGCTGGAGAGGTTGTGGGAGCAGAGAAGGGCGGTGAGGGAATACCTGCTTGACCTAGGCACTCCAGGGCCAACCAACACACTCCCATACATCACTAATGCGGAGTGGGGGCAGATACAGCAGGTCTGCCACGTGTTGGCCCCATTTGAGCAGGCGACCAAGATGGTCAGCGGGGAGCATGTCGGCCTCAATGACGTGCTCCCCTTAGTGTTCCTGCTGGACAGGACACTAGATCGCCTGCTCGAGGCTGGGGAGAGTGCCTTGGTGGAGCAAGATGAGGCGGCCTTGCTCCACCAGGACCAGGCCCAGGACGACGTGGAGGAGGAGGAAGACATTCATGACGTCCAGGAGTCTGCGCCTGGTCAGGAGGGAGAGACGGTGTCGGGGGCACCGTTAGTCCGGGGGTGGGGCAGCAGCAACAGGGACCATCATGAACAGCAGCAAGAGGACCAGGAAGTCATGGTCCCTGGCAGCCATGAGGAGGCACAGCAGGCTGTCCTCTTCCCTATGGCTGCCCACATGCTGCGCTGCCTTAGGAGGGACCCCCGGATCAGGAAACTGAAGGAGAGTGATGATTTCTGGTTGGCCACCCTTTTAGACCCTAGATGCAAGGGGAAGCTGGAGCAGTTCATCCCAGCCAGCCGGAGACAGGCCCGGATTGAAAAACTGCGGTCCTGTCTTATCAAACGGCTGGAGGAGGCTAACCCGCGGCCTCAGGCTCCAGTTCTCCCCGCCCATCTCACCCAGCCGACGGCTGGTCCCAGCAGCACCAGCCGACTTGGTGACCTTATGGGTGAGATGAGGCAGTTCTACCAGTCTGCGCGACCCAGTAGCAGCAGCAGCAGCAGCAGCAGTCACCACCAGCGGCTGGCCCGCATGGTGGCTGACTACATGGGGTCAGTCGGTGCTTCCGACAGCATGAGCACCGACGACCCCATGGAGTACTGGGTTGCCAGGCTGGACACCTGCCGTGAGCTCGCTCAGTATGCGCTGGAGCTATTGTCTTGCCCCCCCTCCAGCGTACTGTCTGAGCGGACTTTCAGCGCGGCAGGTGGGGTGGTCACGGACAAGAGGACCCGTCTGTCCACTGACTCCGTGGACAGACTCACCTTCATCAAGATGAACGAGTCCTGGATCGGCAGTGACTTCTTGGCCCCCGCTGTCGGTTCAGGACGTTGAGACGTCCCTTGTCCATCACTCTCCTTTTCTCTCCCTCCAAAAATCCGTTGTTTTTTAATCTTTTTAACTTACTTATTGATATTTTTATTTATTTATTAACTTATTTATTTATTTATTTATATTTATGAATTTATTTATTAATTACTAGTTATGAATTTTTTGATGAATTTTGAAATTTATTTTTCTATTTATTATATATATATTTATTTATTATTTTGCATTATATTTTATCTATTTATTACTTTATTAATCATGGATTTTAAAACTTATATATATATATATATGTATTTCTTAGTTTTTAAAAATGTAATATAATCATGTATGTTTGATTTCAGTAATAGTGTGTATTATTTAATATTTTTATTATTTATATATTGATTATCGATTTTATTTATTTTAATGTATTGATCATGTTTTAATAAATATTTTTATTGATTTTTGTTAATTTTTAATATATTTATAGTTATATTTACATGTATATTATATTTTTTAATTTATTTAATGTATAATATGATCATTTTTAAAATTATGAAATGTACAGTTGGGTTTTATTTATATTTATGTATTGATTAATTTCAGTATTGATCCATTTTTTAATAATCACACATTATTTTATTTTTAAGTAATTAGTGTGCATGACCACACAGCACACAATCAGACCTAAGTAGTCTGCTCCAGGTTTCCAGATCAGGCACATGGAAGATGAAGCAGAACACTGTTTTCGCTTACAACGACATCATGTGTTTTCTCGAAGGCAGAGTGCTGTGGAATTGTCGGTGTTTAGCAGCGGCTCTTTTGTTCCTCCTCATGTCTGTGAGGAGGAATGTGTCCCGACGCTCCACCCACCCATACACGATCAGTATCGCACACACGCTAGTCTACATCCAACTCCTACACCCATCCCTCATGTGCCTTTGTGAGCACCAAAGGCAGTGATGAGCCAAGTTTCAGCGGGCGGAGTCTGGAAGCGTTCCGCCGTGATCCAACGGGGGAAACGCAATCTCCCTTAGGTGATGAAGCAGCGTTGTTCCAAAGCTGATGAAAGGGTCCACATTGGGGCTTCCACCAGTGAGCAACCTGCATGATCTCTTGACGGTCATAGGGTCTAACGATCCATTTAAAGTGGCTATTTTGAACAACCGGGGTATTGATGTCAGGCGCAAAGGGTGCATACTTGAGCATGGCACAGCGGATCGCCAACACTGTCATCCAGCATAGTGCATTTTTCAAGCTGTTTAGAGGGAAACATGTGTTCTTCAGTTACATAGAACTGACAGTAAACTGTTTGTGCTTTATTAATCACGGTTATGTTTTTATTATGTTTTTTATATAATTATAAAAAAATTCAAATATACATTGTATATCTATGTGCAGTAATACGGTCCAATAGAATGTTGATTTCAGCCTTATTAGCAAATTTGATTGCTTCCAGGGTGAAATGGGTGAGATTGATATATTAATATTGCATTATAGACAAAATCTATATATTTACCTACCACATCAGATCTATTTAAGTGCTGTTTTTTTTTCCTTCTACATACAACTGCATTTTAGAGGAGCGTATTACTGTAAATTTATATAAATCCTCAAAGAATAAAAATTTAATAAAACTAAAAAAGAATTAAACTTCTTTCTCATGGTCAATTGAAACACACGGTAGGAATGCGTGATGTCAACGCATAGCACACGCACTGAATACTGAACCATAAATTTTTATGGGTCCGTGTACAGGAGCCAAACTGCTAATCGTTATGCACAAACAGTTTACTGTCAGTTCTATGTAACTGAAGAACACATGTTTCCCTCTAAACAGCTTGAAAAATGCACTGTGCTGGATGACAGTGTTGGCGATCCGCTGTGCCATGCTCAAGTATGCACCCTTTGCGCCTGACATCAATACCCCGGTTGTTCAAAATAGCCACTTTAAATGGATCGTTAGACCCTATGACCGTCAAGAGATCATGCAGGTTGCTCACTGGTGGAAGCCCCAATGTGGACCCTTTCATCAGCTTTGGAACAACGCTGCTTCATCACCTAAGGGAGATTGCGTTTCCCCCGTTGGATCACGGCGGAACGCTTCCAGACTCCGCCCGCTGAAACTTGGCTCATCACTGCCTTTGGTGCTCACAAAGGCACATGAGGGATGGGTGTAGCAGTTGGATGTAGACTAGCGTGTGTGCGATACTGATCGTGTATGGGTGGGTGGAGCGTCGGGACACATTCCTCCTCACAGACATGAGGAGGAACGAAAGAGCCGCTGCTAAACACCGACAATTCCACAGCAGATCTATATGTACATGTTAATTCCTTTATATATTTACATACATTTTATCGATATCTATAATGTATAAAATTAATATCAATATGTCTCAGTTGAGGTATGGTGTTGCCCGGGTCTGGTGGGGGCCCATTCCCGGGAACACACTGCTGCTGCCCACATGTCACATGCTGTTGCTGCTGCTGCTGTCGGAGATGTCTCAGTTGAGGTATGGTGTTGCCCGGGTCTGGTGGGGGCCCATTCCCGGGAACACACTTCTGCTGCCCACATGTCACCTGCTGTTGCTGCTGCTGCTGTCGGAGATGTCTCAGTTGATGTATGGTGTTGCCCGGGTCTGGTGGGGGCCCATTCCCGGGAACACACTGCTGCTGCCCATATGTCACCTGCTGTTGCTGCTCCTGCTGTCGGAGATGTCTCAGTTGATGTATGGTTTTGCCCGGGTCTGGTGGGGTTCCATTCCCGTGAACACACCTTTGCTGCACACACATTGGCTGCTGCTGCCTGTCCCGCGGAGTTAGGCCTAGATATTTATAGGCCTTATACTGCAATTTAAATACAAGCTTCTGATGCTGCTGCTCATGTACCTCACGTTGAATTGTCTGTATGACTTTTAAAACAACGTTGGCTAGTGAAGCCTCTCCTGCCAAGTTAGGCCGAGATATATATAGGCCTTATACTGCAATTTAAATACAAGCTGCTGATGCTGCTGCTCATGTACCTCACGTTGAATTGTCTGTATGACTTTTAAAACAACGTTGGCTAGTGAAGCCTCTACTGCCAAGTTAGGCCGAGATATATATAGGCCTTATACTGCAATTTAAATACAAGCTGCTGATGCTGCTGCTCATGTACCTCACGTTGAATTGTCTGTATGACTTTTAAAACAACGTTGGCTAGTGAAGCCTCTCCTGCCAAGTTAGGCCGAGATACATATAGGCCTTATACTGCAATTTAAATACAAGCTGCTGATGCTGCTGCTCATGTACCTCACGTTGAATTGTCTGTATGACTTTTAAAACAACGTTGGCTAGTGAAGCCTGTCCTGCCGAGTTAGGCCGAGATATATATAGGCTTTATACTGCACTTTAAATACAAGCTGCTGATGCTGCTGCTCATGTACCTCACGTTGAATTGTCTGTATGACTTTTAAAACAACGTTGGCTAGTGAAGCCTCTCCTGCCCAGTTAGGCCGAGATATATATAGGCCTTATACTGCAATTTAAATACAAGCTGCTGATGCTGCTGCTCATGTACCTCACGTTGAATTGTCTGTATGACTTTTAAAACAACGTTGGCTAGTGAAGCCTGTCCTGCCCAGTTAGGCCGAGATATATATAGGCCTTATACTGCAATTTAAATACAAGCTGCTGATGCTGCTACTCATGTACCTCACGTTGAATTGTCTGTATGACTTTTAAAACAACGTTGGCTAGTGAAGCCTGTCCTGCAGAGTTAGGCCGAGATATATATAGGCCTTATACTGCAATTTAAATACAAGCTGCTGATGCTGCTGCTCATGTACCTCACGTTGAATTTGTCTGTATGACTTTTAAAACAACGTTGGCTAGTGAAGCCTCTCCTGCCCAGTTAGGCCGAGATATATATAGGCCTTATACTGCAATTTAAATACAAGCTGCTGATGCTGCTGCTCATGTACCTCACGTTGAATTTGTCTGTATGACTTTTAAAACAACGTTAGCTAGTGAAGCCTGTCCTGCCGAGTTAGGCCGAGATATATATAGGCCTTATACTGCAATTTAAATACAAGCTGCTGATGCTGCTGCTCATGTACCTCACGTTGAATTTGTCTGTATGACTTTTAAAACAACGTTGGCTAGTGAAGCCTCTCCTGCCCAGTTAGGCCGAGATATATATAGGCCTTATACTGCAATTTAAATACAAGCTGCTGATGCTGCTGCTCATGTACCTCACGTTGAATTTGTCTGTATGACTTTTAAAACAACGTTAGCTAGTGAAGCCTGTCCTGCCGAGTTAGGCCGAGATATATATAGGCCTTATACTGCAATTTAAATACAAGCTGCTGATGCTGCTGCTCATGTACCTCACGTTGAATTGTCTGTATGACTTTTAAAACAACGTTGGCTAGTGAAGCCTCTCCTGCCCAGTTAGGCCGAGATATATATAGGCCTTATACTGCAATTTAAATACAAGCTGCTGATGCTGCTGCTCATGTACCTCACGTTGAATTTGTCTGTATGACTTTTAAAACAACGTTAGCTAGTGAAGCCTGTCCTGCCGAGTTAGGCCGAGATATATATAGGCCTTATACTGCAATTTAAATACAAGCTGCTGATGCTGCTGCTCATGTACCTCACGTTGAATTGTCTGTATGACTTTTAAAACAACGTTGGCTAGTGAAGCCTGTCCTGCCGAGTTAGGCCGAGATATATATAGGCTTTATACTGCACTTTAAATACAAGCTGCTGATGCTGCTGCTCATGTACCTCACGTTGAATTGTCTGTATGACTTTTAAAACAACGTTGGCTAGTGAAGCCTCTCCTGCCCAGTTAGGCCGAGATATATATAGGCCTTATACTGCAATTTAAATACAAGCTGCTGATGCTGCTGCTCATGTACCTCACGTTGAATTGTCTGTATGACTTTTAAAACAACGTTGGCTAGTGAAGCCTCTCCTGCCCAGTTAGGCCGAGATATATATAGGCCTTATACTGCAATTTAAATACAAGCTGCTGATGCTGCTGCTCATGTACCTCACGTTGAATTGTCTGTATGACTTTTAAAACAACGTTGGCTAGTGAAGCCTGTCCTGCCCAGTTAGGCCGAGATATATATAGGCCTTATACTGCAATTTAAATACAAGCTGCTGATGCTGCTGCTCATGTACCTCACGTTGAATTGTCTGTATGACTTTTAAAACAACGTTGGCTAGTGAAGCCTGTCCTGCAGAGTTAGGCCGAGATATATATAGGCCTTATACTGCAATTTAAATACAAGCTGCTGATGCTGCTGCTCATGTACCTCACGTTGAATTGTCTGTATGACTTTTAAAACAACGTTGGCTAGTGAAGCCTCTCCTGCCCAGTTAGGCCGAGATATATATAGACCTTATACTGCAATTTAAATACAAGCTGCTGATGCTGCTGCTCATGTACCCCACGTTGAATTTGTCTGTATGACTTTTAAAACAACGTTGGCTAGTGAAGCCTCTCCTGCCCAGTTAGGCCGAGATATATATAGGCCTTATACTGCAATTTAAATACAAGCTGCTGATGCTGCTGCTCATGTACCTCACGTTGAATTTGTCTGTATGACTTTTAAAACAACGTTAGCTAGTGAAGCCTGTCCTGCCGAGTTAGGCCGAGATATATATAGGCCTTATACTGCAATTTAAATACAAGCTGCTGATGCTGCTGCTCATGTACCTCACGTTGAATTGTCTGTATGACTTTTAAAACAACGTTGGCTAGTGAAGTCTCTCCTGCCCAGTTAGGCCGAGATATATATAGGCCTTATACTGCAATTTAAATACAAGCTGCTGATGCTGCTGCTCATGTACCTCACGTTGAATTTGTCTGTATGACTTTTAAAACAACGTTGGCCAGTGAAGCCTCTCCTGCCAAGTTAGGCCGAGATATATATAGGCCTTATACTGCAATTTAAATACAAGCTGCTGATGCTGCTGCTCATGTACCTCACGTTGAATTGTCTGTATGACTTTTAAAACAACGTTGGCTAGTGAAGCCTCTCCTGCCCAGTTAGGCCGAGATATATATAGGCCTTATACTGCAATGTAAATACAAGCTGCTGATGCTGCTGCTCATGTACCTCACGTTGAATTTGTCTGTATGACTTTTAAAACAACGTTGGCCAGTGAAGCCTCTCCTGCCAAGTTAGGCCGAGATATATATAGGCCTTATACTGCAATTTAAATACAAGCTGCTGATGCTGCTGCTCATGTACCTCACGTTGAATTGTCTGTATGACTTTTAAAACAACGTTGGCTAGTGAAGCCTCTACTGCCAAGTTAGGCCGAGATATATATAGGCCTTATACTGCAATTTAAATACAAGCTGCTGATGCTGCTGCTCATGTACCTCACGTTGAATTGTCTGTATGACTTTTAAAACAACGTTGGCTAGTGAAGCCTCTCCTGCCAAGTTAGGCCGAGATATATATAGGCCTTATACTGCAATTTAAATACAAGCTGCTGATGCTGCTGCTCATGTACCTCACGTTGAATTGTCTGTATGACTTTTAAAACAACGTTGGCCAGTGAAGCCTGTCCTGCAGAGTTAGGCCGAGATATATATAGGCCTTATACTGCAATTTAAATACAAGCTGCTGATGCTGCTGCTCATGTACCCCACGTTGAATTGTCTAAATGACTTTTAAAACAACGTTGGCTAGTGAAGCCTCTCTTGCCCAGTTAGGCCGAGATATATATAGGCCTTATACTGCAATTTAAATACAAGCTGCTGATGCTGCTGCTCATGTACCTCACGTTGAATTTGTCTGTATGACTTTTAAAACAACGTTGGCTAGTGAAGCCTGTCCTGCCGAGTTAGGCCGAGATATATATAGGCTTTATACTGCAATTTAAATACAAGCTGCTGATGCTGCTGCTCATGTACCTCACGTTGAATTGTCTGTATGACTTTTAAAACAACGTTGGCTAGTGAAGCCTGTCCTGCCCAGTTAGGCCGAGATATATATAGGCCTTATACTGCAATTTAAATTCAAGCTGCTGATGCTGCTGCTCATGTACCCCACGTTGAATTGTCTGTATGACTTTTAAAACAACGTTGGCTAGTGAAGCCTGTCCTGCCCAGTTAGGCCGAGATATATATAGGCCTTATACTGCAATTTAAATACAAGCTGCTGATGCTGCTGCTCATGTACCTCACGTTGAATTGTCTGTATGACTTTTAAAACAACGTTGTCTAGTGAAGCCTCTCCTGCCCAGTTAGGCCAAGATATATATAGGCCTTATACTGCAATTTAAATACAAGCTGCTGATGCTGCTACTCATGTACCTCACGTTGAATTGTCTGTATGACTTTTAAAACAACGTTGGCTAGTGAATCCTATCCTGCAGAGTTAGGCCGAGATATATATAGGCCTTATACTGCAATGTAAATTAGAGCTGATGATGCTGCTGTGTGTCTTTGTGCTGTTGACTTAGTTGTAGAACTTGGACCACTAAAGTTAATCTTCTAGTGGCATTGCTTTTATTTAGTCTGAATATTTAGTCCTATGTATGTGTACAACTTACACTATAGCGTTGACATTAATACGATTGGTTGATTATTGATCATGCCTGCGTAGTTTTATTAAAACTTTGGTAGTACTTTAAGTGAAGAGTTATCATTTATAAGCTGATGCCTGTCATGGCAGTGCTGGGTTATGCAGATCGATGGGTAGCCCTTGTTCTGTAGCTTTAGTATTTTAATTCTACTGTCTGCCATTATTCTGCTAAATTTTGATTGATCCATGTATTACATTACAACAAACAACTTTTTTAAGCAATATTTAAAAATTGTTTTGAGACAACCGGCATGGAAGACTATTTTTCAATACTAGTTACTCTAGTATATAGTATTTGAAGTATCAGAAATTAGTGTTCATGTTTGCTATTCTGACCTGTGATATGCTCAGAGTCATTATATATAATCATTGATCAATAGAATATTATTAAAATAATTAAACTTTCATTAAAGTGTTAATAATAAACATTCACAAATTTTTTATATTTTGATTTATTTATTTTATTTTGGTTTGTTATTTTGAAAAAGTTGTGTTTGGTTGAGCCTTGTTGTGGTTGTCATTGTTAAAGGTGGGGACTGCACCTGGCCTTCCATTGTCAGCAGTTGTTGTGCAGTTAAAACTGTACAGGACTGATTGATAAACACAAAAAATGTTGTTTTTTTTATTATTATTTATATTTTGTTTTATATAAGGATCGAGGTTCGAACATGGTGTCGTCAGTCATCCTGGGAGGGATGTCTGACTTCCGTGTTGGCCTCTCTCTACATGGTTTTGTGTGACTGGCGTCATACGCAGCCGTGTGGTAATCCGGTTTTGTGAATGTATAATTATTGGCACATTTTGATGTAGATATATACATTATTAATTTTGTTAATGAATATATGTAATGAAAATTATCACATGATTATTATAGAAATCATGTCACGATTTTTTGAAAGATTAAAATAAATTCATCACAGTCTTTGTTTGTAAATGAGGATGAAATTCTCCAAGAATTAAATTTGTGTAATCACTAAAATTATTTAAAATCCATGCTGGTTTTTTCTTAGAACAATCATTTATTTTTATTTTAGTAAAACTTATAAATTTTTTAGTAGATAATATATGTCATTTTTAAATGAGATGAAAAAATTCAATGCTCATACAGTTTTATAGTTAATAATCTCTACACTGTATGTATTAAATTTTTTAATACTAATTTTAATATTCAAATTTTGGATATATTGATAAATTAATAATTTAGCAGAATTTTGTTCACACACATAGTAATATATATTTTTTTTATTGACAAATATTAATATTTAACTAATTTAATTTGTACTTGGCACTATTACTTTTTTACACTACTTGACTGCTGTGTAATTTGTAACAAAATTGCTTACGGTTCATGAAAGAAAAAAATTTAAAAGTAAATTCCTACGCTTAGGAAATGTGGTCATGAAATTTAAAAGCTGAAGGGGCTGTCATTTGAAACTTGCTATCTGGAGAGAAATTGGGAGTGGATAGATAATACTGTATAGTTAACCTGCATGTAGTGAATTCAAAAACTCCCAAATAAATTTAAAAAACATGTGTAGCATAACTGAGAAATCAAAGTTTGTAATGCAACTGGTTTATTAGTCTTGGTTTGATTAAAATCTGCCTGTGGTAAAGAATAAACTGACACCTGTGTGTGGATAGTGAATAATTTAAGAAATACACTGCTAATAATTTTAAACCATGACGGAGGTGTTAAAAACATCGTCCTCATCCTACTCCTCGACTTCCTCGAGTGACTATGAGTGTAATGAAGGTGGTTGGTGAGAGGGTACTGCTTCACCTCTTAACCACAACTGGTGTGCTAGAGTCAGAAATTTATCTAGATGAAGGACCATGATTGGCGCAGGTATATTTCATATCTTTTTATTAAACATGTTTCAATGGGTCATGAAATTAAATCAACAGTATGCTATTAATAGTGAACGTACAACAGGCTAATTTTCTTGAATTTAACAAAGATGGGCCATATCTTTAAGTGTGCAATAGTAATGGAAAATTCGGCGCTTGTGCTGGGTCCACCAATAATTTATGAACAATTACACGCCACATCTCGGCCTTACAGGAGACAGTCACAACATTTCTCGTGTGAGTGGGGCCCCAGCATTTTCATGTCTAGGTTCTACCTTCTATCCTCGATACAGGCTTCATTTTGTGGTGGGTCTCATACCGATACCATAATAACGTCCCAAAATTTTTTTTTTTTCAAGGGTGGCTATTGGCTAATAGACTGTCCTTACATGTCTCATTATGCTAATCCTCCCTTAACAGCTCTCTGCATTTCTGAGGTGTAAATTAACCTGGCATAAAGGTAGGGGAAATTAGCATGTGTTTAGCTTGGGTGCCTAACAATAGCACCAGTAGACCTACGGTCTAAGGTTTCCTTATGAAGCTGCATGAGGTGTGAGGTGATCTCAGCAGATGGTTATTAGGGTCTGTTGTCTTCTGAGTCTAAAGGTGCGGCCATATGACATCCTGCTTCCTGGCTTAATATTCTTAATATTCTTATTTTACATTACAAGTTAGCCTGATTATAGTCCTTTAAATTTTTATGAGTGAGATCCGGATAGGGATATGACATTGCGTAAGACCTAAATCATAGCATATCGCTGTGTGGTTGTGTCATCATCCGTCATATGACTGAATATTTCAGGAGCTGAAAAGTGGTCAAAAGTTGTGATCAGTGCTTCTTGCAACTGGGGATAGGAGCTGAAACCATTTATTAACTAATAATACAACATGTGTATGGCTATTAGGATTGTATTGGCTATCATAATGTTATTTATTTTGGTATGTATCTAGATAGTACGTCCAAGAAAAATTAGAACACAGCAAGAATTATTTCCTGTTAGCAATGGATCTGTATTCAAAGTTTCATTTAAATACATTTTTCCTTTTTTGGAGTTTTTGAGTGACATACATACATACATACATATGGTACATTTGATATATATATATATATATATATATATATATATATATATCAGGGCCGGTGCAAGGATTTTTGCCGCCCTAGGCAAGATAAAAATTGACGCGCCCCCCCCCCCCCCCTTATCAGATGATCTGCCCACTCAGTTTTTAAATTAAAAGAACTGCTATGTTTCCCTTAGGGTTAATCCAGCTTCTTGTAGCTGTCTCTTTTTGCGGAACGGAATTGCGGGCCCATACAACGTGCGGCCCCGATCCGGAACTGCGGACCCGGATCCGCAATTCCGATCCTGAAAAAAATAGAATATGTCCTATTCTTGTCCGCAATAGTGCCGGCAATGTGCGGTCCGCAAAGTGCGGAACGCACATTGCCGCTGTCCGTGTTTTGTGGATCCGCAAAACACACACGGATGTGTGACTGGACCCTAAATATGAGGTAAATTAGTCTCCAATGTAGTATTAATAACTAAACAATTAAATAATAAACATATTGCATTGTTTACTTACCACCAGGACAATAAGATGATCTGGTCTCTGGCTGCAGTCTGGCTCTGGGGACTCCCTTGTCACTCTCTTCTCCCCCCCCTCCCTCCCTTGTCACTTATTATTGCCACCCTCCCCTCCCCACTCATTATTTCCCCCCCATGTCACTCATTATTTCCACCCCCCTCCCCCCTTGTCACTCATTATTTCCCCCCCTTGTCACTCATTATTCCCCCCCCCCCTTGTCACTCATTATTCCCCCCCCTTGTCACTCATTATTCCCCCCCCTTGTCACTCATTATTCCCCCCCCTTGTCACTCATATTCTCCCCCCCCCTTGTCACTCATTATCCCCCCCCTTGTCACTCATTATTCCCCCCCCTTGTCACTCATATTCTCCCCCCCCCTTGTCACTCATTATTCCCCCCCCTTGTCACTCATTATTCCCCCCCCTTGTCACTCATATTCTCCCCCCCCTTGTCACTCATATTCTCCCCCCCCCTTGTCACTCATATTCTCCCCCCCCCTTGTCACTCATATTCCCCCCCCCCCTTGTCACTCATATTCTCCCCCCCCCTTGTCACTCATATTCTCCCCCTCCCCTTGTCACTCATATTCTCCCCCCCCCTTGTCACTCATATTCTCCCCCCCCTGTCACTCATTATTCCCCCCCCTTGTCACTCATTATTCTCCCCCCCTTGTCACTCATTATTCTCCCCCCTCCCCCCTTGTCACTCTCTTTTCCCCCAACTCTAGTGTAGCGTGGCCGAGCTCTGTTCGATCCGCGGTACAGGAGCATTTGTTTCCTGTACCCGACCGGACTGACAGGAAGTGCACACTAAGTAAGCACTTCCTGTCAGTCCGGCCGGGTACAGGAAACAAAAGCTCCTGTACCGCGGACCGAACAGAGCTCGGCCACGCTACATTAACAGCACAGAGCAGGATTCTTTAGAGCGGCAAGCGCTCAGCCTCAGCCGCTCAGGCGGCGCCGCATGAGGGGCGCCGCCGGCCGCCCCCAACTTATATAAGCAATTTTTTTTATTTATTTTTTACCGCAACAGGCGCCGGGCGCCCCCTGCTGCATGGCGCCCTAGGCGACTGCCTAAGTCGCCTTACTGGTGGCGCCGGCCCTGATATATATATATATATATATGTGTGTGTGTTTAAGGAATGATTTGCTACGTTTCTAACCATGTACAAAGTAAACAATTTGAGATGAATAAAAAAAATTACTTTCATAGGAGAACATGTACATTACTGAGTGTTGGTGATGTTATGTCAGCATTGTACCGGAACATTGTTTTCTCTCGTATCTACGTGATCCATTTAAATGGTCCAGCATATGGTTGTAGCAATTATTCACGATGACTATTTTATTGTGCCGGTGGTCATGTGTATGCCACAATTAAAAACGATTACTGTGGATTTTGGCGCTCATGGCAGCACGCGTGACGGGACCAGGTACAATCATAGACCTTGTACAACATGTATACATTTAATGCAAAAAATGAAAATACAAAGGTTAATTAATTTATGTGATCATGTCTCCAAAATAATCCAATTTTTTTTTATATCAATGTAAAATTTAGGATTTGAGGTTACCGTTGTAATATTGCATTCTATGGAAAATGTATGTTTGTGTTGTATGAAGAATGGTGTATTAGCCATCTGAGGAGAGGTGTACCTGTCTAGTGAATTGACGGTACTGTATGGGGTGTACGGCTGGTTCGCCTCCACGTGGTGCACCCTGGGTAACGCAAAATGAACCAGCATATACTGAAATACTGGAGGTCGATCATTACTTCTTCTAAACTGTGTATGTGTGTGTGTGATTGAGGAGGTGGGGGGTGGATTAATTGAAGGAGGTGGGTTTAAGGCGGTGAAGTGTTTAAGGGGGAAGATGGGGTTGGATGTGGGTTTTATAGCGTGGGATATACAGTGTGTATATCGTAAATTGAGGTGCTATTTGCATATGAGAGAAATTTGTCTGCTATTCAAACATACATTATACTGACATTGTAGTGTGATGTAATCGCTTTAATTTGTGCAAAAATCATTTACCACTTCAAACACAATGACGTAGCTATACTTCTTCGTCTGATGTCTGTGACCATCAGTAATACTTATGGTGGACATTTAACCCATAAGATGCAGTGGTAACTTGTTAACTGTAACAATACAAGCAATATGGAACTTTAAACAATACTGTTGGATTAGCAATGCAACCAAAATTATATCATTGCCAATCCAGCTTTGGCAAATTTGTTATAGGGGGTATTGGTAGACTTAACCTCTTCAGGACACATGACATACCGGGAACGACATGTTGTCCTGTTACTTAAGTTTATGGATTTACCTGCGGTTTTTTCGGCGGAAATCGGCGGTTGCATCGGGTCCCCATGCGGCTGTGAGGGGGACCATATGGCATTGAAGTCACTGGCAGCACGATGCCTAAGGAAGGCATTGCGCTGCCTTCCGTTGATGAGCCTGTGAGATCCAGCCCCCAGGATCTCCCAAGCCCCGGGAGCTTTATGAGTAACACACACAGTATTACTCATACAGCCAATTCATTCCAATACTAAAGTATTAGAATGCATTGTAAAGGGGATTAGACACCAAAAAGTATAATTTCAAAAAGTGGTTAAAATTTATTTTAAAAATAAAGTTTAAAAGAAAGAAATATTTTTCCACAACAAAAAAAAAATTATTGTAAAAATCAATTATTTTTTAAATAATAAATGTAAACAAAAAAGCTAAAAAGGACTGTGATAAAAATAAAATAATATTAGGTATGGAGCCAATTCTAGTGCCAATAAAACCGTCATCTCATCTGACAAAAATCATACCCTACCCAAGGTATTAGCCCCAAAGATTAGCAAATTAATTTTCTCAGACTATGTAAACACTAAAACATGTTTTTTTGGTTTGTAAAAATAACTCATTGTGTAAAAATTACAGGAATTAAAAAGTAAACCTATTAGGTATCCGTGACAACCTAGTCAATAAAAATATCACATGATATAACCTGTCAGAAGAATGTTAAAAATATTAAAAAAATGGTACTAAAACAGGTTTTTTTTTTTAAGCGGCCTAACGAAAAGTAAAATATAGAGCAAAAAAAAACATATTTACCCTGAACTATTGCCAACAATACTGCCACCCTATCCCGTAGTTTGTAAAATGAGTCTATTTTTTTAAATTTTGTACTCTGGGGGTGCATCAGGGGGGCTTCAAATGGGACATGGTGTCAAAAAAATAAAGTCCAGGAAAAAGTGCCTTCAAAAAATCATATGAAATTAATTTCATTCTGTGCCCTGCCGTGTGTCCGTACAGCTGTTTACAACCGCATATGGCGTGTTTCTGTTAACTACAGAATCAGGGCCATAAACACTGAGGTTGGTTTGACTGTTAACCATTGCTTTGTATCTGGAAATAAATTAATAAAATGATAAATATAACAAACAAGTGAAATTTAAAGATTGTATCTCTATTTTCCATTATTTCTTGGGGGACACCAAAAGGGTTATCAATTTTTTTTAAATAATTTTCAAATACCTTGAGGGGTGTAGTTTATAAAATCGGCTCAGTTTTAGCATGGTTTGTATTATGTAAGCCTCACAAAGTGACTTCAGAACTGAATTGGTACCAAAAAATTTCTTTGGTGAAAATGAATGAAAAATTTAAATATTTGCTTCTAAACTTCTAAGCCTTGTACCAACGCTAAAAAATTATATATCATTCACAAAATAATCCAAAAATTAAGTAGTCATGTTGGGTATGTAAAGTAATAACAAAATATTAGAGGCATTAATATGTATTATAGAAGTTGAGAAATTGAAAGTTATAAAATTTGTAATTTTTTACAAGTTTTTATTGAATTTGGTGTTATTTTATAAAATATAAATCATTATTTAGAATTCATTTTAAAACTGTCATGAAATACAATATGTAATTAAAAAAACTAAATCACAATGGCCTGGATCAATTGCTATTTTAATTTACAACTATCCAGATTGAATAAGTTTTAATCGCGTTCGAATGGAACATTAGAGCTATTAGTCTGATTTACTATTGTCTGACTCAATAGAATTAAGTTTCATTCGTAAGCGAATATAACTTAGAGCAAGTTAACAATATGAAATAAGTATCATTCGTACTCAAATTAAACTTAGAGCAAGGTAACAATATGAAATAAGTATCATTCGTATGCGAATATAACTTAGAGCAAGGTACCTATATGAAATTTGCCTGCCTATACAGTATACTATGTGTGGTTTGTTTTCGCGAAAATACGTCATTAAAAAAAATCGTTTGCGTGCATCTGTGCGTGCGTGCGTCTGTACGTGCGTCCCTGGGATTGCAAGGAGAGTGGAGAGAGGTCGATTTAAGTGACGAAAATGGCAAGAAGCAATTTCGATGCTGAAGAGCTTGAATATTTGATCACTGTAAGTAATTCTAACTGGAAAAAGTATGTCACTGTGCTGTTGTCCAAGTCCAAGGTGCGGTCAGTGTTCAAAGTCACTCTTAAAGGGCCGGTCCCAGTTAAAGTCACTGTGCTGTTGTCCAAGTCCAAGGTGCGGTCAGTGTTCAAAGTCACTCTTAAAGGGCCGGTCCCAGTTAAAGTCACTGTGCTGTTGTCCAAGTCCAAGGTGCGGTCATTGTTCAAAGTCACTCTTAAAGGGCCGGTCCCAGTTAAAGTCACTGTGCTGTTGTCCAAGTCCAAGGTGCGGTCAGTGTTCAATGTCACTCTTAAAGGGCCGGTCCCAGTTAAAGTCACTGTGCTGTTGTCCAAGTCCAAGGTGCGCTCAGTGTTCAATGTCACTCTTAAAGGGCCGGTCCCAGTTAAAGTCACTGTGCTGTTGTCCAAGTCCAAGGTGCGTTCAGTGTTCAATGTCACTCTTAAAGGGCCGGTCCCAGTTAAAGTCACTGTGCTGTTGTCCAAGGTGCGGTCAGTGTTCAGAGTCACTCTTAAAGGGCCGGTCCTAGTTAAAGTCACTGTGCTGTTGTCCAAGTCCAAGGTGCGGTCAGTGTTCAGAGTCACTCTTAAAGGGCCGGTCCCAGTTAAAGTCACTGTGCTGTTGTCCAAGTCCGGTCAGTGTTCAGAGTCACTCTTAAAGGGCCGTTCCCAGTTAAAGTCACTGTGCTGTTGTTCAAGTCCAAGGTGCGGTCAGTGTTCAAAGTCACTCTTAAAGGGGAGGGCACTGTTATAGCCACTGTTAAAGGCAATGTCTTTCTCAAAGTCACTATTAAAAGGTGCAGACTCTGTCAAGGTCACTGTTACATGGGAGGCCATTGTTGAAAGTCACTGTTAAAGAGGCGTCCACTGTGGAATTTAATTCTTATATTTGCTTTTACTATAAATGTTTGTATTATTACATTACTTTCATATAGTTCTAAAGAGAACTATATAAAAATCTACTATTTTAATAATTTCGTATAAAATTAAAATTTTTATTGGTTTTGATGACTATAATTACTAATAATTGTATTTTAGTACTTTTGCATTACATCCTCTAATTTTTATCTGGTAGACTCTATTGAAAAAAGGTTATGACGACATAACTAGACGCGAAGAAAAGCAGGCCATTTTAAGGAGAATGGCCAGCGCATTAAGTTTCAAGAATGGAAAGAGGCATTCTAAACAGGCATATCTGAAGAAATGGTCTGACCTAAAAAGACACAATATGAAACTAGTGAAAGAGGTCAGAGATAAAAACTGTCCAGGTACGATGCTTACATTAATTTTATAACGAACACCTATTTTTATTTATGTGTTGAGTTATGCAAATAAGTATTTCTATCCCTTTACAACATTTTACTTACTTCAGTAGTGTTGAAACGATGGAACGGGTGCTAGAGGCGGCACTCAAGCACTCTCTTTGGGCCGCATACCCTTAAAAATGTCTAATGTGTACTAATCGGCTTTACACATTCCCTACCATACAGCTTCGCAGGCACACTATTAAAAGCACAGTCAGCATATTGAATGTAGGCAGCTGTTACAGCAAAATGATAATTGTGTGGAAGACAGACTATACTGGTATTCTGGTACAATGGTAAAGTCGGAAATTTGCAATAAATAATTTAGTTGGCTTGCTCTTCTGCCTAAAAGTTCTCCAGAACGGATTTAGTAAATGCTGATTAAACAGTTAAAATATATACATTCACTCACAGTGAGAAATAGATATATGATGTAAACCCCGAACCAATGTCAAAACAGTTGACTTTGTACACCTCTTTCCAATAACCATGCAACAGTACCTTGCGAACCAATACCCCCTTCTACCTCATCCGAGATATAAACGTACTCAACTGTAAAACATATGAAAAACTTCATTCATAGTTCCATCTAACACCAAATCATGTGAAATCAAACATAGGGGTAATGATTATGTCATCCAGATCCCACCATAGATTAATTTTGTGTACCGTTAAGTTTTGTTTTTTCTTTGCTTGTTTATGTTGGTATTTTTGAATAATTTGGTCATTACAGGAGTGTCTCTTCCAAAATTAAGACCGAAACGCCCTAATAGGAAGAAGGTGGTGGAAGAGGAGATGATGGAGGATGAGGAGGATGAGCAGGAAGAGGAGCAGGCAGGACCATCAGGGCATCAGGCCCATAGCCCACCTGAGGGAGAGGAGGGGACGGTACAGGAGGATGAGGAGGATGAAGAAGACGAGCTGGTGACCACCCCCCGCCAGGAGGGTAAATATATTCTGTTGATGTTTTAATTTAAAAAATGTCTCAACACACATAGAGGTGTCAGTTTAGTCTTTAATTACCACAGGCTGATTTTATTCAATCAAAAAATTATAAACAAGTTCAAGTTCAACCTCAAAATTTTATTCAGACTTCAGATATTGCATAACCTAAAGTACCACACTTTGCGTTCATTCCAAGAAGTGTAGCTAAAATATTTGTATTTCACCACTCTTCAGGGTCTGTCAGAGACCATGCTCATTTATCTGCAGGTTATTTTTTCACATCTTTTGTCCACACTTGAAAAAAAAAATATATTTATTCCAAACTTTATTAAAAAGGGTTGATGGAGTACGGGAGTGACCTGTGCCACTATATCTGTCTGTGCACTCAGTCTAAAAACCCAGACACAAATTAAATCCACGTAAAACATTTTTTTTACAGCTAGCTGATGTTACTGGTGTACTGATTTCAGTAAAGTATCTCAATGAGGCATACAATTTAATTAAGATGTAACTAGCATCCAATATATAAGAATTTAGTTAAACTAAAAAAATTTAAGTGCACAAAACAATATAAATAATTATCTACAGAATGGGGTAAAAACTATGAAACTGTGAACAAAGAACGTACAACACACAACAGTAATATAAAACATGAACAGTATAAAGTAATTAATATACAAAAAAACACAATAACTAAAATACTAAGTCCATAACCATAAATTCAAAAGAACTATTATTAATCCTAAATAAAAGAATATATAATGGATTAACATAGTAACATAGTACAGAAGGCCTAAAAAATAGATCTCTCCATCCAGTTTGGCCTGTTATCCTGCAAGTAGATCCAGACCATGGAAAAAAAATAACTGTGACTTATAAGCCAATTTTCCTCACTTTAGGGTAATAAATTATTCCTTCCCGACTCAAATCAGCCAATCAGAATAACTCCCTGGATCAACGACCCCTCTCTAGTAGCTATAGCCTGTAATATTATTACGCTCCAGAAATACATCCAGGCCCCTCTAGAATTCCTTTATTGTACTCACCATCACCATCCCCTCAGGCAGAGAGTTCCATAGTCTCACTGCTCTTACCGTAAATAATCCTCTTGTATGTTTGTGTACAAACCTTCATTCCTCCTGACGCACAGGATGTCCCCTCGTCACAGTCACAATCCTGTGGATAAATAGATGATGGGAGAGATCTCTGTACTGACCCCTGATATATGTATACATATTAGTTAGATCTCCCATCAGTCGTCTTTTTTCTGAAGTGAATAACCCTAATGCTGATAATCTTTCAGGGTCCTGTAGTTGCCACATTCCAGTTATTAATTTAGTTGTCCTCCTCTGAACCCTCTCCAGCTCTGCTATGTCAGCCTTGTTCACAGGAGCCCAGAACTGTACCCAGTACTCCATGTGTGGTCTGAAAAAAAGATTTGTAAAGTGGTAGGACTATGTTCTTATCACGGGCATCTATGCCCCTTCTCATGCAACCCATTATCTTATTGGTCTTGGCATCAGCTGCCTGACACTGGTTTTTGCAGCTTAGTTTACTGATTATTAAAATTCATAGGTCCTTTTACATGTCAGTGTTAACGAGTGTTTTAACATTTAGTATGTACGGGTGACTTGCATTATTCCTTCATATGTGCATAACTTTACATTTGTGAGTGTTAAACCTCATCTGCCAATTATCTGCCCAAGCCTGCAATCTATCCAGATCCCTCTGTAGCAGTATATTATACTCTGTAGTATATATATATATATATATATATATATACACAGTATACTGTCCTCTTCATTGTTAATTCGTTTACACAGTTTATTTTCATCTGCAAAAATTGATATTTTACTATGCAAGCCTTCTACAAGATCATTAATAAATATATTGAAGAGAATAGGGCCCAATACTGACCCCTGAGGTAACCCACTATTGACAGTGACCCAATCTGAGTGTGTACCGTTAATAACCACCCTCTCTTTTCTATCACTGAGCCAGTTACTTACCTACATAAAGACATTTTCTCCCAGTCTGAGCTTTCTCATTTTATATACTAACCTTTTATGTTGTACAGTGTCAAATGCTTTGGAGAAGTCCAGATAAACGACATTCAGTGATTCGCCGCTGTCAAGTCTAGAACTTACCTCCTCATAGAAACTGATTAAATTAGTTTGGCATGACCGATCCCTCACGAAGCCATGCTGATATGGTGTTACTTGCTTATTTTATTTGAGATGCTATAAGATTGCATCTCTCTGAAAAAATTCAAACAGTTTAACCACAAGAGATGTTAAACTTAACGGCCTATAGTTTCCAGGCTCTGTTTTTTAACCGTTTTTGAATATTGGCACCACATTTGCCATGAGCCAATCCTGTGGGACATTCACTGTCAGAATACAGTCCACAAATATCATAAATAAGGGTCTGGCTATGACATTACTTAATTCACTTAGGATACGGGTGTGTATGCCATCTGGTCCTGGTAATTTGTCTATTTTAATATTTTTAAGTCGAAGATGTAACTGGCTCAGACAGCACTTTATCTGCTTTATACACCAAACAATGATTGTCTTTTAAAGTACATTGAAAAATTATATTTCCTTTACTTTTACAGCCATAAAAAATTTTAGTAAAGAAATGAAAATTGTGCAGCGGGAGCAGTGCGAACGCATGAGAAAGTTGAGGGCACTGCACATGAGAAGAATGAGGGAGCAGAAGCTACAACACTCCCATGAGTTGGCACAAGCAGAGGAGGTCAACCAAAAAGCCATGGATGGGCTGCTAAAAAAGCTAAAAAAAATTGAAAAATTGCCTTAATTATTTTTTTTCATTTGTTTTTTTGGGCCTTCCTTCAGTTATTGATGTTAATATTTTTCTTTATTTAAAAATTGATTTATAAAAGTTTATTATTCTATAAAATTTGTTGTGTTTTTTTTTATTGTAACCAATGGGGTTACAGTACGGACAATTTAGTCAGGGCCAATGTAATAATTCATTATCAGTACATAAAGCAGACGCCGTTACATTGAAACTGGGTAATAGACATGGCGCCGCTTATGCTCGCACCACTTATTCACTATGACTATTTTATTGTGCCGGTGGTCATGTGTGTGCCACAATTCAAACCAGAATACTGCGAACTGTGGCGCTCTTAGCAGCACGCATGACGGTACCAGGTCCAATCATAGACCTTGTACAACAGGCACACATGTAATGCAAAACTTTCAAAATAGAAGTATTAGTACTACAAGTTATTAGTACTTAATGTGATCATGTCATCAAAATTTCAAAAAAATTAGGCCTAAAAATGGAAAATATTTGATTTTAGGTTACCGTTATAATATTACATTGTATTTAAATTGCATGTGTGTGGGGTATGAGTAATGGGGTATTGGCCAATGGCCATCTGGGGAGAGGTGTACCTGTCTAGTGAATTGACGGTACAGTATGGGGGGTATACAGCTGGTTCGCCTCTACGTGGTGCACCCTGGGTTATGGTAAATGAACCAGCAAATACTGAAATACTGGAGATCAAACATTACTTCTCATAAACTGTGTGTGAGTGAGGAGGTGGGGGGGAGTTGATTGAGGGGGGTTTAAGGTGGTGGAGGGTTTAAGGGGGGAGGGGGGTTTGGTGTGGGTTTTATAGCGTGGGATATACAGAGTGTAGCACGTAAATAGATGTGCTATGTGCATATGAGAGATATTTGTCTGGTATCCATACATACATGTTACAGACATTGTAGTGTGATGTAACCTCTTTTATTTTTTGACTAGAGTTGAGCGAACACCTGGATGTTTGGGTTCGAGAATTTCGGGCGAACTTCACGGAAATGTTCGGGTTCGCGATCCGAACACGACCCTAACTTCGTCCCAAACCCAAACCCCATTAAAGTGAATGTGGACCCGAACTTTTGGGCACTAAAAAGGCTGTAAAACAGCCCAGGAAAGAGCTAGAGGGCTGCAAAAGGCAGCAACATGTAGGTAAATATCCTGCAACAAATGTGGATAGGGAAATGAATTAAAATAAAAATAAAAAAAATAAAAATGACCCAATATCAATTGGACAGAGGTCCCATAGCAAAGAATCTGGCTTCATGTCAGCAGAGAATCCGTCTTCATATCATAGCAGAGAATCTGGCTTCATGTCAGCAGAGAATCAGGCTTCATGTCAGCAGAGAATCAGTCTCTTCATGCCATAGCAGAGAATCTGGCTTCATGTCAGCGCAGAATCAGTCTTCATGTCATAGCAGAGAATCAGGCTTCACGTCAGCAGAGAATAAGTCTTCATGTCATAGCAGAGAATCAGGCTTCACGTCACCCACCACTGGAACAGGCCACTGTCACACATTTAGGCCCCGGCACCCAGACAGAGGAGAGGTTCATTCAACTTTGGGTTGCCCCGCAATATAATTGTAAAATGAAAATAAAAATAGGATTGAATGAGGAAGTGCCCTGGAGTAGAATAATATATTGTTAAGGGGAGGTAGTTAATGTCTAATCTGCACAAGGGATGGACAGGTCCTGTGGGATCCATGCCTGGTTCATTTTTATGAACGTCTGCTTGTCCACATTGGCTGTAGACAGGCGGCTGCGTTTGTCTGTAATGACGCCCCCTGCCATGCTGAATACACTTTCAGACAAAACGCTGGCCGCTGGGCAGGCCAGCACCTCCAAGGCATAAAAGGCTAGCTCTGGCCACGTGGACAATTTGGAGAGCCAGAAGTTGAATGGGGCCGAACCATCAGTCAGTACGTGGAGGGGTGTGCACAGGTACTTTTCCACCATGTTAGTGAAATGTTGCCTTCTGCTAACACGTTCCGTTTTAGGTGGTGGTGCAGTTAGCTGTGGCGTGGTGACAAAACTTTTCCACATCTCTGCCATGCTAACCCTGCCCTCAGAGGAGCTGGCCGTGACACAGCTGCGTTGGCGACCTCTTGCTCCTCCTCTGCCTTCGCCTTGGGATTCCACTGATTCCCCTGTGACATTTGGGAATGCTCTCAGTAGCGCGTCTACCAACGTGCGCTTGTACTCGCGCATCTTCCTATCACGCTTCAGTGCAGGAAGTAAGGTGGGCTTATTGTCTTTGTACCGTGGATCCAGCAGGGTGGCAACCCAGTAGTCCGCACACGTTAAAATGTGCGCAGGCACTGCAGCATGTAGTCGCTCATGTGTGCCAGGCTGCCCAGAGGTAAGGACAAGCTGTCCTCTGTGTGAGGCGTATCGTCATCGTCCTGCATTTCCCCCCAGCCACGCACCAGTAATGGGCCCGAACTGCGTTGGGTGCCACCCCGCTGTGAACATGCTTCATCCTCATCCTCCTCCACCTCCTCCTAATCCTCGTCCTCCTCGTCCTCCAGTAGTGGGCCCTGTCTGGCCACATTTGTACCTGGCCTCTGGTGTTGCAAAAAACGTCCCTCTGAGTCACTTCGAAGAGACTGGCCTGAAAGTGCTAAATATGACCCCTCTTCCTCCTCTTCCTCCTGGGCCACCTCCTCTTCCATCATCGCCCTAAGAGTTTTCTCAAGGAGACATAGAAGTGGTATTGTAACGCTGATAACGGCGTCATCGCCACTGGCCATGTTGGTGGAGTACTCGAAACAGCGCAACAGGGCACACAGGTCTCGCATGGAGGCCCAGTCATTGGTGGTGAAGTGGGTCTGATCCACAGTGCGACTGACCCGTGCGTGCTGCAGCTGAAACTCCACTATGGCCTGCTGCTGCTCGCACAGTCTGTCCAGCATGTGCAAGGTGGAGTTCCACCTGGTGGGCACGTCGCATATGAGGCGGGGAGAGGGAAGGCCGAAGTTACGCTGCAGCGCTGACAGGCGCGTGCAGCAGCAGGGTGTGAACGCCGGAAGCGCGAACAGACGGCCCGCACTTTATGCAGCAGCTCTGACATGTCGGGGTAGTTGTGAATGAACTTCTGCACCACCAAATTCAGCACATGCGCCAGGAAAGGGATGTGCGTCAAACCGGCTAGTCCCAGAGCTGCAACGAGATTTCGCCCATTATCACACACCACCAGGCCGGGCTTGAGGCTCACCGGCAGCAACCACTCGTCGGTCTGTTGTTCTATACCCCCCCACAACTCCTGTGCGGTGTGGGGCCTGTCCCCCAAACATATGAGTTTCAGAATGGCCTGCTGACGTTTACCCCGTGCTGTGCTGAAGTTGGTGGTGAAGGAGTGTGGCTGACTGGATGAGCACGTGGAAGAAGAGGAGGAGGAAGCTGAGTAGGAGTAGGAGGAGACAGGAGGCAAAGAATGTTGCCCTGCGATCCTTGGCGGCGGAAGGACGTGCGCCAAACAGCTCTCCGCCTGGGGCCCAGCCGCCACTACATTTACCCAGTGTGCAGTTAGGGAGATATAGCGTCCCTGGCCGTGCTTACTGGTCCACGTATCTGTGGTTAGGTGGACCTTGCCGCTGATGGCGTTGCGCAGTGCACACTTGATTTTATCGGACACTTTGTTGTGCAGGGAAGGCACGGCTCTCCTGGAGAAGTAGTGCCAGCTGGGAACAACATACTGTGGTACAGCAAGCGACATTAGCTGTTTGAAGCTGTGTGTGTCCACTAGCCTAAATGACAGCATTTCATAGGCCAGTAGTTTAGAAATGCTGGCATTCAGGGCCAGGGATCGAGGGTGGCTAGGTGGGAATTTACGCTTTCTCTCAAATGTTTGTGAGATGGAGAGCTGAACGCTGCCGTGTGACATGGTTGAGATGCTTGGTGACGCAGGTGGTGGTGTTGGTGGTACATCCCATGTTTGCTGGGCGGCAGGTGCCAACGTTCCTCCAGAGGCGGAGGAAGAGGCCGAGGCAGCGGCAGCAGCAGAAGAGGCCGAGGCGGCAGCAGCAGAAGAGGTAGCAGGTGGAGCCTGAGTGACTTCCTTGTTTTTAAGGTGTTTACTCCACTGCAGTTCATGCTTTGCATGCAGGTGCCTGGTCATGCAGGTTGTGCTAAGGTTCAGAACGTTAATGCCTCGCTTCAGGCTCTGATGGCACAGCGTGCAAACCACTCGGGTCTTGTCGTCAGCACATTGTTTGAAGAAGTGCCATGCCAGGGAACTCCTTGAAGCTGCATTTGGGGTGCTCGGTCCCAGATGGCGGCGGTCAGTAGCAGGCGGAGTCTCTTGGCGGCGGGTGTTCTGATTTTGCCCACTGCTCCCTCTTTTGCTACGCTGTTGTCTCGGTCTCACCACTGCCTCTTCCTCCGAACTGTGAAAGTCAGTGGCACGACCTTCATTCCATGTGGGGTCTAGGACCTCATCGTCCCCTGCATCGTCTTCCACCCAGTCTTGATCCCTGACCTCCTGTTCAGTCTGCACACTGCAGAAAGACGCAGCAGTTGGCACCTGTGTTTCGTCATCATCATAGACGTGCCGAGGTGGTATTCCCATGTCCTCATCATCAGGAAACATAAGTGGTTGTGCGTTAGTGCATTCTATCTCTTCCACCACTGGGGAAGGGCTAGGTGGATGCCCTTGGGAAACCCTGCCAGCAGAGTCTTCAAACAGCATAAGAGACTGCTGCATAACTTGAGGCTCAGACAGTTTCCCTGATATGCATGGGTGTGATGTGACAGAGTGATGGGCTTGGTTTTCATGCGCCATCTGTGCGCTTTCTGCAGAAGACTGGGTGGGAGATAATGTGAACGTGCTGGATGCACTGTCGGCCACCCAATTGACTAATGCCTGTACCTGCTCAGGCCTTACCATCCTTAGAACGGCATTGGGCCCCACCAAATATGGCTGAAAATTATGGCGGCTACTGGGACCTGAGGTAGTTGGTACACTAGAACGTGTGGCTGTGGCAGAACGGCCACGTCCTGTCCCAGCACCAGAGGGTCCACTAACACCACCCCGACCATGTCAGTGTCCACGTCCGCGTCCCTTACTAGATGTTTTCCTCATTGATACCGTTCACCACAATAAGAAAAATATTATTCGGGCCAATGTATTGAATTAAAATTCAGGCCTTTTTTTCCTGACACCTATCACTGTCTGGCTATGTATTTAGGTACCGTATTGCACTAATACAGGCACACCAGTAATGACAGATTTGGATGAATATAAATGTGAGGCCTATTATTTAGGCGCTGGGTGACAGGTATACGTTTAATCACAGAATTAGACTTGGACCTGCACTGTAGCGTGTGTGTTAAGTTCTTGAGAATTACCCTATCAGCACCTTTAATCTAATATACCCTTTTAGGGATAGATTTCAAGTAGGCCTGATCCAGCAGATACCACTAAATTTGTTAATTGCAAATTTGGGAATTGTTTTTCAACCCAGAACAACAACTGTGCTTTGACGGTCACTAAAAACAACTTGACCAGCTAAAACAGTACTGATTTGGATGAATATAAATGTGAGGCCTATTTTTTAGGCGCTGGGTGACAGGCTCAACTTGCCCCCGATGTAGTATATGTCCAAAAAATAACCACACTATTGATGGTTAAATGCACTTGATGAAAGCTTGACCCTGATGTAGGATATAGCAAAAAATAACCACACTATTGATGGTTAAATGCACTTGGTGGCAGCTTGTGCTGGCGCACCACAAGACACAAAATGGCCGCCGATCACTCCATAAAAAAGTGACTGAAAAACGCTCTGGGCAGCCTAAAAACACTGAGCAATTGAATAGCAGCAGTTCAATGATCAACAGCTGTAGATCGATCTCTGAATGAAGTCTTTTGGAGGAGTTAATCTGCCTAATCTCGCCCTAACGTCGCAGCAGCAACCTCTCCCTATGGTTCAATCAGCAGAGTGACGTGCAGCGCTACGTGACGCAAGCTTATATAGAGGCTGGGTCACATGCTGCACTGGCCAATCACAGCCATGCCAATAGTAGGCAAGGCTGTGATGGCCTCTTGGGGCAAGTAGTATGACGCTTGTTGATTGGCTGCTTTGCAGCCTTTCCAAAAGCGCCAAGAAAGCGCCGAACACCGAACCCGAACCCAGACTTTTAGGAAAATGTTCGTGTGATGGTCCGTGTCACGGACACCACAAAATTCGGTACGAAACCCGAACTATACAGTTCGGGTTCGCTCATCCCTATTTGTGACATAATCATTTACCACTTCACAGCCAATGACGTAGCTATACTTCATCCTGCAGAATAATTAAACATAGATCAATCCTTATGCGGGCGCCGTGGCCACCTGCTTTGTGTGGCTGCATAAACCCTCGGCTAATGTCCGTGACCGTCAGAAAATACCGATAGTGGACATTTAACCCATAAGATGTAGTAGTCACTTGTTAACTATAAGAATACAAGCAATACGAATATTTTAGCAATAGTGTTAAATTCGAAATGCAAATAATTTTTATTGCATTGCTTGCAATTCCTGCTTAGGAAATTTTGCGATAGGTGGTATTGGTAGAATTATCTAATAAAACAAATATAGTACTGTATGTCAGAATATTGCAATATAAAAGTTGGATTAGCAATGTGGTTATTTTATTATTAATAATAATAGAAAATATTATCACATTGTGATTGAAAATTAGCAGATAGATTCAATATCAGTTAAGTTCGTTAATTCTAGACCCATCCCATTAGAGACCCATCAGCAGCCTCAAGTTGAAATCAAAGTTCGATTAATACAAGTTATAATAATCGAATTGCGATTTGAACTTTCAATATATTAAGAATATTCGAAAAGACGAAGTTAAAGCATTAGGAATATACGTAAAAAGTTGAAATCGCTATTCGATTGGTATAACCTGAATGAATCGAATTCCGATTTCAACTTATACAGTCTACCTTGTTTGATTTGTTATCGCGGAAATACGTCATAATAGTGTTTGTGCGACCGTGCGTGCGTGCCTGTCTTTCTCTTTGGATCGCAAACGGAGTGGAGAGAGACAGAGAAGAGAAGTTTATTCGAAAATGGCAAGGAGCAATTTCAAGCAAGAAGAGCTGGAAGCTTTGATAACTGTAAGTGATTCTACTGAAAAAAGTGTCACTGTTAAGGACGGCCACAGTTTTAGTCCCAGTTAAAGGGGCAACACCAGTTCTAATCACTGTTAAAGGGATGGGCAGAGTTCTTGTCACTCTTAAAGAAACGGTCACTATTGAAGTCACTCTTAAAGGGGCAGCCAACTTTCTTGTCACTCTTAAAGGGCCGGTAACTATTCAAGTCACTCTTAAAGGGGCGGGCAAAGTTCTAGTCACTCTTAAAGGGGCGGCAACAGTTCTAGTCACTATTAAAGGGGCGGCCAAAGTTCTTGTCACTCTTAAAGGGGCGGCCACAGTTGTAGTCACTTTTAAAGGGGCAGCCACAGTTCTAGTCACTGTTAAAGGGATGGTCACAGTCAGGGCCGTTTCTAGGGGCGGGCGGAACGGGCGGGCGCCCGGGGCGCTGTCAGAAGGGGGGCGCCCTCTTGTCGTTTCTCTGCCGTGGTTATATATAATTGCCGGCCGGCGGCGCCCCTCATGCTGTGCCTCCTGAGCGGCTGAGCGCTTGCCGCTCCTCTAAAGAATCTCCTGCCTGCGCCTGCTGTCTCTGCTCATGTTAGTGTAGCGTGGCCGAGCGCTGTTCGGTCCGCGGTACAGGAGCATTTGTTTCCTGTACCCGGCCGGACTGACAGGAAGTGCTCACTTAGTGTGCACTTCCTTTCAGTCCGGCCAGGTACAGGAAACAAATGCTCCTGTACCGCGGACCGAACAGAGCTCGGCCACGCTACATTAGAGGTGACAAACTGACAATAGAATGGAAATGAATGACAAGGGGGGGGGAGGAATGGAAATGAATGACAAGGGGGGGGGGAGGAATGGAAATGAATGACAAGGGGGGGGGGAGGAATGGAAATGAATGACAAGGGGGGGGGGAGGAATGGAAATGAATGACAAGGGGGGGGGAGGAATGGAAATGAATGACAAGGGGGGGGGGGAGGAATGGAAATGAATGACAAGGGGGGGGGAGGAATGGAAATGAATGACAAGGGGGGGGGGGGAATGGAAATGAATGACAAGGGGGGGGGGGAGGAATGGAAATGAATGACAAGGGGGGGGAGGAATGGAAATGAATGACAAGGGGGGGGGGAATGGAAATGAGTGACAAGGGGGGGGGAGGAATGGAAATGAATGACAAGGGGGGGGGGGCCCGGGGGAGGAATGGAAATGAGTGACAAGGGGGGGGGGGGGAATGGAAATGAATGACAAGGGGGGGGGAATGGAAATGAGTGACAAGGGGGGGGGGGAGGAATGGAAATGAATGACAAGGGGGGGGGAATGGAAATGAGTGACAAGGGGGGGGAATGGAAATGAATGACAAGGGGGGGGGAGGAATGGAAATGAATGACAAGGGGGGGGGAGGAATGGAAATGAATGACAAGGGGGGGGGAATGGAAATGAGTGACAAGGGGGGGGGGGGGGAATGGAAATGAATGACAAGGGGGGGGGAATGGAAATGAGTGACAAGGGGGGGGGAATGGAAATGAATGACAAGGGGGGGGGAGGAATGGAAATGAATGACAAGGGGGGGGAATGGAAATGAGTGACAAGGGGGGGGGAGGAATGGAAATGAATGACAAGGGGGGGGGGGCCCGGGGGAGGAATGGAAATGAGTGACAAGGGGGGGGAGGAGGAATGGAAATGAATGACAAGGGGGGGGGAATGGAAATGAGTGACAAGGGGGGGGGGAGGAATGGAAATGAATGACAAGGGGGGGGAATGGAAATGAGTGACAAGGGGGGGGGGGAATGGAAATGAATGACAAGGGGGGGGGAATGGAAATGAGTGACAAGGGGGGGGGAATGGAAATGAGTGACAAGGGGGGGGGGGGAATGGAAATGAGTGACAAGGGGGGGAATGGAAATGAGTGACAAGGGGGGGGGAGGAATGGAAATGAGTGACAAGGGGGGGGGAATGGAAATGAGTGACAAGGGGGGGGATGGAAATGAGTGACAAGGGGGGGGATGGAAATGAGTGACAAGGGGGGGATGGAAATGAGTGACAAGGGGGGGATGGAAATGAGTGACAAGGGGGGGATGGAAATGAGTGACAAGGGGGGGATGGAAATGAGTGACAAGGGGGGGGATGGAAATGAGTGACAAGGGGGGGATGGAAATGAGTGACAAGGGGGGGGATGGAAATGAGTGACAAGGGGGGGATGGAAATGAGTGACAAGGGGGGGATGGAAATGAGTGACAAGGGGGGGGGATGGAAATGAGTGACAAGGGGGGGGGATGGAAATGAGTGACAAGGGGGGGATGGAAATGAGTGACAAGGGGGGGGGAATGGAAATGAGTGACAAGGGGGGGGAATGGAAATGAGAGTGACAAGGGGGGGGGAATGGGAGTGACAAGGGAGGGAGGGGGGGAGAGAAGAGAGTGACAAGGGAGTCCCCAGAGCCAGACCAAGAGCCAGACTGCAGCCAGAGACCAGATCATCTTATTGTCCTGGTGGTAAGTAGACAATGCAATATGTTTATTATGTAATTGTTTAGTTATTAATGCTATATTGGAAACTAATTTACCTCACATTTAGGGCCCATTCACACGTCCGTATGTGTTTTGCGGATCCACAAAACACGGACACCGGCAATGTGCGTTCCGCATTTTGCGGACCGCACATTGCCGGCACTAAGAGAATATGCCTATTCTTGTCCGCTATTGTGGACAAGAATAGGACATGTTCTATTTTTTTCAGGATCGGAATTGCGGCCCCATAGAAATGTATGAGTCTGCAATTCCATTCTGCAAAAAGGGACAGCTACATGAAGCTAGATTAACCCTAAGGGAAACATAGCAGTTCTTTTAATTTAAAAGCTGAGAAAGGGGTGGAACATATGTGATGTCTGATAAGGGGGGGGGGGGTGGCGGCAATTTTTATCTTGCCTAGGGCGGCAAAAATCCTCGCCGTGCAATGTGGTTCCACATTTTTTACAATGGGGAGACACTTATTTCATCGAGCAGTTTTGTGGGGGGGGGTGGCGGAGTTTTTTTGACACTCGCCCTGAGAGAAATTTTACCTAGAAACTGCACTGGTCACAGTTCTTGTCACTCTTAAAGGGACGGTCACTATTGAAGACACCCTTAAAGGGGCGGCCACAGTTCTTGTCACTCTTAAAGGGGCGGTCACTATTCAAGTCACTCTTAAAGGGGCGGACACAGTTATTGTCACTCTTAAAGGGACGGTCACTATTCAAATCACTCTTAAAGGGGCGGAAACTATTCAAGTCACTCTTAAAGGGGCGGCCACAGTTATTGTCAATATTAAAGGGGCGTCCACAGTTGTAGTCACTCTTAAAGGGGCAGCCACAATTCTAGTCACTGTTAAAGGGATGGTCACAGTTCTTGTCACTCTTAAAGGGACGGTAACTATTGAAGTCACTCTTAAAGGGGCGGCCACAGTTGTTGTCACTCTTAAAGGGGCGGTCACTATTCAAGTCACTCTTAAAGGGGCGGCCACAGTTCTAGTCACTCTTAAAGGGGCACTCACTATTCAAGTCTGTCTTAAAAGGGGAGGCCACAGTTCTTGTCAATCTTAATGGGGCGGTCACTGTGGAGTTTAGTTTTATATTTGCCTTGAATATAATTTTTTTTTTACTTTCATATAGTTTCCATAGGGAAACAGATAAATATCTACTATTTTACCGTTTCGATATTACATTATATTTTAGCTTGTTAACATGACTATAATTACTAATAATTGTATTTTAAAACTAAGGGATTACATCCTTTCACTATTATCTTGCAGACTATGTTGTCAAAGGGATATGATGATATAAAATGCCGTTTTGAGAAGCAAACAATAGTGCGGAGAGAGGCACGCCGGCTGTGGCAGCTGCATGGAAATGTGCATTCAAAAGAGGCAATATTAAAAAAATGGTCGGACATTAAACGACACAAAATGGATCTGGTGAAAAAGGTCAGAGACAAAAATTGTCCAGGTACGATGCTTACATTAATTTTATATCACCCACCTATTGTTATTTATGTGTTCAGTTATGCAAATAAGTTTTTCTATCCCTTTACAACTAATTATTTACTTCAGTGGTGTCGAACCGATGGAACGGGTGCTAGAGGCGGCACTCTCTTTGGGCCGCATACCCTTGAAAAGGTCTAAGGCGTACTAATCGGCTTTACACATTCCCTACCATACAGCTTCGCAGGCACACTATTAACAGCACAGTCAGCATATTGAATGTAGGCAGGCTGTTACAGCAAAATGATAATTGTGTGTAAGACAGACTATACTGGTATTCTGGTACAATGGTAACGTTGGAAATTTGCAATAAATAATTTAGTTGGCTTTCTCTTCTGCCTAAAAGTTCTCCAGCACGAATTTGCTAAATGTTGGGACACGTAGCTTATTTTCCCTTTAAAATATATACATACACTCACAAAGAGATACAGATATATGATGTAAAACCTTATCCAATGTCAAAACAGGTGACTTGGTTCACCTCATTGGAATAACCCTGCAACAGTACCTTGCGAACCAATACCCCCCGCTACCTCATCCTAGCTATTAACGTACTCAACTGTAAACCATCTGAAAGACTTCATTCATAGTTTCATCTAACACCAAATCATGTGAAATCAAACATAGGGGTAATCATTATCCCATCCAGATCCCACCATAGATGAATTTGTGTACCGTTAGCTTTTTTTTTTTGCTTTGCTTTTTTTTTCTTGGTATTTTTTAAAAATTTGTTCATTACAGGGGTGCCTCTTCCTAAAGTTAGAGCGAAGCGCTCTAATAAGAAGAAGGTGGTGGAAGAGGAGATGATGGAGGGTGAGGAGGATGAGCAGGAAGAGGAGCAGCCAGGAACATCAGGGCATCAGGCCCATAGCCCACCTGAGGCAGAGGAGGTGACGGTTCAGGAGGATGAGGAGGAGGAAGAAGAAGAGCTGGTGACCACCCCCCGCCAGGAGGGTAAATATATTCTGTTGATGTTTTAATTAAAAAAATGTCCCCACACACAAACAGGTGACAGTTTAGTCTTCACCACAGGCAGATTTGATTCAAGAAAAAAATTATAAACAAGTTCAAGTTCAACCTATAATTGTTATTCAGACTTCAGATATTACATACCCTAAAGTCCCCCACTTTGCATTCACTCCAAGCAGTGTAACAAAAAGATTAGTATATCACCACTCTTTAGGGTCTGTCAGAGACCATGCTCATTTCTCTGCAGGTTCAGTTTTCACATCTCCTGTCCACACTTGAAAAGAACAGCATTTTTAATCCTAACTTTATTTAAAAGGCTTGATGGAGTACGGGAGTGACCTGTGCCACTATATCTGTCTGGGCACTCAGTCCAAAAACCCGGACCCTAATTAATTCAACGTAAAGTTTTTTTTACAGCTAGCTGATGTTACTGGTGTACAGATTTCCGTAAAGTATCAGAATGAGGCATACTGTTTAATATTGGATGTAACGAGCATACAATATATAAAAATTTTATTAGACTAAAAAATAAAGTGCACAAAACAATATTAATATTTATCTAAAAAATGGTGTAAAAACTATGAAACTGTCAACAAAGAACGTACAACACACAACAGTAATATAAAACATGAACACTATAAAGTTATTAATATACAATAAAAAATTAACTTAACTACTAAGTCCATAAACCAAAAGTCTAAATAACTATTATTAATCCTAACTAAACCAATATATAATGGATTAACATAGTAACATAGTATAAAAGGCCGGAAAAAGACATTTGTCCATCCAGTTCAGCCTGTTATCCTGCAAGTTGATCCAGAGGAAGGCAAAAAAAAAACTGTGAGGTAGAAGCCAATTTTCCTCACTTTAGGGTAATAAATTATTCCTTCCCGACTCAAATCAGCCAATCAGAATAACTCCCTGGATCAACGACCCCTCTCTAGTAGCTATAGCCTGTAATATTATTACGCTCCAGAAATACATCCAGGCCCCTCTTGAATTCCTTTATTGTACTCACCATCACCACCTCCTCAGGCAGAGAGTTCCATAGTATCACTGCTCTTACCGTAAAGAATCCTCTTCTATGTTTGTGTACAAACCTTCTTTCCTCCAGACGTAGAGGATGTCCCCTCGTCACAGTCACAGTCCTGGAGATAAATAGATGATGGGATAGATCTCTATACTGACCCCTGATATATTTATACATATTACTTAGAACTCCCCTCAGTCGTCTTTTTTCAAAAGTAAATAACCCTAATTTTGATAATCTTTCAGGGTACTGAAGTTGCCCCATTCAAGTTATTACTTTAGTTGCCCTCCTCTGGACCCTCTCCAGCTCTGCTATGTTTGCCTTGTTTACAGGAGCCCAGAACTGTACACAGTACTCCATGTGTGGTCTGACTAGTGATTTGTAAAGTGGTAGGACTATGTTCTTATCACGGGCATCTATGCCCCTTTTGATGCAACCCATTATCTTATTGGCCTTGACAACAGCTGCCTGACACTGGTTTCTACAGCTTAACCAAAATTCATTGGTCCTTTTCCATGTCAGTGTTACCGAGTGTTTTACCATTTAGTATGTACGGTTGACTTGCATTATTCCTTCCCATGTGCATAACTTTACATTTGTCAGTGTTAAACCTCATCTGCCACTTCTCTGCCCAAGCCTCCAATCTATCCAGATCCCTATGCAGTAGTATACTGTCCTCTTCAGTGTTAATTACTTTACACAGTTTAGTGTCATCTGCGAAAATTGATATTTTACTTTGCAAGCCTTCTACAAGATCATTAATAAATATATTGAAGAGAATAGGGCTCAATACTGACCCCTGAGGTACCCAACTAGTGACAGTGACCCAATCTGAGTGTGTAACGTTAATAACCACCCTCTGTTTTCTATTACTCAGCCAGTTACTTACCCACATAGACGTTTTCTCCCATTCCGAGCATTCTCATTTTATATACTAACCTTTTATGTGGTACAGTGTCAAATGCTTTGGAGAAGTCCAGATATACGACATCCATTGATTTGCCGCTGTCAAGTCTAGAACTTACCTCCTCATAGAAACTGATTAAATTTGTTTGGCATGACCGATCCCTCACGAAGCCATGCTGATATGGCGTTATTTGCTTATTTCCCTTGAGATACTCTAACATAGCATCTCTCAGAAAACCTTCAAACTGTTTACCCACAACAGATGTTAAACTTACCGGCCTATAGTTTCCAGGCTCTGTTTTTGGACCCTTTTTGAAAATTGGCACTACATTTGCCATGCGCCAATCCTGTGGGACATTCCCTGTCAGTATAGAGTCCACAAATATCAGAATTAAGGGTCTGGCTATGACATTACTTAATTCCCTTAGGATACGGGGGTGTATGCCATCTGGTCCTGGAGAGTAGTCTATTTTAATCTTTTTAAGTCGCTGATGTACTTCTTCCTGGGTCAGACAGGGCTTCATCTGCTTTATACACCAAACAATGATTGTCTTTTAAAGTACATTGAAAATGTATATTTCCTTTACTTTTACAGCAATAAACAACTTATTAAAAGACATTAAAAAAGTGCAGCGGGAACAGTGCCACCAGATGAAAAGGGTGAGGGATGAGCTGACCCTAGCAGAGGAGGCCAACAAAAAGGCACTGGATGGACTACTCCAAAAGCTGGAAGCAATGAAAAAATTGCCTTAATTTTTTTTTCATTTGTTTTTTTGGGGTTATCTTGTTTATAGTCTTAATATTTTTATTTATTTAAAGATTGTTTTATAAAACTTTATTGTTCTATAAAATTTGTTGTGTTTTGTTTTATTGTAACCAATGGGGTTACAGTACGGACAATTTAATCTGGGCCTAATTTATTATACAAATATAAAAAAAAATATCAACAAAAAAAAAAAAATCAAAAAGTAGTTACGCCTTTAACCCCTTCACAGATTATCAGGTAAAGGTATGTCATTGCGTGACAGGGGATGTATTGAGCGGGCCTCTGCAGTGAGCCCGCTCCATACGCCGGCTATATGATACAGCCAACATCCGGCCGCACTAACAGGAAGCGACGATCGCGCCGCCCCTGCCATTCAACCCCTCAGGTACCGCGATCAAGGCTCATTGCGGCACCTGTGACATGTGCGCCTCCATCTTCCTTCCAATCGGAGCCACTGCAGTGAAATTGCGGGGCTCCGATCGGTTGCCATGGCAGCATGGACGCTGCTGAAGCTATTCAGGCCTGACATGGCTTTCTCCATACTGAGCTATGCACGAGGCATAGCGCAGAATGGAGTGTGTAAAAATCCTATTCACCGTAATAAATCTCTATTATAGTGAATAGAAGATGGGATCAATTAGCCTATGGGGGCTAATTGCTGTAAAAAAAAAAGTTAAATAAAGTTTAATAAACAACACTATATTAAAAGTTAGAATCACCACCCTTTCCCAATTTTACATAGAAAACAATTTTTTATAATACAAAACATGGTAAATTAAATGGTGTCATTAAAAAATGCATCTTGTCCCGCAAAAACAAAAAAAAACTGACTTTATATTGAAAGTCAATGGGGGACGGATCCGTTCGAAAATTGAGTCATATTGTGTGAAATTGAAACGGATCCGCCACCATTGACTTCCATTGTAAGTCTGGACGGATCCGTTTGCCTCCAAACGGCCAGGCGGACACCAAAACGCTGCAAGCTGCGTTTGGGTGTCCGCCTGCTGAGCGGAGCGGAGGCTGAACGACGCCAGACTGATGCATCCTGAGCGGATCCGCATCCACTCAGAATTCATTGGGGCTGGACGGATGCGTTCGGGGCCGCTTGTGAGAGCCTTCAAACGGAGCTCACAAGCGGAGCCCCGAACGCAAATGTGAAAGTAGCCTTATGGTCGAGTGTTGCTAATGCTAGATATTGTTCTGACATAACAGTGAGAATAATTTCTTCTTCATCCTTTTGAAATAAAATTTTGCCCATTTTCGATCGCCGATCGATTCCACCCCGCTTCTTGCAATAATATACGTTAAAAAGTTGAAATCGCAATTCGATTATTATAACTTGAATTCATCGAATTGCGATTTCTACTTGGACCTTGGTTGAATTAGCGAATATGACGAATGTATTCGTCATACTCCACAAAACGAAGATAACGAAGTATTCTGCATCTTCGTTTTAGCTACCTATTCATCAACTTCGCTAATTCTAGCAAGCCAATCATATAGCAGTCTACTATAGAGACAGCCAAGTTTAATTCGCTATGCGATTATATGACTTTTTTCTTTTTTTTTTAATAAATAGAATAATTATACCTGATAATTATTCTATTTATAAAAAAAAGCAAAGTAATATAATCGCATAGCGAATTAAACTTAGCTGTCTCTATAGTAAACTTTCCTATATGATTGCTAGAATTAGCGAGGTTGTTGAATAGATAGCTAAAACGAAGATGCAGAATACTTCGTTATCTTCGTTTTGTGGAATATGACGAATACATTCGTCATATTCGCTAATTCTACCAAGCCAACCATAGTAAACCACTGAAACCAGGTCCAAGTTGCAGCGCTGTTAAAATCGAAAATCGATTATCAAAACTTGAAATAATCGAATTGCGATTTTACACGTAATTCTCAAATCCGACAGTACATTCTAGTATATGGAGACGTTCCCATGGTGATGGGGACGCTCCATGAGCACGGAAGTCGGCAGAAGCGGCAAAGGGCAATGACTGGAGCAGCCAGGAAGACAGGAATACAAAGGACAGGCAAGAGCAACTTTAGGAAGTAGGAAAGAAAAAAATATAACAATAAAAAAAAAAAAAAAAAATCGAATATTCGAAATATCGAATTTATATCACCATATTCGAAATATTCGCGAATTAACGAAGTGCCGATATTCGCTAAAAAAATTCGATATTCGAATATTCGCGCCCAACACTAGTCAGCAGTGTGGAAGCATTTCAAAATTTGTGAGGACAACCCACGCATGACAGAATGCAATCTTTGTTCTACAAAGATATCAAGAGGAGGTGCAAAAGTTAGCTCATATAATACTAGCAATCTTATAAAACACCTAAAAATAAAACATAAAAATGAGCATGGAGAATTTGCTGCTGTTTCTACCAGCAGTGCTCGGCAGCCAACACTGGAGGAAACGCTAGCAAGACGAGAAAAATTTTCAAGAGATAACCCAAGAGCTATACAAATAACAGAGGCGCTTACTCAGTTTATTATTCTTGATGATCAACCACTGTCAATAGTGGATAACATGGGTTTTCGAAGATTTGTTAATGTTTTAGAGCCAAAGTACGAGATTCCCAGTCGCCATTATGTCACTGATGTAATCTTACCACAAATACATGACACCGTTAAAAAGCATGTCACCAGCATGTTGCAGGTGAAGAAGAATGCCATCAGCTTCACTACTGACATATGGAGCTGCAGTGTGAGTCCAGTGTCCTTAATTAGCTTAACAGCGCAGTGGATAGATGAGGATTTTTCTCTAAAACAAGTTATGCTCCATGCAAAGGCATTTCAAGGCTCTCACACTGGTCAAGCAATAGCAAACATCCTTCAGGAAATGCTTGAGACTTGGGCAATTCCTAAAAGTTCTGTTCATGTTGTGGTCCGTGACAGTGCCAAAAATATGATAAAAGGCATGGATGAAGCTGGACTTTGCAGTATTTCCTGTGTGGCACATACACTGCAACTGGCTGTTTCAGAGGGCCTGTTAGCACAGCGCAGCATTGCTGATGCTCTGGGAATAGGGCGCAAAATAGTCGGCCACTTCAAACATTCAAACCTGGCATACTCTCGCTTACAAGATATTCAAAAGCAGCTTGGTCAACCAATTAAAAGGCTTCAACAAGACGTGCAGACTCGTTGGAACAGCACGTTTTACATGCTGCAGTCATTGAATGAGCAGAAACGGGCACTAGGAGTATATATGTCTGAGCATGAGCTTCCGGCCACTTTCACTGCAAACCACTGGAATCTAATGGAGAAAGTGTTACACGTCTTGGCTCCCTTTGAAAAACTGACACGTCAAGTGAGTTCTGCGGATGCTTTTGCGTCTGATGTTATTCCTGCTGTGACTGTGCTGCAGAGACTGCTATCAAAAGAGGATGATGACCATGGTATTAAAACAATGAAGAGCACTTTGCTTGCTGCTTTGGAGAAACGCTTTTCTGATACAGAGCGCAATCCACTATACTACATAGCAACAATAATTGATCCAAGGTAATGCAGTAACTTTTAAATAAAGCTTTAATTTGCTCATAAATCTTGGGGGGGAATGATGTGTTTCATCATGAAACACATCATTCCTCCCAACATTTATGAGCAAATTGTATATATATTTTTTTTCTAGGTATAAAGATCGATTCTTTTCCAATGCTGACAGTGCTAGGCAGGTCAAAGAAAGGTTTGTTGCTGAACTTCAAAAGCTTTCGGAAGACACAGCCACGCTTGAGGAAAAATCAGCTGTCAAAAAACCACACCATGACAAGCAGAGTACCAGCCTGGACTGTGTTTTTCAGGAAATAGCAGATGAACATTCCTCTACATCTGTGAGCATTACTCCAAAAGCTGCTACTGTGCAGCTGTTAAGGTACCTAGAGGAGAACACTGTGTCACGCTCAGATAGTCCACTTAAATACTGGGCATTAAATAAAATATGTTTTCCAACTTTGGCTGTAATGGCGCAAAAGTATCTTTCAGCCCCATGCAGTAGTGTGGAAAGTGAAAGACTGTTCAGCTCAGTGTCTCACGTTCTGACCGAAGGCAGAAACAGACTTCTAGCTGACCATGCAGAAATGCTTCTGTTCCTTAAAAAAAACCTTCCACTTATATTACATAAATAGTTGATACACTGCCTCTTGTACTTAAACACTGTATGTTATAGTTCTGTTTTTGGGCCTTTTGGTTGGTCAGTGGTCACAAAATACATGTGTGTGTATTTTATTGTTAAAATTGGTATCGGTGAGTACTTAAATAAAAGTATCGGTACTCGTACTCAGTCTTAAAAAAATGGTATCGGGACATCCCTACCTAATATTAATGTATATTAAAAAGCTGTTTAACATCCCTGCCGCTATACTATATTAAAAATAAACTGAAATGACAGTTACACTTTTAACATGAAAATACTGAATCAAATAATAGAAAACTATATATTCCCAAGAACAGCATCTCCCCTTCTATATGATGCTGCCCTTTAAAGTAGCATAGGAGACCCGACAGCCACTTTAACATGTAACACAGACTTTTCTTAGGATCTTCATCTAACAGACTAAGGCTAAATGCACACGACCGTGCCATTTTTTGCGGTCCGCAAACCGCCGATCCGCAAAAAACGGAAGCCGCCCGTGTGCCTTCCGCAATTTGCGGAACGGAACGGGCGGCCATTGATATAACTGCCTATTCTTGTCCGTTTTGCAGACAAGAATAGGACATGTTATATTTTTTTGCGGGGCCGCGGAACGGAGCAACGGATGCGGACAGCACACGGAGTGAATGAGGCTCGGATGCGGACCCAAACGGCGGCTCGGATGCGGACCCAAACCACGGCCGTGTGCATGAGGCCTAATACTAGAACTGAATTCTATACACTAAGTATAGACATCCAACATTGCTATACTTCTGTCCCCCCCAGTGTTACACATTATCATGGAAGCAATGGAATGTTTTCCTTGAAAGATAACCCTGAAAAGTGGAAAACAGATAATGGCAAGTGCACTGTGCAAAAGGCTTTAATTTAATAAAATGTCAGAAGAAGACAAAACAAATATTTTCCAAGAAGATAGATAAAGGTTAACCATCCATAAGGCTTACAAATGTTAAAGGTACACTGAGGGCATAACTTATACCCTGTCATATACCTAGTGCACGAAAGCCCGGGCTATTGGTGACATCTACTACACTAGCGTATTACAGATAAGTCAAGACTCAAGATCATAAGCGGAATGTCCCACCGTTACCGCTATATAGCACCCAATGATGCATGTTCGGCTCATTCGCAGTCAGGGAGAGCTGAGCATAGGAAGGGACAGAGAGTGTAGGGAGTGTAATTTAATATTTTTTTGGTACAAAAACGTTTCAGAGACCCAAAAGTCCTTGTAAGGACTATTGTTTGTAAAACTAATAGACCACAGCACTCTTTCAGATACTGGCAAAGTTGGGTGCACGTCTGAATTATGTTCTTAGGCTCCACCTCAAGAACTTTATAAATCACACAAGTATGTAGACAGCACTCCGGGATAATGATGAAAAATACGTGGTAGTTTATTTCATTCCAGCCGGACACAGTGGTACACAAATTGCAACGTTTCGGGCTATCATAGGCCCTTCATCAGGCATTAACAGGACCACATTCAAAGTATAGCCGGCTATACTTTGAATGTGGTCCTGTTAATGCCTGATGACGGGCCCATGATAGCCCGAAACGTTGCAATTTGTGTACCACTGTGTCCGGCTGAAAAGAAATAAACTACCACGTATTTTTCATCATTATCCCGGAGTGCTGTCTACATACTTGTGTGAGGACTATTGTTTGTGACAGCAGCAATATATGTTTGTAGCGCAACCTGCGCTAAATTACTCAGTGTTAGGGAGAGCTGTGCACAGGAAGGGACAGACTTTTAAGTCCTTTTAAGGACTATTGTGTGTGACAGCAGCAATATATATTTTTAGCGCATCCTGCGCTAAATACCGTGTAATAGGCAGCTGCGGACAGTTAAATTATTCACGCCACATCTCCTGTGTAAAGTGTGCGCATCCCTAAAATATCAGCGACATCCATTGTACTTTTTCCGTAGACGATGTCCTCCTGCGGACAGTGACATTAGCTGTGCCACATCTCCTGTGTAAAGTGTGCGCATCCCTAAAATATCAGCGACATCCATTGTACTTTTTCCGTAGACGATGTCCTCCTGCGGACAGTGACATTAGCTGTGCCACATCTCCTGTGTAAAGTGTGCGCATCCCTAAAATATTAGTGACATCCAGTGTACTTTTTCCGTAGACGGTGTCTGCTGCAGACAGTTAAATTATCCGCTCCACATCTCCTGTTTAAAGTGTGCGCATCCCAAAAATATCTGTGACATCCAGTATACTTTATCATTAGACTTGTCCGCTGCGGACAGTGAGATTAGCTGCGCCACATCTTCTGTGTAAAGTGTGCGCATCCAAAAAATATCTGTGACATCCAGTGTCATCGAGATTAGCTGTGACATCGAGATTAGCTGCGCCACATCTCCTGTGTAAAGTGTGCACATCCAAAAAATATCTGTGACATCCAGTGTACTTTTTCAATAGACGGTGTCCGCTGCAGACAGTTAAATTATCCGTGCCACATCTCCTGTGTAAAGTGTGCGCATCCCTAAAATATCAGTGACATCCAGTGTACTTTTTCCGTAGACGGTGTCCACTGCGGACAGTTAAATTATCCATTCCACATCTCCTGTGTAAAGTGTGCGCATCTAAAAAATATCTGTGACATCCAGTGTATTTTTCAATAGACAATGTCCGCTGCGGACAGTGAAATTATCCGCGCCACATCTCCTGTATCAAGTGTGCACATCCCTAAAATATCAGTGACATCCAGTGTACTTTTTCCGTAGACGGTGTCCGCTGTGGACAGTTAAATTATCTGTGCCACATCTCCTGTGCAAAGTGTGCGCATCCCTAAAATATCAGTGACATCCAGTGTACTTTTTCAATAGACGGTGTCCGCTGCGGACAGTGAGATTGGCTGCGTCACATCTCCAGTGTAAAGTGTGCGCATCCCTAAAATTTTCTGTGACATACATTGTACTTTTTCCGTAGACGGTGTCCGCTTCTGACAGTGACCTTACCAGGGCCACATCTGCAGTGTAACGTGTGCGCTTCAAAAATGTATCTGTGACATACATTGTAATTTTTCCATAGACGGTGTCCGCTTCTGACAGTGACATTACCAGGGCCACATCCACAGTGTAACGTGCGCGCTTCAAAAATGTATCTGTGACATACAGCTCGGCGGGTCATGCGAATAACACCGCTGGATCGGCGGCATTCGCTTTGGTTCGTCTTGCGCCAGTCCAAGAATTTCACCTCTAGCGGCGCAATACGGATGCCCCCGGCCGTCCCTCTTAATCATAGCCCCAGTTCCGAAAACCAACAAAATAGAACCGGTGTCCTATTCCATTATTCCTAGATGAAATATTCAGGCGACCTGGCCTGCTTTGAACACTGTAAATTTTTTCAATGGTCAGCTAAGAGGCAGGCACTTTCCCATAATTTTATAAATGGTCAGCTCAGCAGCAGGCCCTCAACCATAATGTTTTAGAGGGTCAGCTCAGCAGCAGGCCCTCGGATATAATTTTTTAGAGGGTCAGATCACCTGCAGGCCCTCGCATATAATGTTTTAGAGGGTCAGCTCACCTGAAGGCCCTCACCTACAATCTTTTAGAGGGTCAGCTCACCAGCAGGTCCTAACCTACAATTTTTTATAGTGTCAGCTCACCTGCAGGCCCTCACCTAATTATACCTAATAGGTAATTTGCGCGCATGCTGCCTTGCTTGGATGTGGTAGCCGTAGCAGTTTCTCAGGCTCCCTCTCCGGAATCGAACACTGATTCCCCTTACCTATGGTCACTGTGGTTGGCGCTGAAAATAACATCGAAAGTTGATAGGGGAGACATTTGAATGGATCGTCGCCGTCATGGAGACGTGCGATCGGCCCCAGGTTATCTAGAGTCACCAAAGCGGCAGCAGACCCTCGCCCAAAATGTTTTAGATGGTCAGATTAGCAAGCGCTTGCTCCTAATGTTTTTGAGGGTCACCAGCAGGCCATCAATCATAATTTTTCAAGGGTGTGTATGATGCCCTCCTTTATGGTGTATTGGAGTGCCGATTCCTTTTAATTTTTGGCAGCACTTTCCCTTGCATAGGCTTTATGAGTGTAGGAGTCCCACTACATGAACAATTGTACCCCAATATCAATGAGGCCCTCCATTATGTGATATACAGGTTGTATCGGAGTGCCTCTTCTTTGTACTTTTTGGCAGCACTTGCACTTTATATACAAGTAAATATACAGGAAAGAATGTTTCCTAACAATTTTTACTCTAAAATCTATTTTATCTTCGTTTTTTTTTGCGTATTATTGTCAGTCTGTAAAAGTGTCGTACTACTTGGACAACATTGTTCCCAACAGCGACCTGGGAGTCCAAGATGCATCGAGACATCCTCCCCATGCTGTTCCCGAACCATTTCGGTGGTGCTTTCTTCAATTTCTGACCTTTTCCTATGAACCAGGCACCCTCCCCTCTTCAGAGCCGGGGGTTCCTGGTTTATTGCTCGGGTTCTCCCATTGACTTCCATTATACCGAGCACCCGAGTATTCCGATGTGTTCGGCCCAAGCACCCAAGCACTATGGTGCTCGATCAACACTAGTGACAAGTGAAGCACCTTTGTAACACCAAGCTATCTTTCTGTTCCTGCCAAAGGGGTGCAATGTCTCTCTCAATATATAGTCCGTTAACAGATGTCCAATCTGTCTCTTTAGTTTTCTAGGTGTCTGGAGTATGTAGTTTAACCACTTTGCTATGACACCCAAAACCTTTCATGTGCATAATCTTCAAATATCTGTTTCAATCATAATTCCCTTGCAAAAGCTGCCTTACATTCTATTGGGTTTGGCTTTCCTTTCCCTTAGATGTTGGCACCTGTTTCTGAAAAGTTTACATGCAGATTTTGCAATTAATTTATTAATCCATGTTGTATAGAGGAGGTTGTGATCCCTTGCACTTTTGGGTCGGCAGATTAGACCAGTGGCCAGAACTGACCCAGTTTGCCATCTGTGTACTGTCTTGTCCAGCCTCCAGTGTACTATCAGAGAGGGTATTCAGTGCAGCAGGTGGTGTTGTTACACCAAGCTGGCATAATTTATAAAAATGAATAAGGGCTCTTTCACACTTGCGTTCTTTTCTTCCGGCATAGAGTTCCGTCGTCGGGGCTCTATGCCGGAAGAATCCTGATCAGTTTTATCCTAATGCATTCTGAATGGAGAGAAATCCGTTCAGGATGCATCAGGATGTCTTCAGTTCCGGACCGGAACGTTTTTTGGCCGGAGAAAATACCGCAGCATGCTGCGCTTTTTGCTCTGGCCAAAAATCCTGAACACTTGCCGCAAGGCCGGATCCGGAATTAATGCCCATTGAAAGGCATTAATCCGGATCCGGCCTTAAGCTAAACGTCGTTTCGGAGCATTGCCGGATCCGACGTTTAGCTTTTTCTGAATGGTTACCATGGCTGCCAGGACGCTAAAGTCCTGTTTGCCATGGTAAAGTGTAGTGGGGAGCGGGGGAGCAGTATACTTACCGTCCGTGCAGCTCCCCGGGCGCTCCAGAGTGACGTCAGGGCGCCCCACGCGCATGGATGACGTGATCGCATGGATCATCCATGCGCATGGGGCGCTCTGACCTCATTCTAGAGCGCCCCGGGAGCCCCACGGACTGTAAGTATACTGCTCCCCCGATCCCCACTACTACTATGGCAACCAGGACTTTAATAGCGTCCTGGGTGCCATAGTAACACTGAACGCATTTTGAAGACGGATCCGTCTTCAAATGCTTTCAGTACACTTGCGTTTTTCCGGATCCGGCGTGTAATTCCGGCAAATGGAGTACACGCCGGATCCGGACAACACAAGTGTGAAAGAGCCCTTAGGCACATCTGGCAGTGCAGTGTGTAACTATACAAATACTATGTCACATTAAAGAAGTTTTTCAGGCTCCTGAGTCCTGATATTTATGAATTATCCTCAGAAAAGGACATTAATGTTGGATTTGAGGGTGGTCTGTAACCATGGAAACGATCAGTGTATAATGTGATGGAAAAATGAATCCAGCCAGCAAAGGAAGCAATATGGATAATAACAGTATATTAATAAGTTGCTCGTATTAACTTTCTCTACATGATAAAGGCCACTTACTAAAGTGAGACAACCCCTTTAAAGACTCTTTAAAAAAAAAAAAATCACATTTTACCCCCACTAAAACAAAAAAAAAATATTATTAAAAAGTGTCACATAAAAAAACATTGCAAAAATTATCTTGGTAGTCCAACGAATAAAAATTAGGACCGTTAAACTACCATGTGCTATAATGAAAAGTGTCTGGTCATTAAAGGGGTTATCCCACTTCGCCTTTTCATACTTACCTGCTGTCAGCGCGCCGTTCACTTCCTGGATTCTGGTTGGGGGCGGGCTTCATCTTGATTGAAGTCTTCTCCTGTCATTGTGACTTATTCCTGCCCAGTATAGTACAGAGCTGGCGTGCGCGTTTGCGGCTCTGTACTATTCTGGCCAGGAAGAAGTCACCATCACGCATGCGCGGCGGCATGCGCGTTCAGGACAGCAAGCGGCCTGGCCGGGAGAAAAGAAGGAGTCTTCTGCGCAAGCGCGGCCACCGGGATTCTGGAGAAGAGCGGTGGCCGTAACCAGGGGAGACCGAATGACAACAATGAGGTAAGTGGGGATGAATTTTATCCTAAACAGTGGGAATTTGTTAATCAAATATATTTACAAAAATGATCACTGTCAAATCATTAACAGATTTAACAGTGATCATTATGATGGGATAACCCCTTTAAGGCTTTTTCAGGCCTGGTTAATAAAGGCTTAGCACTTCATTTTAGTGTGTTTGTTCTTTTTACCCCTAATTCTCTTCAAAAATATGGGAAAAAAAATAAAAATGGAACAAAGAAGATCCCTTTAAGTCAGAAAAATGATGCAAAAATGATTTTACTAGTGCAAGTATTAGGTCAATAAAGGCCAAAGCACTCTGGTTGAAGTTATGTTGAGACTGCAATTTTCTTTTTTTCATAATAACATAACATTCCCATTTATTACACATGATATTCTTCAATAATTGCCACCTACTGCAAAGGGAAGCGCTCACCAGTATGGCTAGGGCTACATGGCAACTTGTGACAATGCAGCATAATGTGATCACATTGAGACCTGCAAGTGACTCAAAAGTCAGCTAAAACCTGCTGAATTTCAGCATGACCAATTGCTATTTTAGCACGTTGCAATCTTAAATGTTAAAACGATATGGAATTATTTTTTATCTCTTTAATTGTATGCATGAACAATAAGAGAGGTGTAATTGATTTTGTGTCATAGAGATTACTGGTGGCTTTCAGTTCATCTAAAGTGCTGAAGTGGAGTGTAAGCCAATGGGAAAGAAAAGTAAATGTAGCTCAGGTTTCTTTCTGGTACACAGTATTTCAGATTTTTTTTTTCATGGACTTGTCAAACAATACTTTACAGGCAGCTACATTAATTAAATGGATATTGAAGGAGAAAGGTTCAGGATTTTGTGGTCATCCAGTATACTGAAGATGTAAAGATAGTAGTGGAATAAATTCCTGGCATACTTAAAATCTGCAGCAGGGAATAATTTTTTTTTTCCATAACCTTGATACTAAAGTTAAAGCCAGGAAAACACAGTAAAGGACAAAGAGTCTTCATATTTATTCCTTCATAAAAGCATGGTACATATCAGGGGGAAAAGGAGAGCGAATGGGGTGCTCTTAGCAAAGTTGTTGGCAATTACCGCATGGCAAACAAAGATATCAACAAAGATATGTCTCTTTGAGCCACAGCCTAGCTGTCATTAGATTCTTCTTGGAATTTCTATTCCTCTTTGAGGAAATACATATGAAAATAACAAGTTGTGTATTTCTGAGACATAATCTACCCTCTATAATGAATGATCAAGTGTATTGAGAATCACTTTGGAGTTCCCTGACTTGTATAAACGCAATCATCCTGTATGCTTTGCTCTTTTATATACTGTATATACTGCACCGGACCATAAGACAAACCTAGGTTTTAGAGGAGGAAAATAAGAAAAAAATATTTTTCAACAGAGCCCAAGTCTTCAGATCTGACCTCAGGTTAGACCCCCATATCAGACCTCAGTTCATACCCCTATATGAGACCTCAGATCAGACCCCCATCAGATCTCAGATCAGACCCTGTGTTAGACCCCCACCTGTCAGGACTCGAACCTGTGGCCAGTCATGTCCCAGGCGGTAGCTCTACCCACTAGGCTACCGTCTCTCCCTGGACTGTTCTCTAGCTAACTTCTAACTACCTCTCTTGTCCTTGCCTTGACCTGCTGATTATTCCAATCTCTTGCACCTGCTACTTCCCTATAAAACCCAGCCCTTGAACACAGCCCTTTGCTGGTTATTGTGCCTCCAAGCCTGTAGCAAGCTTCCTCTCTGCTCCTCCACCGCTATTGCTGATTACCATCGTTGCCAACCCGGACCGCTTGACCTCACTGAATTGCCGCCTGCATTGACTTACTGCTTACCACCGACCACGCCTCCGTCTACTCCTGCTGTTACCTCGCTGCCATCTCTGCTGCCGACCCGGACTGATCGACCGCGCTACCTGCCTCCTGCTTCTGTGGGCCTCTGCCACTGGACTCCATACTTCCAGCTCGGGTGTCTTCAGACTCAGGTGAGCCTCGATTGACACTACTCCGTAACAGAATAACCAGCCCAAAAAAAAATGGAGTCCGCAGTCGCCACCCTGCGCAAGCAGGTGTCTGAGCTGCAAGAGTTCGGCACCACCTACCAGGAGAAATTTTCGCAAATCCAAGGCCTGGTACAGAGTCAACAGGGGGAGATCATTGAGCTCCAACGGCAACTTCTGGACATACGCGGCGCGGCTGCAGACACCCGCATGCCACTACCCTCGAAATTCAATGGAGATCGTCGCCAGTACCGGGGCTTTCTCAATCAGTGCCGTATCTACTTCCGGATGCATCCGGCCCCCTTTTCCACTGACGAGAAGAAAGTATTGTTCATTGTTAACCTCCTGACGGATGAGGCCCTGGCATGGGCGTCTCCATACGTGGAAACCAATAGCCGTCTGCTGCATGATCTGGATGTTTTCATCACAGCTATGAGCCAGGTCTTTGATGACCCCAATCGCTGTGCGACAGCTGAGGCAAGACTACACAGTCTTCGACAGGGAAGACGCTCTGTCGCCGAGTACGCCGCCGAGTTCCGCCGCTGGGTCTCAGACACCAACTGGAACCCAGCTGCTCAAAGGAGCCAATTTCGGCGAGGTCTATCGGAGGCAATCAAAGATGAACTTGCCAGACTTGAAGCCCCGGATGATTTGGACGACTTCATTCAGGTGTGTGTCCGTATTGATCAGAGGCTCACCGAGAGAAGGAAAGAAAGGCTCTGGTTCCAAGGCGACAGACCCACTTACTCTACTACCCAGCAGGTCGCCCAACCTCCCATCGAGCCGATGATGGTTGACGCAGTGCGCAAAACTCTGTCCGTAGCAGAAAAAGAACGACGACTGGCCGAAGGCCTCTGCCTCTACTGTGGGGAGCCAGGGCACATTGCCATCAAATGCCCCAACAAATCCCGCAGAACCATTGCCGTCACTAAACTGCGAGAGCAGCGGCAGGCCGCAATCCCACCGGTGACGGCAGAGACAACTGAGTTAGCAGCCACCGGGTCCCACTTCACCATTCCAATTGTCATTACCATCGGGGATCGACAACTTCTCTGTTCTGCAATGCTCGACTCCGGGGCTGGCGACAATTTTATGGATCAAACTTTTGCTCACGAGAACAACATTCCGCTTGTAACCAAGACAGCCCCCATCGATCTGGAAACAGTGGATGGGTCCCCACTCTCCTCGGGACCCGTTACACATCAGACCACAGATTTACAGCTCCACATTAAAACCGACCACCACGAGACGATCCACTTCTCTTTGATTTCCTCCCCCAAGTTTCCGGTGATCTTGGGCATCCCGTGGTTAGCCACTCACAACCCTTCGGTGGACTGGGAAACCCGCTGTCTACGGTTCACATCCGAGTTCTGCTCTTCGAACTGTCTGCATGAACCTGCTTCCCCAACACCCAAAGTATTTATCATCTCGGAACCAACGGTCAAGGAGCTGTTGCCTCCACAATATAGTGAGTTTCAGGATGTCTGCGAAAAAAAAAAACCCAGACAAGCTGCCCCGCATCGACCATACAACTGCCCAATTGAATTATTACCTGGGCCTGAAATACCCTTCGGCAACATCTACTCCCTCTCGGAGCCTGAACTCAAGGCCCTGAAGGACTACTTGGACGAGGACCTAAAGAAGGGCTTCATTCGACCCTCCACCTCCCCCGCGGGAGCACCCTTCTTCTTCGTGGAGAAAAAAGACTCCTCTCTACGCCCTTGCATTGACTATCGCAAGCTGAATGATGTTACGGTAAAAAACCGTTACCCTCTCCCCTTGATTTCGGAACTTCTCGAGAGACTCCGGGCGGCGAAAGTCTTTACGAAACTCGATCTTCGAGGGGCCTATAATCTGGTTCGCATTCGCCCCGGGGATGAATGGAAGACCGCCTTTCGCACACGATATGGACATTTTGAATACTTAGTTATGCCCTTCGGACTTTGCAATGCCCCCGCCACTTTCCAACATTTCATTAATGACCTCCTTAGGGACATGCTGGATCTGTTCGTAGTGGTATACCTGGACGATATTTTAATTTTCTCGGAAAATCTCGATCAACATCGCGAACATGTCCGCAGGGTGTTACAAAGACTTCGCGAGCAGTCCCTTTACATCAAGCTCGAGAAATGCGAGTTCGAACAGACCACCACCCAGTTTCTCGGTTACATCATCTCCCCGGAAGGGCTTAGTATGGATCCTCGGAAAATTCAGGCTGTAATAGATTGGCCTCCCCCTAAGAACGAAAAAGAAATACAGAGGTTTGTCGGCTTCGCCAACTTCTACCGAAAATTCATTCGGAACTTCTCAAAAATCATTTCTCCAATTACCCACTTAACCAAAAAGACTGTGCCCTTTTCCTGGACACCCGAAGCACAGGAAGCCTTCACCAAGCTTAAATCCCTCTTCACGTCTGCTCCAATTCTGATCCATCCTAATTCCGAACTGCCATTCACAATCGAAGTGGACGCTTCCGACACCGCAGTAGGCGCTGTCCTATCACAACGTACGGGAGAAAAGATGCTTTTACACCCTTGCGCCTTCTTCTCTCGCCAAATGTCCCCCGCAGAGAGGAACTATGACATCGGGAATAAGGAGTTACTGGCAATCAAAGATGCCTTCTCGGAGTGGAGACATCTATTGGAGGGAGCCATCAATCCCATAACTGTGTTCACTGACCACCGAAACCTCGAATTCATCCGTTCTGCCAAGAGGCTTTCCGCCAGACAAGCCAGATGGAGTTTTTTTTTTTCTCGATTCAATTTCATTATCACATATCGCCCTGGGTCGAAGAATGGCAAAGCAGATGCCCTTTCCAGGATGTTCTCTGAACCTTCACAGGACAACAAGGGCCAAGCCAGCATTCTACCCGAGAAAAATGTCTTAGGAGCTACTTACCCAAAGGAACTCCTGGGGTCAATCAAGAAGGCTTATGAAAAGGACCCCTTCCTCACCCACCCAGCAGAAGACGTCAACCTCACCCTCAAGGGTGGCTTCTGGGTATACCTGGGTCGACAACTGTACGTACCAGAAATGGCACGGCTCCATGTACTAAAATATAACCACGATACCAAGTTGGCTGGCCATCCAGGTACAAGAAAGACCCAGGAACTCCTGTCCCGCTCCTTCTGGTGGCCGACGTATAAGAAAGATACTAAAAGGTTTGTCTCCTCATGCACGGTCTGTGCCCGCAACAAGACTCCCCGCTCTTCACCCGTGGGGCTGCTGCGACCACTCCCCATCCCCTCCCGCCCTTGGGGTTCAATTTCTATGGACTTTGTGGTTGACCTACCCCCTTCAAAAGGGATGAACACCATCCTGGTCGTCGTGGACCGCCTTACCAAGATGGCCCATTTCATCCCCTGCAAGGGCCTACCCACCGCCAAACAGACGGCTGACCTAGTATTCCGTGAAATCTTTAGGTTACACGGGGTTCCAGATGATGTGGTCTCTGACCGAGGAGTGCAGTTCACCTCTAAATTCTGGAAAGACTTCTGCCTGGCCCTTGGGATCACGGTAAACCTGTCCTCCGCTTTTCATCCCCAGTCTAATGGGCAGACAGAGAGAACAAACCAGACCCTCGAGCAGTACCTACGTTGTTTCATCACTCATTTGCAGGATGACTGGTTGGACCACCTTCCTACGGCCGAGTTTTCCTACAATAATGCGGAACACAGTTCCACCCATTACAGTCCTTTCTACGCCAACACTGGCCTGCATCCAGCTTTCATCCCACGCCTGCCCATCACCTCCACGCTTCCAGCTGTGGCCGAAAGCCTGGCAAATTTACAAGAGGCACAAGAGAACATTTCCAATAATCTCCTTGAGGCTCAGAGACGCTTTAAGCGGGCGACAGACAAACGTCGTAGACCCGCTCCGGACTTTCAGATAGGAGATCAAGTGTGGCTCTCCACAAGAAACATAAGACTGAAGGTACCTGCTCAGAAATTGGGCCAAAAATACTTGGGGCCTTTCCGGATCTCTGGCCGGATTAATGAAGTCACCTTCCGGCTAGACCTCCCACATTCCATCAGGGTGCACCCAGTCTTCCATTGCTCCCTTCTCAAGCCGTTTGTAGAGAACACCTTCCCTGGCCGCCATCCTCTTCCCCCACTACAAGGCGAAGAGGAGTACATTGTCTCAAAGATCCTTGACTCCAGACTCCACCGGGGCAAAATCCAATACTTGATTTCCTGGAAAGGTTATCCTCCAGAAGACAACTCCTGGGAACCGGAGGAGAACATTCATGCCCCCAGACTTGTCAGGGAGTTCCATCTGAGTCACCCAGATAAGCCTTCCCCTGCGGTGCCCGGAGGTCAGGACTCGAACCTGTGGCCAGTCATGTCCCAGGCGGTAGCTCTACCCACTAGGCTACCGTCTCTCCCTGGACTGTTCTCTAGCTAACTTCTAACTACCTCTCTTGTCCTTGCCTTGACCTGCTGATTATTCCAATCTCTTGCACCTGCTACTTCCCTATAAAACCCAGCCCTTGAACACAGCCCTTTGCTGGTTATTGTGCCTCCAAGCCTATAGCAAGCTTCCTCTCTGCTCCTCCACCGCTATTGCTGATTACCATCGTTGCCAACCCGGACCGCTTGACCTCGCTGAATTGCCACCTGCATTGACTTACTGCTTACCACCGACCACGCCTCCGTCTACTCCTGCTGTTACCTCGCTGCCATCTCTGCTGCCGACCCGGACTGATCGACCGCGCTACCTGCCTCCTGCTTCTGTGGGCCTCTGCCACTGGACTCCATACTTCCAGCTCGGGTGTCCTCAGACTCAGGTGAGCCTCGATTGACACTATTCCGTAACACCACCAGAGCTAAGATTAAACCCAATATCAGACCCCTATCAGAGCTTAGATAAGGCCCCCATATTAAATCCCATCTGACCCCCATATCAGATCTCAAATGAGACCCCCATCAGACCTCAGATCAGACTCCTAAGTCAGACATGCATCACAGCTCAGTTCAGACATCCATCAGACCTCAGAGCAGAACCCCATCACAGCTCAGATGAGGCCCTATCAGAGATAAAGCTAAATAAAATAACTTACCTCTCCTGCTCTGCCACGACTCTGCAGATCCAGCAGTCTCTCCTGCAGTCACCGCTCCCTAGTATTCTCCGGACCCGCGCTACACTATGACCTTACTGCATACAGCGCCATGACGTAGTGCGTACACTACGTGACAATGTATGCAGTCAGGACACTGGCAGAGCGGTACCAGGAGGAAGACCAGGAATAGAATAAATAAATCTGCAATCAGAAAGTAAAAACAGATTAGAAAAAAAGGATGTGTGTTGCTATTTGGTTTTAATTTGCAGATAACATTTTTGGTGACACATTTCCTTTAGGTAGAAGTCAGGGCAGCTTAAAGAGGATCTTTCACAGATCCTGACATTGTAAACTAAGGATACAGACAAGGAGAGCGGTGCCCGGGGATCTCACTGCACTTACTATTATCCCCGGGCGACGCTCTGTTCTCCTGCTATGCCCTCCGGTATCTCCGTTCACTAAGTTATGGTAGGCGGAGTCTGCCCTTGTTCTGCTGTAGCGCTGGCCAATCGCAGCGCAGAGCTCACAGCCTGGGAGAAAAGAACCTCCCAGGCTGTGAGCTCTGCGCTGCGATTGGCCAGCGCTACAGCAGAACAAGGGCAGACTCCGCCTACCATAACTTAGTGACCGAAATCTCCGCCTACCATGACTTTGTGACTGAAGATACCGGAGGGCATAGCGGCAGAATGGAGCGGCGCCCAGGGATAATAGTAAGTGCAGTGAGATCCCCGGGACCCGCTCTCCATGTCTGTATACTTAGTTCACAATGTCAGGATCCGTGAAAGGTCCTCTTTAAGTTTCTGATGAACTCTATTTCTGATGACTTCAAGTTAACATTTCAATGTAAAAATGTGAATCATAATAATGAGGATACTGAAAACAGCCTCAATGTCATATTTAACTACCATGACATAAATGCTGCTTCCAAGGATGTAGTTATCATTTTGCTGAGCAAAGACTGAGCTGCTAAAATGAAAAACCACAAATAATGGCATACAGAAGTTCTTATTTAGAACGCCTTTAATTAGTGCATACAATGAGCAGCACTGTGCATGCGAATCCAGTGGTTCTCAATGGGCAAATGCTTTGTAGGGCTTATAAAACAATGTGACCACTGTGCTCTGGAAATGGGGCTTGTCACATATTTAGAAGAATCTGTTTTTAATATCGTTGAAAATATGTAAGCGACATGGTGAACTGTTTCCTTAGGCTTAACATTAGAAACTCAACTTCCCTTTCTGTAACAACAAATTCATTGTATTGGGCAAAAGCTTTTACTTTGTCTCCCAAAGAAGAAAAATAATGGGAATAGTGCCTCTCAAAGTTAACATAGTTGTAGGAATGTAGAGTTAGAGGTAGGAATAATAAGAATTCTTAGGGCTCATGCACACGACAGTATTTTACGTTCAGTATACTGGCCGTTTTTGTAGTTCAGTATGCGGAACATATACTGAACCATTCATTTCAATGGTTCAGCAAAAAATACTGAAGTGTCTCCGTGTGCATTCCGTTTCAGTATTTCAGTATTTCTGTACCGTGAAAAGATAGAACATGTCCTATTCTTGTCCGCAAATCACGGTGCTTGGCTCCATTCAAGTCAATGGGTCCGCAAAAAAAACGGAACACATACGGAAATGCATCCGTATGTCTTCCGTTTCCGTTCCGTTTTTTGCTGAACCATCTATTGAAAATGTTATGCCCAGCCCAATTTCATCTATGTAATTACTGTAAACTGTATATGCCATACTGAAAAACGGAACGGAAAAACGGAACAGAAACGGAAACACAACGGAAACAAAAAACGGAACAACGGATCCGTGAAAAACGGACCGCAAAACACTGAAAAAGCCATACGGTCGTGTGCATGAGGCCTTACTCAGCCATGAATTTCACTGAAAAGAATTCTGAAGAATAAAAAGTCAGCATGTGAAGAGACTCGTCAATAAAAAAAGTATAATAAATGGCCTCCAATGAGCGTCACGTCAATCAGTTCACAGCTTATAAATCCAAAGTATATGTTCTTTATATGCAGATGAACATTCTTTATATCAGGTTAGGCTTTAGATAATATCATAAGATAAGGACCATAAATATTAATATTACAGGTCTATCTTGAACCTCCATTTAAATTCTCTAGCACAGTTCCTCCTCTACCAAGTGTCCTTTATGTGGCATGGGAACCTTTCGTTCACCTCAGACTCCAGCACCCTAGTGCAACTGTAACCTCTGAATCTCCTATAGTTACCCCCCTAGCGAATAATGGGATAACAATTACTGTAACACGAACAATCCAAAATCCCACAGAACTGGAACCGGTAGTACAGCTAGGAAGTCAGAGACTAAATGGAGTATGGGCAGAAGGGGATTTAAATAGAGCGCTGAGTCCATGGATCAGAACCTGGTAGGTCAATGGACTCAGCGCTCCATAGGACAGGATATAAATGACATTTAACAGGGCACCTGGGCTGTCATTCAGCCCGCTGCTAATCTCCCCCAGCACAAGCACACTGCTGGGAGAACAAAGCATTGCGCTCTGTTGCTAGGGACGCGACTGCGTCACTGGGGGCGTGGCCCAGCACTGCGTCTCACCTGCAGAGACCGCAGCACTGGAGCCCGGACAGGTAAGCTAGTGACAATAGAGGATGATTTCCAGTTCATTACTATGAATAGGGGATATGACAAACAAATGTTCCTCAGTGAGTAGGAAAACAATCTGTACCTAATATGAGTAAGGCGTGTTCCGATTGTAACTGTAAAACTGGGAAATAAAGGACAAACATTTATCTAGCAATTTCCTTCCAAAACGTAGTAATATACAGGCATTTCCAAAAAATATTTAGTGGTGAGCCTAGACCACTACATCCCCATCCAACACAGTGGTGTGGAGTTGAATGGATACTGCAACTTTTGACTATAACTGACCATTGTTAAGCTTGTTTTTTATCTTTTTAGCGCTGCAATGTTTTTCTGCTATACTTTATTGTCACTTAAAAAATAACAAATTTGTCATAAGATCATCAGATAAAGGTGGGAATATTGTTATACATAACTCTGTTGACCATTACCGCATGTGTCTAAGCAAGAAAGTACCATATTTTTTGCCCTAATATTGAGAGCGCTCTACAATTAATGATCAAGAATATTGAGAGTCACCTTGGAGCTCCATGACTTGTATAAATGCAATCAGCCTGTAAGCTTTGCTCTTTTATACACCGTATTTTTGGCCTTATAAGACACACCTGCCTATAAAATGCAGCTAGGTTTTAGAGGAGTAAAATAAGAAAAAAAAATTTTTTTTATCAGACCTCAGCTCAGAGCCCCATGCTAATCAGACCTCAGATAGGACCCTCAATGTATATAGGAACCCCAATTAGACCTCAGATCGGACTCCCAATGTTAATAAGATCCCCAATCAGACCTCAGATCAAACCCCCAATGTTAAGATCCCCATTCAGACCTCAGATCAGATCGACATGTTAGTAAGAACCCTTTTCAGGCATTCAGACCTCAGATCCCCATTCAGACGTCAGATCAGACAAAAACAATAAATCAACTTACCTCTCCTGCTTTGGATGCCTCTGCTGCTACGTGGATCCAGCTCCTGCTCTTCCGGCTATTAGTGCCGCTCACTGTGTTGGGACCGGACGCCGCACAGCGTGAGATCACAGCGGGCAGACGTTCTCACGCTGTGCGCAGTCACAGCACAGCAAGCGGCCAAGGACCAGGAAGTGATGAGCACAGAGCCCAGGGAGCGCTGCATTCACAGCTTCCCAGTCCTCCTGTACTAATGAGTGCTTCCATAATGTGCTTCCATTCACCCCATAAAATGAACTGACATTTCCCCCCACTTTGGGGGAAAAAGTGTGTCTTATAGGGTGAAAAATATGGTTATTAAGGATGAATTATTAATAAATGGGACTTAGTAAATCTTCAGACCGTGAATTACAATGCAGGGGCAAGGTCCTGAATGAGGCATACATGTTTACCCTTAGACAAGACCACTCAACCTTGCTGGTCTCTTGAGAAAAAATAAAAAATATTTGGAGATTTGACAATGGGACCAGTCTGATGTGTGATATTTTAAATACATTTTGGAATATTCTGTTTCTGGACCCATTATATCCACCTATCCATCCTATGCACTTAGGAAAGGTAGAAGTTTGAGAGATTGCATTGTAAAGAACCCTTATTAAACACCAAAACCTATGGGTATTTGACTATAAAGGCAACCTTCTATATGGTTTAGATATGGTGATTGTATGGCATGAGAGTCTATTGACAGCTATAAGACCATTTTGAGCCCCTCAGCAGGCTTTTTTCCATGTACGGGATTCCATAAATTGTAATTAGAACTACTTGTTGAGACACCGCCACCACTTAGCCTATAAAGTGCACCAGCGCACAAGACTTCTCTGTGATACCGTAAAACTGAATTTATGAGGATGATGAGTGTTATTATCCTACGGTCATTCCAGTTTGTATTTTTTGGGCCCACATATGCTTGTTAACACTATATGGTATTGGCAGTCTTTCTTCGAGTGATATACTTGAATCTTAGGCACATGTGAATATTAGTAGTACTATTGTCTGCAGCCATGTGATATATATGCGCTTATTTTATTGTTAACCAGTGTAAGGTGGCAGCAGGTAAAGTGTTAAATGGCATATATATTCTACCTAGGTTTCTCACCTACATGGTGAGGGACTCTGTTCCTAGCCCTGGAACAATTTACTCTGCAGCCACTTGATTAATGCTGCTGGGCTTAGGCCTACTTAAAGACCCAGGCTGCATTATTTGAGGGAGAGCCAAACAGGGTAGCTCTGTGTGAGCAGAAGGTATAAGTTGCTGTTACTTGGGACAGTCAGGTACGTTACTGTCTAGTTAGTGCTTGGACTAGCAGTAGTTTCTTTATGTTATGTTTTCTTTTTGAACAGGGCATCCTGTACATGTGCTGCCTGTTTATGCTGACAATAAATGCCGGAAAGGACCACGATTTGAAACCTTAAAGTCTGTCTGGGTCTCTATAGCATTGGACTTGCTCGGACCAGTGATCTAAATAGAAAAGTCCACACCAGAGGTGGTATTAGTGCTAAACATCTGTGTTATATGATTGCTAACCCCAAACTAAACACCTATATCTCTTATATATATATACAAATTAGTTTCTGTCTGTCTAGACATCTGTATGTCTGGACTTTCTTTATGCGTGACCAAACGACTGGACCGATCACCAAATTTGGCACACAGGTACATCAGGTGTCCGGGAAGGTTTTAGTTCTCAGCTCTCTAGGACTTACCGTTCCTGAGATATTCCCCAAAAAATCACCTGCATTAGCCAATAGAAGCCAGCAAGCCTTTCACTTGAATCCGAACTACCATTATCACGGTCACATGTCCCTTATTAGCCAATACAAGCTCGCAGGTCCTACTTAAGGTTGCCATAACAACCGATCACAGGTTTTAGCAGTTCGCAGGTCCTTAAATATTCAGTCATAGGACGGCACAACTACACTGCTACATGCATGGGGGGGAGGGGCCACTATTAAACGGCCGGCCGTTGTGGAGTTCACTGTTAAAGGGGCGGGCACTGTGGAGGTCACTGTTAAAGGGGTGGTCAATGTTAAAGGGGTGGGCACTGTGGAGGTCACTGTTAAAGGGGCAGGTATTGTGGAGGTCACTATTTAAGGGATGGTCACTATTAAAAGGATGGGCAATGTGAAGGTCCCTGTTAAAGGGGCGGACACTGTAGAGGTCACTATTAAAGGGGCGGGCACTGTGGAGGTCACTGTTAAAGGGGCGGACACTGTTAAAGGGGCAGGAACTGTGGAGATCACTGTTAAAGGGGCGGGCACTGTGGAGGTCATTGTTAAAGGGGAAGGTACTGTAGAGTCACTGTTATGGGGGATACTGTTGATATCTTTTTACGACACAAAGAAACATGAAATAAAATAGATTAAATATACCCGTGCGAAGCCGGGTCCTTCTGCTAGTAGCCTATAACATAGACTAGTTTGCGAGTGTTCCCTTGTATTCACGTAATAGATATGTTTTATGTCTATGTAACTCTTGGAAGTTTACCCACTGAAGTGGACTTCTCTTCTAATTTATATACACATAGTGACTGATTTAATTAGAGTGTCTTTAAAGAGTCACTGTACTTTCAAATCATTTCATTTAATAGAGAATGATGTAACTAGCAAATGTCTAAATCACTTCATTTAAAATTATTCCTGCATCCACCTGAAAAAAGCTGTAAAGTCATAGCCACTAGGGGTCTCACTTCAACCTAAGTTACATTCCAGTGCCTGTTGTTAGACAAGATCTGCCCCTGGTAACAGAGACTCAGAACACAGCTAAGAGGAAGTGGGGCGTGTTAGAGCTAACTGAGATTGTCAGCCTGATTAAAACAACATCTTCTACACTCCTGAACATCACAGTAGCCTCCTGACTTTCTGTAAGTGTGATTTATCCCTCCTCATCTGTTCTGTAAGCTCTGGAGCTGAAAACAAACATAGTGGGAAGTAAGAGAAAGTATGTCAAAGCAGTACAGTGCAGGCAGAAGGGAGACACTCCCTGCTTATGAGTGAAATGCATCTAGCTGAGCAGCTGAAACAATGTGGTTGAAAAAACATTAGGGATATAACTGTTGTACAATTAAAGCACAGCAATTATGCAAACTTTTTATTAAAACTCATGTATGCTTTAAGTTTGTCTATTTGTGTAAAGGTAGCGGTCCATGTGTCATTTTTACAAATGTGTTGCAAGATGCTTGCAAAATTTGATCCAGCTGCACAATCATTCTGCCTAGAGTCACCTTGCACATCATTTTTTATCAAAGCGTTGCAGTTGCTAAATAAGGCTGAACTGCTAAAATTGTCCTACTAGGTACTAAATACACGTAGGCCAGTAGTAATATCGTAATATTGATAACTTTGTCTAACTTTTAATTTGTCAGGAAATCTCTTTTATCACATGGACCTATTTTGGAAATAATATCAAGATTTCATACAGTTCATAAGTATCGACAAGTTTACTTGACAAAATAAGAAAGTTTCCTGTATCTACAGTAAAATATTTCACTTGTTAAAGTGTTATGCAAACAGGTTTCCAGTAAATGATGTGCACTATCCAGAAATAGGTTGTTGCTAGATCAGAATTTACACTGACCAGCAGTGAGTAAGCAATTCCGGTACTCTGAGTAACAGCACATTTATCTGGGCACCATTGCACCTCGCCTGGTCTATGAATCAATTCAGCTGTTCAAAGCTTCCTGAAAGGCTGTGGATTTCTGCCAGTCCATGCAAATGATTGTCATATTCTTCTGTGAAAGGCAATGCATTGCAGACCAACTGTCCTGTGACCTCGGCCTGAGATATATCTCAGACATGATGTAACTGTAAATTTGTCTGTGTAACAATTTGCTCTGCCTGTATTCTAACTCTTAACATCTCTCAGTATTAAATACTTAACTCGTTAATGTCCATTGATGTACTATTACATCACTGAATGCCAATACTTAAAGGGGTTGTCTGATGTACCCTAAATGGTGCAATTAAAAATACAACTTGCCCCTCATAAAACAAGCCCTTCTATGGCTATATCAATGGAAAAACAAACAAGTTATGGCTTTTGAAATACAGATTAAAAAAATGAAATAAAAAAAACAAAACTGAGCCTTAAGTACCCAACTATGCCACATCCTTAACAGGTTAAAATAATTTATGAATGTTTTATTATAAAATTCACATATTTCGTTTCTTTATAAATATTATTTTATTTTTAATGTTATTTTTTTAATTTTTTTTTTATGTTATTTTTATAAAGACAGTCTGCAGATAAAATGCAATATAAATTCCAGCACACTGCTTTGCATTCCATTTTTACTTTCTGGTGGTGAGTCAATGGTCATCTACTTTACCAAGCATCACTGGTCTTAGGGGTTATCGTTTAGATTGACCAAGAAACTAGTTTCCATTGTACCATTTTGTGAACTACAGCAACCCAGAGCGAGTGTGTGAAGGATGGGAGCAGTAGTTGTTGTTATGGTACTCACAGTGGTTGGGCTTTGCTCCACCAATCCTCCCTCACTCCCAGGGAAGGCAGAGTGATGGGTAGGGTGAAGTCACACCTTGACTGTCAGGAGTAGTAGTTCTCCAAGGCCAATCCCTGTGTGGAGTCTCCTGGGTAGTGGAAGGTGGGGTGCCCTTGGTATTCAGATGCAAATGATAAGCAACAGATGGGTTCAAAGAGGACAAATAACTTACAGCCTTTACTGAGTGGAAAGATGCAAAACGTTCACACACAATGGAGGCACGGTTCTTGCAAAGCAATTTTCAACAATGTTTTAGCTGAGCTGAAGCAAAGTTCTACTATTTCCAATGTCCTCTGAGATGCAGTTCCTCAAATCACAATTCCTTGCAGTACCAGCTAAGGGCTGCACAATTTTCCCATATTTTTTTGCCATTTTTGGCAGCGAGCAGCAGATTAACAAATAGGAATGCAAGCTGCAGACAAGTATGATAGGGAAGTTGGAAGCCAATACCCAGTAAAAGCTATGAGGCCCATGGCCAATATGAATTCTCCTCTCAGACTGTCCATTACACTCCCATTGAGCTTCACACAGTCACACTGGACTTCACTGTCTGGCTGACTGAATGACTGACAGGAATCACGAGTAGGGTTGAGCAAACCCGAACTGTAAAGTTCGGGTTCGTACCGAACTTTAGGATTTTTGGACCCCGGACCCGAACCCGAACTTTTCAGTAAAAGTTCGGGTTCGGCGATTTAATGCCACTTTTTGAAAGGCTGCAGAGCAGCCAATCCACAAGCGTTTAACTTGTGTGCCCTTAGAAGCCATCATAGCCATGCTTACTAATGGCCCCTATGCAGCATGCCAGACCTGCAGGGTATAGCGAAGTGAGGTCACGGTTATGGGCAATCGAGGGTTGCTCACTGTATTGGAGAACCCTGGGCAGGCATGTGGCAGTAAAGGAGAGGTAGGCACAGTCCCTTTGGGGCACACTCGGTATGTAGGGACCAGGCCTGATGGTGGATGAGGTGCCCTGGATGTTACAGGTATTTTGAGTGCCTGGGGCAAGATCCCTTTTGGATTCGTGACGCCAGTGCCTGTAACGGTGGCACACCGATTTATAGTTGGAATAAGTGAGGTACACAGGTGGTATAGTGAACCAAATGTTGCTTTACTTAAACAGTCCAACTTTGTACATCAAGATAGTAATACAGTTCTTTAGATCACAAGCTTCACAAGCAGGCTTATTCCACAAGATGGCAGGTATTAATCATGCAAGATACTCAGAGGGTAAATCCACAACACACTCAGAATCAGGTTGTACCTTTCCTCAGAAATAGTGTACACTGTTCTTTTAGAACTCCTGTCTGGTTTCTATCCCAAGGCCCGGATGCCTAAATGGTGGCTTAAATCCTTGGTAAAATATATATCTTCCTCCCGTATAAATCCTTGCTTTGCTTTATAGTTCCTCTGCCTATTAATGTACTTATCTTGGCTGGAAATATCCTTACTTGGCTTGAGAATGACTGTAGGTTTCTCCCAGGAGGTCCTGTCCTTCTACTGGGGTGACTTCTGAGCTAACTAAGGCTCTTTGGATCTTCAGGCAGGCTAGGGTTCTTCACTAGCCTCCTGGTCATAGATAGCAGCCAGGGATATCAAGCTGCATGTCAGGAGGAGGCCCTCAGCATATCTCTGGCTGGTGCCTGCTTACTTCTGTCTTCACAGACTCCTGACTCTGAACTCCCCCCTCCCTGTCTGGGCCTGGACATTTATACTAGGGGCTCCCTATCTCCCTCTAGTGTCTGGGATGTCTAACTACACCCAACTAGGCCTGCTAAGCATTAACACAGGGGAACATTGCATATAAAAACACATTAGAAAATACATTAAATGCATAGTTAAATATAACATTTCTGTCCCTTGTGAGTAGGAGTAACACGCACACCAATTGACCTTTGTGTAGTGCCCACGCCTATCTAGTGGGACACTACACCTATACAAGCTGGAGTCACGTAGCGCTGCACGTCACTCTGCTCTGATTAGTGTAGGGATAGGATGCTGCTGCTGTGAGGGAGAGAATAGGACAGAATATTTAATCTGAAGTGCTTGTTAACTCAGCGATCTACATAGATTTTGATTTGTGGGTGCAGTGCACAATATTTTTACCCTGCCCTGAGCCCAGTGACACAGAAAAAAAACTTTTATCCGTCTGTTAGTTAGGTGGGCGGCGGCGGCCATTTTATGCAAGTTCAGTGCACCAGCCACAGCATATGTGCATTTGTGACAGTCAAATAGAAGCTTGAAATACTGCAATTATATTCTGGGTTTAAAAAAATAACCCATTTTTGCATCTGTCATTGTTAAATACAAGCTTGAAAGACTGCAATAATTTTCTGGGTTTAAAAAAGCACCCCTTTTTGGAAATACCCTCCATCTGGGGTCTATGCAGCATTAGTCAGTGTGAAATCTAAGCTTGAAATACTGCAATAATTTTCTGGGTTTTAAAAAACACCCTTTTTGGGCAAAAGACTAAATTTTGCAGCCTTTGCTGCATCTGTCAGTTAGGGGTGGGCGATATAGACGATATAGGCGATATGCGATATAAATTTGGGCCACGATATGGATTTTGAGCATATCGCCTATATCGCCGGACCGCGATATGATCGCGCTCTCTGCGTGCACCATCTTCTCCTGAGCCGGCACACTGGGCACAGTGGAGAAGGAGAGAGTCCCTCCCTCCCCACTATGCGCGGCTGCCGCTGAGCACCAATGACAAAAGAGGAGGAGGGGAGGGACTGACAGTAAATCATTGAGTAAGTTTTCACGATCTCAGTGAGCGCGTGAAAACTCAAATCCGATGGTATATTCTAACCCCCAGGCGCTCCCATGGTGACAGGGACGCTTGCCTGGGGGTTAGAATATACAGGGCCACGCCGCTGACAGTAGAACATTTAAAAACTAATCAGTAACTGTAACTTTAAGTTTATTCATTGGTGATCTCTTTACTGTATACCTTACTAGGTCTTAGCTCCGGTAACAGCAGGCAGTGCGGGCGGGCGGCGCTCACTCACTGACGTCACGCGCCTGCTCCTCCCACTAGGCGGCGCAGGCGCGTGACGTCAGTGAGTGAGCACCGCCCCCCGCACTGCCTGCTGTTACCGGAGCTAAGACCTAGTAAGGTATACAGTAAAGAGATCACCAATGAATAAAGTTAAAGTTACTGATTAGTTTTTAAATGTATTCCTGTGAGCGTCGGGGGGGGGGATCTGTGGATGGCACCGTTTAGGGGAGGGGGGAGATCTGTGGATGGCACCGTTTAGGGGGGGGGGAGATCTGTGGATGGCACCGTTTAGGGGGGGGGAGATCTGTGGATGGCACCGTTTGGGGGGGGGAGATCTGTGGATGGCACCGTGAGGGGGGGGATCTGGGGATGGCACCGTTTAGGGGAGGGGGGGGGATCTGGGGATGGCACCGTTTAGGGGAGGGGGGGATCTGTGGATGGCACCATTTAGGGGAGGGGGGGATCTGTGGATGGCACCATTTAGGGGAGGGGGATCAGCTCCCTGCTGTTGTGTGCACAAAGCACAGGGCAGCAGGGAGAGTGTAAAGTCCTATTCACCCTAATAGAGCTCTATTAGGGTGAATATGACAAGGGTTCTACGTTCTAGCCCTTAAGGAGACTAATAGTTATTAAATAAAAAGTAAAAAAAAGTTTAAACGCCCCCCCAAATATAGAAAACAATATATCGCAATATATATCGCATATCGCACATGCTTAAAATTATATCGCAATATAGATTTTAGGCCATATCGCCCACCCCTACTGTCAGTGTGAAATACACGCGTTAGATACTGCTGTTATCTTCTGTTATTAAAAAAACTGCCATTTTGGGCAAAATACTAAATTTGCAGCCTTTGCTGCATCTGTCAGTGTGAAATACACGCGTTAGAGACTGCTGTTATCTTCTGTTATTAAAAAAACACCCATTTTGGGCCAAATACTAAATTTGCAGCCTTTGCTGCATCTGTCAGTGTGAAATACACGCGTTAGATACTGCTGTTATCTTCTGTTTTTAAAACAACACCCATTTTGGGCTAAATACTAAATTTGCAGCCTTTGCTGCATCTGTCAGTGTGAAATACACGCGTTAGATACTGCTGTTATCTTCTGTTATGAAAAAAAACACCCATTTTGGGCCAAATACAACATTTGTGGCCTTTGCTGCTTCTGTCAGTGTGAAATGCACGCGTTAGATACTGCTGTTATCTTCTCTTATTAAAAAAAACACCCATTTTGGGCCAAATATAAAATTTGCGGAGAATGAGAAGAGCGTTGAATAAGGGATGTGGCCCCGGTCGTGCTGCTGCTGGTGGAGCTCCTGTTGCAGGGAGAGGACGTTGTCGATCTGTGCCAGCTAAACGCACAAGTGAAACACCTTCCTCAGGTGCGAGTAGGCGACAGAACCTTCAGAGTTATTTGGTCGGGCCTAATGCGTCTCTGTGAATGATAAGGCCAGAACAAGTACCGGCGATAGTAGATTGGGTTGATGACAGTGCCTCCAGTTCCTTCACATTGTCTCCCACCCAGTCTCCTGCTGAAAGATCAGAGTTAGCACCTGCAGCTGATGTCCATCAGTCTTTCACCTCACCCCCTTGCAAATCAGCGAAGCAGTCTGAGCCCCAAGTCATGCAGCAGTCTCTTCTGCTTTTTGATGACTGCTAGCAGGGTTTCCAAGGGCCATCCACATAGCCCTGCCCCAGAAGTGGAAGAGATTGAGTGCACCGATGCCCAACCACTTATTTTTCAAGGTGAGTACATGGGAGGACCACCGCAGCACGTCTCGGATGATGACGAAACACAGGTGCCAACTGCTGTGGCTTCGAAAGTGTGCAGGCCGACAAGGAGGAAGGGGGTGAAGACTGGGTGGAAGATAATGTGGAGGACAATGAGGTCCTCAACCCCACATGGAATCAAGGTCATGCGAGCAACCTGTGTAGTTCGGAGGAAGTGGCGGCGGTCGCACAGAGCCACCAGCACAGCAGAAGAGGGAACAGGGTGCAAAAGCAGAGCGGCCGTCCCATAGACAGTACGCCTGCTACTGCCCAACGAAGCAATGGGCGGAGCACGCCAAAGCCAGCTCCAAGGAGTTCCCTGGCGTGGCAGTTCTTCAGACAATGTGCTGACGACAAGACACGAGTGGTTTGCACGCTGTACAATCAGAGCCTGAAGCGAGGCATAAACGTTCTCAACCTGAGCACAACCTGCATGACCAGGCATCTAAGTGCAAAGCACGAGCTGCAGTGGAGTAGACATCATAAAAACAAAGAAAGGTCTCTGGCTCATCCTGCTTCCTCTTCTGCTGCAGTCTCGGTCTCTTCATCCACCTCTGGAGTGACAGTGGCACCTGCCACCCCGCAGACAGAGGATCTGCCAGCAACACCACCACCTGGGTCACCAAGTATCTCCACAATGTCCCATGGAAGCGTTCAGCTCTCCATCTCCCAAACACTGGAGCGGAAGAGGAAGTACCCCTCTACCCACCCACGATCCCTGGCCCTGAATGCCAGCATTTCAAAATTACTGGGCTTCAAAATACTGTCATTCCGTCTGGTGGAGACGGAGAGTTTTAAAAGCCTTATGGCGGTGGCTGTCCCACAGTATGTCGTGCCCAGCCGCCACTACTTTTCCAGGCGAGCCATCCCTTCCCTGCACAACCAAGTGGGGGACAAAATCAGGTGTGCACTGCGCAACGCCATCTGTGGCAAGGTTTACCTAACTACTAATACGTGGACCAATAAGCATGGTCAGGGACGTTATATCTCCCTAACAGCACACTAGGTAAATGCAGTGGTGGCTGGGCCTGAGGCGGATAGCAGTTTGGCGCATGTCCTTAAACCACCAAGGATTGCAGGGCACTTCAGTTTGCCTACTGTTGCTTCCTCCTCCTACTCTGCTTCCTTATCCTCTACAGCCTCCTCATACGGTCAGCGTAACACATTCACCACCAACTTCAGCACAGCCAGGGGTAAACGACAGCAGGCAGTTTTAAAACTAATCTGCTTCGGGGACAAACCCCACACCGCGCAGGAGCTGTGGATGGGCATGGAACAACAGAGCGATGAGTGGTTGGTGCCAGTGAGCCTCAAGCCTGGCCTGGTGGTGTGCGATAATGGGTGAAATCTCATAGCAGTTCTGGGCCTAGCCGGTTTGATGCACATCCCTTGCCTGGCGCATGTGCTGAATTTGGTGTTGCAGAGGTTCCTTAAAAATTACCCCGATATGTGAGAGCTGCTGCAGAAAGTGCAGACCTTCTGTGCGCGCTTTCAGCGTTCTCACCCTGCTGCTGCTTGCCTGTCAGCGCTGCAGCTTAACTTCGGCCTTCCCGCTCACCGCCTCATATGTGACGTGCCCACAAGGTGGAATTACACCTTGCACATGCTGGCCAGACTGTGCGAGCAGCAGGCCATAGTGGAGTTTCAACTGCAGAACGCACGGGTGAGTCGCTCGGCGGAACAGCACCACTTCACCACCAATGACTGGGCCTCCATGCGAGACCTGTGTTCCTTGTTGCGCTGTTTCGAGAACTCCACCATGGCCAGTGCCGATGATGCCGTTCTCAGTGTTACTATCCCACTTCTATGCCTCCTTGATAAAACGCTTCAGGCGATGATGGAAGAGGATGTGGCACAGGACGAGGAGGAGGAAGAGGGATCCTTTCATAGGGTTTCAGACCAGTCCTTCACAAGTGGCTCCGAGGGTATGTTCCTGCACCCACAAATGCCAGGTACACAATTGTCCAGCCAGGGCACAGGTGGAGGATGAGGAGATGGAGGAGGAGGAACCGTGTTCACAGCAGGGTGGCACCCAAACCAGCTCATGGCCATCACTGGTGCATGGCTGGGGGGATACAGAGGACACAGACGATACACCTCCCACAGAGGACAGCTTTTAATTGCCTCTGGGCAGCCTGACACACATGAGCGATTACATGCTGCAGTGTCTCCGCAATGACCCCAGAGTTGCCCACATTCTAACTTGTGCTGATTACTGGGTGGCCTCGCTGCTGGATCCCCGTTACAAGGACAACGTACCATCCTTAATTCCGCCACTGGAGCGTGATAGTGAGATGCGCGAGTACAAGCGCACGCTGGTAGACGCGCTGCTGGTGGCATTACCACCTGACAGCGGGGGCACAGTGGAAGCACAAGGCGAAGGCAGAGGAGGAGGAAGAGGTCGCCAACGCAGCTGGGGCACCACCAGTACCTCAGAGAGCAGGGTTAGTATGGCCGAAATGTGGAAAAATTTGTCAGCACGCCACAACAACCAGCACCACCAGCTGATATGGAACGTCTTAGCTGGAGGCAGCATTTCACCAACATGGTGGAGCAGTATGTGTGCACACGCCTTCACGTACTGAATGATGAGTCTGCCCCCTTCAACTTCGGGGTCTCCAAATTGGGCACATGGCCTGAGCTTGCCCTTTACGCCTTGGAGGTGCTGGCCTGCCCTGCAGCCAGTGCATTGTCTGAACGTGTGTTTAGCACGGCAGGGGGCGTTATCACAGACAAGCGCAGCCATCTGTCCACAGCCAATGTGGATAAGTTCATGTTCAATAAAAGGAACCAGGCATGGATCCCACAGGACTTGTCCGTACCTTGTGCAGAATAGACATGTATACCGGCACTAACCAGCCATTGTTATACTGCAGCGCAATTGCTCATTGTATTTTTTACATTTCCCACTCTTTTGGGGTGTACCCTAATTTAAAAAATAATAATAAATTTAATTAAAACCAAAGACCAGTGTTGGCTACCTCCTCCTCCTCCACTACCGCTTCCACCTACACAGCTACATTTACCGCCTTCTCAACCTCCTAGTCCATATGGACATCCACCTCATACATCAAGATTATGTTTTTTAATTTGTACGTATTTTATTTTGTCATTTCACAAATTTGTCTGTTACATTTTCGGGTGAAATTCACAATTTTTTTGCTGTGATATACCCCTGCTCTACCTAGTAGACAGATAAACAAATTTTACTATTTTGTCTGTTACATTTTTGGGTGAAATTCACCAATTTTTGGCTGTGATATTCCCCTGCTCTACCTAGTAGATAGGTTAATAAATTTCACAAATTTTTCTGTTACATTGTCGGGTGACATTCACCAATTTTGGGCTGTGATATACCCCTGCTCTACCTAGTAGACAGGTTCATTAATTTGACTAATTTTTCAGTTACATTCTTGGGTGACATTTTACCATTTTTGCCGTGAATAAAACCCTACTCTGCATAGGTGACAGGGACCGAAATTTTTTAAATCATCTGTTCCATTGGTGGGTGACATTAACCTATTTCTGCCGATGAAAAACCCCTGCTCTGCATAGGTGACAGGGACTTAAATTTCTAAAATTTATCTTTAATTGGCCCTTCCATTCGATCCTTCTGCTTTAATAATTTGTCCCACATTTCAGCTTGATCACATTGCAGCCATTGACCTCCCGTGGATGTGGTCTCCCTTTCTCACGCTCCCTCTCCGGCGTGTAACCCTGATTTGCCGCTAACCGTAGTCAACATGGTAGGCGCAGAAAAGAACATCGAAAGTTGATAGAGCAGATATCCAATTGGATCGTGGACATCACGGGGACGTGCAACATGGTGGAGCAGTATGTGTGCACACGCCTACACGTACTGACTGGGTCTGCCACCTTCAACTTCTGGGTCTACAAATTGGGCATATGGCCTGAGCTTGCCCTTTACGCCTTGATGGTGTTAGCCTCCCCTGCAACCAGTGTATTGTCTGAACATTTGTTTAGCATGGCCGGAGGGGGTTATAACAGATTATATTTCCCAATGTTATGGGGTGTACCCTAATTTAAACAAAAAAAAAAAAAAAAAAACAGTGTAGGCTAACTCCTCCTCCTCCACCGCCTCTTCCACCTACACTGCCACAACCACGCCTCCTCAACCTCCTACTCCATATGGACCTCGTCCTCCTAGATCAAGATTATTATTTTTTATTTTTATGTATTTTATGTTACTTTAAGTCATTTCCCTATCCACATTTGTTTGCAGAGCACTTGCCATGCTCTTGACCACATTTTGCTGCCATTTGCAGCCCTCTAGCCCTTTCCATGAGTTTTTTACAGCCATTTTTGTGCTCAAAAGTTCGGGTCCCTATTGACTTCAATGGAGTTCGTGTTCAGGGTCAAGTTCGGGTCCCGAACTCGAACTTTTTTGTGAAGTTCGGCCGAACCCATCGATCCCGAATATCCAGGTGTCTGCTCAACTCTACTCACGAGTCAACTCACTCCATGACAGACTAGACTAGAATCAGAAAAGTGGAAATAGAGATGCAAGCCTATCTCAGCTTTAGATCAGACTTCCTTCTAGAAAGTCTGAGCTAAGATATTAATAGGAAACTGCTTCAACCTCAAAAATGCACTTAAAGTTACAGTGCAATATTTCTCTGCAAACAAAAGTTAACCCATGTAAAACATAGCATAAAACATTACAAACATGGTAAGATATACTCGTTAGCCATTTCACATATTCCCATTTTGCATATATACTAGCGAATTACCTGGCTTTGCTTGGGTATATTTAATCTATTTCATTTAATGTTTGTGTGTGTCGTTAAAAGATATCAACACTATCCACTATAAGTGACATCTACAGCACCCCACCCCCAAAACAGTGACCTCCACAGCCCCCCACCCCTTAACACTAACCCACCACAGTGGCTCGTCCCTTAAAAATTGGACCTCCACAGTAGCCCACCCCCTTAACTTTGACCTTCACAGCAGCCTTCCCCTTTAACAGTGACTTTCACAGCATACCACCCCCTTGACAGCGACCTCGACAGGGGCCCGCCCCCATAACATATGAACGTCATAAAAAGAAAAAAAATATCTCAAAAGGTCTCATGCATCCCAAAATAGTATCAATATAATCTACAGATTGCCCCGCAACAAATGAGCGCTAAAAATATATATTGCTGCTGCCACACACAACAATAGTCCTTAAAAGGACTTTTGGGTCTCTGACAAGTTTTTCAACTTAAAAAAAAAAATGTCATTCCCTACACTTTCTTTCCTTTTCTCAGCACAGCTCTCCCTGACTAACACTGAGCCGAACACCTGTCATCGGGTGCTATATAGCACCCAATGACGCGTTCCAGCCAGCCAATCACTGTAATGCCAGTAACCAACATGGCTACGGCATTACAGTGAAGGGCAGTACTTATCTGCACGTTTATTGGCTGCGTAGCATTGTGCTTGAGCACATGCGGTATTCGGACAAATACCGCCATGTGCCGAGCATCGAGATGCTCGAGCCGAACTAGTGTTCGGCCGAGCTTGCTCGATCAACACTAATAGCTAAACATATCTGCATACATGTTATTTAAAACTTTTGTATTTGTCAGGTATTCTGCTAACAGTATTCTTACTTTAACGTTAAGGAGAAAAGGGAAATCCATGTAGCATTCCAAGCCCAAGCTGGCAGGAAGATCGTGAAGTATTAACACACACTGAGAATGTATATATCTCCAAAATAAACAAGCGCACAACAGGATATCAATTATTACTAGGTTTAGTATGCTGCAAAACTTTTGGCTGAGAATTCTTATTGTTCTGTGGGAGATATTTGACTTCTCTATTTGTTTTTCTCTGTTGGAAGCAGGAAATTGTTGGACTTACCCAAATAATGAAAAGTTACCGGTATAAATAGTACTAGAGGAAGTACAAATTAAATGTTCATGACATGGGTATTGTTGAGACCCTGTCATATACTGTACATAACCTACTTCCCTATATTACTACACCATCTCTTTCCTTTGAATAACAGGAAAATGACACATTTAAATAAAAATGGCAGAAAAAGCTATTTTATTAAGAAAAAAGAAGGCACATGCCTCAGGTCCCGTTTGGTGACCTGGGGAGCCTCCACCACCTTCACTGACCAGTTCTTCTACAGAGAAATTACACTAATTCACAAAAAAAATTATGCACCCAGATAGAACTGTTAGATTGCTGCAAAAATCTGTATGCAGCTATGTCTCAGGTAGATATGTAAATGATTACAGGATCAGTAGAGAGGATCATTTGATCCACTGATAAGCAGGAGCAGCTCACAACAGGGGCCCAGAGAGGGAGGGGGCCCTTCCTAGTGCCAGCTGAGGTGTTTTTTTTTTATTTTTTATTCTTTTTGTCCCTCCCTTCCTCTGCCAGGGTAACCTGGTCACCTCTGGGTGGAGGAGGGACATTTGGGGGGGCCTGATTAGGACTTACTCTATAGCTGAAGGACCTGCGATGATGGCAGTGTTGCCATTACACCTAGAGGCTCCGGTTTCTTTGCAACTGCCGCTCTCTGTCTACTTTGACAGGGACTGGGATTGAAAATGTCATCACAACTGGCCATGTTAAAGTGCAGAGGGCACGTCAGTTACAGTGAGAGCAGAGCCTCTAGGAGTAATCGGTTTGCATATAAAAAAAACATCATTTTTCTCATCAATGCGGGCACATATGAACATGGGACCAACACAGATGCCTTCAGATGCCAAGCGCACATGGAACAGGTAAGCCCTTTAATTGTGCAAGCATATGAGGGATAGCTGAAGGCTTAGGGAGCATTTTACTGTCAGCTATCTAAAAAATATGGACTTCGATTGGGGGAGGAAGCTGGCACTAAAGTGCCTAGGGCAGCATAAAATCTTGATATGGCCCTGGTTCCACAGCAGCAGCACAATGTAGTGACAGACATCATACTGCTACTGTGAAGGGGGGACAATATCTGGGCATAACTACTGTGAAGGGGGCACATATCTATATATAATGTAGGAAGGCGCAAGGGGCCGTCATTGATGGAAGGTATGTGTCTCCGAGATTCCTGGCCTCGGTGAGGTAAGAGCCGGCATTTTTAAGTGTCAGCGGCAGCTAGTGCTGACTGACACTGTTTTTTGTTAGTATGGCTGTAAAGCCGATCCAGGCCAGCTCTTACTGGGAGTAGCCAAAGTGCTGGGTGGGTGGCTACTCCCCACGCTCCAGGCCGGGTCTTTTTTGGCCTATAAACAGAGCTCACAAGCGGACACCCGAACGCTAGTGTGAAAGTAGCCTTATATACACTCACCTAAAGAATTATTAGGAACACCATACTAATACGGTGTTGGGCCCCCTTTTGCCTTCAGAACTGCCTTAATTCTACATGGCATTGATTCAACAAGGTGCTGATAGCATTCTTTAGAAATGTTGGTCCATATTGATAGGATAGCATCTTGCAGTTGATGGAGATTTGAGGGATGCACATCCAGGGCACGAAGCTCCCGTTCCACCACATCCCAAAGATGCTCTATTGGGTTGAGATCTGGTGACTGTGGGGGGCATTTTAGTACAGTGAACTCATTGTCATGTTCAAGAAACCATTTTTCCAGTCTTCAAACAGTCCAATTTTGGTGAGCTCGTGCAAATTGTAGCCTCTTTTTCCTATTTGTAGTGGAGATGAGTGGTACCCGGTGGGGTCTTCTGCTGTTGTAGCCCATCCGCCTCAAGGTTGTGCGTGTTGTGGCTTCACAAATGCTTTGCTGCATACCTCGGTTGTAACGAGTGGTTATTTCAGTCAACGTTGCTCTTCTATCAGCTTGAATCAGTCGGCCCATTCTCCTCTGACCTCTAGCATCCACAAGGCATTTTTGCCCACAGGACTGCCGCATACTGGATGTTTTTCCCTTTTCACACCATTCTTTGTAAACCCTAGAAATGGTTGTGCGTGAAAATCCCAGTAACTGAGCAGATTGTGAAATACTCAGACCGGCCCGTCTGGCACCAACAACCATGCCACGCTCAAAATTGCTTAAATCACCTTTCTTTCCCATTCTGACATTCAGTTTGGAGTACAGGAGATTGTCTTGACCAGGACCACACCCCTAAATGCATTCAAGCAACTGCCATGTGATTGGTTGACTAGATAATTGCATTAATGAGAAATAGAACAGGTGCTCCTAATAATTCTTTAGGTGAGTGTAGAAGCACATTCACACTTGAAGGTGCCACCCCTTCAAGAGCATACTACAAACTAAACAAGAATCATAGAGAAAGATAAAAAAAACATTGTGCACTATATGATAGTGATCTGGACTACATGTCTGCTGTAGTATGCATGTATTACTGTAGATAATAGTCCAAAATTGGGGAACAGTTTCCCTTTAAACCTTTTAAAACACAAGACTAAAACAGTGTAAAGGAGAAGGAAGTTCAAAAACAGTTGTCAAAGATGACTGGGTACATTGTGATTTACCCTAATTTTTGAACCATATTAAAATTAAAATAAAATAATCATATTATTATTATTATTATAATAATAACAATAAAAAAAAATCCATTGACAGAAGGTTAAAGAAAAAAATTGCTCGGGCTCTGTTCACACTGTAGTGTCTGTTCATAGAGCAATATTTTTTCCATTAAAACACCCTCCCTGCTTGAAGAGCTACTTGCCTGATATGACCTGTTTTTAGGTTCAAACAATCCAGACTGGATTGTTTCATTTTTTTTTGTGGGTTAGGAACAGGCTCCCTATATTCCTATGGGCCTATATTCCTGCTCCTGTCCACTAAGGCGGGGGCAGCAAGAGATGGAAGCTCAGTCCACATCTGTTTCTTGCAAAGCTTGTATGAGTCTGCGTGAGGTAAGTGACTATCGAAGATTCTTTCTGCTGTTTGTTCCCATATATGTGCCTGCTGTATGACATATTATTGTGCAGCGGGTGCCTCCCCCCAGGGCCCTTTAAGAGAGAAAAGTAGTACTTGTTTTTCGTGATGCCAGTTGCAATGAAGCAACAAGGGCACAGGGCCCTTTTAGTGAAGTAGTAGATGGTACCCAGGTGTAGGAATGCCAGAGTGGTGTAGGGCAGCCTAAATGTCCCTTAATGTGTTGTGCACATGTCACGGTGCTCCTACCGGGACACACTGGACCCTAGCCGTTGGCTCCACAGCAAATGAAAAGGGAATTTGTTGATGAAAGGGATAATGAAAGAAATAGAGTCCAGACCTTGATAACAGCTTTACTTTCAATAAACTTTTCTCCAAATGATTTACAGGCTTTGTCTTGGCTTCCAGCAAGCTTTGGCATTAACTGTGGCAAACTCCTCTTTGCTATGGAACTTAGATTCCTCTTTAGGCTGTACTTGACTTTGTAATCTGGTCTGTCTCTAGCTTTGTCCAGAGAACACTTTACTCCTGGTTTTTGAGGCTTCATGCTTCTGCCTCCATGTCCAGCTGAGCTGAAGGTGCTCCAGCTGGCCTAGACAGGGCTCGTCCAACAGGGACATGCTCCTGCTGCCTTCCCCTAGCAGGGAAAACTCTCCAACTTAACCTCTCCCCTAGGAGGGGTAGGCTAGACTTTCCCCTAGAAGGGGGCAAGCTGAACTGACTCCTCACTGCACTTCCCCCTCCCTGCAGCCAGTGGGACATGCTTATTAAACCACAGATGGGGGTGTTAGAATGGAAGGGAAAGCTCCATTCTCTGTGAGCTAGCTCTGCCATTTATGCTGCCACCTGCTGGTGAACCAGGCATATTACATGTTAACAGTTACTTAATAGGAAATATGAATACACATTTTGCAAGACCTGGAAATTAATGCTTAGGATGACATTATACTAGCCCATTAGAGACATGTTGGGGGTAGTAGTAGTGGCCCAGTAACCACGGTATTGCTGTTAGGGGTAGCGACAGTGGCAGTCTGGGTAGAGCAGGGGACCAAAGAACCCACCATGATATCCCACAGTCTGATAGAAACAAAAGGGAAGGTGAGGACTAGAATGACAATTGTGTGCTGGACAGGACCTTGGAGCCGGATCGGGGTGCTGAGGATAAGGCAACATCAGAGGAGAAGGGTGATGGTGGCAACAATAAAGAGCAGAGGCCATATATCTCTCAAAGAAGAGCCAGGGATCTGGTGATCTGTGCTGTGGGTGGGTTATGCCCAAAACAATGTTTATTCTGGCAGTAGTGAGGCAGCACCCCGAGGCCAGGTCCTTTTGATCCCCCACAATTGAGTCGGCCTGGCTCCTGCAACAGGCACTTATATGCCTCCTCCTCCTTCATGGACACATTCCTGTCCCCAATAGCAGCAGGGCACAGAGTCACTTGCACTACCCCTCCTTCCTATGACATGTGTCAGGTCAAGCGTTGCCACGTCATGTTGGAGCTGATCAGCCTGGGAGAGGGTAGCCACACAGGCGAAGAGTTGCTCATGTACATTAAGCAGCAAAACATCCTGCTGGCTGTCACCCCGCCAACTCCAACTGGGCAACGTGGTCAGCAATAGTGATGAGCGTGAGGTGCCATATTCGATTTTGCGATATTTAGCGAATATTCGATTGAATATTCGTATTATATTCGGCGAAATCGAATATTCGTTAATGTGTATTTAACGCGATTAATATGCGATTTATTAGTAGCGTGTTGCGATTTCCTAAATGTCTAAGTGTTAAGTGTATACAATACAACTTTCCTATGTTTGCGAACGGTTTTAGTAATTTTCGAATATTCGCTATATTGCAATATGGAATCAGACGAATATTATAAAAACAATGTTATTGCAATATAGCCAATATTAGTAAAAATATGAAAGTAAAGATTTAAAAAATACTAAAGCACAATATCCGCTGTGTCTTTTACGAATATTTTCGATATTCTAATATATAATTGATTTTGAATATTACGAATATTCTAAAACCTAGGATATATCAGCAATATATTGAATATTCGTAAAAATACACATAGCTGAAACGGCAATGAAATGTTCGTATGCTCATGCGCATGCGCGTGAGTCACTCCTGGCAGGAAGTAACCGCTTTCATCTAGAATCCAGCTTCAGTTGAGTCGAGTTTGAAGTTGCATGCGATTGGAAAGATGGTGGCCAGCAAGTTCAAAGAAGCTGAGGAAGAGATCCTCATCATAGTAAGTATAAGTAAATTGAACATTCTATCGCACACGCTTGTTTGGCATATCTCACTAATATTCCTATCTAGGTTTATTGAATTGAAGTTTTCGGATGTCTTTGTATGTGAAAACTATTTTCGCATGACAATTAAATTCGCATAGCACATACTTTGATTAGATATAAATTAGATTGGTTGAAACAAGTATTGTTGACATTCAAAAGTAATATTTTTTTCACATAATCATTAACATCTACTCATACTAGATAAAATGTGATTTTATTTGTATTACTAAAATAAATAGTTAAGCATTTTTGATATGACAAATGGTTGGTCTGCCATCAAAGCACTATCTCACTGGCATCTACTATATATTTATATGCTATCCATACATATATGTGGCCGACGTGTCATTATGTATGTATAGCATACAAATATATATATCAGATGCACATTGCACATCTAATTTCCTGCCTCACACAATATACCCACACTGCATACCAACAAACCCCCCCCCCAACCCCCCCCCCCCCTGACCACCCCCCACCCCCAACACACAAACACACACACACAGTCTATTCAAACAGCGGTCCTCCAGTTGTTCTAAAACTACAACTCCCATTATGCCCTTCTATAGTATGATATTGTAGGCTGTCATGGAATGATGGGAGTTGTATTTTTGCCACAGCTAGAGGGACACAGTTTGCTGGAGGGCCTCAGTGTGCGGATTGCTAGTCTAAAGATTCTAATAAGTGTCCTGTTGGTCAGGAGAAGTAATTTTTTACATTCTATATTTGCTGGTTCATTTAGCGTTACCCAGGGTGCACCACGTGGAGGCGGACCAGCTTTACACCCCATACTATGCCGTCACGTCACTAGACAGGTACATCTCTCCTCAGATGGACAATATCTAATAGCTTATACCCCACACACGATTTTATACGTTTACGTTAACTTAAATTGTAGTATTTCACTCTCAAACAATAATAATTGTTGGTTTGGTGGTTGAGATGATGATGACATGGTGGTGGTCAGTTACTGCGGCATCAAGGCAGCGCACGGCGAGCGGTTGTAATTAAACTACAACATGCAGAGCTTTTACTTAGACTGACTCTCGCCGTGTGCTGCCTTGCTGCTGCTGGAACTTTTCCCTCGCCACCAGTGGTGTAGCTGAAGGCCCGGCAGCTGTTCCATCCGTTCAGGGCCGTCTTTAATATTGATTGGACCCTGGGCAAGAATTTACTTGGGCCCCCTGGATCCCGCCTTCCCACACCTTAAAAAAAAGCCAAAATCTTATACTCACCTGTTTCCTTTCACTGGCGCTCACTAGCTGCTGGTACGGCGAGGGATGGTGCAACGCAGACACGCACACCTCACCGCGTCCTGGCACAGGCGGGCGTGATGACATCATCACGCCTGCCTGCGCTGGGATTTCACTACCAAATAGACCTCAGGCCTGTAGCCTATGACAAGTCTTGTCGCCATCTGCAAATTTTAAGGCGCATTGGCGACCATTTTGGTCGCCATCTGGAGCGCTGTATTGCATCAGTGACATGAACACTCTCCACATATAATGTTATATTACATCAGTGACATCACCGCTCTCCACATATAAGTGATATTTTACATCAGTGACATCACCGCTCTCCACATATAATGTTATATTACATCAGTGACATCACCGCTGTCCACATATAGGCGATATATTACATCAGTGACATCACCGCTCTCCACATATATGTGATGAGCGGTGATGTCACTGATGTAATGTATTACTTACCGGTATATGTGGACAGCAGTGATGTCACTGATGTAATATATTACTTATGTGTGGAGAGTGGTGATGTCACTGATGTAATATATCACTTATAAGTAATATATTACATCTGTGACATCACCGCTCTCCACATATAAGAGGCATATTACATCAGTGACGTCATCCCTTGGCGCTGGGGTGCGCAGCCAGGGCCGGCCTTAGGTGTTCAGGCGCCCTGTGTGAGCTAACCTTGTGGTAGTGTTACCTGCAGTCCTATGTAAAACCACAGATAACACTAGTGCTAAATAATGTAGTAGTGTTACCTGCAGTCCTATGTAAAACCACAGATAACACTAGTGTAGATCATGTGGAAGTGTTACCTTCGTCCTTAGTGTACCTCCCTGTGTCTATCGCACGGACTCCATGCTGGCGCTGCCTCCTCTTCCATCTTCTTCCTCTTCCCCCGCACAGAACGTTCTGAAGCAGCTGCGTCAAGACATAGGAACACTGTGGGCATGGTGATACACACAGGGAGAGACACACACACAGGGACGGACACACACACACACAGGGACGGACACACACACACACAGGGACGGACACACACACACACACAGGGACGGACACACACACACACAGGGACGGACACACACACACACACACACAAAGGGACAGACACACACACACAGGGACGGACACACACACACACACAGGGACGGACACACACACACAAAGGGACAGACACACACACAGGGACGGACACACACACAGGGACGGACACACACACACTGGCACACTCAACATCAGCAGCAAGTCCAACCCTTAATGACCCCCACAATCCCTGGGGGGGGGGGGTTGATGTAGTAGCAGGCAGGAAAGCACACACTGTCCCCCTGTCCTATATGAGCCACACACTGTCCCCCTGTCCTATATGAGCCCCCCCCCCCCCACCAAATACCTGTAAGTTCTGTTAGTTGCTTGGCTTTGGCTGTGGCTGCTGGCTGGGGCTCCGCCTCCTTCCTCTTTCTGCCTGTGCGGCAGCTGCATCACGCTCCAGCAGCCACTGGTCTGCTCTGTTAAAGAGACAGGCAGGCCAGGCAGCAGAGCGGAGCGCAGAGCGGCCGCGGGCCCCGCCCCCTCCTCACTCCGGACAGTGACTCCGTGCTGTTACATGGCCTCCGTGCTGTTACATGGCCGGCGGGCGGCGGCGGCAACAAAATATAGGGGGCCCAAGTAAAATCCAAGTAAAATGCTGCTTGGGCCCCCCAGGAGCAACTGGGCCCGGGGCAGCTGCCCCTTTTGCCCTGCGGTAAAGACGGCCCTGCATCCGTTTCCTACACTGTCTATACTGTCACTGTGTTACATAATTTCATTGTGTAATACTGCCGAGGGGGCCCTGACAAAATCTTTTAGTCCTCCGGGGTGGGCCTCTTCTGGGTCAGGGCCGCAAAGCAGACGCTTCTCCTGCTTCCCCGATAGTTACGCCCCTGGCCGCCACTATTATAGTAAATGTTGACGGATCGTCATTCTTGTCGCCGGGGCGTATTTACAGGGTATGCGGGGTGAAGCGGCTGCTTGGGGGCCCTGACCCAGAAGGGGCCGATCTAGGAGGAGGAAAAGGACTAAAAGATTTTGTCAGGGCCCCCTCAACAGTATTACACAATGACATTATATACAGTGACAGTATAGACAGTGTAGAAAACGGATGGAACAGCTGCCGGGCCTGGTCTGAGAGAGCGATCTTTACTAGCCACAGGAATGGGGGCGGCATGAAAGGAAGGACTTGTGAAAATATTTCTGTGGTAGGTAGGTTGTCCCCATTAAAAAATTTGCTGTGGGTCCAAGTCATTTGTAGCTACGCCACTGTCTGGGGGCATAAGTGAACTAGCGGCAGGACGGATCCGACCGCTTGTTCAACTTCCTGGAATAGCCTGACGTACTCCACTTCTGCTAATGTTAAAGTTGTGTAATCTTAGTTTATTAATTTTTTTGGGATTAAATGCTTCCTTTTTAATCACGCAGCGCCTGTTAGAGAAAGGCTATGATGAGATAAGATCACACCAAGCCAAGCAGGCGATCATCCGTGATTTAATAAAAGAATTACGGAGGGAGCATGGCGGACCGCATACTCCGATGGCCATGCTAAAAAAAATGGTTTGACGTGCAGCGGCGGCATCTGGAGAGAATTCGCCAAATCCGGGATACACACTGTCCAGGTACAATGATTACTGAGTGTTGGTGAAATAAACAAAAGTAACGTAATGCTGAGGTACATTTATTATTTGTGATTTTTATTTTTACATAAGTCTAATTTGTTATTATAGGTGCTCGCCTTCCCTCTGTCAGACGCAGGCCTGCCAGGAGGGATTCATGGAAGGTGTCTGCGTCTGAAGGGGAGGAGGAGGAGCAGGCAGGACCCTCAGGGCTACCAAATGCCCCTGCACCACCACAGGAGGGGGATTTAATGGTGGAGTAACAGGGTGGACTGTCAGCCCTACCAGAGTCCCGTCCCCCCCAGTTTTTGAGGATGAGGACGAGGAGGAAGAGGATGATGACGGATTAGTCACCACCCCACACAAGGAGGGTAAATATGTGCTTTTGTTGTTTAAACTCATTCACACACACACACATATTAGTTTAGTTATATTAGATAACAGAAAGTCCCACACTTACAGTTCATTACAAGCAGGGTAGCAAGACAGTACTATCACAACACTCTTTACAGTCTGTCACCATTCTGGTTCCCTTCTCAGATTGTTCTGCGTTGGGATGGCTTGTCCACACTTTATCAGCCTTTTTAACAGCACCGTTATGAGAACATAGGATGGAGTACGGGTGAGACATGTCCCACCCAATGTCTATGTTAACTATTTAAAACCCGTTCAAAAATCAATATTAAAGACAAAACCCCAGAAACAAAACAGGAGTACTGATTCCAGGCGTACTGATTAACGTAAATTATCTCCCTGAGGCATACATTCCCTTTGAGACATACCGAGCATCCGAGATTCTCCCCTTTGGTTTACTAGAGTGCATATAGCAATTTCAATCCTTAGTTTCTAAATTTAATATTGTTAAAATAAAAATTGTAATAATTATGGCAAAAATAAAGTTAGAACAAGAACACTATTGTGCCAACCACCTGCCAACCCCGTCGTACTTTGCCACAGTTGCCATACGTGGCTCTTTTACTCAAGAGTAAAAACTTCTGGAGGTGAATCCACTGACCACAGTTTACATTTCAGATTTTTTTATTTTTACAAAAATTGATAGAATATTATTTACATCTCAATGTATAAAATATAAGATATTTTTTTTATTTCGGAATACTTCATTACAGTCTAGTGTTATTTAGTAGATCAGATAACGGTTATGATGTAGATAAATTAATTTGTTTATATTTTTCACACTTTTCAATCTTGTCATTGCAATATTATTTAAAAATAAAACGATTATAAAATTACAAAAAATAACAAGAGCCCTATCATTTATGCCAATAAATCAAAATTTATGATACAAATCAAATAGCATATGTAAATTATGACCTCAATGACATAGACTATTCATGGACTAATGTTAGGTTAAGCAACCAAAAATCTGATTTTATATACACTGCGTGCAGAATTATTAGGCAAATGAGTATTTTGACCACATCATCCTCTTTATGCATGTTGTCTTACTCCAAGCTGTATAGGCTCGAAAGCCTACTACCAATTAAGCATATTAGGTGATGTGCATCTCTGTAATGAGAAGGGGTGTGGTCTAATGACATCAACACCCTATATCAGGTGTGCATAATTATTAGGCAACTTCCTTTCCTTTGGCAAAATGGGTCAAAAGAAGGACTTGACAGGCTCAGAAAAGTCAAAAATAGTGAGATATCTTGCAGAGGGATGCAGCACTCTTAAAATTGCAAAGCTTCTGAAGCGTGATCATCGAACAATCAAGCGTTTCATTCAAAATAGTCAACAGGGTCGCAAGAAGCGTGTGGAAAAACCAAGGCGCAAAATAACTGCCCATGAACTGAGAAAAGTCAAGCGTGCAGCTGCCAAGATGCCACTTGCCACCAGTTTGGCCATATTTCAGAGCTGCAACATCACTGGAGTGCCCAAAAGCACAAGGTGTGCAATACTCAGAGACATGGCCAAGGTAAGAAAGGCTGAAAGATGACCACCACTGAACAAGACACACAAGCTGAAACGTCAAGACTGGGCCAAGAAATATCTCAAGACTGATTTTTCTAAGGTTTTATGGACTGATGAAATGAGAGTGAGTCTTGATGGGCCAGATGGATGGGCCCGTGGCTGGATTGGTAAAGGGCAGAGAGCTCCAGTCCGACTCAGACGCCAGCAAGGTGGAGGTGGAGTACTGGTTTGGGCTGGTATCATCAAAGATGAGCTTGTGGGGCCTTTTCAGGTTGAGGATGGAGTCAAGCTCAACTCCCAGTCCTACTGCTAGTTTCTGGAAGACACCTTCTTCAAGCAGTGGTACAGGAAGAAGTCTGCATCCTTCAAGAAAAACATGATTTTCATGCAGGACAATGCTCCATCACACGCGTCCAAGTACTCCACAGCGTGGCTGGCAAGAAAGGGTATAAAAGAAGAACATCTAATGACATGGCCTCCTTGTTCACCTGATCTGAACCCCATTGAGAACCTGTGGTCCATCATCAAATGTGAGATTTACAAGGAGGGAAAACAGTACACCTCTCTGAACAGTGTCTGGGAGGCTGTGGTTGCTGCTGCACGCAATGTTGATGGTGAACAGATCAAAACACTGACAGAATCCATGGATGGCAGGCTTTTGAGTGTCCTTGCAAAGAAAGGTGGCTATATTGGTCACTGATTTGTTTTTGTTTTGTTTTTGAATGTCAGAAATGTATATTTGTGAATGTTGAGATGTTATATTGGTTTCACTGGTAAAAATAAATAATTGAAATGGGTATATATTTGTTTTTTGTTAAGTTGCCTAATAATTATGCACAGTAATAGTCACCTGCACACACAGATATCCCCCTAAAATAGCTAAAACTAAAAACAAACTAAAAACTACTTCCAAAAATATTCAGCTTTGATATTAATGAGTTTTTTGGGTTCATTGAGAACATGGTTGTTGTTCAATAATAAAATTAATCCTCAAAAATACAACTTGCCTAATAATTCTGCACTCCCTGTAGACGTAACCTCTGAAAAATTTATTCTTCACAGTATTTTTTTCACCTACAATCGCCAATAGTCAACAGCTTTATACAATATTCACTAAATTGCATTTAATCTGATGACAAACTAATAAACCCATAATTAAAAAAAAAAAATATATATATATATATATATATATATATATTATTATTTTTTTTTAACAGTACTTAAAGCACTGAAAAAAAAAATTCGGGACCTGCAACGGGACCACACAAAACAATTGAGGCAGTTCCGGGAGCAGCACTGCCGCAAAAGGAGGGAGATGAGGCTCCAGTACTCCCACCAGATGGCTGTGTTGGAGGAGCAGCACACAAAGTCCATGGAGGAACTACTCAACCTCCATGCTCAATTAAAGGCGTTGCCTTAAGGCAAATTGTTAATTTATAAAAAAAAATTCTGTTTTTAAAAATACACTGTTTTAATTGTTAACATATATTGTGTGTTTGTTGTTATTTTATTAATTTAAGTTTTCTTATTAATTTCTAAACATTAGGTTACAGTAAGGCCCCTATACTCCATCACAAACTCATCAGTAGACTGACAAACATCACCTGCAGGTACATATAAAAGGGACATTATTTGTCCTACACAGAACTTCAATGCATATTGATAATAGCAGTAGTCCTTGATAATCATTGAGTATATGGCCTACACATAATTATTAGGCATTTGGATAATATCAGCATTTATTGTTAACGGTGGATTATAAGGCCTACATCAATCTCCGAATCATCTTGACAAACCAGCAGCAGGCATATGGTTAGTTAACGTTGTAGTTTAAGGTCTACACATAGCTCTGACTCACTCTGCAGGAACAGACAGCAAAATGTTATTTTAGTTTTTAGCGTTAAGTGTAAAAGAAAATTGAAATAGCTACTTTCAACATAAATACATTATTTTTAAAATTGACATAAATTTGACTGATTAAATGGGTTGGGCACCTTATGCATAAAAAAAATAATATGGCCCCAGATAATAACTAAAGCCAAGAGGTATTAGTATAATGAGAGATATACTGTGTATGTATAATTTTTCTAATGTGTTCAGCGTAGTATGTTCCCATAGATGACAGGCTGTGTGGGCGGAGCAGCAGCAAAGTGAAAGTAAAAATCCCAGCATGCATCACAGCAAAGCATCTTCAGAGCGGTCACATGACATCCCTGGACAACTGTGATACCATAGTAACAACAGCACCTCAGGTGTCATTTCATCAAGTCAGCATCTGTCTGTCTATTTATCTAGCTTCTATCTATCTCCTATCTATCTATCTATCTATCTCATATCTATCTATCTATCTATCTATCTATCTATCTATCTATCTCATATCTATCTATCTATCTCCTATCTATCTATCTATCTATCTCATATCTATCTATCTATCTATCTATCTCATATCTATCTATCTATCTATCTATCTATCTATCTCATATCTATCTATCTATCTATCTCATATCTATCTATCTATCTATCTATCATCTATCTCATATCTATCTATCTATCTCATATCTATCTATCTATCTATTTATCTATCTCATATCTATCTATCTATCTATCTATCTCATATCTATCTATCTATCTATCTATCTATCTCATATCTATCTTCTATCTATCTCATATCTATCTATCTATCTATCTATCTATCTCATATCTATCTATCTATCTATCTCATATCTATCTATCTATCTATCTATCTAATGTATCTCATATCTATCTATCTATCTATCTCCTATCTATCTATCTATCTATCTATCTCCTATCTATCTATCTATCTCCTATCTATCTATCTCCTATCTATCTATCTATCTCCTATCTATCTATCTATCTATCTATCTATCTCCTATCTATCTATCTATCTATCTATCTATCTCATATCTATTATCTATCTATCTATCTATCTATCTCCTATCTATCTATCTATCTCATATCTATCTATCTATCTATCTATCTCATATCTATCTATCTATCTATCTCATATCTATCTTCTATCTATCTCATATCTATCTATCTATCTATCTCATATCTATCTATCTATCTATCTATCTCATATCTATCTTCTATCTATCTCATATCTATCTATCTATCTATCTATCTCATATCTATCTATCTATCTATCTATCTCATATCTATCTATCTATCTCATATCTATCTATCTATCTATCTATCTATCTATCTATCTCCTATCTATCTATCTATCTCCTATCTATCTATCTATCTCCTATCTATCTATCTATCTATCTATCTATCTATCTCCTATCTATCTATCTATCTATCTATCTATCTATCTATCTCATATCTATTATCTATCTATCTATCTATCTATCTATCTCCTATCTATCTATCTATCTCATATCTATCTATCTATCTATCTATCTCATATCTATCTATCTATCTATCTCATATCTATCTTCTATCTATCTCATATCTATCTATCTATCTATCTATCTATCTATCTATCTATCTCATATCTATCTATCTATCTATCTATCTATCTATCTATCTCATATCTATCTATCTATCTATCTATCTATCTATCTCATATCTATCTATCTATCTATCTATCTATCTCATATCTATCTATCTATCTATCTAATGTATCTCATATCTATCTATCTATCTATCTATCTATCTATCTATCTCATATCTATCTATCTATCTATCTCCTATCTATCTATCTATCTATCTATCTATCTATCTATCTCCTATCTATCTATCTATCTCCTATCTATCTATCTATCTAATATCTATCTCATATCTATCTATCTATCTATCTATCTCATATCTATCTATCTATCTATCTATCTAATGTATCTCATATCTATCTATCTATCTATCTATCTATCTATCTCATATATATCTATCTATCTATCTATCTCATATCTATCTATCTATCTATCTCCTATCTATCTATCTATCTCCTATCTATCTATCTATCTATCTATCTCCTATCTATCTCATATCTATCTATATATCTATCTATCTATCTATCTATCTCCTATCTATCTCATATCTATCTATCTATCTATCTCCTATCTATCTATCTATCTATCTATCTATCTATCTATCTCCTATCTATCTATCTATCTCATATCTATCTATCTATCTATCTTCTATCTATCTATCTATCTATCTATCTATCACTCTCCTATCTATCTCATATCTATCTATCTATCTATCTCATATCTATCTATCTATCTATCTCATATCTATCTATCTATCTATCTAATGTATCTCATATCTATCTATCTATCTATCTATCTATCTCCTATCTATCTATCTATCTATCTATCTATCTCCTATCTATCTATCTATCTATCTATCTCATATCTATCTATCTATCTATCTATCTCATATCTATCTATCTATCTATCTAATGTATCTCATATCTATCTATCTATCTATCTATCTATCTCATATATATCTATCTATCTATCTATCTCATATCTATCTATCTATCTCCTATCTATCTATCTATCTATCTATCTATCTCCTATCTATCTATCTATCTATCTATCTATCTAACATCTATCTATCTATCTATCTCATATCTATCTATCTATCTATCTATCTATCTATCTATCTCCTATCTATCTCATATCTATCTATCTATCTATCTATCTATCTATCTATCTATCTATCTATCTCCTATCTATCTATCTATCTATCTATCTCCTATCTATCTGTCTATCTCATATCTATCTATCTATCTCATATCTATCTATCTATCTATCTATCTATCTATCTATCTCATATCTATCTATCTCATATCTATCTCTCTCTCTCATATCTATCTATCTATCTCATATCTATCTATCTATCTATCTATCTATCTATCTCATATCTATCTATCTATCTATCTATCTATCTATCTATCTATCTCATATCTATCTATCTATCTATCTCATATCTATCTATCTATCTATCTATCTATCTATCTATCTATCTCCTATCTATCTATCTATCTATCTATCTCATATCTATCTATCTATCTATCTATCTATCTATTTATCTATCTCATATCTATCTATCTATCTATCTATCTCATATCTATCTATCTATCTATCTATCTCAGGGCTCCAGATGGCGACCAAAATGGTCGCCAATGCGACTTGGAATTGCAAAATGGCGACAAGACTTTGTAGTCTTGTCGCCATTTGCGCCTAAACCCTCCGCTGCTCTGCCTCTAAGAAAAAAAGGCTTTCATCCAGCAGAGACACGCTGCAGCCGTCTGCTGGATGAAGATCCGCTCGCTCACACTACTCGGCATAGAGGGTGGGCGTGGCTTGGGTTCCCGCATCTTGTGCTTCCGCTTCCAGCAGTCTGCTTCTGAATTCACAAGTCTGTCATAGCAACCAATGACGCCGTGCGCTCCTGCACTCAGCAGGACTCCGGGCCGGGATCTCACAGACTTGTGAATTCAGCACTCCTGCATCGCAAATCCCGTCAAGCTCCCAGCAGACCTTGGGTTCCCACTGGTCACTGGTCTCTACTTAATGGTCCAGTCTCCACAAGCAGGAAATGCCAGGAGACGCCTGCTCAGCCAATCACTAGCTATGGCGCTATACTTTTCTCGGCCACTGATTGACTGAGCTGCCGAGACCAGTGGAGATCCATTAAGCATTGAAATAGGAGTGGCAGGGGATCAGTGGTGGTGAGTATTGGTTCGTTTTAAACCACCCTGAGCACTGTACTAAAAATTTTGCCTCCCCTGTCAACTCCTTTTAATATTTTTCCAAATCAGCACTAAATGACATATGTACAGTTGCTGTCTGATTTCTAGTGTGTTCCTGGTTTAAGCTGTCCATGCACTAATTATTGACAGCCTTGACACCTTTTTTTTTTTTTTCCTGGCACCTATAACAGGAGTTAGATTGCTGTGTTAGATTATTTTCAGTCATTGCAGGTGCTGATGGCCTAGTAAATTAAAAGCTCATGGTACGGTACTGTCCACAGACCTGCCTCATTGGGCATGTACCAGCTGACTTCATCAACATGCACTGCTTAAAGGGGTTATTGTGTCCTCTCAGACTTAGGCCTCTTGCACACGACCGTATGCATTTTGCGGTCTGCAAAAAATGGTTCTGCATAAAATCCGGATGACGTCCGTGTGCATTCTGTATTTTGCGGAACGGAACAGCTGGCCCCTAATAGAACAGTCCTATCCTTGTCCGTAATGCGGACAATAATAGGACATGTTCTATTTTTTTTTGCGGAACAGAAGTACGGACATACGGAAACAGAATGCACACGGAGTAACTTACGTTTATTTTGCGGACCCATTGAAATGAATGGTTCCGTATACGGCCCACAAAAAGAAAAACAAGCGGAATGGACATGGAAAGAATATACACGTTCGTGTGCATGAGGCCTTAGATGGCTTATATGCTCCTAAGCATCCCAGCTATATTATATATATTTTAAATTTGGCGACTAAAAATTTAATTTGGCTCCTAAATTTTTCAGGTTAGGAGCCAATGGCTCCTTCATATTTTTTTTTGTCTGGAGCCCTGTATCTATCTATCTCATATCTATCTATCTATCTATCTATCTATCTATCTATCTATCTCATATCTATCTATCTATCTATCTATCTATCTATATATCTATCTCCTATCTATCTATCTATCTATCTATCTATCTATCTATCTCATATCTATCTTCTATCTATCTCATATCTATCTATCTATCTATCTCATATCTATCTATCTATCTATCTATCTATCTATCTATCTATCTCATATCTATCTATCTATCTATCTATCTATCTATCTATCTATATATCTATCTCCTATCTATCTATCTATCTATCTATCTATCTATCTCATATCTATCTATCTATCTATCTCATATCTATCTATCTATCTATCTATCTCTCTCATATCTATCTATCTATCTCCTATCTATCTATCTAATGTATCTCATATCTATCTATCTATCTTCTATCTATCTATCTATCTATCTATCTATCTATCTATCTCATATCTATCTATCTATCTATCTATCTATCTATCTCATATCTATCTATCTATCTATCTATCTATCTATCTATCTCATATCTATCTATCTATCTATCTATCTATCTATCTATATATCTATCTCCTATCTATCTATCTATCTCATATCTATCTTCTATCTATCTCCTATCTATCTATCTATCTATCTATCTATCTATCTATCTATCTATCTATCTATCTCATATCTATCTATCTATCTATCTCATATCTATCTATCTATCTATCTATCTCTCTCATATCTATCTATCTATCTCCTATCTATCTATCTAATGTATCTCATATCTATCTATCTATCTTCTATCTATCTATCTATCTATCTATCTATCTATCTATCTCATATCTATCTATCTATCTATCTATCTATCTATCTCATATCTATCTATCTATCTCCTATCTATCTATCTAATGTATCTCATATCTATCTATCTATCTTCTATCTATCTATCTATCTATCTATCTCATATCTATCTATCTATCTATCTCATATCTATCTATCTATCTCCTATCTATCTATCTAATGTATCTCATATCTATCTATCTATCTATCTATCTATCTATCTCATATCTATCTATATATCTATCTATCTATCTATCTCATATCTATCTATATATCTATCTATCTATCTATCTATCTATCTCATATCTACATATCTATCTAATATCTATCTATCTATCTATCTATCTATCTATCTATCTATCTATCTCCTATCTATCTATCTATCTATCTATCTATCTATCTATCTCATATCTCATATCTATCTATCTATCTATCTATCTCATATCTATCTATATATCTATCTATCTATCTATCTATCTATCTATCTCATATCTACATATCTATCTAATATCTATCTATCTATCTATCTATCTATCTATCTATCTCCTATGTATCTATCTATCTATCTATCTATCTATCTATCTATCTATCTCATATCTCATATCTATCTATCTATCTATCTATCTATCTCATATCTATCTATCTATCTATCTATCTATCTATCTATCTATCTATCTATCTATCTCTCTCCTATCTATCTATCTCATATCTATCTATCTCCTATCTATCTATCTATCTATCTATCTCATATCTATCTATCTATCTATCTCATATCTATCTATCTATCTATCTATCTATCTCATATCTATCTATCTATCTATCTATCTATCTCATATCTATCTATCTATCTATCTCATATCTATCTATCTATCTAATGTATCTCATATCTATCTATCTATCTATCTATCTATCTATCTCATATCTATCTATCTATCTATCTCATATCTATCTATCTATCTATCTATCTATCTCATATCTATCTATCTATCTATCTATCTATCTATCTATCTATCTATCTAATGTATCTCCTATCTATCTATCTATCTATCTATCTATCTATCTCATATATATCTATCTATCTATCTATCTATCTTATATCTATCTATCTATCTATCTATCTAACATCTATCTATCTATCTATCTCCTATCTATCTCATATCTATCTATCTATCTATCTATCTATCTATCTCATATCTATCTATCTATCTCATATCTATCTATCTATCTATCTATCTATCTATCTATCTCATATCTATCTATCTCATATCTATCTATCTATCTATCTATCTATCTATCTATCTATCTATCTCCTATCTATCTATCTATCTATCTATCTATCTCCTATCTATCTCATATCTATCTCCTATCTATCTATCTATCTATCTATCTATCTATCTATCTATCTATCTATCTCATATCTATCTATCTATCTCCTATCTATCTATCTATCTATCTATCTATCTATCTCCTATCTATCTATCTATCTATCTCATATCTATCTATCTATCTATCTATCTAACATCTATCTATCTATCTCCTATCTATCTCATATCTATCTATCTATCTATCTATCTCATATCTATCTATCTATCTATCTATCTATCTCCTATCTATCTATCTATCTATCTATCTATCTATCTATCTATCTATCTCCTATCTATCTGTCTATCTCATATCTATCTCATATCTATCTATCTATCTATCTATCTATCTATCTAACATCTATCTATCTATCTATCTATCTATCTATCTATCTCCTATCTATCTCATATCTATCTATATATCTATCTATCTCATATCTATCTATCTATCTATCTCCTATCTATCTGTCTATCTCATATCTATCTATCTATCTATCTATCTATCTATCTATCTATCTCATATCTATCTATCTATCTCATATCTATCTCATATCTATCTATCTATCTATCTCATATCTATCTATCTATCTATCTATCTAATATCTATCTATCTATCTATCTTATATCTATCTATCTCATATCTATCTCCTATCTATCTATCTATCTAAAAGAAAAAGAAAGAAAGCAGCACACAGAAAAGGAACGGGTGCAAAAAAATCCTCCCAGGAGACCTGCGACCAAGATCCCAAATGTAGATAATCTATCTATCTATCTATCTATCTATCTATCTATCTATCTATCTATCTATCTATCTATCTATCTATCTATCTATCTCCTATCTATCTATCTCATATCTATATATCTATCTATCTATCTATCTATCTATCTCATAGCTATCAATTCAATTTTTGGGATACTGTCTTATGTAAGGGCTCTTTTTTATTTTTTGAACAATTGTCTTATGTTGGGTCTCATTTTTTGCGGGATGAGATGGCAGTTTAATTGGAACTATTTTGGGGGGCATATGCCTTTTTGATAGCTTGGTATTACACTTTTTGTGATGTAAGATGACAAAAAATGGCTTATTTTACACCGTTTTCATATTTATTTTTTTACATTGTTCACCTGAGGGGTTAGGTCATGTGATATTTTTATAGAGCAGGTTCTTACAGATGCGGCGATTCCTAATATGTTTATTTTTGTTTGTTTTTTTACTTTAACACAATAATAGCATTTTATAAAAAAAAAAAAGTTTTAGTGTCTCCATAGTCTGAGAGCTATATTTTATTTATTTTTTTGGGCGATTGTCTCATGTAGGGCCCATTTTTGGCGGGATGTGGTGACTGTTTGATTGGTACCATTTTGGCGTACATACGACTTTTTTGATCACTTTTATTACCTTTTTTGGAAGTGAGGTGAGCAAACTTTTTATTTCATCATAGTTTTTTGGCATTCTGGGAAAGTAACATGACCCTTTCATAGATCAGGTCGTTACGGACGCGGTGATATCAAACGTGTAGTGTATTTTTATTTTTTTATAATCGGTGATAAATGTGCGGCTAGAAGATTTTTTTTTTTTTACTTTTATTCACTTTTTTTTTTTTTCGACCCAGACCCACTTGGTTCTTGTAGATCCAGTGGGTCTGATGCCTATATAATACACTACAGTACATTATATAGTGTACTGTAGTGTACTGTGACTTTACACACAGGCTGATCAAGCTGCTGCTGCCTTTAGCAGAAGCCTGATCCAGCTTAGCTATACCATGGCAAGCCGAAAGCCTGTTAAGGCGTCAGGTTGCCATGGTAACCATCAGCGGCTGCCATAACAGAGCAGCCGCTGATGGGTGAGGGAGGGAGGGGCCCTCCCTCTATGATCTCGTCAAGTATCGGGCGGCTGCAAAGGCACAGCAGCACCCAATGGGAGAGGGAGGGAGCTCCCTCACTGTTAAACCCTTTCATACCGCGGTCCCTATGGACAGCGGCATGGAAGGGGTTAAACGGCTCGGCCATCCTGAAAATTAGAGAGGGGGAGGATTGGGGAATTGCCCCCTAAGTAAATAAAATAAGGGGGCATATTGAGGGCTGCAGGGGGGAGGATCGGGGAATCACGTGTAGAACTGGTGCAAGGATTTTTGCCACCCTAGGCAAAAGCTAATTTTGCCGCCCCCCTTGACTCCACCTATTGACCACGCCATTTGACCCGCCCCTTTTTTGTCGGCCACCTATTTATACAGACTGTACCCTTCATTGTGGTAAGGCCACGTTTTCTCCCTCGAGCTACATACCATGTCATCCACAGATCCCCATCAGTGTCATCCACAGATCCCCCATAAATGTCATCCACAGATCCCCCATAAATGTCATCCACAGATCCCCCATAAATGTCATCCACAGATCCCCCATAAATGTCATCCACAGATCCCCCATAAGTGTCATCCACAGATCCCCCATAAGTGTCATCCACCACAGATCCCCCTAAGCAGGGGCGTACATAGAAATCATTGGGCCCCATAGCAAGAATTTAGATTGGGCCCCCATGCCCGTTCCTAGTCTCCCCCACTATACGCCCTGGCTCCTCTCACTACCCTCCCTAACTTCTCGACCTGCCCCATCTCATGCAGCAGTATTTTGTTCTACAAAATGGCAGTACTCATGCCGGAACCCAACAGACCCATTATAGGTGTTCAGAATATTTTAACAAGAATCTGGGTCATTACATGATGTAATACCACCCAACTTTCCTGCTGTCCAGCATGGCACATGTGCAGAGACATGAGAAAAGTGTGAGGAAGTGAGTGCCCCCCTTCTCCCCATCGTCTGTGTCATGCAGGACAGCTGGGAGACACTGACATTACTCGCTATCCTGCATGACACATGTGCAAAGACATGAGTCTCTGGGAAAGCTGAGTGAACCCCTCCCCCTGTCTTTCCATGTTCTTATTATCTGCATTTATGCCTTGCAGAAAATCAGAGTGACATTGCATGATTAGTGGTGACTCTAGGATCAATATATAGGGGGGGCACAGAAGATACAGTCAAAAATGGGGGGGCACTAATAATTTTCACCAGCTAATCATACTACTAAAAAATACAATATACGTTATAGTTCATACACCATGCTGTACAGTATATATAGGATTATAATATATATTGTATAGCATGTTTATGAACAATACTGTATATTATACTGTGGCATGGTGTATGGATTATAATGTATATTGTATGGCATGGTACAAGGATTATAATGTATACTGTACATCAAATGTATGAAGGTTACACCATGCCGGACAATATAACCCCTGCGCCATGCTGTACAATAAACAGTATAACCCCTACACAGTGTAGCGGTATACTGTATATTGTGTGGCACAGTGTAGCGGTATACTGTATATTGTGTGGCACAGTGTATGCTATATGTGTATAACAAACATATTCCACATGAAAACTTACAATTACTTAGCTTGACCTTGGTGATCTCTGATGCCACTTTAACACTTTGTCTGGGGGGCTAGGTGTAAGAAAATGCCGTCCCCTGGGCAGTATGGTTTTTGGGTTCTTCCTCTTCGGACTCTGTACAAGTTAGTTGTAACACATAAGAAAGGATGTTACACATCTAGATCCAACTGCTCATTTACATCTATATTCGCTTCATGGAAAACTATGGAAACAATATAGTCTAGGTTTCTACACAAATTGCAGATGCTGAGGCAAACAGCATGGTGAATGTATGTTGCCCCATAACAACCAGAGGCCTGTCCAGCCAAACCGAGGGACGGTCACGGACTGAAATGTCCCAGTTCCCATGGCTAGTTAATCTCATTACATGACCAGGCCCGGCAGCTGTTCCATCCTTTTCCTACTCTGTCTGTACTATCTGTATATTTTTTCATAGTGTAATACTGTTGAGGAGGCCCTGACAAAATATTTTAGTCCTCCTCCTCCTGGATGCACCTCTTCTAGGTCAGGGCCCCAAAGCAGCCGCTTTCCCTGCAACTACGCCCCTGGCGCCGGGGTTATATAATTAAGGGGTATCAGGGTGTAATATAACTGAGGAGGGCTATCAGACATTATAAAGGGGTAATATAGCTTACATTACTACTGTATTACGTCCCTGATAGGATAGCACTCCTCAGTTATGTTACCCCTGTATAATGCACCCTGATACCCCTTAGTTATATTATATAACTAAGGGAAAACAGGGTACATTTCACAGGGGTAATATAACTAAGGGGTATCAGGGTACATTATACAAGGGTAATATAACTGAGGAGTAGATTTGAGCGAACACCTGGATGTTCGGGTTCGAGAAGTTCGTCCGAACTTCCCGGAAATGTTCGGGTTCGGGATCCGAACTCGACCCGAACTTTGCCCCGAACCCGAACCCCATTGAAGTCAATGGGGACCCGAACTTTTCGGCACTAAAAAGGCTGTAAAATAGCCCAGGAAAGGGCTAGAGGGCTGCAAAAGGCAGCAAAATGTAGGTAAATCCCCTGCAAACAAATGTGGATAGGGAAATGAATTAAAATTAAAATAAAATAAATTAAAATGAACTAATATCAATTGGAGAGAGGTCTCATGGCAGAGAATCAGGCTTCATGTCATAGCAGAGAATCAGGCTTCATGTCATAGCAGAGAATCAGGCTTCACGTCACCCACCACTGGAACAGGCCATTGTCAGATATTTAGGCCCCGGCACCCAGACAGAGGAGAGAGGTCCCATAGCAGAGAATGAGGCTTCATGGCATAGCAGAGAATCAGGCTTCACGTCACCCACCACTGGAACAGGCCACTGTCAGATATTTTTAGGCCCCGGCACCCAGACAGGGGAGAGAGGTCCCATAGCAGAGAATCAGGCTTCATGTCATAGCAGAGAATCAGGCTTCATGTCACCCACCACTGGAACAGGCCACTGTCAGATATTTTTAGGCCCCGGCACCCAGACAGAGGAGAGAGGTCCCATAGCAGAGAATCAGGCTTCATGTCATAGCACAGAATCAGGCTTCATGTCACCCACCACTGGAACAGGCCATTGTCAGATATTTTTAGGCCCCGGCACCCAGACAGAGGAGAGAGGTCCCATAGCAGAGAATCAGGCTTCATGTCATAGCAGAGAATCAGGCTTCAAGTCATAGCAGAGAATCAGGCTTCATGTCATAGCAGAGAATCAGGCTTCACGTCACCCACCACTGGAACTGGCCATTGTCAGATATTTTTAGGCCCCGGCACCCAGACAGAGGAGAGAGGTCCCATAGCAGAGAATCAGGCTTCATGTCATAGCAGAGAATCAGGCTTCATGTCACCCAACACTGGAACAGGCCACTGTCAGATATTTTTAGGCCCCGGAACCCAGACAGAGGAGAGAGGTCCCATAGCAGAGATTCAGGCTTCATGTCATAGCAGAGAATCAGGCTTCAAGTCATAGCAGAGAATCAGGCTTCATGTCATAGCAGAGAATCAGGCTTCACGTCACCCACCACTGGAACAGGCCACTGTCAGATATTTTTAGGCCCCGGCACCCAGACAGAGGAGAGAGGTCCCATAGCAGAGAATGAGGCTTCATGTCACCCACCACTGGAACAGGCCACTGTTAGATATTTTTAGGCCCCGACACCCAGACAGAGGAGAGAGGTCCCATAGCAGAGAATCAGGCTTCATGTCATAGCAGAGAATCAGGCTTCATGTCACCCACCACTGGAACAGGCCATTGTCAGATATTTTTAGGCCCCGGCACCCAGACAGAGGAGAGAGGTCCCATAGCAGAAAATCAGGCTTCATGGCATAGCAGAGAATCAGGCTTCACGTCACCAACCACTGGAACAGGCCACTGTCAGATATTTTTAGGCCCAGACAGAGGAGAGAGGTCCCATAGCAGAGAATCAGGCTTCATGTCACCCACCACTGGAACAGGCCACTGTCAGATATTTTTAGGCCCCGGCACCCAGACAGAGGAGAGAGGTCCCATAGCAGAGAATCAGGCTTCATGTCATAGCAGAGAATCAGGCTTCAAGTCATAGCAGAGAATCAGGCTTCATGTCATAGCAGAGAATCAGGCTTCACGTCACCCACCACTGGAACAGGCCATTGTCAGATATTTAGGCCCCGGCACCCAGACAGAGGAGAGAGGCCCCATAGCAGAGAATGAGGCTTCATGTCAGCCAACACTGGAACAGGCCACTGTCAGATATTTTTAGGCCCCGGCACCCACACAGAGGAGAGAGGTCCCATAGCAGAGATTCAGGCTTCATGTCATAGCAGAGAATCAGGCTTCATGTCACCCACCACTGGAACAGGCCACTGTCAGATATTTTTAGGCCCCGGCACCCAGACAGAGGAGAGGTTCATTCAACTTTGGGTTGCCCCGCAATATAATGGTAAAATGAAAATAAAAAAAGGATTGAATGAGGAAGTGCCCTGGAGTACAATAATATTTGGTTAAGGGGAGGTAGTTATAAATGTCTAATCTGCACAAGGGATGTACAAGTCCTGTGGGATCCATGCTTGGTTCATTTTTATGAACGTCAGCTTGTCCACATTGGCTGTAGACAGGCGGCTGCGTTTGTCTGTAATGACGCCCCCTGCCGTGCTGAATACACGTTCAGACAAAACGCTGGCCGCCGGGCAGGCCAGCACCTCCAAGGCATAAAAGGCTAGCTCTGGCCACGTGGACAATTTGGAGACCCAGAAGTTGAATGGGGCCGAACCATCAGTCAGTACGTGGAGGGGTGTGCACACGTACTGTTCCACCATGTTAGTGAAATGTTGCCTCCTGCTAACACGTTCCGTATCAGGTGGTGGTGCAGTTAGCTGTGGCATGGTGACAAAACTTTTCCACATCTCTGCCATGCTAACCCTGCCCTCAGAGGAGCTGGCCATGACACAGCTGCGTTGGCGACCTCTTGCTCCTCCTCTGCCTTCGCCTTGGGCTTCCACTTGTTCCCCTGTGACATTTGGCAATGCTCTCAGTAGCGCGTCTACCAACGTGCGCTTGTACTCGCGCATCTTCCTATCACGCTCCAGTGCAGGAAGTAAGGTGGGCACATTGTCTTTGTACTGGGGATCCAGCAGGGTGGCAACCCAGTAGTCCGCACACGTTAAAATGTGGGCAACTCTGCTGTCGTTGCGCAGGCACTGCAGCATGTAGTCGCTCATGTGCGCCAGGCTGCCCAGAGGTAAGGACAAGCTGTCCTCTGTGGGAGGCGTATCGTCATCGTCCTGCGTTTCCCCCCAGCCACGCACCAGTGATGGGCCCGAGCTGCGTTGGGTGCCACCCCGCTGTGAACATGCTTCATCCTCATCCTCCTCCACCTCCTCCTCATCCTCGTCCTCCAGTAGTGGGCCCTGGCTGGCCACATTTGTACCTGACCTCTGCTGTTGCAAAAAACCTCCCTCTGAGTCACTTCGAAGAGACTGGCCTGAAAGTGCTAAAAATGACCCCTTTTCCTCCTCCTCCTCCTCCTCCTGGGCCACCTCCTCTTCCATCATTGCCCTAAGTGTTTTCTCAAGGAGACATAGAAGTGGTATTGTAACGCTGATAACGGCGTCATCGCCACTGGCCATGTTGGTGGAGTACTCGAAACAGCGCAATAGGGCACACAGGTCTCGCATGGAGGCCCAGTCATTGGTGGTGAAGTGGTGCTGTTCCGCAGTGCGACTGACCCGTGCGTGCTGCAGCTGAAACTCCACTATGGCCTGCTGATGCTCGCACAGTCTGTCCAGCATGTGCAAGGTGGAGTTCCACCTGGTGGGCACGTCGCATATGAGGCGGTGAGCGGGAAGGCCGAAGTTACGCTGTAGCGCAGACAGGCGAGTAGCGGCAGGATGTGAACGCCGGAAGCGCGCACAGACGGCCCGCACTTTATGCAGCAGCTCTAACATGTCGGGGTAGTTGTGAATGAACTTCTGCACCACCAAATTCAGCACATGCGCCAGGCAAGGGATGTGCATCAAACCGGCTAGTCCCAGAGCTGCAATGAGATTTCGCCCATTATCGCACACCACCAGGCCGGGCTTGAGGCTCACCGGCAGCAACCACTCGTCGGTCTGTTGTTCTATACCCCGCCACAACTCCTGTGCGGTGTGGGGCCTGTCCCCCAAACATATAAGTTTCAGAATGGCCTGCTGACGTTTACCCCGGGCTGTGCTGAAGTTGGTGGTGAAGGTGTGTGGCTGACTGGATGAGCAGGTGGAAGAAGAGGAGGAGGAAGCCGAGTAGGAGGAGGAGGCAACAGGAGGCAAAGAATGTTGCCCTGCGATCCTTGGCGGCGGAAGGACGTGCGCCAAACAGCTCTTCGCCTGGGGCTCAGCCGCCACTACATTTACCCAGTGTGCAGTTAGGGAGATATAGCGTCCCTGGCCGTGCTTACTGGTCCACGTATCTGTGGTTAGGTGGACCTTGCCACAGATGTCGTTGCGCAGTGCACACTTGATTTTATCGGATACTTGGTTGTGCAGGGAAGGCACGGCTCTCTTGGAGAAGTAGTGGCGGCTGGGAACAACATACTGTGGGACAGCAAGCGACATGAGCTGTTTGAAGCTGTCTGTGTCCACCAGCCTGAATGACAGCATTTCATAGGCCAGTAGTTTAGAAATGCTGGCATTCAGGGCCAGGGATCGAGGGTGGCTAGGTGGGAATTTACGCTTTCTCTCAAATGTTTGTGAGATTGAGAGCTGAACGCTGCCGTGTGACATGGTTGAGATGCTTGGTGACGGAGGTGGTGGTGTTGGTGGTACATCCTCTGTTTGCTGGGCGGCAGGTGCCAACGTTCCTCCAGAGGCGGAGGAAGAGGCCGAGGTGGCGGCAGCAGCAGAAGAGGTAGCAGGGGGAGCCTGAGTGAGTTCCTTGTTTTTAAGGTGTTTACTCCACTGCAGTTCATGCTTTGCATGCAGGTGCCTGGTCATGCAGGTTGTGCTAAGGTTCAGAACGTTAATGCCTCGCTTCAGGCTCTGATGGCACAGCGTGCAAACCACTCGGGTCTTGTCGTCAGCACATTGTTTGAAGAACTGCCACGCCAGGGAACTCCTTGAAGCTGCCTTTGGGGTGCTCGGTCCCAGATGGCGGTGGCCAGTAGCAGACGGACTCTCTTGGCGGCGGGTGTTCTGCTTTTGCCGACTGCTCCCTCTTTTGCTACGCTGTTGGCTCGGTCTCACCACTGCCTCTTCCTCCGAATTCTGAAAGTCAGTGGCACGACCTTCATTCCATGTGGGGTCTAGGACCTCATCGTCCCCTGCATCGTCTTCCACCCAGTCTTTCTCCCTGACCTCCTGTTCAGTCTGCACACTGCAGAAAGACGCAGCAGTTGGCACCTGTGTTTCGTCATCATCAGAGACGTGCTGAGGTGGTATTCCCATGTCCTCATCAGGAAACATAAGTGGTTGTGCGTTAGTGCATTCTATCTCTTCCACCCCTGGGGAAGGGCTAGGTGGATGCCCTTGGGAAACCCTGGCAGCAGAGTCTTCAAACAGCATAAGAAACTGCTGCATAACTTGAGGCTCAGACAGTTTCCCTGATATGCATGGGGGTGATGTGACAGACTGATGGGCTTGGTTTTCATGCGCCATCTGTGCGCTTTCTGCAGAAGACTGGGTGGAAGATAATGTGAACGTGCTGGATCCACTGTCGGCCACCCAATTGACTAATGCCTGTACCTGCTCAGGCCTTACCATCCTTAGAACGGCATTGGGCCCCACCAAATATCGCTGTAAATTCTGGTGGCTACTGGGACCTGAGGTAGTTGGTTCACTAGGACGTGTGGCTGTGGCTGAACGGCCACGTCCTCTCCCAGCACCAGAGGGTCCACTAACACCACCACGACCATGTCCGCGTCCGCGTCCCTTACTAGATGTTTTCCTCATTGTTACCGTTCACCACAATAAGAAAAAAAAAATTTGGCCCACTGTATTGAATTCAAATCCAGGCCTTTTTTTACAGGCACCTAACACTATCTGGCTATCTATTTAGGTACCGTATTACACTAATACAGGCACAGCAGTAACAACAGATTTAGCTGAATATAAATTGTAGGCCTAGTATTTAGGCGCTGGATGACAGGTATCCCTTTTACGGACAGAATTAGACTTGGAAATGCACAGTAGCTTGTGAAGTTATTGAGGATGACCCTATCTGCACCTTCAATGTAATATACCCTTTAATGGATAGATTTAACCTTTGCCTGATAGAGCAGAAACCACAAATTTAGGTAATTGCTAAGTTGGGAATTGTATTTCAACCCAGAACAAAAACTGTGCTTTGGCGGACACTAAATAGATTGACCAGCCACAGCAGTAACAACAGATTTAGCTGAATATAAATTGTAGGCCTAGTATTTAGGCGCTGGATGACAGGTATCCCTTTTACGGACAGAATTAAACTTGGAAATGCACGGTAGCGTGTGAAGTTATTGAGGATGACCCTATCCGCACCTTCAATCTAATATACCCTTTTATGGATAGATTTAACCTTGGCCTGATAGAGCAGAAACCACTAATTTAGGAGAATTGCTAAGTTGGGAATTGTATTCAACCCAGAACAAAAACTGTGCTTCGGCAGACAGCAGACAGTATTACAATTGGCTAGCCACAGCTGAAACATCAGATTTAGGGTACTGCTTTTTTTTTGGCAATTGTATTTTACCCCTCAATAAAATAGCAAGCACAGCCAAGCCCCTGATGTAGGATATAGCAAAAAAAAACAACACACTATTGATGGTTAAAAATGGACTTGGTGGCAGCTTGGTGGCACCACAAGACACAAAAAAAGTGATCACCCCAGAAAAAAGTGACTGAAAAACGCTCTGGGCAGCCTTAAAACAGTGAGCAATTGAATAGCAGAGGTTGTATGATACACAGCTGTATATCGATCACTTCAGTAAATAAATCCCTGCCTAATCTTGCCCTAACAGCAGCCATTGCATCCTCTCCCTACACTGATCAGAGCAGAGTGACGTGCGGCGCTACGTGACTCCAGCTTAAATAGAGGCTGGGTCACATGCTGCACTGGCCAATAACAGCCATGCCAATAGTAGGCATGGCTGTGATGGCCTTTTGGGGCAAGTAGTATGACGCTTGTTGATTGGCTGCTTTGCAGCCTTTCAAAAAGCGCCAAGAAAGCGCCGAACCCCGAACCCGGACTTTTACGAAAATGTACTATACAGTTTGGGTTCGCTCATCCCTACTGAGGAGGGCTGTCATGGGACATTATACAGGAGTAATATAAGCTATATTACCACCGTATAATGCCTGATAGGCCTCCTGAGTTATATTACCCCTGTATAATAATGTACCCTGATACCCCTTAGTTATATGACCCCGCCGGGATCATATAACTAAGGGGTATCCGGGTACATAATTATACAAGGGTAATATAAGTTACTCAGGAGGCCTATCAGGCATTATACGGTGGTAATATAAGTTATATTACCCCCTGTATAATGTACCCTGATACCCCTTGGTTATATTACCCCCTGTATAATGTGCCCTGATTACCCTCAGTTATATAACTGAGGGGTATCAGGGGACATTATGGGTAATATTATAACTAAAGGGTATCAGGGTACATTATACAAGGGTAATATAACTGAGGAGGACTCAGTGCTATCAGGGGACATTATACAGGGGTCCTTAGTTATATTACCCCTGTATAATGTACCCTGATACCCCTAAGTTATAGGGGTATCAGGGTTGAGGAGGGGCTGGGCCCAAGCAGGCAGGCCATGAGGTGAGGTAGTGGGGGTACATACTTCTTTTAAAACTTTTTATTCTTACTTTGTTTTCTCTAGGGCCGGGGCCGGCCAGGCAGAGTTGGGAAGTTGCCACGCACAGTCACAGTCAGTAGTCCTCCTCTCCTGTCCGACAGTCCGAAGCTGTGGCCTGGGCTAGCCAGTGGGCACAGACAGAGACAGGCTCACTAAGTCACTAGACTAGCAGCAGACGCAGAAGATGAAGCACGCGCGGGCGGGCAGGCACGCAGCTTTACGTGGTGACGTCAACTCGTCTGCTGCGGCTGCCGCACTCCCAGCCTGCGCCCTCCCTGCACACTCTGCCTCTGCTGGGTCCGAACGCCGCCCCCACCCCCATCTGTCATGTGACTCATGTCTGTGTATCTGTGTTGTCTGTAGTGTGTACTTGAATCGCTGAGTCACTCAGTAGTGAGGGCGGCTGGCCGGGCGCAGCAGCGATTAGCGAATCAGCGGGGTGGGCACCCGGGGGGGGCAAGGAATGACCTGGGGGGGCAATTACCCCCCCTTGCCCCTCTGTAGCGACGCCACTGTGCATGATGTAAGAGCACCCAGCTTTTCTGCTGTCCTGCATGGCACATGTGGAGAGACATGAGAATAGTCTGAGAAAGCTGAGTAACACAACTCCCACCTACCCTCATATCTTCTCATGCCTCTGCACTTGTGCCATGCAGGACATCAGGAAAGCTGAGTCACATTACATAATGACACCCAGCTTTCCTCCTGTTCTGAATGGCATATGTGCAGAGGAATAGCCTGGGAAAGCTGAGTGACCCGACCCCCCCTCCCTTCCACACACATACACCTCTGCACTGTCCTCACCTCACTTACTTCATTACTGGTGGGGTTGTGGCAATCCAGAGGAATCATGCGTGGTGGAGCTAGCAGGCGGGAGGCGGAGCTAGAAGGTGGGAGGCGGGGCTAGGAGGTGGAAGGCGGGGCTAGCAGGCGGCAGACAGTTCGGAAGATAGACGGGGGCGGGGATTCTCCTCTAATTTATTCACCTCACTTGCCTCTGTGTAATTGCAGAGAAGCACTGGCAGAAGTGAAGTGAATAAATTAGCTAGGAGGCGGTGCCGCGGGCCGGGTATGGAGGCACATTGAGGGCTGCAGGGGGAGGATCGGGTAATCGCGCGCCCGGTAAGTAAAGAAAATGAGGGAGCACATTGAAGGCTGCAGGGGGGAAAGGATATTATATCTACATTTTAGAAGGTTCTGATCTCCACAGTCACGAACTGTGGAGATCAGAACCTTTCCTCCGTGCATTCTGTGGCAAGCTGGGCATGCTATGGCAGGGGCAGACTGGGCATGCGCTGCAATGCGATGTGGAAAAGCAGCGCATGCTCTTTTACACAGTAGGCATGGACGGAGCTTCTCCATGTCGCGTGCAACCATGGACGGACTGGCTGCACATCTGAGCGGGGCTCAGGGGGCGTGGCTTCAGATTGTTGAAAAAATAGGCAGATCTACTTAAAGACATATATTAGGAAATATCCTTTTTCCCTGCCTCCCACACAGTTGCAGAAAATACATGGAGAGTGGCCAACCCCGTTAATACTATTTAAAATAAATAAATAATAATTTTGTGTTATAAGAATAAAAATTATTAATATTTGTATCCAGCCAATTAAATCATTAGGAACAAAAACTTTATTATTATTAAAAGAGCTCAATTCATAAGACTGAGAACTAATATCAAATTTATTTAGAAATAATTCTGGATACCCCACAAAAAAAATAAAAAATCTGTAATAATAAGCAAAATGGTAAAGGCATGTTGTAAAAACTAAACAGCACGGATCCTTGATAGCGCACTTATTACAAAAAATGTAAATGTCCTGGCATTGCTTCCGCCAAACAGACCTAAAAATGTGATTACATGACTCCGAGTATAAGAATTCTCCAACTGGTGAGCTGGCTTCCAGAACATTATATAGTACGTATTTTTTTATACAATTTTTTTAAAGCTGTGTCTATATATATTTTGCATGTGCAAATTATCATTACATAATTGTCAATATTTAAAAAAATATATAAAAGTAACTATCCGTACATACATGTGTCATTCAGGCTTCATTAACAAAACCGGATTGCCACACGGATGAGTATAACGTCAGTCAGACCCAACTGTCATGGTCTTACCTGCTTGCTGCTCTCCTTCGTTTGACATGTGCTGGCGGCCATCTTGGGTCCTGGGTTTCTTGTAGCCTTCCACCCTGCGGCTCCTCCTTCCCCTGGGAGGAGCTGGATGCCTAGCTCATATATATAGGAGGTCTGTGGCTTCAGTTCCTTGCTTGGTCCTCTTGTGTTCACATGCTTCTAAGACTGCTGCTGCTTCTGGTTCCTGATCCTGGCTTCGTCTGACTACCCTGCTGGTTCCTGATCCTGGCTTCGTCTGACTACCCTGCTGGTTCCTGATCCTGGCTTCGTCTGACTACCCTGCTGGTTCCTGATCCTGGCTTCGTCTGACTACCCTTCTGGTTCCTGACCTCTGGCTTCGCAAAGACTCTGCTCGGTTTCACCATCCGTTTGGACTTTTGCTTTACAGCTTTATTTTCAATAAAGCCTTCTTATTTTCACTTATCTCTTGTTGTACGTCTGGTTCATGGTTCCGTGACATTAGGACCAAGCCATGAATTCTGACGGTACAGGGCCATCCTCGCTACCCACGCTGGTTGCCAGACTTGATCAGCAGGATCACCTGTTGGGTCGGTTCGCTGTGGCGTTGCAAACCCTGCTTGAACGCACGGCTCATTTCGCTCCCGTTGCCGATGGGTCGGTTGTCGCTCCTGGGCTCGCTCCTACTGCCGCTCCGGTTGTTGCGCCAGAGTCTACCCCGACACCTGTTGTTGCGCCTGCGGTGTTTCGGGGTATGACCGGCTCTGCCCCTCTTCCACATCGCTTTGGGGGAGAGCCAACTCAGTGCCGAGGTTTCCTTAACCAGGTGGGCATTTATTTCGAGTTGCTGCCACATGCCTTTCCTACTGAGAGATCAAAGGTGGGCTTCTTGATCTCGCTGCTCTCGGACAAGGCCTTGGCCTGGGCCAGCCCTTTATGGGAGAACAACAATCCGGTGGTTGCCGAGTTTTCCGGTTTTGTTGCTTCTCTTCGGAAGGTATTCGATGTGCCGGCTCGTGCTGCCTCTGCTGCGAAGCTCCTTATGTCCATCAGACAGGGTTCACGATCCGTAGCTGAATACGCCATTGAGTTTCGTACCCTGGCAGCAGAGGTGGGCTGGAATAATGAGGCTCTGGTCGCTGCTTTCTCTCATGGTCTCTCGGATGCCTTGAAGGATGAGGTTGCAGCTAAGGACCTACCAGTTGAGCTCGAGTCTCTTATTTCTTTCCTGATTTTGATTGACACCAGACTCAGGGAGAGACCTTCCTTTAAGGAGAACCTGCGGAGGTCTTCTAACAGATTGGTGCCTACGTTTGCTGTCCCACCCGTGCCTCCCTCTCCTCCCACGCCTCCTGGGGATGACTTGTCTGGGGGTGAACCCATGCAGCTGGGGTTTGCTCGCCTGTCCGAGGGGGAGAGGGCACTCCGGAGACGCGAGGGCCGATGCATGTACTGTGGTCTCGGTGGGCATTTTCGGTTGGCATGTCCGAACCGTCCGGGAAACGCTCGTACCCTGAGATCCTGTCGGGGGCAGATCTTGGGTGGAGTCTCCTCGTCCCCGGTTTCCCGTGTTGACAAACCACTGATCACTGTTGTCCTCTCCTGGGTCGGGGGCTCGGTGACAACCCAGGCGTTGGTGGACTCTGGTGCTGGTGGTTTGTTCATTGATAGTGTGTTCGCTGCCGCCAATTCCATTCCTCTGCAGGCTCGAGGTTCCCCACTGGCTCTTGAGGCGATAGACGGCAGACCCCTTCTGCCGCCACACGTGACTCATGAGACCCTTCCAGTGGGGATAGCCATTGGTGCCGTTCACAGAGAGTCGGTCTGCCTCCAGGTTATTTCGTCTCCACACTACTCGGTGGTCTTGGGGTACCCCTGGCTCCAGAAGCATAATCCGACTTTCGATTGGAGATCGGTCAAGATCCTCTCGTGGTCACCGCAGTGTGGGGCTAGTTGCATCCATGGGTCTGTCAAGTTGCTGTGTACTTCCTCGGACTCTCTGTTGCCTCCTGAATACGAGGAGTACCGGGATGTATTCGATAAGGTGCGCGCGGTTGCCCTACCTCCGCACCGCCCATACGATTGTGCCATAGAGTTACAATCTGGTGCCGTTCCTCCTCGTGGCAAAGTCTATCCACTGTCGGTAGCGGAGAATGAGGCCATGGAGGAGTACGTGAGGGAGGCGCTTTCACGCGGACACATTCGCAAATCTTCGTCCCCGGCAGGGGCTGGATTTTTCTTTGTGAAAAAGAAGGGCGGTGAGTTGAGGCCTTGCATCGATTACAGGGGTCTCAATCGCATCACGATCAAGAACGCTTACCCGATACCCTTGATTTCCGAGCTGTTCGATCGCCTTAAAGGGGCCACGGTCTTTACCAAACTCGACCTGAGGGCGGCATATAACCTGGTAAGGATCAAGGCGGGCGATGAGTGGAAGACCGCGTTTAACACCAGGACCGGTCATTACGAATCCTTGGTTATGCCCTTTGGGTTGTGCAATGCGCCCGCAGTCTTTCAGGAATTCATCAACGATGTTTTCCGTGACCTGTTGCAGCAGTGTGTGGTAGTCTATTTGGATGACATCTTGGTATATTCTGAATCCATGGAGGCCCACATTCTGGATGTCAGACGAGTGTTGCAACGGTTACGAGAGAACAAGCTGTTCGGTAAGCTTGAGAAATGCGAATTTCACCGATCCCAGGTAACCTTCTTAGGTTACATCATTTCCGCTGAGGGGTTCTCCATGGATCCTGAGAAGGTTTCGGCTGTCTTACAGTGGCCCCAGCCCAGTGGTCTTCGTTCCCTGCAGCGCTTTTTGGGCTTCGCCAATTATTATCGGAAGTTCATCAGGGACTTTTCCATGCTGGCCAAGCCTCTCACGGATCTGACCAGGAAGGGCAGTAATTCCCAGGTCTGGCCGCTCGAGGCCATCCGAGCTTTTGAGGCCCTAAAGTCCGCCTTTGTGTCGGCTCCGATTCTGTCGCATCCCAACCCTGGGTTGCCATTTGTCCTCGAGGTGGACGCGTCTGAGACGGGAGTAGGCGCCCTTCTGTCTCAGCGTAGAACACCAGAGGGTCCTCTGCTTCCTTGTGGGTTTTACTCCCGGAAACTGTCTTCCGCGGAGTGCAACTATCAGATTGGTGACAGGGAGTTATTGGCCATCGTGCAGGCCCTTAAAGAATGGAGGCACTTGCTCGAGGGTTCGGTGGTTCCGGTTCTCATCCTGACGGACCACAAGAATCTGACCTACCTTTCTGAGGCCAAGAGATTGACACCACGTCAGGCCAGATGGGCTCTGTTCTTGTCACGTTTTAATTACGTGGTCTCCTACCTACCCGGTTCCAAGAACATCAGGGCGGATGCCTTATCACGGCAGTACTCCGAGCTGTCCAGGGAGGAGTCGATTCCGACTTCGGTCATACCTCCGAATCAGATCCTGGCCGCCATTCGCACCAGCCTGACCTCTCCCCTGGGTGAGCAGATTTTGGCGGCTCAATCTGGTGCTCCCTCTGGGAGACCCAACGGCAGATGTTTTGTGCCTGAGGAGTTGCGCACTCGGTTGTTGCGAACCTACCATAACTCCAAGACCGCGGGGCATCCTGGAAAGAATCAGCTGTCCTGGGCTGTTTCACGTCTGTTCTGGTGGCCTTCCCTACGTTCCGACATCGCCGCATATGTAGCGGCATGCTCCGTTTGTGCCCAGAGTAAGTCCCCTCGGCACCTTCCGTTGGGCCTTCTGCAACCCATAGCCACCGGGGAGCGCCCATGGTCACACCTGGGGATGGATTTCATTGTGGACCTCCCTGCATCCCGAGGCCATACGGTCATTCTCATGATTGTGGATCGGTTTTCCAAAATGTGCCACTGTGTTCCTCTCAAGAAGTTACCCTCTGCACAAGAGTTGGCCACGATTTTTGCCAGGGAGGTCTTCCGGTTGCACGGTTTGCCTAAGGAGATTGTGTCGGATCGGGGGAGTCAGTTTGTGTCCAGGTTCTGGCGCGCCTTTTGCTCCCAGTTGGGGATTCATCTCTCCTTCTCCTCGGCCTACCACCCTCAGTCCAATGGGGCCGCAGAACGATCCAATCAGGCCTTGGAGCAATTCCTTCGTTGCTATGTCTCCGATCACCAAGACAATTGGGTTGACCTCCTGCCTTGGGCTGAGTTTGCCAGGAACACGGCGGTGAACTCTTCCTCTGGGACGTCTCCCTTCATGGCCAATTATGGGTTCCAACCTGCCGTGTTACCGGAGGTATTCTCTCCCCAGGATATTCCGGCTGTGGAGGATCACCTTTCCGTCCTACGTGCTTCTTGGGTACAGATCCAGAAGTCCCTTGAGGTCTCTGCGCAGCGCCAGAGATTCCAGGCTGATCGCAGACGAGCGCCTGCTCCTTCCTACCAGGTCGGAGACCGTGTATGGTTGTCCACCCGCAACCTCAACCTTTGAGTGCCCACTCCCAAGCTGGCGCCTCGCTTTGTTGGTCCCTTCCGAGTGCTTCGCAGGGTAAACCCGGTAGCCTATGCCCTTGCGCTTCCTCCTGGCATGCGGATCTCCAACGTGTTTCATGTCTCCCTGTTGAAGCCACTGGTGTGTAATCGTTTCACTTCCTCGGTTCCTCGGCCTCGTCCGGTCCAAGTGGGCAATCGTGAGGAATATGAGGTGAGCAATATCCTGGACTCACGCCTGGTCCGCGGTCGGTTGCAGTTTTTGGTCCATTGGCGTGGTTATGGTCCAGAGGAGCGTTCCTGGGTTCCCTCCGCAGATGTCCATGCTCCTGCCTTGCTCCGAGCCTTCCACGCACGCTTCCCTCAGAAACCGTTTTGTGCTCCGCGGAGGAGGGGCCCTTGAGGGGGAGGTACTGTCATGGTCTTACCTGCTTGCTGCTCTCCTTCGTTTGACATGTGCTGGTGGCCATCTTGGGTCCTGGGTTTCTTGTAGCCTTCCACCCTGCGGCTCCTCCTTCCCCTGGGAGGAGCTGGATGCCTAGCTCATATATATAGGAGGTCTGTGGCTTCAGTTCCTTGCTTGGTCCTCTTGTGTTCACATGCTTCTAAGACTGCTGCTGCTTCTGGTTCCTGATCCTGGCTTCGTCTGACTACCCTGCTGGTTCCTGATCCTGGCTTCGTCTGACTACCCTGCTGGTTCCTGATCCTGGCTTCGTCTGACTACCCTGCTGGTTCCTGATCCTGGCTTCGTCTGACTACCCTTCTGGTTCCTGACCTCTGGCTTCGCAAAGACTCTGCTCGGTTTCACCATCCGTTTGGACTTTTGCTTTACAGCTTTATTTTCAATAAAGCCTTCTTATTTTCACTTATCTCTTGTTGTACGTCTGGTTCATGGTTCCGTGACACCAACCATGTAGATAGGTCAACATGGAAGTCAGCCATCCCTCCCAGGACAACAGACAACACAATGTTCGAACCTTAATCCGTAGCAAAAATAAAAATAAAAAAATTTAAATTTTTCATTAGGTTCATCAATAAGTCCAGTACAATTTTTAGTGCACAAGACCTTTTGACAAGGGAAGGCCACATTCGGTCCACAACTTGCTACATTGTGAACCACAACACTGGCGCCCCAAACCCAATTTTTTTTTTAAATAAAACATAATAAAATAAAGTAAAATAATTTAATTTTGTAAATGAAGCCAAACACAGGATTTTTTTTCTTAAATAATATTATTTATATACATATTTCTTTGTCTAAATATTGACAATACATAATTAACACAGCACATGCATGAATATGAACAATCCAAACCATGTTTTGAGAATTCTACACTCTAGACTTGTTATAGTGCAAAGTAGAAAAAGTGATCCATGCTGGTTGCCTACGCACGATTAAGAACCTTCATGTTTTACAGTTGACACTGTAGTAAAATGCTGACTCAAAAGTTATGATTCACAAATTATGATTCATAACTATGCAGAATAAGGGCATAACATAACCGTAAAGAACACTGATATTAAAAAAAAGTATACTGTCGTAAAGGTCTCAAATATCTGGTTTGTACCTGGATTTAAATTAGGTCTAATGCTCCCTGAACCACTAGTTCACATTTGATACAAGATGCATGATGGCATTGTCTTCTTCTAGACTGCTCATGGCAACACGGAAGAAAGCATTAATTAATGTATTAATAACCTGGTCACTTGATCTGTTGAATTAGTCCTGTGACCTCATTCTTTCAAAACATACTGTTGCTCAATGCTGAACATAGACTTGAACCACTGTAGCAACGCCAGAATATAGCACTGGACCCACAGGCTTGTACAGTAGGCACTAGGCATGATGGGTGAATCACTTCATCTTCATCTCTTTTTGTTGAGCCTATCACTCTGGAACATGTTAAATCTTGAATCATCGGGCAACATAAAAATCTGACATTGCTCCAGAGTCCGATCTTTAAGCTCCCTAGCATATTGATTTTTTAGTCTCAAAATTCAATAAATATTATCTGTTTTTTCATACGGGTATTGTAAACAAATGTTCAGTACCAATGTTCAGTACCAATGTTCAGTACCAACTCAAGACATTGGTACTGAACATTTGTAAACAAATGTTCAGTACCAATGTCTTGAGTTCCCTTTTCATTGTGCTTTTTAAATTTTGATTGTGGTCTTAGTAAGATTTTTTTTCACAAAAAGTTTTAGTTATTGCCAAGCAGGATAATAAAGTTTATAAATAGATAATAATAAAGGATATGGCACTCGTATACCTGGAGGACTGCTTAAACACTCGACTTTATTAAGTTCAATTAATACAAGTCGTCATATTTAAAAAGGTCATATTAAAAAAGTCCTACAAGATACGTAAATTGTACAGAATTAAAAAACAAATCGATTAAAACATCACTAGAATGACGATTCAGAATGAGGATCACTAATGCATGGGATGACTGATTAATCACATAAGCCTGACAGCATATAAGCAATTGGCATATCCACCACAATAAACCTGGTTATCGATTATAATCCTGGTTATCGATTATAATAATCGCCGGAACCGGGTATTCGATCAGTACAATCGCCAAACGTTAGTAATGTGATACACTTGTGTAATTTTCGCTGATCTCAGTTCGATTATTAGCTGTGAGTTGCAGGTGCTATATGAGTCCACACCATACTTTCGAGCGACTAACAAAGTCAATATTTCATAATGGAAACTCTGTGCAATAGTTCACAAATTAATCGCAATTTAAGTTATTCGGAAATTCAGCTCTAGGTGGCGTCCCACCTGTTTTTGAGCTGTACTAGTCCCTTACCTCCAAATCGAAGTGCGGCTTTTTTCTCTGGTCTCCGCTACTTCGGCGTCCCTCGTGCTCGAATCCTGGCTTGTTCCGGTCAAGGTAAGAATGGAACTGTATCACTCCAGGGGGTTCTATAGCGAGCACTGATTCATGTATGGGACGGATCTGTTTCTCAGACGGCTGATGGTATGGAGGTAAAGATATAGGTATTCTCCAGCGTACGCAAGAATGGTGGTGTTATAGAGTCCAGATTCCTCCCAGACGCGTTTCGAAGTCCCATAAGTTACTGACTTCTTCCTCAGTGGTAACCTGGCTCCTACTGCACCACCTTTTTATATCCTATTTCCTGATTAGATCTGGTTGGAACGGAATCCTGTCTTGGATCAAGATAAAAGTCATATCAAAGATCCGGCCCGGATTGTAATGGAGAAATCCAATTGCGATATAATTGGTGTTAAAATATGGTTATACAAAAATATTATTACATCTCTCCATAGTTTATAGGTCTCACACAGATATATCATGTCAAAATCTTACTTTCAAATGAAAAAACGCAGATTGCGGTAGTGGTGCGATTCTCATGCGTTTTTTTTTCTACCAATGCGTTTTTTTTCTTCAATGCTGCTGGAATGTCATCCTTAATACCTTAGATAAAGGGTTTAGTGATATCTAAATTCTTTCCTGAATTATACCCTTATTTCCTCTTTTCTTGCATCTGAACAATCTCTCAACTGCCACTGATCTGGAAATCTGCGATATATATATAGTATTTGTCGTACTAATGATTTGAAATACACACACAATATAAAAAGTATATTTAAAAATTCTTATATAATTAAAATTAAACACAAAAAATAAAAAATATATAACCGACAAAATACAGTATAGGAGGACTTGTATTGGGCATGATGGACATGAGATTGTGGTTGATTTAAAGGTGGGTGCCCTCCACCAAGGAGCCGTCAGATGTACGTAATAAAAATACCAACCGACTGCGCATCGGTGGACGGCATCCACCCAAGAGCCATTTAAATCTAGGAAAAAACAAAAATTTCAAGTTCAGCAATTAATCCGTGTGGGATAAGGGTGTCCAACTCAAAAATCCATCTTGATTCTATTCTGGACATTTTTGTCCACATGGTTCCCACCTCTCCAATCCATTTCAACCTTCTCTATCGCTGCGAAGCTCAGATTTTTTGTTTGTTGGTCATGATACTCCTTAAAGTGTTTTGAGAGTGGGTGATCCATATGGCCTTTTCTAATATTATTAAGATGTTCCACAATCCTTTTCTTTAACATCCGTTTAGTCCTTCCCACATAGATTTTATTACACAGGCAGCTTATTATGTAGATGACACACGTGGTATTACATGTGAGATATTCCTTTATTTTATGTCTGAATTGATTTACCGGGGATACTATCTCAGGCGTTTTTCGTGGGAAACACGTTGATCGGCAATTAATACAAATGTACTGTAGAAACCTTGGATTTCTAACATTTTTTGTATTGTAGGTTTAATGATCTTCTTTCTTTTTGTCGTGGGGGCTACCTATAAACCTAAGTTGGGAGCTTTACTATACACAATATGTGGTATAGTCAAGATCAATGGGCCTATCAACCTGTCCCCTTCAGAAAGTGCCATTGCTTTTTAATTATTTGTTAAATTTGGCGGTACTGAGCATTAAAGGGCAAAATCATTCTTGTAATTCCTTATTTATTCTCCTACATTGTGCCGGGTCGAAAAATGATTTTCTGTCTAATTGTCGTATTTTCATTAGGGATGAGTCTACTAGGGTTTGAGGGTATTCCCTAGTTAGAAATTGTTCCTTCATTTTGCAGGCCTCCTCTTCGAATTGCTAATCTCTGGTACAATTACGTTTTATGCGCCGGAATTGTCCATAAGGTATATTCAACAGCCACCTAGGTAGGTGGCCTCTAGTGTAGGGGATAAAACTATTTTTTAGCCACATCCTTTAAGAAAGTATTGCAGATTACCTTTTCACCCTCAATCCGGATATTTAAATCCAAAAATTCTATATTTTCACCATAAATCTTCGATGAGAGGTGTATATTTCTGTCATTTTTGTTCAATATATCTATAAAGGAAGCTAAGGAACCCCTATCTCCATTCCAAACTAAAATAATATCGTCAATATACCTATACCACAGCACCAGGTCCGTCCCCAGCTGGGGCAAAACAAACCTCTACTCCCAGTCAGCCATGAAGAGGTTTGCATAGCTGGGGGCGAACCTGGTGCCCATGGCAGTACCACATGTTTGTACAAAATAACTTGACCCAAAACAAAAATAGTTATGGGATAAGATGAAATTCACACTTTCCTCCAGGAAACCTATTTGTTCTCTCTTCAATCTACCTTCAATCTACGTGCTCGCTATAGAACCCCCTGGAGTGATACAGTTCCATTCTTACCTTGACCGGAACAAGCCAGGATTCGAACACGAGGGACCCTGAAGTAGCGGAGACCAGAGGAAAAAGCCGCACTTCAATATGGAGGTAAGGGACTAGTACAGCTCAAAAACAGGTGGGACGCCACCTAGAGCTGAATTCCCGAATAACTTAAATTGCGATTAATTTGTGAACTATTGCACAGAGTTTCCATTATGAAATATTGACTTTGTTAGTCGCTCAAAAGTATGATGTGGACTCATATAGCACCTGCAACTCACAGCTAATAATCGAACTGAGATCAGCCGATTTTCTTTTTGCGAAAATTACACAAGTGTATCACATTACTAACGTTTGGCGATTGTACTGATCGAATACCCGGTTCCGGCAATTATTATAATCAATAACCAGGATTATAATCGATAACCAGGTTTATTGTGGTGGATATGCCAATTGCTTATATGCTGTCAGGCTTATGTGATTAATCAGTCATCCCATGCCTTAGTGATCCTCATTCTGAATCGTCATTCTAGTGATGTTTTAATCGATTTGTTTTTTAATTCTGTACAATTTACGTATCTTGTATGACTTTTTTAATATGACCTTTTTAAATATGATGACTTATGAAATATTGTATTAATTGAACTTAATAAAGTCGAGTGTTTAAGCAGTCCTCCAGGTATACGAGTGCCATATCCTTTACTATTATCTATTTATAACCCTCTGGTGTGTTGCAGTTAACACTTAGATATTGAACACCACTCCATCCTACTGATTAGTAGAGCCACCCCATTCTGCTAACATTAATAAAGTTTATATTTACATATATCTTAAATATCCATCTTTTTACTTGTCAGTTCTACACTTAATTTTTTTTAAAGTGTTTAAAACATTTATTACACACATTTTAGGACTCAGGTCAATCTATTGAATATTTCGCTCTATGTTTGATGTTTGACACTGTATTGACCTTTCTGTAAATTACAAACATAATTTTTACACAAGCAGAAGATATATCTTTCTGCATTGTTGTTTATAAAATTAAAAGAAAAATAATACGGAGCAAAAAAAATATATAAACACATTCTTTAATTTTCTAATTGGTGGCTGCAAAATATTATCTAATAAAAATAACGTATTTAATTTTGTAAGTGTACTAAATAAATAGTATTAAAGCTACAATTTAAGGCCAAAAGAAACTGTACGACATCAGCATTGAAATGTCAACTATGTAGTTAAATGACTAGAAAACGTATTAACTCATCAAAGCACAAATTGTAGTCTTATTAGTGCCCTACATGACTCATATAGATCGGGACCGTCAGCCGCATCCACCAGATTTTTGAAAATGGTCTAGTATGAGGCCCACATATAGCTAGGCCCAAATCAGCAAGACAGACAGCAGCAGATCGAGTGTTATTAGGCCCCCAGATGACTCAGATAGATCAGGAGTCAGGACAGGCGGCAGCATCCACCAGAGGATTTTTGAGAATGGTCTAGTATGAGGCCCACATATAGCTTGGGCCAAATCAGCAGGACAGGCAGCAGCAGCAGATCGAGTGTTATTAGGCCCCTAGATGACTCAGATAGATCAGGAGTCAGGACAGGCGGCAGCATCCACCAGAGGATTTTTGAGAATGGTCTAGTATGAGGCCCACATATAGCTTGGGCCAAATCAGCAGGACAGGCAGCAGCAGCAGATCGAGTGTTATTAGGCCCCTAGATGACTCAGATAGATCAGGAGTCAGGACAGGCAGCAGCATCCACCAGAGGATTTTTGAAAATGGTCTAGTATGAGGCCCACATATAGCTTGGGCCAAATCAGCAGGACAGACAGCAGCAGCAGCATATCGAGTGTTATTAGGCCCCTAGATGACTCAGATAGATCAGGAGTCAGGACAGGCAGCAGCATCCACCAGAGGATTTTTGAAAATGGTCTAGTATGAGGCCCACATATAGCTAGGGCCAAATCAGCAGGACAGACAGCAGCAGCAGCAGATCGAGTGTTATTAGGCCCCTAGATAACTCAGATAGATCAGGAGTCAGGACAGGCAACAGCATCCACCAGAGGATTTTTTGAAAATGGTCTAGTATGAGGCCCACATATAGCTTGGGCCAAATCAGCAGGACAGGCAGCAGCAGATCGAGTGTGATTAGGCCCCTAGATGACTCAAATAGATCAGGAGTCAGGACAGGAAGCAGTATTCACCAGAGGATTTTTGAAATTGGTCTAGAATGAGGCCCACATATAGCTAGGCCCAAATCAGCAGGGCAGGCAGCAGCAGCAACTGAAGCAGCAGCTAAATGTGCATCCGAAATATATTACCCAGAATGGCCCCACCAACAAACAGGGGCAGCACCAACACTAAAATAATACACCTCAGATTGTATCATTTTCTAACTATGCAGCAGGAATGTGAATTTATGAATGGACCACCCATCAGACCATGAACACAACCCAAAATTTTATAAAAACACGTTAAATTTTTATTTTCATAGTCTAAAACTGTAATGTCGTAACATATATAATTTATGAAATATTTACATTGCAAATTTTTTTTAGTAAAGCAATTTGACATTTTTAACACACTCTATTTTCAATTAATCAATCAGGTATCCTCTAAGCAAGCAACATTCAGCTATAATTTTCGATATAAGGCGCATCAATTCTGTAGCAGACCACTGCGTTAACGCAGCATAACTCAACGTGTTCTGATTCCTCTGAGCCAGAGGGATGAAGGACTGCAAGGGTTTAGTAGTGTCTCTGTTGTCCTCCGTTTGTCTGTGAGGAGGGATGTGTAACATAGGTCGCCAAACCCATACACGATTGTCGCTGCTCACATCCAGCGCTAAGGACATGTGCACGTCCACACCGTCCTCAGATCAAACAGAGCCCAGAAGTCAGTGAAGAAGTTGCTTGGCCTGGGCCAGTTGTGTTAGTGTCCATGTCTCCTCCACCTGGGTCAGTTCTCATTCCCCTAAGGCCTAGTTCACACGAACGTGTGTGATCCATGGCCGTATTGCGGCCCGCAAATTGCGGGCCGCAATACACGGCCACAGTTCCGTGTGCATTCCGCATCACGGATGCGGACCCATTCACTTCAATGGGTCCAGAAATCCGGAATTGCGGAACGGCCGCACGGATCGGGACGCCTCGGAAGTGATGGTGGAGTGTGTTTTTAAACACACTGTAGATTAACACTGTCAAAAGTTCGTTTACCCATAGCCACTAATGTAGCTATACACTGCGTGCAGAATTATTAGGCAAATGAGAATTTTGACCACATCATCCTCTTTATGCATGTTGTCTTACTCCAAGCTGTATAGGCTCGAAAGCCTACTACCAATTAAGCATATTAGGTGATGTGCATCTCTGTAATGAGAAGGGGTGTGGTCTAATGACATCAACACCCTATATTAGGTGTGCATAATTATTAGGCAACTTCCTTTCCTTTGGCAAAATGGGTCAAAAGAAGGACTTGACAGGCTCAGAAAAGTCAAAAATAGTGAGATATCTTGCAGAGGGATGCAGCACTCTTAAAATTGCAAAGCTTCTGAAGCGTGATCATCGAACAATCAAGCGTTTCATTCAAAATAGTCAACAGGGTCGCAAGAAGCGTGTGGAAAAACCAAGGCGCAAAATAACTGCCCATGAACTGAGAAAAGTCAAGCGTGCAGCTGCCCAGATGCCACTTGCCACCAGTTTGGCCATATTTCAGAGCTGCAACATCACTGGAGTGCCCAAAAGCACAAGGTGTGCAATACTCAGAGACATGGCCAAGGTAAGAAAGGCTGAAAGACGACCACCACTGAACAAGACACACAAGCTGAAACGTCAAGACTGGGCCAAGAAATATCTCAAGACTGATTTTTCTAAGGTTTTATGGACTGATAAAATGAGAGTGAGTCTTGATGGGCCAGATGGATGGGCCCGTGGCTGGATTGGTAAAGGGCAGAGAGCTCCAGTCCGACTCAGACACCAGCAAGGTGGAGGTGGAGTACTGGTTTGGGCTGGTATCATCAAAGATGAGCTTGTGGGGCCTTTTCGGGTTGAGGATGGAGTCAAGCTCAACTCCCAGTCCTACTGCCAGTTTCTGGAAGACACCTTCTTCAAGCAGTGGTACAGGAAGAAGTCTGCATCCTTCAAGAAAAACATGATTTTCATGCAGGACAATGCTCCATCACACGCATCCAAGTACTCCACAGCGTGGCTGGCAAGAAAGGGTATAAAAGAAGAAAATCTAATGACATGGCCTCCTTGTTCACCTGATCTGAACCCCATTGAGAACCTGTGGTCCATCATCAAATGTGAGATTTACAAGGAGGGAAAACAGTACACCTCTCTGAACAGTGTCTGGGAGGCTGTGGTTGCTGCTGCACGCAATGTTGATGGTGAACAGATCAAAACACTGACAGAATCCATGGATGGCAGGCTTTTGAGTGTCCTTGCAAAGAAAGGTGGCTATATTGGTCACTGATTTGTTTTTGTTTTGTTTTTGAATGTCAGAAATGTATATTTGTGAATGTTGAGATGTTATATTGGTTTCACTGGTAAAAATAAATAATTGAAATGGGTATATATTTGTTTTTTGTTAAGTTGCCTAATAATTATGCACAGTAATAGTCACCTGCACACACAGATATCCCCCTAAAATAGCTAAAACTAAAAACAAACTAAAAACTACTTCCAAAAATATTCAGCTTTGATATTAATGAGTTTTTTGGGTTCATTGAGAACATGGTTGTTGTTCAATAATAAAATTAATCCTCAAAAATACAACTTGCCTAATAATTCTGCACTCCCTGTATGGGTCACATCGGTCGCAGTTGTGACTGGGCCCTTGCCAGTGGTGCTGTAAATTTCACTTCATATAATGCAGTGCATCTTATACCAGGAATACTAATGAGCGCTTCCATTATGGAAGCGCTCACTAGTATGCAGGAGGCGGGAAGTGAAGCGCTGTGAGTGCTGTACTTAACCCTCCTCCTGCTTATTCTTCTCAAGGCCTGCGCTGCTGTGTCCTGGGCCGGGCTCCCTACAGTGTCAGGACATACAGAGCGCACTGTGACCTGACGCTGCAGGCAGTTAGGTGACTGTGCAGCGCGGGCCCCGAGAAGGGAGCTGGGGAGACATCGGAACCAGGAGAGTGGCGGTGTAGCAGGAGAGGTAAATTTATTTATTTATTTTACAGTCTAATCTGAGGTCTGATATGGAGGATCTGATGTCTAACAGAGGTCTGTTGGTCACCTCAGCCGTGTTAGCCCCCCCATATCAAAATTTTTAAACAAAACATATGCAATTGGTTAGATCTTTGTTAGATCAGGTTAGATCAATTGTTGTTTGCGTTAGATCTCATACAGAAGTAGAGATATTAACAGTTATTTGCAGGGGGGGCTAACCCGTCATTAGCCCCCCTTATCAAAAAATTTACCAAAAAATTTGCAATTTTGGAAGATATTTGTTAGATCAGGTATGATCAACTAGTTGTTTTGTTAGATCTCACATAATTACAGACTTATTAAGTGATTAATGAGGGGGGGGGCTAGCCCCCCCACATGCAATTTTCTGGTAAAATTTGATGGAGACTAATAGGCCTTCGTTAGATCCGGTAAGATCAAGTGGTTTCAACGTTAGATCTCATTTAATTACAGAGATATTTCACATAAAAACACAGATATTAGGTAGCATTAAATAGGGAGGCTAGCCCCCCCACATGCAATTTTCTGGTAAAATTTGAAGCAGGCTAATAGGCCTTCGTTAGATCCGGTAAGATCAAGTGGTTTCAACGTTAGATCTCATATAAATACAGAGATATTATGGATATTTGGTATTACGTTAGGGGGGGCTAGCCCCCCATAATGCAATTTTCAGGTAAGATTTGATGCAGGCTTATAGGCCTTCGTTAGATCCGGTAAGATCAAGTGGTTTCAATGTTAGATCTCATATAATTACAGAGATATTTCACATAAAAACACAGGTGTTAGGTAGTCTTCAATAGGGGGGCTAGCCCCCCCCCCCCCCCCCCCCCCCCCCGCATGCAATTTACTGGTAAAATTTGATTCAGGCTAATATGCCTTCGTTAGATCCGGTAAGATCAAGTGGTTTCAACGTTAGATCTCATATAGTTACAGAGATATTATAGATATTTGGTATTACGTCAGGGGGGGCTAGCCCCCCACATGCAATTTTCTGGTAAAATATGATGCAGACTAATAGGCCTTTGTTAGATCCGGTAAGATCAAGTGGTTTCAACGTTAGATCTCGTATAATTACAGAGATATTTCACATAAAAACACAGGTATTAAGTAGTCTTCAATAGGGGGGCTAGCCCCCCCACATGCAATTTACTGGTAAAAATTGATTCAGGCTAATATGCCTTCATTAGATCCGGTAAGATCAAGTGGTTTCAATGTTAGATCTCATATAATTACAGAGATATTTCACATAAAAATACAGATATTAGGCAGTATTAAATAGGGGGGCTAACCCGCCCACATGCAATTTTCAGGTAAAATTTGATGCAGACTAATAGGCCTTCGTTAGATCCGGTAAGATCAAGTGGTTACAACGTTAGATCTTATATAATTACAGAGATATTATGGATATTTGGTATTACGTCAGCGGGGGCTAGCCCCCCAACATGCAATTTTCTGGTAAAATTTGATGCAGACTAATAGGCCTTCGTTAGATCCGGTAAAATCAAGTGGTTTCAACGTTAGATCTTATTTAATTACAGAGATATTTCACATAAAAACACAGATATTAGGTAGTATTAAATAGGGGGGCTAGCCCCACAACATGCAATTTTCTGGTAAAATTTCATTCAGGCTAATAGGCCTTCATTAGATCCGGTAAGATCAAGTGGTTTCAACGTTAGATCTCATATAATTACAGAGATATTATGGATATTTGGTATTACGTCAGGGGGGGCTAGCCCGCCCACATGCAATTTTCTGGTAAAATTTGAGGCAGACTAATAGGCCGTTGTTAGATCCGGTAAGATCAAGTGGTATCAATGTTAGATCTCATATAATTACAGAGATATTTCACATAAAAATACAGATATTAGGTAGTATTAAAAGGGGGGGCTATCCCGCCCCACATGCAATTTTCTGGTAAAATTTGATGCAGACTAATAGGCCTTTGTTAGATCCGGTAAGATCAAGTGGTTTCAACGTTAGATCTCATATAATTACAGAGATATTATGGTATTACGTCAGGGGGGGCTAGCCCCCCCACATGCAATTTTCTGGTAAAATTTAATGCAGACTAATAGGCCTTCGTTAGATCCGGTAAGATCAAGTGGTTTCAATGATAGATCTCATTTAATTACAGAGATAATTCACGTAAAAACACAGATATTAGGTAGTATTAAATAGGGGGGCTATCCCTCCCACATGCAATTTACTGGTAAAATTTGATTCAGGCTAATAGGCCTTCGTTAGATCCGGTAAGATCAAGTGGTTTCAACGTTAGATCTCACTTAATTACAGAGATATTTCACATAAAAACACAGATATTAGGTAGTATTAAATAGGGGGGCTAGCCCCCCCACATGCAATTTTCTGGTAAAATTTGATGCAGACTAATAGGTCTTCGTTAGATCCGGTAAGATCAAGTGGTTTCAACGTTAGATCTCATTTAATTACAGAGATATTTCACATAAAAACACAAATATTAGGTAGTATTAAATAGGGGGGATAGCCCCCCCACATGTAATTTTCAGGTAAAATTTGATGCAGACTAAGAGGCATTCGTTAGATCTGGTAAGATCAAGTGGTTTCAACGTTAGATCTCATTTAATTACAGAGATATTTCACATAAAAACACAGATATTAGGTAGTATTAACCACCTCAGCCCCCAGTGCTTAAACACCCTGAAAGACCAGGCCACTTTTTACACTTCTGACCTACACTACATTCACCGTTTATTGATCGGTCATGCAACTTACCACCCAAATGAATTTTACCTCCTTTTCTTCTCACTAATAGAGCTTTCATTTGGTGGTATTTCATTGCTGCTGACATTTTTACTTTTTTTGTTATTAATCGAAATTTAACGATTTTTTTGCAGAAAAATGACATTTTTCACTTTCAGTTGTAAAATTTTGCAAAAAAAACGAGATCCATATATAAATTTTGCTCTAAATTTATTGTTATACATGTCTTTGATAAAAAAAAATGTTTGGGTAAAAAAAAAATGGTTTGGGTAAAAGTTATAGCATTTACAAACTATGGTACAAAAATGTGAATTTCCGCTTTTTGAAGCAGCTCTGACTTTCTGAGCACCTGTCATGTTTCCTGAGGTTCTACAATGCCCAGACAGTACAAACACCCCACAAATGACCCCATTTCGGAAAGTAGACACCCTAAGGTATTCGCTGATGGGCATAGTGAGTTCATAGAACTTTTTATTTTTTGTCACAAGTTAGCGGAAAATGATGACTTTTTTTTTTTTCTTACAAAGTCTCATATTCCACTAACTTGTGACAAAAAATAAAAAGTTCTATGAACTCACTATGCCCAATCACGAAATACCTTGGGGTCTCTTCTTTCCAAAATGGGGTCACTTGTGGGGTAGTTATACTGCCCTGGCATTCTAGGGGCCCAAATGTGTGGTAAGGAGTTTGAAATCAAATTCTGTAAAAAATGACCAGTGAAATCCGAAAGGTGCTCTTTGGAATATGGGCCCCTTTGCCCACCTAGGCTGCAAAAAAGTGTCACACATCTGGTATCTCTGTATTCAGGAGAAGTTGAGGAATGTGTTTTGGGGTGTCTTTTTACATATACACATGCTGGGTGAGATAAATATCTTGGTCAAATGCCAACTTTGTATAAAAAAAATGGGAAAAGTTGTCTTTTGCCAAGATATTTCTCTCACCCAGCATGGGTATATGTAAAATGACACCCCAAAACACATTCCCCAACTTCTCCTGAGTACGGAGATACCAGATGTGTGACACTTTTTTGCAGCCTAGGTGGGCAAAGGGGCCCATATTCCAAAGAGCACCTTTCGGATTTCACTGGTCATTTTTTACAGAATTTGATTTTAAACTCCTTACCACACATTTGGGCCCCTAGAATGCCAGGGCAGTATAACTTCCCCACAAGTGACCCCATTTTGGAAAGAAGACACCCCAATGTATTCGCTGATGGGCATAGTGAGTTCATTGAGGTTTTTATTTTTTGTCACAAGTTAGTGGAATATGAGACTTTGTAAGAAAAAAAATCAAAAAAAAAAATCATCATTTTCCACTAACTTGTGACAAAAAATAAAAAATTCTAGGAACTCGCCATGCCCCTCACGGAATACCTTGGGGTGTCTTCTTTCCAAAATGGGGTCACTTGTGGGGTAGTTATACTGCCCTGGCATTTTCCAGGGGCCCTAATGTGTGGTAAGTAGGTAAATTACCTGTGAAATCCGAAAGGTGCTCTTTGGAATGTGGGCCCCTTTGCCCACCTAGGCTGCAAAAAAGTGCCACACATGTGGTATCTCTGTACTCGGGAGAAGTTGGGGAATGTGTTTTTGGGTGTCATTTTACATATACCCATGCTGGGTGAAAGAAATATCTTGGCAAAAGACAACTTTTCCCATTTTTTTTATACAAAGTTGGCATTTGACCAAGATATTTATCTCACCCAGCATGGGTATATGTAAAAAGACACCCCAAAACACATTCCTCAACTTCTCCTGAATACAGAGATACCAGATGTGTGACACTTTTTTGCAGCCTAGGTGGGCAAAGGGGCCCATATTCCAAAGAGCACCTTTCGGATTTCACTGGTCATTTTTTACAGAATTTGATTTCAAACTCCTTACCACACATTTGGGCCCCTAGAATGCCAGGGCAGTATAACTACCCCACAAGTGACCCCATTTTGGAAAGAAGACACCCCAAGGTATTCGCTGATGGGCATAGTGAGTTCATGGAAGTTTTTATTTTTTGTCACAAGTTAGTGGAATATGAGACCTTGTAAAAAAAAAATAAAAAAATCATAATTTTCCACTAACTTGTGACAAAAAATAAAAAATTCTAGGAACTCGCCATGCCCCTCACGGAATACCTTGGGGTGTCTTCTTTCCAAAATGGGGTCACTTGTGGGGTAGTTTTACTGCCCTGGCATTTTCCAGGGGCCCTAATGTGTGGTAAATAGGTAAATGACCTGTGAAATCCGAAAGGTGCTCTTTGGAATGTGGGCCCCTTTGCCCACCTAGGCTGCAAAAAAGTGTCACACATGTGGTATCTCCGTACTCGGGAGAAGTTGGGGAATGTGTTTTGGGGTGTCATTTTACATATACCCATGCTGGGTGAGATAAATATCTTGGTCAAATGCCAACTTTGTATAAAAAAATGGGAAAAGTTGTCTTTTGCCAAGATATTTCTCTCACCCAGCATGGGTATATGTAAAATGACACCCCAAAACACATTCCCCAACTTCTCCTGAGTACGGCGATACCAGATGTGTGACACTTTTTTGCAGCCTAAATGCGCAAAGGGGCCCACATTCCTTTTATGAGGGCATTTTTAGACATTTGGATCCCAGACTTCTTCTCACGCTTTAGGGCCCCTAGAATGCCAGGGCAGTATAAATACCCCACATGTGACCCCATTTTGGAAAGAAGACACCCCAAGGTATTCAATGAGGGGCATGGCGAGTTCATAGAATTTTTTTTTTTTGGCACAAGTTAGCGGAAATTTTATTTTTTTTTTCTCACAACGTCTCCCTCACGGAATACCTGGGGGTGTCTTCTTTTCGAAATGGGGTCACATGTGGGGTATTTATACTGCCCTGGCATTCTAGGGGCCCTAAAGCGTGAGAAGAAGTCTGGAATATAAATGTCTAAAAAATTTTATGCATTTGGATTCCGTGAGGGGTATGGTGAGTTCATGTGAGATTTAATTTTTTGACACAAGTTAGTGGAATATGAGACTTTGTAAGAAAAAAAATAAAAATTCCGCTAACTTGGGCCAAAAAAATGTCTGAGTGGAGCCTTACAGAGGGGTGATCAATGACAGGGGGGGTGATCAATGACAGGGGGGTGATCAATAACAGGGGGGTGATCAATGACAGGGGGGTGATCAGGGAGTCTATATGGGGTGATCACCACAGTCATTGATCACGCCCCTGTAAGGCTCCATTCAGACGTCCGTGTGCGTTTTGCGGATCCGATCCATCTATCAGTGGATCCGTAAAAATCATGCGGACATCTGAATGGAGCTTTACAGGGGGGTGATCAATGACAGGGGGGGTGATCAATGACAGGGGGGTGATCAATAACAGGGGGGTGATCAATGACAGGGGGGTGATCAGGGAGTCTATATGGGGTGATCACCACAGTCATTGATCACTCCCCTGTAAGGTTCCATTCAGACGTCCGTATGCGTTTTGCGGATCTGATCCATCTATCAGTGGATCCGTAAAAATCATGCGGACATCTGAATGGAGCTTTACAGGGGGGTGATCAATGACAGGGGGGTAATCAATGACAGGGGGGTGATCAGGGAGTCTCTATGGGGTGATCACCACAGTCATTGATCATGCCCCTGTAAGGCTCCATTCAGACGTCCGTGTGCGTTTTGCGGATCCGATCCATCTATCAGTGGATCCGTAAAAATCATGCGGACGTCTGAATGGAGCTTTACAGGGGTGTGATCAATGACAGGGGGGTAATCAATGACAGGGGGTGATCAGGGAGTCTATATGGGGTGATCAGGGGTGATCAAGGGTGAATAAGGGGTTAATAAGTGACGGGGGGGGGGTGTAGTGTAGTGTGGTGCTTGGTGCAACATATTACTGAGCTACCTGTGTCCTCTGGAGGTCGATCCAAACAAAGGGGACCACCAGAGGACCAGGTAGCAGGTATATTAGACGCTGTTATCATAACAGCGTCTAATATACCTGTTAGGGGTTAAAAAAAATCACATCTCCAGCCTGCCAGTGAACGATCGCCGCTGGCAGGCTGGAGATCCACTTTCTTACCTTCCGTTCCTGTGAGCGCGCGCGCCTGTGTGCGCGCGTTCACAGGAAATCTCGGCCATGGCGAGAGGACGCGTATATGCGTCCACTCGGAATGAATCAACCACCTCCAGGACGCGTCTGTGCGTACAGCGGTCCGGAGGTGGTTAAATAGGGGGGCTAGCCCCCCCACATGCAATTTTCTGGTAAAATTTGATGCAGACTAATAGGCCTTCGTTAGATCCGGTAAGATCAAGTGGTTACAACGTTAGATCTCATATAATTACAGAGATATTAAGGATATTTGGTATTACATCAGGGGGGGCTAGCCCCCCCACATGCAATTTTCTGGTAAAATTTGATGCAGACTAATAGGCCTTCGTTAGATCCAGTAAGATCAAGTGGTTTCAACGTTAGAACTCATATAATTACAGAGATATTATGGATATTTGGTATTACGTCAGGGGGGCTAGCCCCCCCACATGCAATTTTCTGGTAAAATTTGATGCAGACTAATAGGCCTTCGTTAGATCCGGTGAGATCAAGTGGTTTCAACGTTAGATCTCATATAATTACAGAGATATTTCACATAAAAACACAGGTATTAGGTAGTATTAAATAGGGGGGCTAGCCCCCCCACATGCAATTTTCTGGTAAAATTTGATGCAGACTAATAGGCCTTCGTTAGATACGGTAAGATCACGTGGTTTCAACGTTAGATCTCATATAATTACAGAGATATTATGGATATTTGGAATTACATAAGGGGGAGCTAGCCCCCCTATTTAATACTTCCTAATATCTGTGTTTTCATTTGAAAAATCTCTGTAATTAAATGAGATCTAACGTTGAAACCACTTGATCTTACCGGATCTAACGAAGGCCTATAAGTCTGCATCAAATTTTACCAGAAAATTGCATGTGGGGGGGCTAGCCCCCCTGACGTAATACCAAATATCCATAATATCTCTGTAATTATATGTGATCTAACGTTGTAACCACTTGATCTTACCGGATCTAACGAAGGCCTATTAGTCTGCATCAAATTTTACCAGAAAATTGCATGTGGGGGGGTTTGCCCCTTATTTAATACTACCTAATATCTGAATTTTTATGTGAAATATCTCTGTAATTATATGAGATCTAACAATGAAACCACTTGATCTTACCGGATCTAACGAAGGCCTATTAGTCTGCATCAAATTTTACCAGAAAATTGCATGTGGGAGGGCTAGCCCCCCCTGACGTAATACCAAATATCTATAATATCTCTGTAATTATATGAGATCTAACGTTGAAACCACTTGATCTTACCGGATCTAACGAAGGCCTATTAGTCTGCATCAAATTTTATCAGAAAATTGCATGTGGGGGGGCTAGCCCCCCTATTTAATACTACCTAATATCTGTGTTTTATGTGAAATATCTCTGTAATTATATGAGATATAACGTTGAAACCACTTGATCTTAGCCGGATCTAACGAAGGCCTATTAGTCTGCATCAAATTTTATCAGAAAATTGCATGTGGGGGGGCTAGCCCCCCTATTTAATACTACCTAATATCAGCGTTTTTATGTAAAATATCTCTGTAATTAAATGAGATCTAACGTTGAAACCACTTGATCTTACCGGATCTAACGAAGGCCTATTAGTCTGCATCAAATTTTAACAGAAAATTGCATGTGGGGGGGCTAGCCCTCCCTGACGTAATACCAAATATCCATAATATCTCTGTAATTATATGAGATCTAACGTTGTAACCACTCGATCTTACCGGATCTAACGAAGGCCTATTAGTCTGCATCAAATTTTACCAGAAAATTGCATGTGGGGGGGCTAGCCCCCCCTGACGTAATACCAAATATCCATAATATCTCTGTAATTATATGAGATCTAACGTTAAAACCACTTGATCTTACCGAATCTAACGAAGGCCTATTAGTCTGCATCAAATTTTACCAGAAAATTGCATGTGGGGGGGCTAGCCCCCCCCTGACGTAATACCAAATATCCATAATATCTCTGTAATTATATGAGATCTAACGTTGAAACCACTTGATCTTACCGGATCTAACGAAGGCCTATTAGTCTGCATCAAATTTTACCAGAAAATTGCACGTGGGGGGGTTAGCCCCCCTATTTAATACTACCTAATATCTGTATTTTTATGTGAAATATCTCTGTAATTATATGAGATCTAACGTTGAAACCACTTGATCTTACCGGATCTAACAAAGGCCTATTAGTCTGCCTCAAATTTTACCAGAAAATTGCATGTGGGGGGGCTAGCCCCCCCTGACGTAATACAAAATATCCATAATATCTCTGTAATTATATGAGATCTAACGTTGAAACCACTTGATCTTACCGGATCTAACGAAGGCCTATTAGCCTGAATCAAATTTTACCAGTAAATTGTATGAGGGGGGGATAGCCCCCTTATTTAATACTACCTAATATCTGTGTTTTTATGTGAATTATCTCTGTAATTAAATGAGATCTAACGTTGAATCCACTTGATCTTACCGGATCTAACGAAGGCCTATTAGTCTGCATCAAATTTTACCAGAAAATTGCATGTGGGGGGGCTAGCCCCCCCTGACGTAATACCAAATATCCATAATATCTCTGTAATTATATGAGATCTAACGTTGAAACCACTTGATATTACCGGATCTAAAAAAGGCCTATTAGTCTGCATCAAATTTTACCAGAAAATTGCATGTGGGGGGGGCTAACCCCCCTATTTAATACTACCTAATATCTGTGTTTTATGTGAAATATCTCTGTAATTAAATAAGATCTAACGTTGAAATCACTTGATCTTACCGGATCTAACGAAGGCCTATTACTCTGCATCAAATTTTACCTGAAAATTGCATATGGGGGGGCTAGCCCCCCTCATTAATCACTTAATAAGTCTGTAATTATGTTAGATCTAACAAAACAACTAGTTGATCATACCTGATCTAACAAATATCTTCCAAAATAGCTAATTTTTGGGTAAATTTTTTGATAAGGGGGGGCTGATGACGGGTTAGCCCCCCCTGCAAATAACTGTTAATATCTCTACTTCTGTATGAGATCTAACGCAAACAACAATTGATCTAACCTGATCTAACAAAGATCTAACCAATTGCATATGTTTTGTTCAAAAATTTTGATATGGGGGGCTAACACGGCTGAGGTCTATAAGTCTGCATCAAATTTTACCAGAAAATTGCATGTGGGAGGGCTAGCCCCCCCTGACGTAATACCAAATATCCATAATATCTCTGTAATTATATGTGATCTAACGTTGTAACCACTTGATCTTACCGGATCTAACGAAGGCCTATTAGTCTGCATCAAATTTTACCAGAAAATTGCATGTGTGGAGGTTTGCCCCTTATTTAATACTACCTAATATCTGTATTTTTATGTGAAATATCTCTGTAATTATATGAGATCTAACGTTGAAACCACTTGATCTTACCGGATCTAACGAAGGCCTATTAGTCTGCATCAAATTTTATCAGAAAATTGCATGTGGGGGGGCTAGCCCCCCTATTTAATACTACCTAATATCTGTGTTTTATGTGAAATATCTCTGTAATTATATGAGATATAACGTTGAAACCACTTGATCTTAGCCGAATCTAACGAAGGCCTATTAGTCTGCATCAAATTTTATCAGAAAATTGCATGGTGGGGGCGATAGCCCCACTATTTAATACTACCTAATATCTGCGTTTTTATGTGAAATATCTCTGTAATTAAATGAGATCTAACGTTGAAACCACTTGATCTTACCGGATCTAACGAAGGCCTATTAGTCTGCATCAAATTTTACCAGAAAATTGCATGTGGGGGGGCTAGCCCTCCCTGACGTAATACCAAATATCCATAATATCTGTGTAATTATATGAGATCTAACGTTGTAACAACTTGATCTTACCGGATCTAACGAAGGCCTATTAGTCTGCATCAAATTTTACCAGAAAATTGCATGTGGGGGTGCTAGCCCCCCTGACGTAATACCAAATATCCATAATATCTCTGTAATTATATGAGATCTAACGTTGAAACCACTTGATCTTACCGGATCTAACGAAGGCCTATTAGTCTGCATCAAATTTTACCAGAAAATTGCATGTGGGGGGGCTAGCCCCCCTGACGTAATACGAAATATCTATAATATCTCTGTAATTTTTTGAGATCTAACGTTGTAACCACTCGATCTTACCAGATCTAACGAAGACCTATTAGTCTGCATCAAATTTTACCAGAAAATTGCACGTAGGGGGGGTTAGCCCCCCTATTTAATACTACCTAATATCTGTATTTTTATGTGAAATATCTCTGTAATTATATAAGATCTAACGTTGAAACCACTTGATCTTACTGGATCTAACAAAGGCCTATTAGTCTCCCTCAAATTTTACCAGAAAATTGCATGTGGGGGGGCTAGTCCCCCCTGACGTAATACCAAATATCCATAATATCTCTGTAATTATATCAGATCTAACGTTGAAACCACTTGATCTTACAGGATCTAATGAAGGCCTATTAGCCTGAATCAAACTTTACCAGAAAATTGCATGTGGGTGGGCTAGCCCCTCTATTTAATACTACCTAATATCTGTGTTTTTATGTGAAATATCTCTGTAATTAAATGAGATCTAACGTTGAAACCACTTGATCTTACCGGATCTAACAAAGGCCTAGTAGTCTGCATCAAATTTTACCAGAAAATTGCATGTGGGTGGGCTAGCTAGCCCCCCCTGACGTAATACCAAATATCCATAATATGTCTGTAATTATATGAGATCTAACGTTGAAACCACTTAATCTTACCGGATCTAACGAAGGCCTATTAGCCTGAATCAAATTTTTCCATTAAATTGTATGAGGGGGGGATAGCCCCCCTATTTAATACTACCTAATATCTGTGTTTTTATGTGAATTATCTCTGTAATTAAATGAGATCTAACGTTGAAACCACTTGATCTTACCGGATCTAACAAAGGCCTAGTAGTCTGCATCAAATTTTACCAGAAAATTGCATGTGGGTGGGCTAGCTAGCCCCCCCTGACGTAATACCAAATATCCATAATATGTCTGTAATTATATGAGATCTAACATTGAAACCACTTAATCTTACCGGATCTAACGAAGGCCTATTAGCCTGAATCAAATTTTTCCATTAAATTGTATGAGGGGGGGATAGCCCCCCTATTTAATACTACCTAATATCTGTGTTTTTATGTGAATTATCTCTGTAATTAAATGAGATCTAACGTTGAAACCACTTGATCTTACCGGATCTAACGAAGACCTCTTAGTCTGCATCAAATTTTATCAGAAAATTGCATGTGGGGGGGCTAGCCCCCCTATTTAATACTACCTAATATCTGCGTTTTTATGTGAAATATCTCTGTAATTAAATGAGATCTAACGTTGTAACCACTTGATCTTACCAGATCTAACGAAGGCCTATTAGTCTGCATCAAATTTTACCAGAAAATTGCACGTGGGGGGGTTAGCCCCCCTATTTAATAATACCTAATATCTGTATTTTTATGTGAAATATCTCTGTAATTATATGAGATCTAACGTTGAAACCACTTGATCATACCGGATCTAACAAAGGCCTATTAGTCTGCCTCAAATTTTACCAGAAAATTGCATGTGGGGGGGCTAGCCCCCCCTGACGTAATACCAAATATCCATAATATCTCTGTAATTATATGAGATCTAACGTTGAAACCACTTGATCTTACAGGATCTAATGAAGGCCTATTAGCCTGAATCAAATTTTACCAGAAAATTGCATGTGGGGGGGCTAGCCCCCCTATTTAATACTACCTAATATCTGTGTTTTTATGTGAAATATCTCTGTAATTAAATGAGATCTAACGTGGAAACCACTTGATCTTACCGGATCTAACGAAGACCTATTAGTCTCCATCAAATTTTACCAGAAAATTGCATGTGGGGGGGGCTAGCCCCCCCTGATGTAATACCAAATATCCATAATATCTCTGTAATTATATGAGATCTAACGTTGAAACCACTTGATCTTACCGGATCTAATGAAGGCCTATTAGCCTGAATCAAATTTTACCAGAAAATTCCATGTGGGTGGGGGGGGGGCTAGCCCCCCTATTTAATACTACCTAATATCTGTGTTTTTATGTGAAATATCTCTGTAATTAAATGAGATCTAACGTTGAAACCACTTGATCATACAGGATCTAACGAAGGCCTATTAGTCTGCATCAAATTTTACCAGAAAATTGCATGTGGGGGGGCTAGCCCCCCCTGACGAAATACCAAATATCCATAATATCTCTGTAATTTTATGAGATCTAACGTTGAAACCACTTGATCTTACCGGATCTAACGAAGGCCTATTAGTCTGCATCAAATTTTACCAGAAAATTGCATGTGGGGGGGCTAGCCCCCCCTGACGTAATACGAAATATCTATAATATCTCTGTAATTATTTGAGATCTAACGTTGTAACCACTTGATCTTACCAGATCTAACGAAGGCCTATCAGTCTGCATCAAATTTTACCAGAAAATTGCACGTGGGGGGGTTAGCCCCCCTATTTAATAATACCTAATATCTGTATTTTTATGTGAAATATCTCTGTAATTATATGAGATCTAACGTTGAAACCACTTGATCTTACCGGATCTAACAAAGGCCTATTAGTGTGCCTCAAATTTTACCAGAAAATTGCATGTGGGGGGGCTAGCCCCCCCCTGACGTAATAGCAAATATCCATAATATCTCTGTAATTATATGAGATCTAACGTTGAAACCACTTAATCTTACCGGATCTAACGAAGGCCTATTAGCCTGAATCAAATTTTACCAGTAAATTGTATGAGGGGGGGATAGCCCCCCTATGTAATACTACCTAATATCTGTGTTTTTATGTGAATTATCTCTGTAATTAAATGAGATCTAACGTTGAAACCACTTGATATTACCGGATCTAACGAAGACCTATTAGTCTGCATCAAATTTTATCAGAAAATTGCATGTGGGAGGGCTAGCCCCCCTATTTAATACTACCTAATATCTGCGTTTTTATGTGAAATATCTCTGTAATTAAATGAGATCTAACGTTGAAACCACTTGATCTTACCGGATCTAACGAAGGCCAATTAGTCTGCATCAAATTTTACCAGAAAATTGCATGTGGGGGGGCTAGCCCCCCCTGACGTAATACCAAATATCCATAATATCTCTGTAATTATATGAGATCTAACGTTGAAACCACTTGATCTTACCGGATCTAACAAAGGCCTATTAGTCTGCATCAAATTTTACCAGAAAATTGCATGTGGGGGGGCTAGCCCCCCCCTGACGTAATACCAAATATCCATAATATCTCTGTAATTATATGAGATCTAACGTTGAAACCACTTGATCTTACCGGATCTAACGAAGGCCTATTAGTCTGCATCAAATTTTACCAGAAAATTGCATGTGGGGGGGCTAGCCCCCCCTGACGTATTACAAAATATCTATAATATCTCTGTAATTATTTGAGATCTAACGTTGTAACCACTTGATCTTACCAGATCTAACGAAGGCCTATTAGTCTGCATCAAATTTTACCAGAAAATTGCACGTGGGGGGGTTAGCCCCCCTATTTAATACTACCTAATATCTGTATTTTTATGTGAAATATCTCTGTAATTATATGAGATCTAGCGTTGAAACCACTTGATCTTACCGGATCTAACAAAGGCCTATTAGTCTGCCTCAAATTTTACCAGAAAATTGCATGTGGGGGGGCTAGCCCCCCCTGACAAAATACCAAATATCCATAATATCTCTGTAATTATATGAGATCTAACGTTGAAACCACTTGATCTTACAGGATATAATGAAGGCCTATTAGCCTGAATAAAATTTTACCAGAAAATTGCATGTGGGGGGGCTAGCCCCCCTATTTAATACTACCTAATATCTCTGTTTTTATGTGAAATATCTCTGTAATTAAATGAGATCTAACGTTGAAACCACTTGATCTTACCGGATCTAACGAAGGCCTATTAGTCTGCATCAAATTTTACCAGAAAATTGCATGTGTGGGGGCTAGCCCCCCCTGACAAAATACCAAATATCCATAATATCTCTGTAATTATATGAGATCTAACGTTGAAACCACTTGATCTTACAGGATCTAATGAAGGCCTATTAGCCTGAATCAAATTTTACCAGAAAATTGCATGTGGGGGGGCTAGCCCCCCTATTTAATACTACCTAATATCTCTGTTTTTATGTGAAATATCTCTGTAATTAAATGAGATCTAACGTTGAAACCACTTGATCTTACCGGATCTAACGAAGGCCTATTAGTCTGCATCAAATTTTACCAGAAAATTGCATGTGGGGGGGCTAGCCCCCCCCTGACGTAATACCAAATATCCATAATATCTCTGTAATTATATGAGATCTAACGTTGAAACCACTTGATCTTACCGGATCTAACGAAGGCCTATTAGCCTGAATCAAATTTTACCAGTAAATTGTATGAGGGGGGGATAGCCCCCCTATTTAATACTACCTAATATCTGTGTTTTTATGTGAATTATCTCTGTAATTAAATGAGATCTAACGTTGAAACCACTTGATCTTACCGGATCTAACGAAGGCCTATTAGTCTGCATCAAATTTTACCAGAAAATTGCATGTGGGGAGGCTAGCCCCCCCTGACGTAATACCAAATATCCATAATATCTCTGTAATTATATGAGATCTAACGTTGAAACCACTTGATCTTACCGGATCTAACAAAGGCCTATTAGTCTGCATCAAATTTTACCAGAAAATTGCATGTGGGGGGGCTAACCCCCCTATTTAATACTGCCTAATATCTGTGTTTTTATGTGAAATATCTCTGTAATTAAATGAGATCTAACGTTGAAACCACTTGATCTTACCGGATCTAACGAAGGCCTATTACTCTGCATCAAATTTTACCTGAAAATTGCATGTGGGGTGGCTAGCCCCCCTCATTAATCACTTAATAAGTCTGTAATTATGTTAGATCTAACAAAACAACTAGTTGATCATACCTGATCTAACAAATATCTTCCAAAATAGCTAATTTTTAGGTAAATTTTTTGATAAGGGGGGGCTGATGACGGGTTAGCCCCCCCTGCAAAAATCTGTTAATATCTCTACTTCTGTATGAGATCTAACGCAAACAACAATTGATCTAACCTGATCTAACAAAGATCTAACCAATTGCATATGTTTTGTTCAAAAATTTTGATATGGGGGGGCTAACACGGCTGAGGTCTGTTGGTCTGGTCTAAGGTCTGATATGGAGTTCTGGAAGTCTAATGGGGGCCATGATTGGGGTTCTGGAAGTTTACTGGGGTCTGGAGGTCTAATGGGGGTCTGGAAGTCTAATGGGCATCTCATATAAGAGGTCTAATTAGGGTCTGATATGGGGGTCTGAAGGTATAATGGGGTCTAATATGGGGGTCTGGAGGTCTAATGGGAGTGTGGAGGTCTGGTCTGAGGTCAAATGGGGGTGTGGAGGTCTGGTCTGAGGTCTAATGGGGGTATGGAAGTTTGGTCGGAGGTCTGATATGGGGGTCTGATATAGGGGTTTGGAGGTCTAATGGAGGTCTGAGATGTCTAATGGGGGTCTGAGACGTCAAATTGGGGTCTGTTCTGAGGTCTGATATGGGGGGAGTCTGGAGGTCTGATATTGGGAGGTCTGACATGGAGGTCTAATGGGGGTCTGATCTGAGGTCTGATATTTGGGGTCTGACATGGAGGTCTAATGGAGGTCTTATCTGAGGTCTGATATTGGGGGGGTCTGACATAGAGGTCTAATGGGGGTCTGATCTGAGGTCTGATGTGGGGTCGGACAGAGGTCTAAAGAAACTATCTGTGTGGTATCAGTATTTTCAGGGAACTGTTTCTGCAGGATAGTATTGGGTGGCACATCAGACACAGTATTGGGGGTGGCAGGATGGGGTGTTGAGAAGGTGGGTAGGATGATGGAAAAGTAGGAAACTAAGATATCTGTTTGTCAAACTCTGCAGAGAGAAGAGATGGCTGAAAGAAATCATCATGATGGTCTGGTCTGAAAGGAAAAGATGAGGAAAGAGAATATCTACAGAGGAGACTTCACTGGATCTACTATCAGAGGAGACGTCACTGAATGTAAGAGGTATGTGGCGGTATATTACCCTGTATGTTCTGTAGCGCTGTATATATTGTTTTCCAAGTATGTCTTTAAAGGGGTTGTTCACTTTCTTTTTTGTACGAGCGCTACCTTCTCTGCTCTGTTTACATGCTCATCACTGAAAATGCTGCGGTGAGCTGGTGAACAGAGCAGAGAAAGCAGCTCTCATATGAGCGCTGCCTTCTGTTCAAACAGCTGATCGGCGGGGTGCTAGGTGTCAGACCCCCACCGATCTGATAGTGATGACCTCTCCTGAGGATAGGTCATCAGTAGTAAAAAGAGGACAACCCCTTTAAACAGTAGGACTGGAGGAAATGAGTTAGGTTGAGAATTTGGCATGAGGGGGACGTTTCAATTTTTGCCTCAGGCAACAGAAAGGCTAGGTGCACCCCTGCTCCACCTGGCGACAAAGCACTGAGGGAGGGGGGTGGGCCCAAGCTGAACCCAGGGCCCATGAGCCTTTAGCTACGCCCCTGCCCATAGCTATGTACAGTATGTCAGTGTCATCATTTACTATTGCTTTCATTGCATTCCAGAGCTTGGGAAGGGGAGAGAGAAGGGGTTATATACCAACTTGGATGTCAATTGGAGCAACTTCAGTTCAGCCCCAACTACAGTTCAGCTGACATGCAGTTATCTTAGCTTAGCAAAGCAGGCAGAAGCAGGAGCTCGCTCCGCTCATGTAATCCTGGCATAGTACACGGGTACAGGATACCTATGTGCTATGCCAGGAGTTAGTAAACCTCTGGGGGGCACGGGCAGAAGCAGCAATATGCGCTCCTGCCCACTGCTGCTGCGACCCCATTCATAAAGTGTGTACAGTGCAGCCCATACTCCGTACACGACTGAGCAGTCAGCGGTGGACAGAAATGTCAGCTTTAAGCGCACAGGGAATGGTGAGCTTTCAAGTGGGGGTTAAGGAGAAGGAAACTGTATTAAAAAACAAAATCAATGGGACATCTTTTTAAAATTTTACTCAAAGGTTTAGTTACTCTTTACATTTTATTGCAGACAAATCATACAGTCATCAGGCAAGAGTTCGGTTTTTTACCATAAGTGACATAAGACGACAAGGAATGTGAGTAGTGATAAAACGAGAAGGTGAAGTGTGAACACATGAATAGTCAATGAGACAACCAGGCAGTATAGGAAGAAACAGTAAAGGCTCAGCCTAACCAAGTTCATAACTGTGGAGTAGCAGAGGTGAGTTTGTATCTGTGGAACCAAGGAGTGGTACATTTGTGTTTGTAACCATGGAGTAGTAGAGTCCAGAAGTAGAGCACAGAGGCACAGTTGTGAAACACAGGGGCAAAATGTGAACTGAAACCAGAAACATGACAGCAGGATGTGCACTGACCCACTTGTTTCTATAGCCTTGGAGTGCTATTCAAATCCTATTTCCAACAAAATGACGTGACCTAGTACGGTATGTAGGAAAGAGTAATCACCAGGAGAGTAGTTCAGTGACCAAATGTAGTAGACAAGGGAAATAGTAAAGTACAGTTCTCGGCTATTTCCACCAGGTCCCTCAGAGATGAATGGGACAGCAGTACACATTCTCAGTTAATTTTGGGGGGCCCAGCAAGGTATGGGCCTGGGGCACCCGTTATTGTGATCAGTGGAGTCCCAGAGGTAATAGTTATCCTCTAGATAGGAGATAATTTAAACTTACTCCTTTAAACCTATTCTAGTGACTGAGACTAAACTGCAATACTAGACACAGCTCATAGATAGACATGTCTTTTTTTTTTTAAGCAGATCCTGTTTATCCAATCCAGGACAACGGCTTTGAAAGTGGTTGTGCCATAAACGGCTTTTCACTCTAAAGTTTATTTTCATCAAAAGCTAATTGCAATGATTCCTGGGAGATGCAGGTGCTTGATGAGCCACCGTGGAATAACTCCTTTGAAAAAAGTTTAAGTTATCCTTGGCATTTGTAAGATCATGAGTTCTTAGAAAGAAGAATGATTTTCCTAACCCCTCTCCTATGTAAAAAGCATATTAGTCTCACTGTCTCAGGAGGTTCTTGCCTGGTAAGATAAGGAGAAAAGCAGGAACTGCAGTGTTTACTGCTGATAGTAAGTATACAGGAACATAGTGCATAGTGCATAGCACATTATTTTTTAGTAAGCTCTGTTACACTTTTAGGGAAGAACTAGGGTTAGGAGCAATAGGCTGAGAAAGGGAGACCAGAGGCAGGCTGAGAAGCCTGCCTTTGCTTCATACAGTAATCCAGCATCCTTACTGTTCAGTAGAATCAAAAAGGTGGATTCTCCTTAGTAAGGCCTCATGCACACGACCGTTGTGTGCATCCGTGGCCGTTGTTCCGTTTTCCGTGATTTTCTGCGGACCCATTGACTTTCAATGGGTCCGTTGAAAACTCGGAAAATGCACCGTTGTTCATCCGCGGCCGTGATCCGTGTTTCCTGTCCGTCAAAAAAATATGACCTGTCCTATTTTTTTGATGGACAACGGTTCACGGACCCATTCAGGGGAGGGAGGGGGGCCCACTGGCAACCAATGAATGTACAGTAATACAGGGGAGGAAGGGGGGGCCGCACTGGCCACCAATGAATGTACAGTAATACAGGGGAGGGAGGGGGGCCCACTGGCCACCAATGAATGTACAGTAATACAGGGGAGGGAGGGGGGGCCGCACTGGCCACCAATGAATTTAAAACTGGGGAGGGAGAAGGGTGCGCCCCCTCCTGCCTGGCAGCACCTGATCTCTTACAGGGGGCTATGATACGCACCTGAGGGGTTAATTGTGCGGATCACAGCCCCTGTAAGAGATCGGGTGCTGCCAGGCAGCAGGGGGCAGTCATGTACACAGTTCGTAGTATATTCTAACTTGAAGCGTCCCCATCACTATGGGAACGCCTCTGTGTTAGAATATACTGTCGGATATGAGTTTTCACGATCTAACTCAAATCCGATGGTATATTCTAACATAGAGGCGTTAAAATATACCATCGGATTGGAGAAAACTCCGGTCTGATGGTATAATAGGGACTCCTGACTTTACATTAAAAGTCAATGGGGGACGGATCCGTTTGCAATTGCACCATATTGTGTCAACGTCAAACGGATCCGTCCCCATTGACTTGCATTGTAAGTCAGGACGGACTTTTTCCTTCATGTCCGTGGATCCTCCAAAAATCAAGGAAGACACACGTAAGAAAAAACGGACACGGATCACGGACCTACGGACCCCGTTTTTGCGGACCGCAAAAAAAAACGGTCGTGTGCATTAGGCCTAACCCTCAGAGAGTTTCTAAGGAGAGGCCTTACATACTGTTTTCCAATAAAAAATAAACATGTTTCCCTGATTAAGTGTATTACCAAAACACACTCGCTGTCCCTACACATTAAAACATTTTTATGACAGTTTCACTTTAAGACTCATGTTACAGGTATACTGCATATCTCTAGTGGAAACAATAAGACAAAAAAATATAATCTGTCCATTGTTTGTTTCTCTATAGCATTCTAAAGTTAGATTTTTTTAAAACATTGCAATACAGTAATTTCACTAACTGCAAAAAGGCTTTATTATTTATTAGGATGTCAAAGGGAGTTATTATGATTGTTGCTGTTGGTCAGTCGCTGCTCTAAACTGATCAACATCACTGGGAGCGTTCTCAGCTATGATAACTGGCTGAGAATCAGAAGCTCGCAACGCTCATTGACTTCTTATGCCATCCTTCGGTGTTCATTGTAGTGCCCGTCATTTTAACAGGACAAAGAGCAATGCAATCAGATATGACCGAATCTGCAATGGAGGTTCTTGGCAAACACAAATGTGTACACAGACCTAGATCCATATTCTAAATTCAGTAACAACACATCTGGAACCCAAATTTAAGACTAAACATTAAAACCATCTTACCATCACCATGTAAAATGTAACAGTAACTTATAAAAAGGAAAAGACAAGTCACTTACTGCTGTCTTGCAATGAACACTAAATATTTCTCACATTGTATCTAATTACTATCCTTCTGTCATCAAGTATATACATTCTTCATTTGGCTGTGAACCACAAACTCTTTTCACTTTCAGATGAGGGATTTTTATTCACATAAAACCTGTCCTAATATTTCCCCTCTTTTTTTTAATCAAAAATAGGAAGAAGGGTATTTGGATTGAAGGCCAGATTAGAATACGGGTGTCTTCACATGTAGCGAAAAGTCTACATCTTAAATAGTTCCCCATGTATTTCCGCTGCGGAAAACCCAATTTATCCAATGATTTCAATGGGAAATCATAAGCTAAGCTGCAATGAAATCTGCATTGAAATAACGTTCTATTTTTTGTGCGGGACTGCGACATGGATTCATGGATGCAGACAGCACACTGTGTTCTGTCCTCATGTTTTGCGGCTCAATTGAAAGGAATCTACAAAAATGTGTGTCGGAGGCGGAAAAAAAATATAGTTGTGTGCACAGGGCCTTATACTTAAAGTCCCTCTGTACATTAAAAAAACTTTTGATACATCATAGTGACATTGCAAATGTTTTGACTGGAGTGCTGAGACCCCTGCCTATCCTTTAACCCCTTCCCGACTGCCATACGGCTATATACGTGCTATTTGCACATACCCCGTGCAGATAGCACGTGTATAAACATCATGGCAGTTCTTTAATCCAAACGCTGCAAAACGCTTGCATTAAAGCTTCTGCCCCAGCCCTGTTGCTGTCACGGACAGTGCAGAGTGCAGTAGTGCTGGCAAGGTACCAATCAGAGAGGTCCATTGCCGGCAATTGATCCGATTGGTTAGTCTGTGCAAACTAACCAATCGGATCGCGGCAGTGTAAAAGTGCCTGTTCCAGGCTCGGACCTGCACTCTGCAGATGGGAGCCTGAAATCATGTAGTGTGTCCTCCGTGCCCCCCTATCTGTGGGCCCCATCTGTGCACCCTGCATCTATCTGTGCCCCCCCCCCCCTCGTTGCGCCCTGCCTTCAACTTCCCCTGTGAGCCCTGCCTCTTTGCCGGCCAGACGTTCTCCCTGCCGGCATCTGTCCCCACCTGCCCCCATCCATGTATCTTGCCCCCATCCATGTATCCTGCCTCCATCCATGTAGCTGCCCTATTTGTGCCCCCTGCCCCTTATGCGGTCCCCTTGCTGTATTTGATGGCGGCGTCTCCGTTACTGAGCCACCACCATCAGCAGCGAGTGTCAGCTGTATGCTGACACTCTGCTATAACCCCTTAGATGCTGCAGCAGCGGCATTCATGGGGTTAATAGAGGGAGGGGGCTCCCTCTCTCAACCATCGGGCTGCCACGCTGCGATGGCAGCGGCCCGGTGGTTGCCATGGCAACCGGACGCTTTGCAAAGGCGTCCGGTGTTGCCACCTATCAGGAAATCTGATCATTGCAAAGTATAGTACAGCCATCATCCCCACTGGATCTTTAAGATCCAAGAGGGACTTCGGAAATAAAAATGTGAAAATAAAAAAAAGTAAAAAAATAAAAATGTAAATTAAAATAAAATTGCCTTTTCCTATATCTGATCATTTATAGGAGATTTAAAAATAAAAATAAAAATACACATATTAGGTATCACTGCGTCTGTAACGACTGGCTCTATAAATATATCACATGATCCACCCCGTCCGATAAACACCATAAAAAATAAAAACTGTGTCAAAAAAAGCCATTTTTGTCACCGTACATCATAAAAAGTGCAACTCCAAGCGATCAAAAAGGTGTATGTCCCACAAAATTGTATCAATAACACCGTTACCTCATCCCGCAAAAAATAAGCCCCTACATAAGAAAATCTCTTAAAAAATAAAAAGCTATAGCTCTTAGAACATGGACACACTAAAACATAATTTTTTTTGTTTCAAATATGCTATTATTGTGTTAAAGTGAAATAAATAAAAAAAAGTATACATATTAGGTATTGCCGCATCCGTAACAACCATCTCTATAAAAATATCACATGACCTAACTCAGATGAACACCGTAAAAAATAAAAATAAAAACAGTGCCAAAAAAGCCATTTTTTGTCACCTTACATCAAATAAATTGCAACACCAAGCGATCAAAAAGGCGTATACTCCCCAAAATAGTACCAATCAAACCGGAACCTCATGCCGCAAAAAATGATACCGTACCTAAGACAATCAGTCAAAAAATAAAAAAGCTATGACTCTCAGACTATAGAGACACTAAAACATGATTTTTTTGGTTTAAAAAATGCTATTATTGTGTAAAACTTAAATAAGAAAAAGTATGCATATTAGGTATTGCCACGTCCGTGACGATGTGCTCTATAAAAATGTCACATGACCTAACCCCTCAGGTGAACGTTGTAAAAATAAAATTAAAAAAACTGTTCCAAAACAAACCATTTTTTGTTCACCATTTTATGTTAAACATATTTTCAATAATTTATAGCAATGTTATTTTAAAATTTCTCTGTCAATATCAAATCCTGCAGTTTTCACACTGGCTACTAAGAATAATAATAGGCGCCTCTTCTTGGTCTGTACAGATCACTTTACTGCAGTTATTTGCTTATCATTACAGGCGGGATTTGAATGACACATGTTGCCTACATACACAGATAACACGGGATCTGCCATTCACAATAGGCGATTGTCAAAGCTTATTAGCTCCCTCCTGACTTCATCACATTAAAGACACCATCATGGCCACTATATGACTTGTATCTGGCATTTAGAACAACACCAGCGGAATTACAGAGTAACAGATAGTCTGGTTAGACTAAAAGTCAGAGATACAGTTGCAAGAAAAAGTATGTGAACTCTTTGGAATGATATGGATTTCTGCACAAAATGGTCATAAAATGTGATCTGATCTTCATCTAAGTCACAACAATTGACAATCACAGTCGGCTTAAACTGATAACACACAAATAATTAAATGTTACCATGTTTTTATTGAACACACCATGTAAACATTCACAGGGCAGGTGGAAAAAGTATGTGAACCCCTAGACTAATGACATCTCCAAGAGCTAATTGGAGTGAGGTGTCAGCCAACTGGAGTCCAATCAATGAGATGAGATTGGAGGTGTTAGTTACAGCTGCCCTGCCCTATAAAAAACACACACCAGTTCTGCGTTTGCTTTTTACAAGAAGCATTGCCTGATGTGAATGATGCCTCGCTTAAAAGAGCTCTCAGAAGACCTATGATTAATTGTTGACTTGCATAAAGCTGGAAAGGGTTATAAAAGTATCTCCAAAAGCCTTGCTGTTCATCAGTCCACGGTAAGACAAATTGTCTATAAATGGAGAAAGTTCAGCACTGCTGCTACTCTCCCTAGGAGTGGCCATCCTGTAAAGATGACTGCAAGAGCACAACGCAGACTTCTAAATGAGGTGAAGAAGAATCCTAGAGTGTCAGCTAAAGACTTTCAAAAGTCTTTGGCATATGCTAACATCCCTGTTAGCGAATCTACTGTACAATACATAAAAACTAAACAAGAATGGATTTCATGGGAGGATACAACAGAGGAAGCCACTGCTGTCCAAAAAAAACATTGCTGCACGTTTACAGTTTGCACAAGAGCACCTGGATGTTCCACAGCAGTACTGGCAAAATATTCTGTGAACAGATGAAACCAAAGTTGAGTTGTTTGGAAGAAACACACAACACTATGTGTGGAGAAAAAGAGGCACAGCACACCAACATCAAAACCTCATCCCAATTGTGAAGTATGGTGGTGGGGGCATCATGGTTTGGGGCTGCTTTGCTGCGTCAGGGCCTGGACGGATTGCTATCATCAAAGAAAAAATTTATTCCCAAGTTTATCAAGACATTTTGCAGGAGAACTTAAGGCCATCTGTCCACCAGCTGAAGCTCAACAGAAGAAGGGTGTTGCAACAGGAGAACGACCCAAAGTATAGAAGTAAATCAACAACAGAATGGCTTAAACAGAAGAAAATATGCCTTCTGGAGTGGCCCAGTCAGAGTCCTGACCTCAACCTGATTGAGATGCTGTGGCATGACCTCAAGAAAGCGATTCACACCAGACATCCCAAGAATATTGCTGAACTGAAACAGTTCTGTAAAGAGGAATGGTCAAGAATTACTCCTGACCATTGTGCACGTCTGATCTGCAACTACAGGAAACGTTTGGTTGAAGTTATTGCTGCCAAAGTAGGTTCAACCAGTTATTAAATCCAAGGGTTCACATACTTTTTCCATCTGTACTGTGAATGTTTACATGGTGTGTTCAATAAAAACATGGTAACATTTAATTCTTTGTGTGTTTAAGCAGACTGTGATTGTCTATTGTTGTGACTTAGATGAAGATTAGATCACATTTTATGACCAATTTGTGCAGAAATCCATATAATTTCAAAGGGTTCACATACTTTTTCTTGCAACTGTATCAAAATTCTTCTAATGCCACAGCGCAAAAAGGCACTTGATAGTGCTGCGCCTGCCACAGTGGAACTATTTTCCTCAGAGGGCGAAGTGATAGCGCTCCTCAACTTGCACAGTAAAGAGTGCATTAGAGCAGCGGAGCGCCAGCATATACCGCCATGCAGCAACCGTTTCCTGAGTGAGCAAGCGAAAACACCTCAGCGGAGCTACCATAAAGGCCATAGCACGCGTGCATTCATCAAACTTCAGCCGACTCTTAAAGTGGCTGAACGGCAAAGGCAAAATAGTCAGAGAAAGAGCGCCAACCCTCCTGCGATCCCTAGAGAGAGAAAGAGACACATGGTGGGAGGACAAAGTCCAGTGCTAGAGTGCCTGCACCGCTATCCACTGAGAGACCACGTACTGCAGCCAGTTAGTTTCCGGCCACTAGGCCCAAAGCCTGCAGCAGCGTATCAAAGCCAGCGCATCGCAAGTGAGCACAAAGCATCGCAAGTCTGCACAGAGCATCACAAGTCATCACAGAGCATCGCAAGTCAGCACAAGCATCGCATCATATCAAGAAAAAACATGTCTACCTTAAGATTGACATTTCTTCCTGCTCTTCAGAATAAGGTCAGAGTTTTCCTTTTATTTCTTATCATTGCATATAGGCTTTGGCATAAAGAGAAATTTTTTTGTGTGTTCAGAAATAAGAGACGTTAAATAAAAACAAAGGACAGTTTGTAGTACACGGACTCTAAAGCATTTAAAGTGAAAGTAATTTATTGCCTGCATTTATCGCTGTTGTATTTAAAGTGACAGTCATTTATTTCTGCATTTGTCAGTATTGCATTTAAAGTGAGAGAACTCTTAATATTCGTATTGATTGTCAATATTGCATTTAAAGTAAAATGTCTGAGCCTAGTATTACCATGCCACTGTTAGAGGATGCAAAGATAGATAGAGTAGAAGTTGAAGAGCAAGCGAACCTGTCTGAGGTAGAAGAGTTTGATATAGTATTAGTCTTGCCTCAAACAAATATAGCCCAAGCAGATGAACTAAGACGTTCATCACATAACAGAAAACCGACCCCAAAGATGCTGAAAAATTTGGAGCATGAAGCAGCACTGAAAGGAAAAAAGTCTGCCAGAATGCATGATAAATGGAAATTTTACATTAAAGACATTCGTAAAAAGCTAAAGCAAGAAAGTATAAAAGGTACCTTTAGTGATATGGTAGAAGAATCTGAATCATAGCTTATGGCAGCATATGTCAAGCTGCGGTCATTTACAAAAGTATGGTGACTTCCTGCAAGCATGCAGCAATGCCATCCCACATGTTCAAGGACTGGAAGTACTGAACGACTATCTAGAAAACCACAGGATGCTAACTAAGATACCTGAAAAAGTGGCTTCTAGATGGAATCGCTATGTGACTAAACAGTTAGATCTAGGTAATAACTTACCAAGTTTTAAAAAGTTCTTTGAGTTTGTCAATGAGGAAGCACGGATAGCATGTAATCCAGTAACATCATCTTACATCTTAAAATCCTTAGAAGAAAGGCCTGCAAGAGAGATAAGGCGTGCAAGAGCAACTAGCTTTGTAACCAACACAGCAGCTAAAGGTCCAGATACCTACGAGAGCAAGTTCAAAGTCACTACTGGGATCAGTAGAGAGACAGAACCGACAAATCTTCAGACTCCCTTCAAGTGTATGTTCTGTTGAGAGAACCACTCCATACATATGTGCAAAAATTGAAGGCGAAGTCCCCAGAAGAAAATAAAAAATTTGTACTGGATAACCAACTGTGTTTCGAATGCCTAAGAAAAGGCCATGTTACTAAGGAGTGTACGAAAAAGGCCACATGCAGCGTTTGCAAAGGAGGCCATCCTACACCACTACATGAAGAACATCCAAAGAAAGATACATCCTCAATACCTAAAGATACTGAGGAAGGAAAGAAAGTATCGGTATTCTCTTGCAGAGTGAGGGAAGGAGAAAGCAATGGCACATCAATTGTTGTACCTGTGTGCATTTCAAATCCTAAAAGGAGGAACAAGAAGGTATAAGCCTATGCGCTACTGGATGCGCAGTGACGTCACCTTCATTGATCAAGAAATCTGCAGGAAATTACAAGTGGCTACAGAACCAGTGATACTCAAACTCACCACAATGACGGGGAGAAACACATTAGTGAACAGTCAAAGGGTCAAAGGTCTGAGAGTTAGAGGACTTTATTCAAACTGCACATTAGATCTACCTCCAGCTTATACAAAAGACAATATACCTCTAGATCGAGATCGCATACCTACCTGTGAAAGAGCCAATGAATGGGAGCACCTATCTGTCATATCTCATGAAATGTCCCCGCTGAAGGAGTTTGGTGTTGGACTGTTGATAGGCTACGATTGTCCCGAAGCCTTGGTACCACGAAAGGTAATCACAGGAGGAAAGGGTGAACCCTATGCTGTTCAAACTGATCTAGGATGGGGTGTTGCTGGAGGAAAACAGCAGATTGCAAACTCAAGATCCTTGAATCCGACTTTGCAGATATAAGTTCTAAAGAAAATAGTGTATCTCAGGAAGACAGAAAGTTCGTACACACTCTAGAAGAAAGTATTCAGCAGAATCAACAAGGTCATCTTGAAATGCCCTTACCTTTTAGAGAATGACCTCGTCTGAAAATAACAGAAATCTTGCCCTAACAAGATTAAAATGTTTGAAGAAAAAGATGTGAAAAGATCCCAAATTCAAGCAGGATTATTTGAAATTCATGGAAGGGATCCTCGAAGAAGGACATGCAGAGAAAGTTAATAACTAACCTAAAGAAGAAGAAGTGTGGTACATCCCACATCAATATGTTTACCACTATAGGAAACCAGATAAGATTAGAGTAGTATTTGATTGCTCAGCAAAGTACAGGGTGGGCCATTTATATGGATACACCTTAATAAAATGGGAATGGTTGGTGATATTAACTTCCTGTTTGTGGCACATTAGTATATGTGACGGGGGAAACTTTTCAAGATGAGTGGTGACCATGGCGTCCATTTTGAAGTCGGCCATTTTGAATCCAACTTTTGTTTTTCCAATAGGAAGAGGGTCATGTGACACATCAAACTTATTGTGAATTTCACAAGAAAAACAATGGTGTGCTTGGTTTTAATGTAACTTTATTCTTTCATGAGTTATTTACAAGTTTCTGACCACTTATAAAATGTGTTCAATGTGCTACCCATTGTGTTGGATTGTCAATGCAACCCTTTTCTCCCACTCTTCACACACTGATAGCAACACCGCAGGAAAAATGTTAGCACAGGCTTCCAGTATCCATAGTTTCAGGTGCTGCACATCTCGTATCATCTGAAGGCAATAGTTTATGCTGTGAAGATACGAGATGTGCAGCACCTGAAACTACGGATACTGGAAGCCTGCTATCAGTGTGTGAAGAGTGGGAGAAGAGGGTTGCATTGACAATCCAACACAATGGGCAGCACATTGAACATTTTATAAGTGGTCAGAAACTTGTAAATAACTCATGAAAGAATAAAGTTACGTTAAAACCAAGCACAACATTGTTTTTCTTGTGAAATTCCCAATAAGTTTTATGTGTCACATGACCCTCTTCCTATTAAAAAAACAAAAGTTGGATTCAAAATGGCCGACTTCAAAATGGCCGCCATGGTCACCACCCATCTTGAAAAGTTTCCCCCCTCACATATACTAATGTGCCATAAACAGGAAGTTAATATCACCAACCATTCCCATTTTATTAAGGTGTATCCATATAAATGGCCCACCCTGTACAATGGTGTTGCATTGAATGATCATCTACTAAAAGGACCAGATCTTACAAACGCTCTGCCTGGAGTACTCTGTAGATTCAGAAAGTATCCCATAGCGGTCATGTGTGATGTTGAAAAGATGTTCCACCAATTTCATGTGAAAAATGAAGATAGAGACTTCCTGAGGTTTCTATGGTGGGAGGACGGAGATACAGATACAGATCCAGCAGAATACAGAATAAAAGTAATCAACAACAAAAGAATCACAGGTGGCACTGCTGATATGTATTCACACTGGTGCGTGCCTGCGCAAGCCTCTCGATACCTCCAAACAAAAACCAGCAAGGTGGTGCACAATCCAAAAGATAAAGTCATTAAATCTTGCAAAAATGAGATGAAGAAAGAATAGGCAGCACTCACCAATGGTTCATTTGCTTCTTTTATTTCAAGCAGCCAAGTACTTTATGCGGCAGGGTAGCAGATAGCCATGTTCACATACCAGTGGCGACGGCCGTTTCGCACACGAGTGATCGCGCTTCCTCAGGCCACTACAAATGCACGCCCCTACGTGCTGACCTCTTATATCCCGGCGTCAGGTTGCCATGGAAATCCATAACAATCAGGCGCCATGCACATAAGAGACCGTTAATCAACATGTTGCAACAAAGAGATACAATATTACAAAAATGCATTTAAATCATTGCGGTCATTCAGACCAAGCTGACCTGTTGCTCCTGTACAAATTATCCACTTTGCTTCTTTTTGCAGAAGGGTGCGGTGTCTGTCTCCTCCCTGAACTGGGTATGGGACAGTCTCTATCCCAGCAAACTGAAGTGCTTTCACATTCCCTTCATGTACCTTTCTCACATGGTCAATTAGTCTGGTGCAACCTTTTTCCTTCTTTATAAAATTAAAGTGTTCCCTGATCCTCTCGAATAAACATCTGATGGTCTTTCCCACATAGAAGTGGCCGCAAACACACATCAAAACATATACTACATAAGTACTCCTGCAGTTTATGAAACTAGTGATCCTTTTTGTGATGGGACTTATTTTGACAATCTTTTTTTGGCAATTATGTTCACAAAACGAACAACTGCCACATTTATAGTTACCAGTCGGCAACCTCTCCTGCAACCAATTAGTCTTTTTTTCTCCCAGAAATCTACTTCTCACAATCCTATCTTTTATTGTGTGGCTACGTCTATACGTGACTAACGGTTTATCATCCACTATGCCTCTCAGACTCCCATCTTTTTTCAGGCTATCCCAGTGATTAAATATTGCTGTGCGTATTGAGTTAGCCATTGGGCTAAATTTAAATGAAAATACACATCTCTTTTTGTTATTATTTTTATTTTCCTGTTGTCCTTTCCTACCATTCCCTCTTTTTCCTGTTAATAACTCATCTTGGGACAATTTCTCAACCTCTTTTATATTCGAATCCGATAAGTGTTCAGGATAGCCTCTCTGTAATAACCGTTCTTTTAAATGCAGTGCTTGTTTTTTATATCCTTCATCTTTGCTATTTATGCGCCTCAACCTAACAAATTGCCCATAATGCACAGATTTTTTAACGGGATAGGGATGGAAACTGTCGTGGTGTAGCAGAGAGTTGGTCGCCGTGGGCTTACGAAAGCCCTCCGTTACCAACTCTCCGCCACAAACCACGACAGACAAAAATTCCAACCGTAACCCCCCCGGCTGGCAGCGTTATAGATAATTTTCATCAGCATGTCTTACTGGAAATAAGGACTATTGCTTACCCCCAGGCACAGGAAAATATCACAAATGGGGAGAAAAGAGCCCTCGAGTGGTGGAAATCACATGATATTATTGTGAAGCCCACTGACAAGGGGGGCAACGTGGTCCTTATGACCAGGGATTATTACGTATCGGAGGCCATCAGACAGCTAAGTGATCCGCTTACCTATGACAGATTGAAACAGGATCCAGTTGCATGCATTCAGAGTGAGTTAAAACATCTAGTATCCAAGTACGTTACAATGGGCTTTCTCCCAAGTAAGTTCTTGGAGAAATTAGTACCTCCTCATCCTATGAAACCCTCATGGTATTTTATACATGAGGTGCATAAGTCACTGAGCCATCCCCCGGGCCGCCCTATTGTGGCCGGGATTGGCTCAGTGACAGAACCATTGTCCCAGTATGTTGACTGGTTATTAAGACCAATATTAAGTAGTGCCCCAGCCTACATCAGGGACACTAATGATTTCCTCCTCTCTTTGAAGCATTTTAACTGGCAGGAGGGGTATCAACTAGTGTCCCTGGATGTGGAGAGTTTGTACACACGCATACCACATACTGAAGGGGTGACAACAGTTATTGAGGTTTTACAACAAGCAGGAAAGAGCCCTCTTTATTGTGATTTTGTGCAGGAAGCTTTGTTGTTTATTCTAGAGAATAATGTCTTTAGGTTTGGAATGGACTGGTATAGACAAAAAGTCGGTACAGCAATGGGGACTCCTGTCTCATGTACTTTTGCGAACATATACCTAGCTAGACTGGAAGAAAAGTGTATTTTTAATACCAGTAATCCTTACCTACAGTACATTCAATTGTTCCTACGGTTTGTGGACAATGTTTTTATAGTTTGGTCCGGGACAGAGAACATGTGTAGAGAATTTGTGCAGCACCTCAATGATGAAAATTGTATGGCGATGAAATTCACAATAAATTTCGGGAGGTTACGGTTGGGATTTTTGGATGTGTCTGTCGTGGTTTGTGGAGGAGAGTTGGTCACGGAGGGCTATCGTGAGCCCAGGGCGACCAACTCTCTGTTACACCACGACAGTTTCCATCCATATCCCATTAAAAAATCTGTGCCTTATGGGCAATTTGTTAGGTTGAGGCGCATAAATAGCAAAGATGAAGGATATAAAAAACAAGCACTGCATTTAAAAGAACGGTTATTACAGAGAAGCTATCCTGAACACTTATTGGATTAGAATATAAAAGAGGTTGAGAAATTGTCCCAAAATGAGTTATTAACAGGAAAAAGAGGGAATGGTAGGAAAGGACAACAGGAAAATAAAAATAATAACAAAAAGAGATGTGTATTTTCATTTAAATTTAGCCCAATGGCTAACTCAATACGCACAGCAATATTTAATCACTGGGATATCCTGAAAAAAGATGGGAGTCTGAGAGGCATAGTGGATAATAAACCGTTAGTCACGTATAGACGTAGCCACACAATAAAAGATAGGATTGTGAGAAGTAGATTTCTGGGAGAAAAAAAGACTAATTGGTTGCAGGAGAGGTTGCCGACTGGTAACTATAAATGTGGCAGTTGTTCGTTTTGTGAACATAATTGCCAAAAAAAGATTGTCAAAATAAGTCCCATCACAAAAAGGATCACTAGTTTAATAAACTGCAGGAGTACTTATGTAGTATATGTTTTGATGTGTGATTGCAGCCACTTCTATGTGGGAAAGACCATCAGATGTTTATTCGAGAGGATCAGGGAACACTTTAATTCTATAAAGACGGGAAAAGGTTGCACCAGACTAATTGACCATGTGAGAAAGGTACATGGAGGGAATGTGAAAGCACTTCAGTTTGCTGGGACAGAGACTGTTCCATACCCAGTTCAGGGAGGAGACAGACACCGCACCCTTCTGCAAAAAGAAGCAAAGTGAATCATTTGTACAGGAGCAACAGGTCAGCTTGGTCTGAAAGACCGCAATGATTTAAATGCGTTTTTGTAATACTGTATCTCTTTGTTGCAACATGTTGATTAATGGTCTCTTGTGTGCACGGCGCCTGATTGTTATGGATTTCCATGGCAACCTGACGCCGGGGTATAAGAGGTCAGCACGTAGGGGCGTGCATTTGTAGTGGCCTGAGGAAGCGCGATCACTCGTACGCGAAACGGCCATCGCCACTGGTATGTGAACCTGGCTATCTGCTACCTTGCCGCATAAAGTACTTGGCTGCTTGAAATAAAAGAAGCAAATTAACCATTGGTGAGTGCTACCTATTCTTTCTTTATCTCATTTTTGCACAGAATAAAAGTACACTTGTTTGGAGCAGCATCATCTTCAGGTTGCGCCAATTATGGTATGAAGTACCTGGCCAATAAGAATGAAAAGGATTGTCCATCAGCTAAAAATTTTGGGAAGAAAAACTTTTATGTAGATGGTCTCATGAGTCTCGAGTCTACAGAATCTGCAATCAAACTAGTGAAAGAAAGCCAAGAGTTATGCACAAGAGAAAACCTACGCCTTCACAAATTCATCTCAAACAACAAAGAGGTACTGGAATCCATCAGTGACTCTGAACGTGCAGCAACAATGAAGAATGTACAGTTGTGTTCAAAATTATTCAACCCCCAATGCTGTAAAGGGTTTTAGGGAATTTAGTGTACATTTGTAATTGTGTTCAGAATGAAATCTTACAAGGACTTTTTAAAGAACCAAATGCAACTAAAATGACATCAATTGTTTTTGTAATACAGTATTAAATGTTTTTTTTGTAATTTCTTCATTGACACAATTATTCAACCCCTTAAAGACTACCACTCTTAAGAACAGAGGTTCATTCAAGTGTTTTCGATCAGGTATTGAAAACACCTGTGGATGTCAAGGAGCAGCAATCAAGCATAATAAGCACCAATTAGGCAGATTTAAAAGGACTGTGATACTCAGCTCCTTCTAGACATTTACTGGTGTGTTTACAAACATGGTGAAGTCAAGAGAATGGTCCAGGAAGACAAGAGAAGAGGTGATTTCTCTTCACAGGAAGGGCAATGGCTATAAGAAGATTGCAAAGATGTTCAACATACCAAGAGACACCATAGGAAGCAAAATTCGCAAACTCAAGGCAAAGGGCACTGTTGAAACGCTACCTGGTCGGGGCAGAAAGAAGATGCTGACTTCGACTGCTGTGCGCTACCTGAAGCGCAAAGTGGAGAAAAGTCCCCGTGTGACTGCTGAGGAACTGAAAAAAGATTTGTCAGATGTGGGTACTGAAGTTTCAGCTCAGACAATAAGGCGCACACTGCGTAATGAAGGCCTCCATGCCAGAACTCCCAGGCGCACCCCCTTGCTGTCTCCAAAGAAAAAGAAGAGTCGACTGCAGTATGCCAAAAGTTATGTGGACAAACCAGAAAAGTTTTGGGATAGTGTTCTGTGGACTGATGAAACAAAATTAGAACTGTTTGGGCCCATGGATCAACGCTATGTTTGGAGGAGGAAGAACAAGGCCTATGAAGAAAAGAACACCTTGCCTACTGTGAAGCATGGTGGGGGGTCAATCATGCTTTGGGGCTGTTTTGCTTCTACAGGTACAGGGAAGCTTCAGCGTGTGCAAGGTACCATGAATTCTCTTCAGTACCAGGAGATATTGGATGAAAATGTGATGCAGTCCGTCACAAACCTGAGGCTTGGGAGACGTTAGACCTTTCAACAGGACAATGATCCCAAGCATACCTCCAAGTCCACTAGAGCATGGTTGCAGATTAAAGGCTGGAACATTTTGAAGTGGCCATCGCAGTCACCAGACTTAAATCCGATTGAGAACCTCTGGTGGGACTTAAAGAGAGCAGTTGCAGTGCGCAAGCCTAAGAATGTGACTGAACTGGAGGCTTTTGCCCATGAAGAATGGGCGAAGATACCCGTAGATCGCTGCAAGACACTTGTGTCAAGCTATGCTTCACGTTTAAAAGCTGTTATAACTGGAAAAAGATGTTGTACTAAGTACTAAGCTTGAATGTCACTTGGGGGTTGAATAAAACTGATAATGATGTGAGCACAGAAAAGACATTTGTGGTTAATTCATTATAAATGTTATGTTATATTTGTCTGACTTACAAGTGCCTCTTTGATTTAATTGTAAACAAGATGACTGAAATGATCAAAATCAATGTCAAACTGGCCAAAACACTTAATTTCAGTGGGGGTTGAATAATTTTGAACACAACTGTAGATCTCAATTATGACCATCTTCCAGTTCAGAACGTACTTGGATTGGGATGGAATGTAGAGAACGACAAGTTCTTCTTTGAAGAAGCTATTGAAGAGAAAGATGCAACTAGAAGAACCATTCTTTCCGCAGTGGCTTCCATATTTGATCCATTGGGATTCTTGGCTGCAGTAATCCTCAGAGCAAAAAAAATACTGCAAGAATTATGCAGACAGAAGTTGGGATGGGATGAGCCCATACCAGAAAATTTGAGGCCAAGGTGGGAGAGTTGGATAAGAGACTTGCAAAACTTGAGAGAATTTCGAATACCCAGATGTTTTGTACCTCATGATTTTGGAAAGTACAAGAAAATAGAACTTCATCATTTTTCAGATGCCAGTAGTTATGGTCAGTGCTCCTACATCAGAATAATAGGAGACGAAAAGATGCACTGTGCCCTGGTTATGGAGAAGGCTAAAGTTGCACCTACCAGTATTCAGCCAATACCAAGACTTGAACTGACAGCAGCTGTTGTTTCAGCATCAGTAAGCAAGTTTCTGAGAGAAGAATTGGAATTGAAAATAGAATATTTTTGGACAGACTCACATGTTGTCCTAGGATACATAAACAACGAAGCTCGAGGATTCCATATCTTTGTCGCCAACAGAGTTGAGCAAATTTGGGAAATAAGTTACAAATCCGGAACATTGGCATCACATTGATACAAAGCATAACCCAGCAGATCATGCTTAAAGAGGCCTGAATGTAACAGAATTGAAAAATTCAAACTAATTCACCGGTCCAGAGTTCCTTTGGGAAAAGGAAATCCCACCCAGTAAACGTTACACAGAATTGTCTATGGGTGATCTAGAAGTAAAAGTTGTACAAACATTGAGCACTGCTGCCAAGTGTCAAGATGACATACTTGAAAGACTATACAGATGTTCAAAATGGAATACAGTCATAAACGTAGTAGCTCGAATTCAATGTTTGGCAAAGGGAATCAGAAAGAAGGAATTGTTGAATGTAGAAGACAGAATGAAAGCTGAAGAAACAGTCATAAGACTCATTCAACAGAGATTCTACAGTGAAGAGTTGAAGAGACTTAGTCAAGAACCTAAAAGGCTTCCAAACAACCACCCATTGTACAAGCTTAATCTTGTTCTGCAGGATGGTATACTGAAGGTGGGGTGCATTGTTACCTAGCAGAGTGAAACATCCAGCAATTCTACCCAAAAACTCTACTTTCACAAGATTCATTATTGATCACTACCACAACAAATCCTTGCTTCAAGGAAGAAGCTTTACCCAAAGCTGTTTGAGAGAAGACGGTTACTGGATTGTGAAAGGAAGCAAAGTTATAGCAAAGTATATAAGTAAATGTGTAGTCTTCAGAAAGGCACATAGACCTACAGAAGAACAAAGAATGGCAGATTTACCAGCAGATCGTGTAAACCCATCACCACCATTTCTTTATAGCAGAATGGATTGTTTTGGCCCATTCATTACCAAACAGAACTGCAAGGAGTACAAGAGATATGGACTAATATTTACATGTCTGAGTTCCAGAGGGATTCACCTGGAAATGTTAGAAGATATGTCAACTGACGCATTTATCAATGCCTTAAAATGTTTCATAGCCTTTAGAGGTACCATCAGAGAGCTTAGATATGACCAAGGATCTAATTTTGTCAGAGCAAAGAATGAATTGAAGAAAGCTCTAAAAGAGATCAATAAATAAAAAGTAACTGAGTATTTAACTCCCAACCATCTACTTCACCTTAAATCGGATTACATACAGCCACCGCCTAGCAAGTTCACCAATGAGGATTTACAGTATATGCTAAAAGGAGATGGCGAAGAGTTCAATATCTATCAGAACAGTTTTGGAATAGATGGATAAAAGAGTACTTAGCCAATCTTATGCTAAGAAGTAAATGGCAAACACCCAGAAGAAATGTCCAAGTTGGTGACATAGTGTTAGTGAAAGAAGAAGATTTACCTAGAAGTCAATTGAAATTGGCCAAAGTTCTAGAAGCTCAAAAGGATGAAGACAGATTAATAAGAAGAGTGTTGTTACAAATAGGAGAGTCAAAACTTAACAAAAAGGGAAAACTTCTCACTGCTCCACTCAAGTTGGAACGTCCTATACAGAAGTTATTTTTTCTACCTGAGAGTGATAAAAGACACTTGGAAGTTAAGAACCTGATGGAAAATTCCTCAAATTCATGTTTAAGTCCTACCACTAAGAACATACAATTATAGGTAATTTTGGAGGGAGTGTAGCTGGCAAGCTAAGACCTGTCCTAGGTTGCTAGTATAGCTTATATGTGTATACAGCTAAACCTGCCAATAGCCTTAATACAGTTCCTATGTTTATGTGTTAAAGACAAAAGCAGAGTTATTTACTGTGACATCATGTTTTGGATGTCATATAACTGTTATATTAGAAAAGTAGTGCATGCGAAACAGAGGCACGGAACGGAACCCCATGGAAGCACTCCGTAGTGCTTCCATTCCGCACCGCATCTCCGGATTTGCGGACCCATTCAAGTGAAGAGTTATTTACTGTGAAATCATTTTTTGGATGTCATATAACTGTTATATTTTGTGTTTACAGACGCAGAAAAGATAATATGCCTTTAAGATTCATTTTATAGTTTAAGGTAAGCTCAGTGACACAGCAGAAACAACGGAAAGCATAGTGTTAATCTGTTGTTGCTGGCCAGACGTCTAGACCAATCACAGCCAGCTTCTCACACAGCAAGAGTTTTCACCAATCACAGCCAGCCTCACAGACAGCCTGTCTGGGAATTCCCCCAGCTCCTGCTGCTAGAATCATTATTCACCAGATACAAGAGCTGAAGAGACATTCACTTCACTGAGAGCTGAGTTTTATGGGAACAAGACGCCAATATAGGTATTTAAAACAGTTATATAATGTTCATATTGTTAGTATTGTGTTTAGAACTGTATACTGAACTAGATATATGTGTTTACTTACAGTTCCACCAAACTACAATTGCAACCATACAATTGCAAAGTACAAATACAAATTGCAAATTGCAAGCTACAGTTGCAAACTGTGAACTACTACAAATACTATACAAACATATTGCAATCCAAATTGCATACAACCATACCAGATCATACTCAACCAATCTGCAAATAGTTACTGCTAACTGCGTACCGCCATTTTGTGATATTTTTTGAACACGTGTTTTGTACATGGACTATCTGCTGCGGAGGCGGCAGTGTTATATATGAAGAAAAGTTGAAGTTAATAAAGAAGTTATTTTCAAGCATTTGGTGTGCTCTTTAACCCCTTAGGGACGCATGACGTACCGGTACGGCATGTTTCCCGAGTCCTTAAGGACCCATGACGTACCGGTACGTCATGAGTTTAAAAGGAGATTGTGGCGCTGCTGGGGTTAATCCGAACAGGATGCTGGCTGAAATCATTCAGCCGGCATCCTGTCACAACGCCGGGGGGGGTCATATGACCCCCCCGTATCGGCGATCGCAGCAAACCGCAGGTCAATTTAGACCTGCAGTTTGCTGCATTTTATTACTGATTCTGATCCCCGCGGTCCCTGGCCGCGGGGATCAAACTTCAAAATGCCCCATATACATTTTTTTCCACCCCCTCTGCACCCCTGAATGGTTTTATGGCGGCGGGTGGTGCAGGGGGGGTGTTGCGGGCGGTGCGGGAAGCGAGATCGCGATCCCCCGCCCGCCTCCCCTTGAATAATCGTTGGTGTACAGTGGAATACCAGAGTGTCAGCGCATCTGTGATGCGATGTCAGCCGTTTAACCCTTTCCATACAGCGGTCCGTATGGACCGCTGTATGGAAAGTGTTAACAGTAAGATGCGGCTCCCTCCCTCTCCCATCGGGGGGCTGCTGTGCCATTGCAGCCCCCCGGCAGGATGGGGTGACAGAGGGAGGGAGCCCCCGTCCTTACCCTTCCCCGTCTGTGAAGTTGTGGCCACAACTGAGCAGACGGGGAAGGTTCCCATGGCAACAGGACGCCTTCTCAGGCATCCTGCTGTCCATGGTGCTGAACAGATCTGTGCTAAAGGCATAGATCTGTTCAGACAAAGTGTAAGTAAAATACAGTACAGTACAATATATATTGTACTGTACTGTATTATACAGACATTAGACCCACTGGGTCTTCAAGAAACAAGTGGGTCTGGGTCAAAAAAAAAGTTAAAAAAGTTAAAAAAGTAAATATCAAAAAGCACATTTATCACTGATTAAAAATGAAAAAAATAAAATTCCCTACACATGTTTGGTATCACCGCGTCCGTAACGACCTGATCTATAAAACAGTCATGTTACTTTACCCGAACGGTGAACGCCATAAAAAATAAAAATAAACTATGATGAAATTGAAATTTTGCCCACTTTACTTCCAAAAAAAGGTAATAAAAGTGATCAAAAAAGTCGCATTGTACGCCAAAATTGTAACAATCAAACCGTCATCTCATCCCGCAAAAATCATACCCTACCCAAGATGATCGCCCAAAAACTGAAAAAACTATTGCTCTTAGACTATGGAAATACTAAAACATGATTTTTTTTGTTTTGTGTAAAACTTACATAAAAAAAGTATAAATATTAGGTATCGCCGTGTCCGTATTGACCGGCTCTATAAAAATATCACATGAGCTAACCACTCAGATGACCACCGTAAAAAAATAAAAATAAAAACGGTGTAAAAAAAGCCATTTTTTGTCATCTTACGTCACAAAAGTGTAATAGCAAGCGATCAAAAAGTCATATGCACCCCAAAATAGTGCCAATTTAAACAGTCATCTCATTCCGCAAAAAATGAGACCCTACTTAAGATAATGGCCCAAAAACTGAAAAAACTATGGCTCTTAGGCTATGGAGACACTAAAACTTTTTTTTGTTTTAAAAATGAAATCATTGTGTAAAACTTACATAAATAAAAAACATTGTATACATATTAGGTATCATCGCGTCCGTGACAACCTGCTCTATAAAATTACCACATGATCTAACCTTTCAGATGAATGTTGTAAATAAAATAAAAAAAGGTGCCAAAAAAGCTATTTCTTGTTACCTTGCCACACAAAAACTGTAATATAGAGCAACCAAAATCATATGTACCCTAAACTAGTACCAACAAAACTGCCACCCTATCCCGTAGTTTCTAAAATGGGGTCACTTTTTTGGAGTTTCTACTCTAGGGGTGCATCAGGGGGGCTTCAAATGGGACATGGCGTCAAAAAAACCAGTCCAGCAAAATCTGCCTTACAAAAACCGTATGGCATTCCTTTCCTTCTGCGCCCTGCCGTGTGCCCGTACAGCAGTTTACGACCACATATGGGGTGTTTCTGTAAACTACAGAATCAGGGCCATAAATAATGAGTTTTGTTTGGCTGTTAACCCTTGCTTTGTAACTGGAAAAAAAAAAAATTAAAATGGAAAATCTGCCAAAAAAGTGAAATTTTGAAATTGTATCTCTATTTTCCATTAAATCTTGTGCAACACCTAAAGGGTTAACAAAATTTAAAAAATCAGTTTTGAATACCTTGAGGGGTGTAGTTTCTTAGATGGGGTCACTTTTATGGATTTTCTACTCTAGGGGTGCATCAGGGGGGCTTCAAATGGGACATGGTGTAAATAAACCAGTCCAGCAAAATCTGCCTTCCAAAAACCAAACGGCGCACCTTTCACTCTACGCCCTGCTGTGTGGCCGTACAGTAGTTTACGGCCACATATGGGGTGTTTCTGTAAACGGCAGAGTCAGGGCAATAAAGATACAGTCTTGTTTGGCTGTTAACCCTTGCTTTGTTAGTGGAAAAAAAATGGGTTAAAATGGAAAATTAGGCAAAAAAAATAAATTCTCAAATTTTATCCCCATTTGCCAATAACTCTAAAGGGTTAACGAAGTTTGTAAAATCAGTTTTGAATACCTTGAGGGGTGTAGTGTATAGAATGGGGTCATTTTTGGGTGGTTTCTATTATGTAAGCCTCCCAAAGTGACTTCAGAGCTGTAGTGGTCCCTAAAAATTGGGTTTTTGTAAATTTCTGAAAAATTTCAAGATTTGCTTCTAAACTTCTAAGCCTTGTAAAATCCCCAAAAAATAAAATATCATTCCCAAAATAATTCAAACATGAAGTAGACATATGGGGAATGTAAAGTCATCACAATTTTTGGGGGTATTACTATGTATTACAGAAGTAGAGAAACTGAAACTTTGAAATTTGCAAATTTTTCCAAATTTTTGGTAAATTAGGTATTTTTTTATGGAAAAAAAAAAAAATTGACTTCATTTTACCAGTGTCATGGAGTACAATATGTGACGAAAAAACAATCCCAGAATGGCCTGGATAAGTCAAAGCGTTTTAAAGTTATCAGCACTTAAAGCGACACTGGTCAGATTTGCAAAAAATGGCCAAGTCCTTAAGGTGAAATAGGGCTGAGTCCTTAAGGGGTTAAACCTACTGTTTCCATAGAACAGCGCTAGAGGAATTACAGAGTAACAGACAGTCTGGTTAGACTAAAAGTCAGAGATATCAAAATTCTTCTAATGCCACAGAGCAAAAGGCACTTGATAGTGCTGCGCCTGCCACACTGCTGTATGCATATTAACCCCTTAAGGTCACAGGGCGTACAGGTACGCCCTGATGTCCCGGTACTTAAGGACACAGGGCTTACCTGTGATCAGAACGGGGTGCCTGTTGAAATCATTCAGCAGGCACCCTGTGAAAATGCCTAGGGGGGTCCTGTGCCGATCGCTACAAACCGCAGGTCAATTCAGACCTGCGGTTTGTAGCGTTTATGCAAGTTTCTGATCCCTGCGGTCCGTGACCGCAGGGATCAGAAACCTCAAAGTGCCTGGATTGCGGGCAGTGCGGGAGGCGGGTGGTAGTGTGGGGGGCGGGTGCGCGATCTTCCGCCCGCCACCCGTTTATTCTCAGGATGACCGAGCGGTTGAATCAGAGTGTCAGTGCTGACACTCTGATTCAAACGGCTAACATCTGTGCAGATGTCAGCCGTTTTAACCCCTTCCATGCTGCGGTCCGTAGGGATCGCTGTATGGAAGGGGAGGGAGCTCCCTCCCTCTCCCATCGGGGGGCTGCTGTGCCTTTGCAGCCCCCGGACAGGATAGGGTCACAGAGGGAGGGAGCCCCCTCTATCCCCTTCCCTGTCTGCTCAGTTGTGGCAGACGGGGGAGATTCCCATGGCAACAGGACGCCTTCTCAGGCACCCTGCTGTCCATGGTGCTGAACAGATCTGTGCTAAAGTCAGAGATCTGTTCAGACAAAGTGTGAGTGAAATACAGTGCAGTACCCTATATAGTGTACTGTACTGTATTATACAGACATCAGACCCACTGGATCTTCAAGAACCAAGTGGGTTTGGGTAAAAAAAATGTAAAAAAAGTGAAGAAAATGTAAAAATTTAAAAAACACATTTATCCCTGATTAAAAATTAAAAAAATAAAATTCCCTACACGTTATATATCACCGCGTCCGTAACGACCTGATCTATAAAATGGTCATGTTACATTCCTCGCACGATGAACGCCATAAAAAATAAAAAATAAAAACTATGATGAAATTACTTCCCAAAAAAGGTAATAAAAGTTATCAAAAAAGTCGTATGTATGCCAAAATAGTACCATTCAAACCGTCGCCTCATCCCGCAAAAAATGAGCTCCTACATGAGACAATGGCCCAAAAAATAAAAAAAACTATGGCTCTCAGACTATGGAGACACTAAAACAAGATTTTTTGGTTTCAAAAATGATATTATTGTGTAAAACCTTAATAAATAAAAAAAAGGTACACATATTAGGTATTGCCGTGTCCGTAAGAACTTGTTATATAAAAATGTCACATGATCTAACCCCTCAGGTGAACAACGTAAAAATAAAAAATAAAAATGTTGTAAAAAAAGCCATAATTTTGTCACCTTACATCACAAAAAGTGTAATAGCAAGCGATCAAAAAGGTATATGCACCCCAAAATCATACCATTAAAACAGTCATCTCATCCTGCAAAAAATGAGACCCTAACTAAGAGAATCGCCCAAAAAATTTTAAAAAAATATGACTCTCAGACTATGGAGACACTAAAATGATTTTTTTTGTTTGAAAAATGATATTATTGTGTAAAACTTAAATAAATTTAAAAAAGTAAACATATTAGGTATCCCTGCATCCATAACAACCTTCTCTATAAAAATGGCACATGATCTAATCTGTCAGATGAACTTTGTAAATAATAAAAAATAAAAACGGTGCCAAAACAGGTATTTTTGGGCAAATTTTCAATTTTAATAAATTTTTCCCCGTAACAAAGCAAGGGTTAACAGCCAAACAAAACTCAATATTTTTTGCCCTGATTCTTTAGTTTACATAAACATCCCATATATGCTCGTAAACTGCTGTACGGGCACACGGCAGGGCGCAGAAGGAAAGGAATGCCATATGGATTTTGGAAGGCAGTTTTTGCTGGACTTGTTTTTTGACACCATGTCCCATTTGAAGCCCCCCCTGATGCACCCCTAGAGTAGAAACTCCAAAAAGTGACCCCATTTAAGAAACTACACCCCTCAAGGTATTCAAAACTGATTTTACTAACTTTGTTAACCCTTTAAGTGTTCCACAAGAGTCAATGGCAAATGGAGATGAAATTTCAGAATTTCTATTTTTTGTTACTTTGCTTCACAAAAAGTGTAATATAGAGCAACCAAAAATAATATCTACCCTAAAATAGTACCAAAAAAACTGCCACCTTATCCCGTAGTTTCCAAAATGGGGTCACGTTTTTGGAGTTTCTACTCTAGGAGTGCATCAGGGGGCTTCAAATGGGACATGATGTAAATAAACCAGTCCAGCGAAATCTGCCTTCCAAAAACCACACGGCGTTCCTTTCCCTCTACGCCCTGACATGGGGCCGTACAGTGGTGTACGACCACATATCGGGTGTTTCTGTAAACCGCATAGTCAGGGCAATAAATATAGAGTTTTGTTTGGCTGTTAACCCTTGCTTTGTTAGTGGAAAAAATTGATTAAAATGGAAAATTTGGCAAAAAATTTAAATTCTGAAATTTCATCTCCATTTGCCATCAACTTTTGGGGAACACTTAAAGGGTTAATGTTTGTAAAATCAGTTTTGAATACCTTGAGGGGTGTAGTTTCTAGAATGGGGTCACTTTTGGGTGGTTTCTATTATGTAAGCCTCACAAAGTGACTTCAGACCTGAACTGGTCCCTAAAAAGTGGGTTTTTGAAAATTTCTGAAAATTTTCAAGATTTGCATCTAAACTTCTAAGCCATGTAACGTCCCCAAAAAATAAAATGGCATTCCCAAAATGATCCAAACATGAAGTAGACATATGGGGAATGTAAACTAATAACTTTTTTTGGAGGTATTACTAAGTATTATAGAAGTAGAGAAATTGAAACTTGGAAATTTGTAAATTTTTTAAAAAATTTGGTAAATTTGGTATTTTTTTATAAATAAAAATGATTTTTTTTTACTCCATTTTACCAGTGTTATGAAGTACAATATGTGACGAAAAAACAATCTCAGAATGGCCTGTATAAGTAAAAGCGTTTTAAAGTTATCACCACATAAAGAGACACTGGTCAGATTTGCAAAAAATGCCCTGGTCCTTAAGTTGAAATAAGGCTGTGTCCTTAAGGGGTTAAAATAGTTGCTGTGGATTTCTGTAAAAGCTTTCTAAGGACTTGTTCACGCGACCATATGGCTTTTTCAGTGTTTTGCGGGCAGTTTTTAACGGATCCGTTTTTTAGTTTTCTGTTTCAGTAGTGTTTCCGGTTCCATTCTGTTCCGTTTTTCCGTATGGCATATACAGTATACAGTAATTACATGGAAAAAATTGGTCTGGGCATAACATTTTCAATAGATGGTTCCGCAAAAATGGAACGGATACGGAAGACATACGGAATACATTGCAGACCCATTGACTTGATTTGCGGGCAATAGGACATGTTCTATCTTTGAACGGAAAAACGGAAATACGGAAACGGAATGCATACGGAGTACATTGCGTTTTTTTTGCGGAACCATTGAAATGAATGGTTCCGTATACGGACCGTATACGAAACTATAAAAACGGCCTGTATACAGATCGCAGAAAACGTTCATGTGAACGAGTCTTAAGGCCAAGTTCACACTTCAGTTATTTGGTCAGTTATTTCCATCAGTAATTGTAAGCCAAAATTAGTAATGAAGCCTACTCAGAGATCAGGTGTAAAGGAAAGATTTGCACCTGTTTTTGACCCACCCCTGGCTCACAATAACAATAACTGAAGTGCAAACTTGGCCTAATAGAAAACTTGATTTGCTGACCAAGCTATATTCTCTAATGAGAACCGTCACTCTGGTATGATGATAAGATAGGCTTAGACACTAGATTAAACATATTGGGGGAGATTTATCAAACTGGTGTAAAATAGAACTGGCTTAGTTGTCCATAGCAACCAATCAGATTCCACATTTCATTTTTCACATCTCCTTTGAAAAATGAAAGGTGGAATCTGATTGGTTGCTGTGAGCAACTAAACCAGTTCTACTTTACACCAGTTTGATAAATCTCCCCCATTCTGTTTCTATGAGCACTGTTACTAAAGTTTTGTACTAAATATATATAGTGAGCAAAAACTGTGTACCCCATCTCAGCAGCTGTAGAGAAAACAAGGATAGAATTTTTTTTACTGTATCTTTTTTTTTTTTATATATATATTTTTTTATAATACAAAATTTATATCCATATTACATATAAAGTGCATAAGTCCGTCAATTCTGATCTATGGGCATAATTAACAATAATTGCATAGAAGTGTCCATAATTGTGTGAACATTTAAAAATCAAGTGGAGGTCTCCTACTGAGGAGGATGGCAGGGTTCACCCGACATACAAAACTTAGTAAAACAGATAGATAAAGCATCTAGTTTAGCCCAAGTTCTCTATAAGCGGCAGGGATAAGAGGCCTGAAATCCAGACAGCCTCCAAGCAGCGAGCGCGCCTCGCGCACGCCCCCCCCGCCAGACACAGGCAAGCACAATCGGCGGGATTGACACTCATGTGGCCGATCGCTTAATACTCACATGCTGTGTGAGAGGCGAGCTTACAGCGATCTTTAATCGCAAGCATTTGATAAAACAGGAAAGGGGGGTCCAGCAGTCCTTTATCACAGTGGTAGAAAACCCACTCACTTATTTTACTGCCTCATCCCAATGTAGTTGAATTAAATATCAATGCCGTGGTTCGCCGTACCTCGCGTATATTCACATTAATATCTCATGTGGCAGAAGCACGAATCGAGTATCGCACGGCAGTCACCGGCAGTTGAAAAGGATATAGACAAGAAGCAGAGCCAGAGATCCGCTCTGACCCATTAAAAGAGCACGTAGTAGCGCGCCCACCACGCGTGTCATATCACTGCCCGAAGTCGAACCTCGTGTCTGACGGGAAGAGCCGTACCCCGAGTCGCGCCCGGTACCCGGACGCCCCCAGGTCCCGAGCCCCGATCCCCCGCCCATATACCGCTCGATATTATGAATAAATGAGAATTCCGACCTTTATTTAATGCCGGAAGGTCCCCCCATCCTCCAACAGTCCTAGAGATCCTCCTGTGCTCGAGTATACCTTCACATTCTTCACCAATACAATACATATAGAGGAGACCGAACAAAAATAATTCTCCCCAGCTCACCCTACCCCACCCAACCACCGCCCCCCCCCCCCACCTTGCAGGAAAAGGGAGAAGAAAAAAATAAAAAAATTAATAAAAAGATAAATAACAAAGGAAAAAAGGGTCCTAATTAATTAACCGTATCCCAGTCTTTCCATAAATTATTCCACTTTGAGTAGGATCCTCTTTGTTTATACAGGATCTTCTCATAACTTTTCACTTTCTCAACCAAGCCCAACCAGTTATTGCAATCTGGGGCGGAAGAGCAAAACCAAGATCTAGAAATAAGGAGCATAGCTAAGAACATCACCTTAATCAACAGATGACATTTCATAGGCTGAAAATTAACCTCAGATAAATCTCCCAGGACCCATATCCTGGGGGACAAAGGAACAACAATTTTAAGTTTATGCGCCAGGTTCTTTTGGACCAAGCTCCAATACCTACTCACCATTGGGCAATCCCAGAACAGATGTAAGTGATCTGCCTCGGAATCACCACAACGTGGGCAGTCAGAGGAGGCCCTAAGTCCTCTTCTATATAACCATATGGGTGTCACATAAATTTTGTGCAAAATATTAAATTGTACAACGGTGTGGTTGAAGTTATGTGAAACCAACTTTAAGTTTTCCCCTATGTTCTCCCAGTTTGGAGGGCCCACCCCTGAAAAAAGAGAAGACCAGGCTCTCTGTCCTGGAGAGAGAACATCCCAAAAAAAATTATCCATTAAGTGTCTATAACAATATGATAATTTAATTCTCGTGACAGTTTTCTTACAAATTAAATCATGTAGAAATACAGGAGTATCTATAGTAAAAAAGTGGCTATTCGGAGTGCGAAAAAGTGCTGACCTCAATTGAAAATATGCGTACCAAGCCACCTCCCCTAAATTTGCCCTTAATTCCGTGAGGGGCAAAATTTGTCCACCCCTGACTACTTGATGTAAGTACTGAACATTTTTGGCTACTTGCAGCAGCTTAGATCATTTAAGTTAAAAAGTTTTGGGTTATGCCATAATGGGGTGCAGATAAGTGATGCCTTAACTCTGCACCAACTCCTTATGGCCAGCCAAGTCTTTATAGCCATTCTGCGAAAAAGTGTGTACCCACTTAATGTATTTGATAGGTAGTCAGATTCCAGTACTGTAAAAAAATCAGAAAAGCCAGAATCTTTCACCACTTTACTGCAGAAAGGGCTATTTTCCTAGTCGTTAAAAAGGCAGAGTTGGGAGGCCACAAAATAGCCCCTGAAGTAGGGGAGGTTAAGACCTCCCCGATTGTAGGGCGGGGAAAAGTAAAGTAGCTTCAGTCTCACGCGCTTCCTCCCCCATAGTAAATCATTAAGCATCCGCTCTATCAATCTGAAATACTTATCTGCGATCCATACAGGCGAGTTGCGCAAGACATAAAGAACCTGGGGCAGCACTACCATTTTTATTAATGAGATTCTGTCCGCTCTTGCTGGCAGAATTTTTTGCCATACCCTAATTTTAGCTCTCAACTTCATCAGCAGGGGAATCAGGTTAAGATGTAAGTATTCCTGAGGTTTGGCAGAAACTGTTATCCCCAGGTACTTTATAGAGTCAGAGATCGTTAACTGATTTTCCCATTCACCTCGCAACTCATCTATAGGGAGGAGAACGGTCTTATCCCAGTTGATCTCCAATCCAGACAGATCGGAAAAGAGCCCAACCAGGTCCATTATACGAGGGAGAGTGATGTCTGTTTGATGGATAAAAACCAGTATATCATCTGCATAGAGGGATACACGGTCATGCTTCCCCATTGTGCCAAAACCGACCACCCTTGGGTCGTGTCTTATCATAGCCGCTAGAGGTTCAATATAAATATTAAATAGAAGGGGGGAGAGGGGACAGCCTTGACAGGTGCCTCTTCCCAGGATGAAACTCTCTGTCGTCGAATCATTGATCCTAATCCTGGCAGCTGGAGAATTGTAAAGTAACTGGACCATCGTCATAAATCTTGGGCCAAAGCCCATTTTTTTCATCACCTTCCAGAGAAAAGTCCACTCCACCCTGTCGAAGGCTTTAGTAGCATCCAACGACAGGATGGAGCGAGCGCCACACCCCGGGGACTGAATATTCATAAATAGCCTATTCAAATTGTGGTGGGTACCCCTTTTTGGCATGAAGCCATTTGAGTCTGGGTAGATAATGGTGGGTATAACCCGGGAGAGCCTCCTAGCCAGAGCTTTTGATAGTAACTTAGCATCAGTATTTAATAAGGAGATTCTGCCGGGTCTTTATCTTTTTTTAAAATTAAAACGATGAGAGCCTCCATCATAGAGTGTGGTAGTCCCCCTCCCTGTATTGCTTGGGAGAAAACCTCTAACATCTGAGGGAGAATCACATCGCTATACTTACGATAGACCTCGTATGGAAGGCCATCCAGCCCTGGCGACGAGTTCCCCGAGATGGACCCAAGGGCCTCCTGCAGCTCCGTAAGGGACAACTCCTCTTCCAGATATTCTATTTGAGCTTTATTTAAAGTAGAAAGTGGAATTTTCTCCAGGAAGCGCATCGCCAGTTCAGATGACAAACCAGGAGAGGATCTATATATCTGAGCAAAGTATTGTAAAAAGGTGTTCCCAATTCCCTCTAAATCTGTTATAGTTTTCCCTCTGCATTGCGGATCGAAATGATAGATTGCTTTTTCTTGTCTTGTTGTGTAATTATTCTGGCTAGAAGCTTGCCCGGACGTCCAGACTTGAAAAAATAATTGAGCCCCTTAAAGAATACCCTGTGGTTTGCTTTCTCTGTTACATGTTTCTCCAGAGAACAGCTAGCCTTCTGCATCTCTTCCCTGTTGTACTCAGAGGGGTGACTAGTGTATCGCTCAGTTGTAGATGCAGCAATCTTAGCCAATTCCTCCTCTTTCTTCTTAAATGTTCTCTTTGCTGCAGCAATCTCACTTATGAAAACCCCCCTCAGATATGCTTTCAGAGCATCCCATACTATATTGATGTTAGCAGAGGGAAGATTCACCTCCCAGAAGGAGGATATTAATAATTTAATAGATTGAAGGTTATCCATAATAGTGAGCCAGTATGGATTCAGCTTAAATCCTAGCCCCCTAAAGTACTTATTCTCCCCGGTGCGAACCTCAACTTGTACGGGTGAGTGGTCCGAAACTGTTCTTACTCCGTAACGCATCTTCCGGATATTCCTCAAGTTGCTCTCGTTGGTGAATGCTAGATCAATCCTAGACATTGCTCTGCCGCCCCTGCTAACGCAGGAGTATACTCTATTTCCTCCTCCAAGATGTTCCCATATATCCACCACTCCCACCTCTGAGCAGAACTGAGGTAACGAGGAATTGCAAAAATTCCTCCCCCTTTCTGCGTCTAATGTAAATCTATCTTTGTTGGGGTCCATAACCGCGTTAAAATCCCCCATCAAGATTAAACGACATTCAGGTCTCTTTTCAAAAAAAAGCATTAACTGAAGCAGTGGATACATTGAGAATGGCGGAGGAATGTAAAAAATAGCAAGGATATAACTGTAGCCATGCAGCTTACCATGCAAGAAGATGAATCTGCCCTGATCATCTATATGGGATTTTATGAGGGTGAAATCTATGGAATTATGAATAAGAACTGAGACACCCCTAGAGGAACCGCTAAAGGTAGAATGATACGATTGAGACTGCCATCCCTTTGTCAGACGGGACAAGGTTTCTTTAGTTAGATGAGTTTCTACTATGCAAATAATTGCTGGAAGATATCTTTTTAAAGCATCCATAATCGCTTGCCTTTTAACCCTTTCCCCAAGCCCTCTGACGTTCCAAGATACAATTCTAGTGGACATCAATCACAGCAAAAGAGAAAAAAAAAACAAAAACAAAAACAAAACAAAACAAAAACAAACCCCATTCCTGCAAGGTGGGTTCCCTCCCCCCCTTCCCTCCCCCCTCTCCCCGTTCCCTCCCACCCCCCTCTCCGTTGATCCGCCCAGTCAGCGAACCTCTAACCTCAGGCCATTTTCCCCCTCCCCCACCCCATCTCCCCTCCAACTCTTCTATCATAGTAATGCACAATTTCAGATACCCCTTTGCTCCATCCAATCTAACACTTGCTGTGGTGTTTAAAAAAAAAGAGAAGTCCCGTTATGGATCACTCTTAGTTTCGCTGGATACTGAAGGGAATATTTAATCTCCTTGGACGCCAGGCGTTTCTTTATCTCTCTAAAAAAATTTCTTTTTTCCTGAGTCTGCCGAGCGAAGTCAGGAAAAAAGAGCAACCTGGTTCCCTGATATTCAATGGGAGTACATTCTCTTGCTCTTTTCAGTATCATATCTCTATCGACGGATGATAATAATTTCATTAAAATTTCACGCGGCGGCCTCCCTGGAATAGGTTTCCCTCCTGGGATTCGATGTGCTCTTTCTATTTGAAACATAGAGGAAAAATAGTCACTACCAAGGTTATGCAGGACCACATCTTTAAGTTGTTCCTCTAGATGTCGGCCCTCCGCTCCCTCTGGGAAGCCAATTATGCGGACATTGTTACGCCTTGACCTATTTTCAAAGTCCTCTAGCTTATTTTGGAGTGCTTGATTTTCTGAAGCAAAAAGCGAAGATTTAGATTTTAACATATCAATATCGGTTTGCAGTGAGTCCACAGTTTTTTCCACATTAAAGATTCGATCGCGGATCTTTACCAGGTTCTCTCTTATTAGAGAAATGTCGCTCTGCACAGACCCTAATTGGGTGGACATCTCTTGCACTAAGGTGCCGTTATTCTCCACGGCACAAAGGATTTTTTCCAAAACGGAAGGGTCGTATTCAGCTCGCATCTGTGCAGAGATACCTTCCCCCCCTTCTTCCTGATCTACCTCCGCTGAACCGTCCTCGGAGAGTTCATCAGTTTGACGAGTTTTAACAGATTTCTTCAGGTTAGCAGAGAGTTTTGTTTTAGCTGAGTTCTTTTCGTTTAGAAAGGGCGACTTCAAAAACTTATCAATTTTATTCTCTGGAGTCTTGGACCCCAATTTTGTTACAGAGGAGTCAGTCGACCGTTGTTTTGGGGCCATTCTTTTTTTCCTTTTTTTTTCCTTTTTTTTTTTTTTTCCGTCTCTCCTTTCCGCCTCTTCCTTACCTACTTTTATTTAAATTTCTACTCTTCTTTTTATCCCCTTTGCTTCTTTCCCCCCTTCTCCTATTCTTCCCTGTATATTCCTCTTTTTAGCCCCTTCCTTTCCTTTCCTCTCTTCCCCCTCTATTCACCCCTCTATCCCTCCCTCTCCAACACCGCAAGGGGAAAAAAGACAAAAGGAAAGGAGACAAACAGATTTCACCTCTATACAGCCGGAAAACTTAGCCAAAAAAAAACTGTAAAGTCACAGTTAATTGTTTTTTCTCACGTGGCCCAGAGAGGGGGGGGGGGGGGGGCGGGGGTTCTCACTGATCTTCAGAGTGGCGAAGGTCTGCCATATACTAGTCAGTAATGTATCAACAATATTACAGCAATATTCTAGTAGCTGGTGACATCATACTACTGTTCCCCATTTTCACCATTCAGATGAAGAACACATATAATTTGTGAAACTGCACAGGGGCCCAGTGGGTAATCAAACCAATGTCACTTTAAGGCTACATGCACACGAACATTAGGGCTCCGTGCCCGTGCTGTGGACCACAAATTGAGACACAGACCGTGGGGCAGCCACAAGCGGATCGCAGACCCATTCACTTGAATGGGGTCCGCGACCCGCATCCGACGGTCCCACCGCAAAAAAGTAGTGCATGCGCTACTTTTTTGCGGTGCGGAGGCACGGCCAGAAATACCACGGAAGCACTCCGTAGTGTTTCCGTGGGGTTCCGATCCATGCCTCCAATCCGCATCTCCTTGATTGCGGACCTATTCAAGTGAATGGGTCCACGATCGATGATGCCGAATGCACACGGCCGGTGCCCGTGTATTGCGGACCCGCTGTATGTACGGTCGTGTGCATGTAGCCTAAAAGCCCCAAGTAGCCTGCAACTGTCTATTAGACATAGGAAATTTATATGATAAATTAAAGAGAGTCTGTTGACAGTTTTGACTATGTTAAACTGCTGACAGCAGGTAGTGGCTGGGGAGAGCAGTCCAAACATACCTTTTAGCCCTCATGCACACGACCGTACCTTGTTTTGTGGTCTGCAAAACACAGATACCAGCCATGTGCATTCTTCATTTTGTGGAACAGAATGTTTCACTCTATGATAGAAATGGCTATTCTTGTCTGCAAAATGGACAAGAATAGGACATGTTCTAATTTTTTTTTTTGTGGGGCTGGGGAATGGAGCAACATATGCGGACAGCACACATAGTGCTGTCCGAATCTTTTGCGGCCCCATTGAAGTGAATGTGTAGAGATAAGCAAATCGAAGTTGACAAAGTGGAATTCGATCCGAATTTCAAGAAAAATTCGATTTGCACCGAATCCAAATTTCCTCACGCTTCATGGTAACGAATCTCATTTTTTCCTAAAATGGCTGCTGCACGTGTTAGGACATCGAGCAAGGATCTCTGGGAACGAGTGATCACCCACAATGCCATGCATGCAGCCAATCAGCAGCCTGCCAGCCCTGTGATGTCACAGCCCTATAAATAGCCTTAGCCATCTTGGATTCAGCCATTTTCCAGTGTACTTAGTGCAGGGAGAGACGTCAGCAGGCACTAGGGACAGTGGTAGAAAAGACTTTAAAACTTTTATTTTGCTGTGTAGAAGTTCAGGGAAAGGATAGGGAGGAATCATTCCACAGAATTAAAGCAGAACAGGGTTCAGTAGGGGAGTTTACAGCCTGGATAATAGGAACAATCCTATTACACCTTGCTGCTCTGACTGCGGACCCAAATTGCCATTATACAGATCTGTAATTCCAGCAAACCCTTCTTGTTATTGGGGTGCAAGCGCTGTTACACCCATTAACAGGGTTTATTACAAGGAAATATTTCTATGTCTTATTTGCCCTTGTGCGGTGCAGTTTAATGTTCTAAAGCATTTTTGGCTTGTATTAGTGGGGAAAAAAGGGCCTATTAGCCGTTGTGTGGTGAAGTGAGAAAATTACAGCCCTTTTTGGCGTGTATTAGTGGCAAAAAAATATAGATTATTTGCCGTTCAGAGGTGCAGTTATATTTTCTAAAGCCTTTTGTGGCATGTTTAAGTAAAAAAAAGTAAGGGCCTATTTGCCTTTCAGCGGTGCAGTTATATGTTCTAAAGGGCAAAAAATATATATTACGGTAATTTCCGTTTAGTGGTGCAGTTATATGCTCTAAAGCCCTTTTTGGAGTGTATTAGTGGCAAAAATATAAATTATTTGCCGTTCTGCGGTGCAGTTATATGTTCTAAAGCCTTTTGTGGCGTGTATCAGTGGAAAAAAGTAAGAGCCTTTTTGCCATTCAGCGGTGCAGTTATATGTTTTAAAGCCTTTTGTGGCGTGTATAAGTGGAAAATACAAAATGCATATTTGCGGTTCAGCGGTGCAGTTATATGTTCTAAAGCCCTTTTTGGTGTGTATTAGTGGCACACAAAAAAGTATTTGCCGTTCAGCAGTGCAGTTATATTTTCTAAAGCCCTTTTTGGCGTGTATTAGTTTCAAAAAATATATATTTGCCGTTTAGCGGTGCAGTTATATGTTCTAAAGCTCTTTTTGGCGTGCATTAGTGGCACAAAAAAGTATTTGCCATTGTGTGGTGAAGTGAGATGATTACAGCCCTTTTTGGCGTGTATTAGTGGCAAAAAAAATATATTATTTTCCGTTCAGCAGTGCAGTTATATGTTCTAAAGCCCTTTTTGGAGTGTATTAGTGGCAAAAAATATAAATTATTTGCCGTTCTGCGGTGCAGTTATATGTTCTAAAGCCTTTTGTGGCATGTATAAGTGGAAAAAAGTAAGGGCCTATTTGCCATTCAGCGTCGCAGTTATATGTTCTAAAGCCTTCTTTGCTGTGTATTAGTGGAAAAACAAAAAGGGCTTATTAGCCGTTGTGTAATGAAGTGAGAAAATTACAGCCTTTTTTGGGGAGTTTTAATTTCCTTTTTATTTATTTATTTATTTGATCTAACAGTATGTCAGACAGAGAAGTGCCAGGCCTTGAACAGGAAAGTAGCAGAGGCCTAAATGTTTCTGGCATAGGCACAGGTTTTAGAAGAGTAAGGGGACGTGGCAGCAGGAGTCGCAGCGAGAGGCCTGAGCTTCTGGTGTCATCTAGCGGTCGTGTCTTGACCAGCAACCCAGCGGTGCTTTAATAGTTGACTCTGGCATCCACTTCGTCCCAAGTTACATCAGACAGCCCCAGGCAAGAGTCAGTGGGTTCGTCAGACACAGCCCTTACTTGGCCCTGTGCCCTCACCTGCCCTCACCTGTCCTCAACCTGCCTCTGTCCTTTTCTGTTCCCTCAGCCAGGCAAGTTTTATATGCTGTGGGCTCAGATCCACTATACAGCGAGGACGAGCTACTAGAGGACAGTCAGCAGCTACTGGCCAGCCAAGATGTGGAGGAGACATCCGCTGCTTCCTGAGGTAGGCGGGCAAGTATTGATGAGGAGAGTGGCGTGGAAGCTGGTGTTGCGAGCGGTCAGGCTCCTGACCCAGAGACCGTTGAGGAGGACATCAGTGACGTGCAGACAGTACTCGATGATGATGATGTAGCTGATCGCACTTGGGAGCCGGGTGAATTAGACGCTTCATCATCATCGGGAGAAGAGGGTGGCAACTTGCCCATGAGGCAGCGGTGGAGCCAGCAAGTCGCTAATGTGGCCAGGAGTCAGCAGGGTAGCAGCAGTGGGAGGTTGGGAGAAAAACGTGCCCAGGGTAGACCATGCGCATCGCAGGAGCCTACCTGCCCAGAAAGTAGTGGTGCAGGGGTTCACGGAAGCAGCGGCAGTAGCAGTCAGTCAGTGTGGAGTGTTGTGTGTAAAATCCGCCGGAGGAGGTGAACATGGCCATTTGTAGAATCTGTGGGCAGAAGGGGGAAAACGTGGCCAGGTTGCCACCACGGCCCCTGCGTCAACATATACAGCGTCACCATAAAGTGGCCTGGGAGAACTGTGGCTCTGATCTAGTGGTCCAGCCTGCCGCAGCAACCGCTGCATCACCCAGTGGCACCACCCAGTTTCAGGCAGTCAAGGCTCCACCACCTCAGCCGAAAGGAGCTGTCTGTCCTTCCCATCATCTGCTGGTCCTGATGCTCCTGCTCCTCCTCCTACTCCTCGTCAGTTATTCCATCAGCAATCGATCACCGAACGGATTGCCAAGAGACAACAGTATGCATGCACTCATCCAATGGCGAAGAAGCTGAATGCTCTCCTGGCCAAGTTGCTGGTGCTGCAGTCCCTCTCTTTCCAAGTGGTGGACTCTGCACCTTTCAGAGAACTGATGGCTTGTGCTGAGCCGAGGTGAAGAGTCCCAAGCCGTCATTTCTTTGCCAAAAAGGCAGCACCAGCCCTGCACACGTATGTAGAACAGAAGGTGGGCCAGTCCTTGATCCTGTTGGTGTCTGCCAAAGTGCACGGCAGCGCCGGCGTGTGGAGCTATAACTACGGTCAGGGGCAATACATGTCCTTTACGGCCCACTGGGTGAATGTGGTTCCTGCACAGCCAGACCATCAACATGGCCAGGTGACTCCGCTTCTGCCTCCACATTCTCATGCCGTTGGTCCTGCGACAATGTCCGCCTTTGCCTCCTCATTCTCTACCATGTCCTCAGACTCCACTGCAAGGACAATTCACAGTGCCCCTCAAGCATACCACATGTACAGGGCACGGCAGTGTCACGCTGTTCTGCACCTCATTTGCAAGGGCAAACGGAGTCACACAGGGGAGGAACTGCTCCGTGTCCTTCATTAAGTAATCGAATCCTGGCTTTCTCTGTGACAACTCAAAATCTGAACCATGGTGACCGACAACGGGAAGAACATGATGTCGGCGCTGCTTCAAGGAGGGCTGAGCCATGCGCCCTGCCTGGCACATGTGTTCAATCTGGTTGTCAAGCGGTTCCTGAATTTTTCCACTCATCTGCAAGACATCCTAAAAATGGCCAGGAAACTTTGCATGCACTTCAGCCACTCGTACACCGCAAAGCACACCCTCCTTGAGCTGCAGGGGCAGAACGGCATCCCCCAACATAGGCTGATTTGCAACGTTTCCACTCGTTGGAATTCCACCCTCCATATGTTGGACCGACTATACGAACAGAGAAAGGCCATAAACGACTTCTTGATGATCCAAGCGAACAGGAGTACTCCCCTGTGTAACTTCAATATCAGCCAGTGGCAGCTCATGCGTGACACCTGCCGTTTGCTCAGGCTCTTTGAGGATGCCACGCTATTTGTCTGTCACCAGGACTATGGGATGAACAATGTCATTACACTGCTTCATGTCCTGGAACAGTTTCTGGTAAATCTGGCTTGTCAGGAGACTGGAGAAGTGGCACCTAGATCTCACGGCCACATGAGCCCTGTGGGGGCTGAACTGGAGGAGGACTTTGGAGCAGCGGGGGCCATAGTTACCCCATGAAGAACTCGCCTGTCCACCCAAAATGTGGAGAGACTGAACTTTGTCAAGATGAATCAGGCATGGATCAGCCAGGATTTCCACCCACCAATGCCTGATGCATCAGATTAGATCATCCATGGTGCCACACCAACACTTTGACAAAAGAGACCGGTTTCTTCTGGCTACCTGCCTCAGCTACTATTCTGATGCTGCCACCCGCCTGATGCCACACATCTGATGTCAAGTGCTCCTGCTTTCACCCACCTTCTTCAGATGGTACTGGTATTGCCACCCACCTCCCCACTCTGTCACTGGGTCACTCTGTGGTCTTCTGATGCTGCTGCCACCTCCACACTATATCATCTTGACACTCTGTGGTCTCCTGATGCTGCTGCTACCTCAACACTATGTCACCTTGCCACTCTGTGGCCTCCTGATGCTCCTGCTGCCACCTTCAAACTCTGTTATTGTGCCACCCTGTGGCCTCTTCCTGATGCTGCCACCACATTCACACTCTGTCATTGTGCCACTATGTGGCCTCCTTATGATGCTGGTGCCACCTCCACACTCTGTCATTGTGCCACCCTGTGGGCCTCCTCCTGATGCTGCTGCTGCCACCTCCACACTCTGTCATTGTGCCACTCTGTGGCCTCCTCCTGATGCTGCTGCAACCACCACACTATCATTGTGCCACCCTGTGGCCTCCTCCTGATGCTGCTTCCACTACCTCCACACTCTGTTATTGTGTCAAACTGTGGCCTCCTGATGCTGCTGCCAAATACACACTGTCATTGTGCCACCATGTTGCCTTCTCCTGATGATGCTGCTGCCACCACCTTCACACTCTGTCATTGTGCCACTCTGTGGCCTCCTGATGCTGCTGCTGCCACCTACACATTGTCATTGTGCCACTCTGTGGCCTCCTCCTGATGTTGCTGCTGCCACCTACACACTGTCATTGTGCCACTCTGTGGCCTCCTCCTGATGCTGATGCCACCTCCAGACTCTGTGGACCTCTCATGCTGTTCCCACCCTCTCCACTTCATGACTGGGCCACTATTTTGCCTTTCGGCCTGGCTAACATCATTTATTTGACCCCACTTCTGATCTGTCAGAAGAAAGGAAAAATGAGACGCACAACGGATCCTGTCTATGAAACAGCTGTAAGGCCTGCATGACATGGTCCCTATGCATCAGAATTGGCTTATGATTTGGTAGCCAAAAGCAGAAGTGGGTACAAAACACAGAAGACATGTGTTTAGCAATACTGATGGATTGCTGACCAAATGCTGACCGAGTGAAGGCGGATGCTCAACAGACAGGATCCCTTTTTTAGGGGTTATTGTTCTGACGGATCAGAGGAAGGGCAAAATAATCAGTGACGTCAACACAAACTTACTGCTGACATCCTCTCCACTCTGTCCGGGGGAGCTCTACTTGTATAAGCGTTTAATAGAACAGGTTCTGTAGACATCTATGTGGAATCAGCTGAATTAAAGTTCATACTTTAATTATTTGGTCAGTTTTGGCCCCGTGACTGCCCTAATAAGTGAAGTGTGCAGAGATTCTAAAAGCGACGCCTGTCATCTGCATGTCATACTGACTCACAGTATTGTTTCACTACCACAGCAGACTCCCTATGTGTGTTACTGCAAGGCACAGTGTTCTACACTACTCAGGAGCCAGGAAGTAGCCATTTTTAACGTAATTTGCTGCGAATATATTCGGATCGAACCAAATTTTTCAAGAAAAATTCGCTCATCTCTAGTCTCCTCTCCTGCACTATGTCTGAGGCTGTCAGCAGTTGCACAGTGTATTAACTGACCAGCAGCTAGTTACAGTGATGTTCATTCATTATATTTAACCATTGGCTTTTCTGGTAGTTAATGGGAGTACACAGGCTTCACTCTAGTACGCTATCTGCCAGCCACACCTGCAGAGCTCTAGATTTTACAATTTCACTCTGTATTGTGTGTTTATTTCATGGGAATTCATACTGTAGTGAACAAAGTCTTCTTTTAGAGGCAGTTCCCTGATGTCCCTGTGTTCTTTAGGCCCCCTTGCCTAAAGAACATCAGGGACACAGAGCCAGAGATCCAAAGGCACCCATAGTGACAGATGCAAACAGCATCTGATGGAAACCATTGCCCTATTATGAGGTCCATCTGGGTTTTGTCAAGGTTTTCTATAGTTAGCAAGCATATCACTGCATACTGAGCCATTCATGTTGTTAAAAGTAAAGGAACCTGGGACAGAGTCTGTGAACAGAGACAAAAACTGAACAAATAACTGCACTACCTTCCACATCATTAACTCATTTCAAGGATAGATAGATAGATAGATAGATAGATAGATAGATAGATAGATAGATAGATAGATAGATAGATAGATAGATAGATAGATAGATAGACACACACATGTACAAAATCATTGGTACCCTTCTGTTAAAGAAAGGAAAATCCACAATGGTCACTGAAATAACTTAAAACTGATAAAACTAATAATAAATAAAAAGTTACTGAAAATCAACTGGCCTTGACACAAATGATGGTACCCTTAACTTTATATTTTGCTGCACAACCTTTTGAGGCAATCACTGCAATTAAGTGATTTCTGTAACTCTCAATAAGCGTTCATTCACACATCCGTTCAACACGGAAACCAGCAATGTGCGTTCCGCATTTTGCAGACCGCACATCGCCGGCACTAATAGAATATGCCTATTCTTGTCCGCTATTGCGGACAAGAATAGGACATGTTCTATTTTTTTTCGGGATGGGAATTGCGGACCCGGAAGTGAAATGAATGGGTCCGCAATTCCGTTCCACAAAATGCGGAATGGAATTGCAGATGTGTGAATGGAGCCTAAGGGTCCATTCACATGTCCGTAATTTGGATCCGCAGTCATTGCGCAATTTGCGGACCCATTTACTTTCATTGGGGCTGGAACGGATGCGAATCCGCATTTCCGGCATCCGCAATTTCCGAATCCGCATCCGTTTTTTTGGGATCCGTTTTTTTGGGATCCGCAATTCCGTTCCTGAAAAAATAGAACATGTCCTATTCTTGTCCGCAATTGAGGACCAGAAAAGGCATTTTCTATTAAAGTGTCTGTGATGTGCGGTCCGCAAATTGCGAATCGGACATTTCAGGTGTCCATGTTTTGTGGATCCGCAATTTGCGGAACCGCAAAACACTTACGGACGTGTGAATGTACCCTAAGACTTCTTCACCTGTGAGCAAACTGCTCCAGCTGTCTCATCTTTGTAGAGTGCTTTTTCCAGACTGCATGATTCAGCTTCCAAAGATGTTCAATAGGAGTTAGATCAGGGCTCAGAGAAGGTCAATTCAGAATAGTCGAATGTTTGGCTCTTAGCTATTCTTGGATGTTTTAGCTGTGTGTTTTGGTTCACTATCCTGTTGGAGGACCCCTGACCTGCGACTAAGACCAAGCTTTCTGATACTGACCAGCACATTTAACTCCAGTCTTAAGATTTCATTGTACCCTGCACAGATTCAAGACACTTTGTGCCAAATGCAGCAAAGCAGCCCCAAAACATAAGCAAGCCTCCTCCATGTTTTATAGTAGGTACAATGTTCTTTTTTTTGTATGCTTCAATTTTGTGTCTGTGAACATCGGGCTGATGTGACTTGCCAAAAAGCTCCAGTTTTGTCTCATCCATCCAAAGGACATGCTCCCAGAAGCTTTGCGGCTTGTCAATATGAATTTTGGCAAATTCCAATCTGGCTTTTTATGATTTGCTTTCAACAGTGGTTTTCTCCTTGGTTGTCTTCCATTAAGTCCACTTTGGCTAAGACAGCAATAGATGGTGCGATCTGACACTGATGTACCTTGACCTTGGAGTTCACCTCTAAACTCTTTAGAAGTTGTTCTGTGCTCTTTGGTTACCATTTATATTATCTGCCTCTTCACTTTATCATCAATTCTCCTCTTGCGGCCACATCCAGGGAGGTTGGCTACAGTCCTGTAGGTGTTAAACCTCTGAATAATATGTGCAACTGTATTAACAGGAACATAAAGCTGTTTGGAGATGGTCTATGGTCTATAATTTTCTTTCTAATCTCCTTAGACCACTCTCTCCTTAGCTTTCTTTGGACCATGTTTAGTGTGGTACCCACCATTATACCAAACAGCACAGTGACTACTTTTCACCCTTCAAATAGGCCGACTGACTTATTGCAAATTTGAAGACACCTGTGATGCTATTTACAGGACACACCTTAGTTTAACATATCCCTATGGACAAATTATTTTCCATCTTTTCTAGGGGTACCATCATTTTTTTCTAGGGCAGTTTCATTAGTTTGTTTTTTACATTTATTCTAATGAGCCACAATTGGAAAGCAATGTCTGATTTTCATTAGTTGATTTTAAAATGTGAAACAATAAGATGTTAAATAAAGAAACAAAGAAAATACAAAAACATCAAAACAACATTTTTATTAAAATAATTGTATAAAATAAATAAAAGTAAAGAACACCTCTGCATTATTACAGCGGTATTCCAGGATTTTACTATTGATAGAACAGTGCTGCAGTTTCCAGCTCTGATTGTTATACAATGAATAGAGCTATGTAGTACTGGCACTGACTTCTGGCATTGGAGCTACAGCTGATCGGATCTCCGCCCATCAGATATTGGTGGCCTGTTCTGAGAATAAGGCTAGGTCTACGCGACGACATTTGTCGCGCGACATTTTGTTGCACCAATGTCGCGCGACAATTTTTATAATGGCAGTCTATGGTGTCGCACTGCAACATGCAACATGCTGCGACTGTGACGCAACAGTCGCAGAAAATCCATCGAGATGGATTTTTCTGCGACTGTTGCGTCGCAGTCGCAGCATGTCGCATGTTGCAGTGCGACACCATAGACTGGCATTATAAAAATTGTCGCGCGACATTGGTGCAACAAAATGTCGCGCGAAAAAATGTTGCGCCCAATTTGAAGCGCGACTTATTGTCGCGCGACAAATGTCGTCGTGTAGACCTAGCCTAAGCCATCAATAGCAAAATCCTGGAATACCCCTTTAATACAAATGTACAACTAAGAAATGTATGATCACCTAGGAATCGTACTCCATGAAAAGTTCAACAAAGTTAACCAACAATTCATGTTGGTGAAAGTGCAGCTTGTATCTGAATGAACATACGCCACCGGATCAGTATATTTTCATTATGGGAAGAATCTGTAGTGAACAGCTGCATCACTTTTCATACAAGGGACAGAGGCTTTACACCAGGGTTAAAATCAAAGAGATGCTTGCATGGCACATGACTACATGTCACCATAGCCAAATATGTCCTCTGCTCTCTTAGACCCTGACTTGGCTGCCACAACTAGAGATTTCTGACTCTCATGAGCAAACACTCATTGATTCAGTAATACTGATATACAGTGGGATGCGAAAGTTTGGGCAACCTTGTTAATCGTCATGATTTTCCTGTATAAATCGTTGGTTGTTACGATAAAAAATGTCAGTTAAATATATCATATAGGAGACACACAGTGATATTTGAGAAGTGAAATGAAGTTTATTGGATTTACAGAAAGTGTGCTATAATTGTTTAAACAAAATTAGGCAGGTGCATAAATTTGGGCACTGTTGTCATTTTATTGATTCCAAAACCTTTAGAACTAATTATTGGAACCCAAATTGGCTTGGTAAGCTCAGTGACCCCTGACCTACATACACAGGTGAATCCAATTATGAGAAAGAGTATTTAAGGGGGTCAATTGTAAGTTTCCCTCCTCTTTTAATTTTCTCTGAAGAGTAGCAACATGGGGGTCTCAGAACAACTCTCAAATGACCTGAAGACAAAGATTGTTCCCCATCATGGTTTAGGGGAAGGATACAGAAAGCTGTCTCAGAGATTTCAGCTGTCTGTTTCCACAGTTAGGAACATATTGAGGAAATGGAAGACCACAGGCTCAGTTCAAGTTAAGGCTCGAAGTGGCAGACCAAGAAAAATCTCGGATAGACAGAAGCGACGAATGGTGAGAACAGTCAGAGTCAACCCACAGACCAGCACCAAAGACCTACAACATCATCTTGCTGCAGATGGAGTCACTGTGCATCGTTCAACCATTCGGCGCACTTTACACAAGGAGATGCTGTATGCGAGAGTGATGCAGAGGAAGCCTTTTCTCCGCCCACAGCACAAAAAGTGCCGCTTGAGGTGGGATAAAGCACATTTGGACAAGCCAGCTTCATTTTGGAATAAGGTGCTGTGGACTGATGAAACTAAAATTTAGTTATTTGGCCATAACAAGGGGCGTTATGCATGGAGGAAAAAGAACACAGCATTCCAAGAAAAACACCTGCTACCTACAGTAAAATATGGTGGTGGTTCCATCATGCTGTGGGGCTGTGTGGCCAGTGCAGGGACTGGGAATCTTGTCAAAGTTGAGGGATGCATGGATTCCACTCAGTATCAGCAGATTCTGGAGACCAATGTCCAGGAATCAGTGACAAAGCTGAAGCTGCGCCGGGGCTGGATCTTTCAACAAGACAACGACCCTAAACACTGCTCAAAATCCACTAAGGCATTTATGCAGAGGAACAAGTACAACGTTCTGGAATGGCCATTTCAGTCCCCAGACCTGAATATAATTGAAAATCTGTGGTGTGACTTAAAGACTGCTGTCCATGCTCGGAAGCCATCAAACCTGAATGAACTAAAGATGTTTTGTAAAGAGGAATGGTCCAAAATACCTTCAACCAGAATCCAGACTCTCATTGGAACCTACAGGAAGCGTTTAGAGGCTGTAATTTCTGCAAAAGGTGGATCTACTAAATATTGATTTCATTTCTTTTTTGTGGTGCCCAAATTTATGCACCTGCCTAATTTTGTTTAAACACTTATAGCACACTTTCTGTAAATCCAATAAACTTCATTTCACTTCTCAAATATCACTGTGTGTGTCTCCTATATGATATATTTAACTGACATTTTTTATCGTAACAACCAACGATTTATACAGGAAAATCAAGACGATTAACAAGGTTGCCAAAACTTTCGCATCCCACTGTAGGTAAAGCAATATTCTTGTTGCCTGCTTCATCCCAAGGTAAGCATTAAAGACTGTTGGCAAACTTTTTCACATTTAAATGCTGGTTTTCAGGATGATTCTGGAATGGCTCGTAATCCTGGAAAACAATAGAAAATATAGTTAGAAACAAATTTTATTCTGTGGTGTTTTATCATTCTACAAGTGTAAGACAGATTCTCATTGAATCACAGACTAACAATAGGGAATTGTAACATTGGAAGGCTAACAATAGGGAATTGTATTATTGGAAGGCTAACAATAGGGAATTGTAGCATGGGGCTACTGATATATGGACACTATGGCTGACAATGTTATAAGAGCAGTTTGGTTGGAACTATGTAAGGTCACTTGATTCTGACAGTTACTTGGGTGAAATGGCCGAAGCTGCTGTAGGGGCACTGTGTCTGCAACTGTTTTGGGGCACAGGAGCTGGCACCTAAGGATGAAGATGTAACTGACACTCCTTAAAGGGATTTTCTGATTTGCATCAACATTCTTTAAAATAATCATTTATGAAGGGAGCTATAAATGTGTAATGTATTTATTTTACCATTATTGCTCCTATCTTCTGTTCTGGGCTGTGGTCACATGACCATGTCCATGCAGCTCTTTCTTATTTCCTGTGATGTTATGTCCATGGGTGGGGCAGTGATTGGGGAGTGTCTAAGTAACTAGCTCGGTGGGAGGAGTTATAAACTATCTGCGTTGTTAGGGGCGGGGCTGGAGCTGTGGCACAGAAAGGAGCATCTTGGGTTTGGCTGGATACAGCAACAGGAAGTGCTACATACAGGATGGAAACAAACCCGAGGGAATTTTTTACATGGTTAAAACAGATCAGGAGGGTCCAAAATCAGAAGAAAAGCATGAGGAAGAGTTACATGAGGTAAGCAACTACATGAGCATATCTGTTAAATCCATATTAATCCAGGAAAACCTCTCTTAGGGTCCATTCACACGTCCGTAGGTGTTTTGCGGATCCGCAAATTGCAATTACAGACTACAAATGGCAATCTAATGATTTCTTGTTATAGTCACCTAGGATGACTTAAAAAAAAAAGTAAAAATAAATATATAAAAAACATACAAAATACAAAACAAAAAAATATATAAAAAAACATCATAGACATCACCACATCCAAAAATACCTTTTTGACATTTTTCTGTTGCTTCACCTCCCCCCCCCCCGAAAAAATTATCAATAGTCAAATACCATAGCCCTCAAACAGCTAAATAGACTTAAAGGGTTTCTCACTGCGCCTGCACCGAATACTGAACGGGGCGGCGCAGACCCGGGATTTACACGGCAGACGGGGCCAGCAGGAGAACCAATGCTGGCCTGGCCCTGTCAAACAAGACAGAAGGGCATAGAAATGAGGTGGGCGAACGGAGCCTCTAGGAGCAGGTGCTCCTAGAGGCTCATTTGCATATAATAAAAGTTTAAATTACACGAAAACGGGGGCATACTTGAATAAAAGAAATGCAGAGTTGAATTCAGGTGACATTTTCACATCTATAATGTCAGCCTGTTTGATAGCAAAAATTGGTGTGACAGAAACCCTTTAAATATAAAACATTGGGGGGCGGAGCTTGGAGGCCATGCAGAGAGGAAGCAGCTAGACACAGCTCCCGGTGTATATCTGCCAAAGCTACAGAATACAGCGACTTATAATTGTCAGATAAGCGTCAGCAGCCATAGAAAGCGACCGGAATATTTGAGCTACCTTTTGGATACGGTATCGGCAAGAAAGGCCAAGCAAAAGGCATATCTAAAACATCTAAAGAAAAGCCGCGGCGCTGAGTAAAAAAGGCGCAAAAGGACACATCATAGAAGGGGTGGAGCCAGCGCAGGAAGAGACGAGGGAGACATCTTATACGAGCCCTAAGCAAGATAGAGAGAATATAAAGCCCACGCAAAAGAACAGCAACAGCGAGAAGAGGCTGCAAAGAGTCATAGACTCCTCAAGCAAAGCGCGGTGAGCGCTACAAAGAGCCATTCTCGGAGTCATTCAACTAAGCTGCAGCGGACGCGACTCTGAAGAACCCACTGTGGGGTGAAGAGTGGCAAAGTACCATAGAAGAAAAAAAAAAAAAAAAACACTGAAGTCCTCCGGTAAACGATCCAACAGAGAAGGCTTACCTACTGTACATCTATGTGCAGACAAGAAGAAAAAGCAGACGTACAACCCTGAAGACTCCGATACTACACGGGGAGTCACAGACATTAATCCATCAGGACCCAGCGACTGGCTGCAAAATACAGCTACAAAAAGTAACCTGGTAGGACTGTGGGTTATTCTTACTAAAGCGGGGTTCATTGCTTAACAAACTGCAAAAAAAAAATAAAGCCTCTTACAGTGCACTCCCCTAGCAATAAGAAAAATCCCTGATTGCTACATCACACAGTGTTAAAGATAACTCTGTTTTAAAGGGGAATGCAAAAATATAACTACGCCCCTATCACCATATTCATTGAACATTTCTATCTATATTAATAGAAAAAAATAAATATTGAAGGCTGCTTGCAGCCTGTAATTGTGGGAGGAGCGCACTTAGCGTATTTAAACCCCCTCCTACAAGCAGGAGGGCGGCCGGTTCTTGCTCCAGCAGCTTCAGCGCCAGACGTCACTTCCGGTCGCGTCTCCCGGCGGGGCATCTCCCCGCAGCCCATTCGTGCTGCCAGCCGCGTTTCTTGTTATAGGTATAGCCGCTCTGCGGCCTGGTCGGATGCGCCGCCACCGGCACCTCGTGTTCCCAGGGTTGGCAGCGCGCAGCTGCCCGTCAAACCCCCGCACTGCCCGCCGCCGCAACTGCTCTGGAAAATGCTACAATCCTACCACCGGCACCTCGTGTTCCCCGATCCAGGCCGACCTGAAGCTCCACTGGGTCCCGCTGTCGCGGCAGCTGCCGGAGCGGGCACATCGCGACGCCTCCCCCCTCCAGGTACCGGGCCCTCCGGCGCATGCGCCGCAAGTTGGGGCGGCGCGCCTCACTAAGAGTGAAGGGGGCAAGCGGGGACGGCTCCACAAGCATGCACATCAGGCCATGGTTCATTCAAGCCAGGGGTGTTCCCATTTTGTCAATGTTGTCAATGCAACCATCCATGCGGTCTTCCTGCCATTTTCCCGGTGCGGGGGTGCCGGGCGCCAGGACTAGCAGCGCAGCGGCCCTGCACCCCCGGGGGGGGGGCTCCGTTCTCCTATGAACGAATCGCCGGCTGTCTGCCGGCTGTTGGCCTGCTGCCCGTTAGCCCCGCACTGCTGTTGTATAAAAGAAAAGGAACCTTTGATTCATACCGTGCTTGTTCTGGCTGTTGGCCTGCTACCTGTTAACCCCCGCAATGCTGGTGAAAAATTAATAATAAATTAATAAGTCCCTGCAGCCACTAGGTGTCATTTGTCCTCTGACTCGCTCAGGGGCAATGTCATCCCCGTTTCGCTCAGGCATGACGTGCTCCCTGAGGTGCTCGGGCGCTAGTAATCCCGTATTCACTCCATGAAATAAGGTCCCCAATCCGCTTTGCAATGTTCCCAGTACCACCCAGGGAAAATGTCTTTCCTGAAGCGCTCCAGTGTATGTCTTCCGGAGTCGCTCGGGGGCAATGTCTCCCCGATTCGCTCTGGTGTGATGTCTCCCTGAAACGCTCAGGTGCAAAGTCCCCCTGTTTCGCTCAGATGTAATGCCTCCCTGAATCGCTCAGGTGCAATGTCTCCCTGAATCGCTCAAGTGCAATGTCTCCCTGAATCGCTCAAATGCAATGTCTCCCTGAATCGCTCAAGTGCAATGTCTCCCTGAATCGCTCAAGTGCAATGTCTCCCTGAATCGCTCAGGTGCAATGTCTCCCTGAATCGCTCAGGTGCAAGGTCCCCGTGAATCGCTCAGGTGTAATGTCTCCCTGAATCGCTCAGGTGTTATGTCTTCCCAGATCCATGAATCGATCAAGTGTCATGTTTTCCTCAAACGCAGGTGTCATGTTTTTCCCCAAATCGCAGGTGTCATGTTCCTGGAATCGCAGGTGTCATGTCTTCCCTGATTCAGTCAGGTTTGCCTTCCCTGAGTCGCTCAGGCGTCGTGTTTTTTCTCCAAATTGCAGGTGTCATCTACCCACGAATCGCAGGTGTCATGTCTTCCCTGATTTGCTCAAGGTTATGTTTTCTCCAATTCACAGATGTCATGTTCCCAAAGTCACATGTGTCATGTCTTCCCTGGGTGGCTCAGGGGTCAGGTTCCCTGAATCGATGGTTTGCCTCCCCTTAGTCACTTAGGGGTGATGTTCCCTGGATCGCTCGGGTCTGGTGTGTTCCCTGAATCGCTCAGGTCTGATGTGTTCCCTGAATCGCTCAGGTCTGGTGTGTTCCCTGAATCGCTCAGGTCTGGTGTGTTCCCTGAATCGCTCAGGTCTGGGGTGTTCCCTGAATCGCTCAGGTCCGGTGTGTTCCCTGAATCGCTCAGGTCTGGTGTGTTCCCTGAATCGCTCAGGTCTGGCGTGTTCCCTGAATCGCTCAGGTCTGGCGTGTTCCCTGAATCGCTCAGGTCTGGCGTGTTTCCTGAGTCGCTCGGGGGTCATGTTTCCCTGAGTCGCTCAGGTGCCATGTTCTCCCTCATTCGGGTTTTGTTTTTCCTTCCTCTTCCAGGTCGGTTGTTCCCAGATTGCACATTTTCCTGAACAGTCTGGTCATGTTTACCCCTGATTCACTCAGGTCAGGTGGGCCTGATCCGCTCAGGCTTCTGTTTCCCTGGTCTCCCAGTGGGATTCCATGTTGCCTGAACCGCTCGGGAGTCAGTGCACCGCCGGTTTCCATGCATCAGCCTGTAGCGCTCGGGGGTTTGTTCAAGCAACGTCCGGCTGGTTCCTGGTTGCCCGGTTAGTGTCTGGATTCCTGTTCCGCAGGTTGTGGCATGCAGCGCGACTTGGGCTCTGATTCTGGCTCTCCAGGGTCACCCAGCAGTTGGCCATGGCGTCCAGGCTGCATCCTGGTTCTCCGTTGCCTCTTTCCAGTGCCACCAGATCGCACCTCTCTCCGGGTCTCGTACCAACGCAAGTTTATTTTCATGTAAGCAGGGCCTCAGGCCACCGGAATTTCGATCCATCCTCAATTGTGTCGCAGCGCTCCTCCGTGCCCGGTCACTCCACGGTGCCGGGTTTCAGGTAGGTTCCAGCCGGGTGGCGGCATGACGCTCCTCCGCAGCTCAGAGCCTTCCTTCATTCATCACAAACCTCCATTCCTAGGTCTCCGGTATCACCGAAGAGGTGGCAGCGCTATTCGTTGATTCGGTTGGGTTGCGATCCTTTCTATACCATGTTCATTCCGTTTCCTTATGATTCTCAGGTTCGGGGTTTTGGACATGGTCCATGTATTTCCCAGATTAGCTCAAAATTCACGTATTACCCTTTCACCCAGGTCTAAATTCCCCGGAGTCGCGCGGGTTGCGTGTTTCCTGGATCGCTCGGGTTCATGCATTTCCCTGAATCGCTCGGGTCCATGTTTTACCTGGATCTCGGGTTCATGTTCCAGAGTCGCCCAGGTTCATGTATCTGGATCGGGTTGTGTATGTGCCCAGGTCACTCAGGTTTACGTTTTCCCCGATTCACTCAGGTCAGGTGTTTCCCTGAATCGCTCAGGTCAGGTGTTTCCCTGAATCGCTCAGGTCAGGTATTCTCCTGAATCGCTCAGGTTTAGGTTTCCCTGAATCGCTCAGGTTTTGTATTTTTCCTCTGTCGTTCAGGTTGCCGGTATTTCCAGGTCGTATGTTTTCCTGATTTCCCCAGGTTACGTATTCCCTGAATCACTCAGGTTCGGTATTTTCCTGTTTCTTTCAGGTTGGCGGTATTTCCAGGTCGTATGTTTTCCTGATTCACCCAGGTTACGTATTCCCTGAATCGCTCAGGTCTTTTTGCCCACAGGCTGTTCGCATCTGCATGATTCTCTCAGCTCTTTTTCCCGCAGGTTGTTCGCATTTGCCTGAATCACTCAGGTCTCTTCCCGCTGTTGGTACACATGTGCCTGAATCATTCGGGATCCGATACATTTGCCTGAGACGCTCTGGGTTTTCCAGCAGTATCCAGTGGTTTCTGTTATCCGGTTCGGGTTCCGCATTTTTGAATCCCTGATTGCATTGGATCCGGGTCACCACGGGGGTTTGGACATGGTCATCCATTATCTCGACAACTATGGTTACATCAGGTATTGTACTCTGCTCCCACTCAAGCGGCATTCTTGTGTTCTTTGCTACATCATGGTTTGCTCAATCTCACCTGGGCGGTCTGCACCCTGATTCCTGATCAGGGGACCTCAGGGCGTCCCCTCGGGCTGGGCTAGTTGCTCCAGCTTTTCGCCAGGCTTGAGGCATCCAAGCCCCTCAGCGTTAGTGCGGCGGTCCGGGTACTTAGGCAACCAGTGTCGGGCGGGTTCCGCAGATTGTCTGTAGGCCTAGACGGTCTCCCTTTTGGCCAATCAGCAAGCATTACAAGCGGCCATGTACCTCGGGTTCTATGGGTTCCTCAGACCCGGGGAGTTCACCTGCAGCGCCATCTCCCGGGCAACCCTGCTAAGGCGACATCTCGCCTGGCACTCTGACCACTTCATCCTGTCCATTCCGTCCTCCAAGACCAATCAAGCCGGTCCTCCCATGGAGGTGGAATTTTTACCCTACGGCCAACTGTTGGTGTCCTATCAAGGTGCTCCAGGAGCTCCTGGCCTCCCTCCATCTCCCTCTTTAGACGACCCGTTGCTCCCGGTCAACGGTAAGCCCCTGTCTTCAACCCTGTTCATCTCCAACATCCGCACCCTGGCCGCAGGGTTGGGTCCCAACCCTAGCACGATATCCGGGCACTCCTTTCGTTAGGGGCCGCGTCCGCAGCTTCTAGTCACCAGGTATCGGCGCACATCATCCGCAAGATGGGCCATTGGAGGTTGTCCTGCTTCGCAAGGTTCATTCCGAATCCACAGGCTGAGACATCCAGAGCCTTTTGTTCCTTGGCCTTGTAGGCCTCAAGGCTTCAATAAATATTCCATACCCTGCAACGTGCCAGTTCTCTTTTGCCCACTTATTCAGGCCTTACCTCGTCACTGGCGTCGGGCACACTCCAGCCAGTTAGGTCAGGACGGTACGTAGGCTTGCCTATTCTGTTCCTCGCTCAGCTCCTCCCACAAATATTGAAGGCTGCTTGCAGCCTGTAATTGTGGGAGGAGCGCACTTAGCGTATTTAAACCCCCTCCTACAAGCAGGAGGGCGGCCGGTTCTTGCCCCTCCCTCCCATCCCCTTTTTCATACTCTCCTCTTGGGTGGCCCACTTATTCAGGCCTTACCTCGTCACTGGCGTCGGGCACACTCCAGCCAGTTAGGTCAGGACGGTACGTAGGCTTGCCTATTCTGTTCCTCGCTCAGCTCCTCCCACAAATAAATATATATATATATATAAAAAAAAAAAGTAAAAAAAAAAAAAAAGGGGGCACTCTTAGTTACACAATACAGATACTGTATGGGATGCAACAGCAACAGAAACACAACCACCCTTATCGCACCAGAGGAATAAACAGCTCTGAGGTTTGGCGAACCTCATAAAAAAAAACTATCATTCCAAAGATTATTTGGAGGAAGATTTCCCAGACATGTACAACATGCAAAGCTCGCAGAAAAACAAGACAAAATGTCCCAAAAGCAAAGGCCTTAAAACTATTAACAACAAAAGCTTGGGAAATGAGGAACAAGAAGACAATATTGAGAATGACAATATCTCAGACAACTCCTCAGACACGGCGAGTCCTCAAAAACAGAGAGCAAGGAAAAAATCATTCAGCGACTCCTTAAATGAGGAAACTCAGACACATCAAACAGAACAGGTCAAAACTACACCTGAATCCAGTCCGGGAATAGACCTGAATTCCATCATCGCTACTGACAAAGCTGCTTCAGAGTCCTTCATAAAAGAGACAATATTATTACTACACAAGTCCTTTACAAAAGAGATAAGCAACGTCTTCTTGTCAACTAACTCAAAGCTGGAAAAGATGGATTCCAGAGTAACACACATAGAAAACAAAATAGATCAGATCTGCAAGTCGCACAATGAGATCGCTGACACCATTAATTGCAACTCAGATGAAATTGAAAGGTTACAACTCAAAATAGCTGATCTAGAAGACAGAAATAGAAGAAATAATTTGAAATTCAGGGGCATCCCAGAAACTGTTTTGCCCTCGGAACTAACACAATATTTACAAAAATTACTGGGACTAGTATTACCAGATTGTTCCTCACACGACTTTGAAATAGACAGAGCCCACCGTTTACCCAAACCAAGAGGATTAGACCCTTCAATCCCAAGAGAAACTATTGCCAGAATACATTTCTACAAAATCAAAGAAAAGTTCAATCAAGAATTCAGAAAATGCAAACAACTCCCAGAGGAATTTAAAAATATACAAGTATATACAGATTTATCACAATTCACAATCCAACAGAGGAAAAAATACCAAACAGTAACTAACACTCTACGCAAATATACCCTACAGATGGGGTTTCCCTGTAAAGCTATTGATTCCGGATAGAGGAACAACAAGGATAATCACGTCCACAGAACAAGGTCTGGAACTATTGAATAAATGGGACATTTCACCCAAACCAGAAGATCGTCCCCCTGAAAGACCATCAAAAAGAGAAAGACCGCGCTGAAGAAACGATATACCATTCAGTGTCTCTTTCCAGTAGTCTAAAACATGTTGACAATATATACAGTTATTGCAGTATACACTAGAGTATATGTATCACCAAGACTCCAAGTGTACTTACTCTCTTTTCCTTTCCCTTTCCTACAATTGACCCTAATTGTGTAGCTAAGGCTACTCTTCTATAACTCCTATAATTTCCTTTTCTCTATCACTATAGTGAGCCCTTGTGGGGTAATCTTTTTTTAAAATTTGGATTGCCACATTGGTGCTTACGCATCCTATACCTTTTACTTACTACCTTTTCTTAACTTTTGTTGACCCGAATACCTTTATAATCTGATAGATTGTGAGGCTATTTACTGTTTAGGTTGGGTTTGATCGGCTCTTGTCATATGTTGTGCTCTTATGTAAAGTATAACCTATATATATACACCGGTGTATACCTTGAAAAACCTTCCGTGTTCGCAGAAATAAGGAAGACTACAAACGTAAGTGACTTTCTTCTGACATATTCTGCATCCTCATTCAACACACCCACTAAGAATATTCAATTTTCTTGTCTCTCCTAGATACAGGAAAGTGGAATGACATTGTCATTACTTAGTTATAATGTAAGAGGCCTAAATAGTCCTCAAAAGAGAACATACCTGAAACATGACATACAGAAACTCAAACCAGACATAGCTTTTATCCAAGAAACACACAACAAAGAAGGTGACAACCCACAAATAAAAATTAAAGGTTATTCAAACATTCTATGCCAATGCAGCAAACAAGAGAGCAGGTGTAGCTATCCTTATTAAGGATACGATAACATTCCAAGAGGAAAAAATAACAAAAAGCAATGAAGGAAGATTCATCATCCTAAATTGCAAAATAAATAGTACCACATACACGCTAGTGAACGTTTATGCCCCCAATACCAGACAAATAAGATTCTTGAACAAACTACACAAAAAATAGACAAGATATCTAAAGGTGTTCTCTTGTTGGGAGGCGATTTTAACGCAATACGCAACCCAATCTTGGATACAAGCAGTGGGAAAAATAAAAACTGAGTTTTTATAGATAATTGGCTAAAAGACAAAGAACTATATCACATATGGAGATGCTTAAATGCTACTGAAAAAGACTATACGCATTATTCACAATGCCACAATTCATACGCAAGAATTGATATGTTTTTAACTAAAGCTGATACATTCAACCATATCATATCGAGTACCATAAACAGCATAACTTGGTCAGACCATGCGCCAATATTGCTAAAAATTAAAACTACAGCACCATCCACCGCATCCTACTCATGGAAAAATAACATATTCATACTCAACAATGAAGAAACAAACCAAGCAATTATGAAAAACTTAAAATAATTTTTTTCATTCAATTCCTCCTCACATTCTGACCCTATCATGATTTGGAGAGCTCATAAAGCCTTTTCAAGAGGAATAATAATTCAACAGACGGCCAGATTCAATAAGTTACACAAAAGAGAGATCACAAACACATTAAAAGAACTAGAATCCCTGGAGAAGAAACACAAAACAGACAACTCTTTTCCCACACTAGAAGCCCTAACCAAAACTAGGTTGAAACTTCACAACATTTTACTAAAGAATCATCTAAAATCAAGGAAAAGAATAGAAGCACATTACTACAGGGACTTTAATAAACCAACAAAACTAATGGCCAAACAATCCAAAAATATTAGAACTCAGTTTAGAATACAACACTTAATACAGGGAGTGCAGAATTATTAGGCAAGTTGTATTTTTGAGTATTAATTTTATTATTGAACAACAACCATGTTCTCAATGAACCCAAAAAACTCATTAATATCAAAGCTGAATATTTTTGGAAGTAGTTTTTAGTTTGTTTTTAGTTTTAGCTATTTTAGGGGGATATCTGTGTGTGCAGGTGACTATTACTGTGCATAATTATTAGGCAACTTAACAAAAAACAAATATATACCCATTTCAATTATTTATTTTTACCAGTGAAACCAATATAACATCTCAACATTCACAAATATACATTTCTGACATTCAAAAACAAAACAAAAACAAATCAGTGACCAATATAGCCACCTTTCTTTGCAAGGACACTCAAAAGCCTGCCATCCATGGATTCTGTCAGTGTTTTGATCTGTTCACCATCAACATTGCGTGCAGCAGCAACCACAGCCTCCCAGACACTGTTCAGAGAGGTGTACTGTTTTCCCTCCTTGTAAATCTCACATTTGATGATGGACCACAGGTTCTCAATGGGGTTCAGATCAGGTGAACAAGGAGGCCATGTCATTAGATTTTCTTCTTTTATACCCTTTCTTGCCAGCCACGCTGTGGAGTACTTGGACGCGTGTGATGGAGCATTGTCCTGCATGAAAATCATGTTTTTCTTGAAGGATGCAGACCTCTTCCTGTACCACTGCTTGAAGAAGGTGTCTTCCAGAAACTGGCAGTAGGACTGGGAGTTGAGCTTGACTCCATCCTCAACCCGAAAAGGCCCCAGTAGCTCATCTTTGATGATACCAGCCCAAACCAGTACTCCACCTCCACCTTGCTGGCGTCTGAGTCGGACTGGAGCTCTCTGCCCTTTACCAATCCAGCCACGGGCCCATCCATCTGGCCCATCAAGACTCACTCTCATTTCATCAGTCCATAAAACCTTAGAAAAATCAGTCTTGAGATATTTCTTGGCCCAGTCTTGACGTTTCAGCTTGTGTGTCTTGTTCAGTGGTGGTCGTCTTTCAGCCTTTCTTACCTTGGCCATGTCTCTGAGTATTGCACACCTTGTGCTTTTGGGCACTCCAGTGATGTTGCAGCTCTGAAATATGGCCAAACTGGTGGCAAGTGGCATCTTGGCAGCTGCACGCTTGACTTTTCTCAGTTCATGGGCAGTTATTTTGCGCCTTGGTTTTTCCACACGCTTCTTGCGACCCTGTTGACTATTTTGAATGAAACGCTTGATTGTTCGATGATCACGCTTCAGAAGCTTTGCAATTTTAAGAGTGCTGCATCCCTCTGCAAGATATCTCACTATTTTTGACTTTTCTGAGCCTGTCAAGTCCTTCTTTTGACCCATTTTGCCAAAGGAAAGGAAGTTGCCTAATAATTATGCACACCTAATATAGGGTGTTGATGTCATTAGACCACACCCCTTCTCATTACAGAGATGCACATCACCTAATATGCTTAATTGGTAGTAGGCTTTCGAGCCTATACAGCTTGGAGTAAGACAACATGCATAAAGAGGATGATGTGGTCAAAATACTAATTTGCCTAATAATTCTGCACGCAGTGTAGATGAGATTACAAAAGAAAAAATAACTAATCCGGTAGAAATAGCTAACTCAATAGCTAAATATTATGAAAAACTTTACAACTTAAAAAATTATATAAACACACACCAACCAACTAAAGAACAAATTACTGATTACCTAAAGGAGTGCAAACTCCCAAATATTAATCCAGAAATTAAAAAATCACTGGAATCTCCTATTTCTGAAAAAGAAACTGAATTAGCAATCAGATCTTTAAAACAAGGAAAAGCGCCTGGCCCAGACAGATTTTCATCCGAATACTATAAGATCTTCAACGACATCTTAATCCCACATATAACCAAAACATTTAACAAAGCAATGGAACAAGGACAATTCCCTCAAGAAATGTTATCAGCCAACATAATAACACTCCCTAAATAAGGAAAAGATCCCACTAGCCCAGGAAATTTCCACCCAATTTCATTAATAAATGCGGACGTCAAACTATACGCAAACATTCTAGCATACAGGATGAAAGATTTGGTACCGTCTTTAGTTGATTTAGACCAGGTAGGCTTTACCAAAAACAGGCAACCATATGATGGTACTAGAAAGATCATTGATCTGGCTTTCTGGGCAAAAACCAGAAAAAGCGCCTTCTCTGCTTCTTTCCCTGGATGCAGAGAAGGCGTTCGATAGGATCCAATGGGACTATGTCAAATTGGCCCTGTCTCAATACAATCTCCCTGACTCAATGATCAAAGCTATCTTTTCACTATACAAAAATCCATCCGCAAGAGTCCAGTGCAATGCATATACTCAGATACCTTCCTTATCAGTAATGGAACTAGACAAGGGTGTCCACTATCCCCAACTATATTCATTCTAGCAATTGGACCTCTGATAACACATATAAGACTGAACCCGAATATAAAAGGCATTAAAACAACTAATAAATCATATAAAACTACATTATTCGCAGATGATATGATACTAACCTTGACTGATCCACTCAGGTCCATTAGAGAAACCCAAAAAGAATTAGATAGATTTGGGAAAATTTCCTAACACAAAGTAAACCAAAACAAATCTCATATACTAGGGATTCACATCAAAGAAGACATCAGAACCAAGATTGAAAAAGAATTCAATTACATATGGAATCACAAAACGATAACTTTTCTAGGATCAGAAATAGCTCCAGACAGAAACCTCTTACTAAAAGAGAATTTCCACACGCTATTAAAAAACCTCAAAAAAGACATGGACACGATAATGTTAAAAGAATGGAGATGGTTTGGAAGATTAACCCTTTATAAAATGCTCATCCTGCCTAAAGTGCTCTATAAATTCAGAACAATACCCATTTCCGTACCAAAATACATACTAAGAAACCTGATTAAATGTTGATTTACCTTACGGTAAAAGCTTACACTGGCGCTGGTAGGTAGAAATATAACACATTAAATACAGTGGCTGGATGAATATTCCGCTATAGTAGAAACTGAATATCAATTGACGATCCAATGAAATAATCACCGCGATGATAATTACCTTTTCTCTAGATGTGGGCTGGAGAAATAGTCTAGGTTCTTTAAATGTTTGCACGGTTCCCGTTCCTGTGTGTAGAGAGGTGTGAAGAGAGGCAAAACTTCACTGCTCACCTACCAGCATTCACACTGCTCCGGCCGGTAGCTGTGTGGTGCGAGGGAGCAGACTATAGGTTCGGCGTCCAGGATTTTCTGTGCGTGTGACGTCACCGCAAAGTACTACTGGTGCTCCCAGAGATCAAAGTTCATCCTGGAGCAGTGTGAATGCTGGTAGGTGAGCAGTGAAGTTTTGCCTCTCTTCACACCTCTCTACACACAGGAACGGGAACCGTGCAAACATTTAAAGAACCTAGACTATTTCTCCAGCCCACATCTAGAGAAAAGGTAATTATCATCGCAGTGATTATTTCATTGGATCGTCAATTGATATTCAGTTTCTACTATAGCAGAATATTCATCCAGCCACTGTATTTAATGTGTTATATTTCTACCTACCAGCGCCAGTGTAAGCTTTTACCGTAAGGTAAATCAACATTTAATCAATTTTGTATCCTGGGCGTTAGCAGCAAAGCCCATTATATACAGCGGACCTCCAACTGGAGGTTGGTAGATTTCTTGTATGGGAGCGCAGGAGTGTTTTTCATTTTCTCTGTAATACTAAGAAACGTCCAAACACTAGTCAACAACTTTGTATGGAACAAACGGAAACCTAGAATCCCAATGCAAGTCATTACGAACAAGACACAGTTTGGCAGAATATCCCTTCCTAACATAGAAGCCTATCATAACACCAATCTACTGCAACAATCATTGGATTGGATAAGACATATAAAAGAACCAAAACCTTGGGTAGAAATCGAATCTGAGACAAGTCAAAAACTGGACACACCTCATACTAAACGCTAACAAATTCCCTGAACTATCAAAGAAGACTCTACCCACTGTAAAATGTACCGTAGAAGCTTGGAACACACAAATTTCCAAACATAAAAAATCACCAAACACAACAAAACATCCTTTGGAGATAGCATCACTAAAACACATCATCGCACTCAAAAACATAGAAAACTGGACGTCTAAAGGACTAGTCCACTTAAGACAATTAATCGAAGATAACAACTTCAAAACCTATGACTCCCTTAAAGAAAAATACAATATAACAGAAACAGACAGAGACATACACAAAGCTATAAAAAACATTTGGGAAAAATACCCCTCAACAGAAACAGAGATTCCACAACAACTATCTGACCTCCTAAACCACTCTCTAAGTGGCGAGAGGAAAAACAACTTCAAAAAGATATATGACAATTGCAATAACGATGTAATACAAGAAAACGTCTCATATCATAATAAATGGGAAGTAGACCTAAATAGAAGTATAACACTGAACAGCTGGAACAAGGTGACACATCTGCCACTATCTGCACGAACCACAGAGAACAATTCTTCAAAATGCATAGTAGATGGTATTACACTCCGGTCAAGCTCCACCAATTCTATAACACTTGCTCAGACAATTGCTAGAGAAAATGCAACCAAAGGGGCACTTTATTGCACACCTTTTGGGTATGCCCAAAACTTGCCAAACTAAAAAAAGATCTAGAGATCTTAATTAATATGATAACGGGGAAACCTATTAAAATAACCCCTGAGTTGGTGTTACTCAACCTGGAAATGGAAACTATAGATTTAGAACTACAATATCCTCTTACACATATCTGTATAGCATACAGGTTATTGATAGCTAAGAATTGGAAGTCAATCACTATTCCTAAGATAGAAAACGTAATTGAGATGGTTTCAAGGAATTACATAAATGAAAAAATGTATGGAACATGTTTAGGAAAAAGCACCTATATTAAAAAAAATTGGGATACTTGGTTAAAGCACTATCCAGAAAAATAATGGGAGGTGGGATATTGACAAGAGTCGATCAACCTTAAGTCACTGTTTTATTAACGGTTATATACAGTTAAAAATTACCAGTTACATTGAATCTGTAACAATTACTTTCAAGCCAGAGATATGGCTGATATTATAAAGGTCAATATACGATCAATGCTGTTTTTATATGTTAAAAATGACAAAAGAAAGTTGAAACATCAAAATGTTAAAATGTTTGATAGGTTAACTATATTTTACCTTTTCTTACAAACAAAAATGTATCGACAAGACATGACACAAAATGTATCATAATGTGGATAATACTAAAGTTATGCAAGCAATAACATGTAATAAATAATAACCCACATGCAATTTATATCATTTATGTCGAAATTGACTTTTATTTGTGATATTTCAATAAAAATCACTTTAACTAAATATAAAACATTTATGAGGGTCAGAATATGACAATAAAAAGAATAAAAAAGTTTTTTCCCCCAGTATTAATACACAAGAAAACTACACAAATGTGGTATCATTGTAATCATACTGACCCAGAGAATGAAAGGCACAGGTCAGTTTTACCACATAGGAAATGCCTTAAAAGCAAAACCCATAAAACTGTGGTGAAATTGCGTTTTCCAATTTCCAATTCCACACCATTTGGAATTTCTTTCCAATTTTCCACTACATTGTATGCAATCTAAAATGGTGACATTAGAAAGTGGAAATGATGTCTTTCATGTGTTTTCCGCATGTGTATGTCCGTTCTACAAAAGATAGAACATGTCCTATACTTGTCCATACAAATGCAGACCATGGACCCACCATAGTCTATGGGTCCACAAAAAATGCAGATGCCACATAAACTGTATCCGTATTTTGTGGATCCAATTTTGCAGACTGCAAAATACATACGATCATGTGAATGTACCCTTAGGCCTAGTTCACACAGTCAGTATTTGGTGAGTGATTTCCATCAGTGATTATGAGCCAAAACCAGGTGAGGGTCAAAAACACAGAACAAGTGCAGATCTTCCAATTATACCTTATCTCTATTTAGGCTCCATTACTGTTTTGGCTCAGAATTACTTATGAAAATCACTGATCAAACATTGGCTGTGTGAATAAGGCCTTACATGTGAATATGTTAAATTTTGTAATAATTGTTATTAGGTGAAAGTGCCAACAACGTTCTCTGCCAGTAGCCTTTAGTACCTTTCCCATTCAGAAACAGCCTCACTCCCCTGCAAAAAATCTGTCTGTAGAGTAAATAGCAGGAAGAACAGTATATACACCATAAATAGCCCATATTGATCAAGATTTAGTTTTAAAATTTGAGCACAGATTATAGTATATAGCGTATTCTTTTTATACTTCTGGTTATTGGGAAATGTACCTGTAGTATCCTGCTCCAAGAGTAGTGATTCACCATATACTGCAAACTGCAGGGGGTTACCAAAATGTATACACTTTAATATGTAATACCTGCATATGTATGTATGTGCACATGGTAATCACAGGCCATATTTTTAGCCACCACTAAATGGCTCTGGTGTCACCCTCTATATAAGAGAGGGCAGAACATTCTAGAGCCAGTCTACTTCAGTCTATTCCAGCCAGTATAACCTAGTCTAGCCTAGCACGGGCTAGGAGAAGGGAGTGTCTGTGTAGCTGATAGTCCAGCTCATCCAGGACATGGTACCATCCATGATAGTGCCAGAATATCACCAGAAAGTGGATCAGATGCAAGAGAGGTGTAGAGAAAGAACTGTAGAGGTGACCAGTCTTATAAAAGACTTAATTGACTCTATGGCACCCATATACTGGATTTCTGTGTAATATCTATAATGTCTATTATGGTAAGACCTGTCCTGAACTATTTCCATTTAAATTCCCCAGTAAAGAAAACGTTCTGCTGCACAACTGTCTAATTATTGTTTCCTGCACTACATTTGTAGTGTACGGGAGTTGTAATACCCGTCACTACCAAAGTGTCACTTGGTGTGCTGTCGTCCCTCCTAATTATGGGGAAGTTGTTGTATGCCAGTTTTATAAAATGTGATGTAATGTGTGTATTTCCCTGTCACTGAAACTTGCACTTACAGGCCTGCTAGGGGTGTCATTCCTACTTCTAGTCCATAGAGGGAGCTAGGGAGCCCTAGTTTATATAAAGCCCAGTCAGGGAAGTGCAAGGCAGACGGAGTCTAGTGTCTGTAATCTACAGTTGGAGATTAGACAATGTCTGAGACAAGTCCAGGCCTGAAGCCTGCTGTTCAGGAGAAGATTCCCTCCTGAATTCCCATATGCAGAAGCAGGAATTTGTTAGCTCAAGAGCCTGAGGAAGTGTCCAGAAGCTGAGAGAGACAGAGGCAAAGATCAGGAAAGCCAGAGGTACTCAGAAAGACAGAGGAGGTACTTATAGAAGCCATAGCCAAGGATATAAAGCCAGAATTAGGTTAATGGGCCTTGGTGAAGATATGCTATATTCCAGGATCAGACAGAAATAGAGTGCTAGCTCCTGTGCTGCAAGTCCTGTGTTCAACACTCTGTAATTACCCTGCTATAACTGAATTGCCTGCATCGACCGAATTGCAAAATCAACTGTATGCTTAGGAACTGCATTTCCTATATTGTCTCTGCTTGGAAAACTACTAAAGTTGGAGTTCTGTTTTAAAGCTACGTTTCCTCAATTTATTCCTGCATCCGCAAACGGCGTGCCACCGTTTACTTGGCACTGGCGTCACGAACTATTTCTACCTATACCTGCCCTTGCAGAGAGTCAGCTATACCAGGTTAGTGTCTATTGCACTACATCACCCAGAAACACCTACTACACACAACTTGAGTACGCTGCACCTCTCTTTTGGCGTCACGAACAGGATACGCACGCTTTCTAGTGCAAGAAGCGTGAACTTTGTGCCTTATACAGTTGCCCTGTGACCAAAGTGACAATTTACCTGTTTTATTCAAGTGGACTTTGTGGACTGAAAATCATACCCAAAGTGTACCAAAAACCTCTAAAAAGCGCTGTGCAGTGTTGCGCTGCACAGAGGAAGAAAATCGCCGCATTGGAGTGTGGTTTTGTGGACTTTAAACATTCCTGCTTGCTGTCAGTGAATAGACAGCGTTTGTACCTAAAGATGGCCGCTGAGCTTGCTGAATTTACTGCTGCGTCACCTTCATCCCGAAAAGGCGGGAAAAATTGGCGCCTTTCTGAGGAAAAAGCGGGAAGAAGGTCAAGGGCAGGCGCCACGGCTTATCTGGACATTTGCATGTCTGCCAGCATGGACACCGCCTTCCATATACTGGAATACCTGGGGGGCGGCTCTCCAGTGCAGTGGGAGGAGCTGGCTACTCTAATTGACGCGACCCTATCGCTCTCCTCAGAAGGATCGAGCATGTTGGATTGTGAACAGAGCGTTGCTGCAATGTCCGCACCTGAAATTACACAGATGTCTAATGTTGGTGTAGAGCCAGAGGAGGCTCCACCGGCCTACGCTCCGGGACCGGAGCAACCCGCCTGCCGCCCAAGGAAGAAAGAACCCGAGTCCTACTATGGCTCGTGGAGGGACTTTTTCCAACCATCGTTTAAATGGTCCTCCCTGATGGCGGAGATCCGAGAGGCCGCTATAAAGCGGAATACAAAGACTAAAATCGTCTATGAGGAGCTGACCAAGACCATACATGAGAAGCATACGCACACCCAACCCCGCCTGGAAAGGAGAAAGGGAGTGGTGCTTTCATTTGACAAACCCCGTGGCTACGGGTTTATTCAGGACTATCTAACTGGCAGAGACCTCTATGTTAATCGAAGGTCTGTCAAAAGAGACTACCTCCCTTCGTACCAGCACAGCCTCCGTGAGGGAGAGGAAGTGGAGTACACCCCTGCCGAGAGCCTGCGAGGCCCTTATGCGACTGCTGTGACCCGTCCCAAGCGAAACCCTGAGGACTGGGAGGCAGAAGGAAGAGAAGACTACTCTGGCTGCGAGCGAGAACCGGAACGCTCTCCAGAGCCGGCCCATCACGCCTTTCAGGAGCGGAGCTCCTTCATTGGGCCAAACGTCTTCTGGCAGCCAACCGTGTTGGAGAAATGGGTGAGCCCCTATCCTTCCCCCGAGCTGCCTCGTCGGGAGAAGACAATATCTGAGCTGGAGCAGTTGAAAGGACTTAGTGCTACCTTCCAGAACATCCGGATGGGACGGAGACCAGAACCTGCAGAGGCCGAGTCCGCGTCATCGGTGACTGTACCTGCGCCGGCGGCGCCAGCAGAGGACAGCGACTCCGACACAGACAGCATCGGTGAGCAGATCGTCCGGCTGGAGGAGAAGTTGCGGGAGTTGCGCAAGACATACACCGCCAGGATCCAGACACCGCCGAGGAAGGATGAGGTAAGGGTGCCTGTCACCACCCGTAAACCGCCTTCTGTTGCCACCGCTCCGTCAGTGCCCCAGACCGGACCCGCGATTGCCGTAAACTGCTGCACCCAGAGCACCGGACCGCTTGCTGCAGCGGTGCCAAGCACGTCACACCCTGCAGTGATCATGCCAGGGCCGGCACGGTCCATCAGAGGGTTCACCCCTAGGCCTATGGGGCCAATACCTATTAGGGGCCCCTTTACTCTACAGCTGCCCCCTGACACTGTTATGTGGGCCCATCCTCCTGTAGAGGACTACTACAGACGATACTTGCCAGCGGAGTCAAGTGATTACAATATGCCACTGTGATCAGCCTGCTAGGCCTTTGATTTATTTCTTCTGAAGTTTCATGTTAACCCTTCCAGGACAGGAGTCCTACGTTTCCTGGTCCTTTGTTGCGGCTGCCAGTTTGTCCACGGCTCAGTGGTAGGTGTTGACCACTGAAATTATAAAGTCAGCAAGGCCAGGCTTGTTTCCAGGACCTCCTGCCTGCTTTTGCTACCCACGCCAAGTTGTGCCTGTTCCTTTGTTGCACCTTTTACCCTTCCCCCCTTTTCAGGTTGATCAGGGGTATTACAGCACTTTTCTTGCTGTCCTTTTATAGTGCAATTTGATACTAAGGAACCGTGCCCGGAGACAGACTCAAAAGTACCTGAGCCTCTGAGATTCTTATTCTTTTAAAAGTATTGTGCCCAGAGATGGACTCCACCGCATGAGAGCCTCTGTGATTTAATGAGAAATAACCTGGGTACGGACTCATGTTTGTTATTTGAGCCTCCAAGAACTTTTATACCGTTTTCTACTGTTTTATCATGGACTTATTCATTGTCATGGACTATCCTGGTTATAATGTTACGCTGTGCCAGGTCAGCGCCCCCGTTCCATTCACTATCCTGAGAGAAGAGAACGACGCCCCTTGTCACTACCCTTCACTTTTGCCAATTGGACCTGATGTAAATGTAAATGCAGATGAATGACATATATGTATGCCTGCATGTCTCTTTTTCTATTTCAGGTAGAGATTCCAGTTGGGCGACCCATGATGGAGTACGAGGTCGTACTCAGCTTAAAGCAGTGGGGTATGTAGTGTACGGGAGTTGTAATACCCGTCACTACCAAAGTGTCACTTGGTGTGCTGTCGTCCCTCCTAATTATGGGGAAGTTGTTGTATGCCAGTTTTATAAAATGTGATGTAATGTGTGTATTTCCCTGTCACTGAAACTTGCACTTACAGGCCTGCTAGGGGTGTCATTCCTACTTCTAGTCCATAGAGGGAGCTAGGGAGCCCTAGTTTATATAAAGCCCAGTCAGGGAAGTGCAAGGCAGACGGAGTCTAGTGTCTGTAATCTACAGTTGGAGATTAGACAATGTCTGAGACAAGTCCAGGCCTGAAGCCTGCTGTTCAGGAGAAGATTCCCTCCTGAATTCCCATATGCAGAAGCAGGAATATGTTAGCTCAAGAGCCTGAGGAAGTGTCCAGAAGCTGAGAGAGACAGAGGCAAAGATCAGGAAAGCCAGAGGTACTCAGAAAGACAGAGGAGGTACTTATAGAAGCCATAGCCAAGGATATAAAGCCAGAATTAGGTTAATGGGCCTTGGTGAAGATATGCTATATTCCAGGATCAGACAGAAATAGAGTGCTAGCTCCTGTGCTGCAAGTCCTGTGTTCAACACTCTGTAATTACCCTGCTATAACTGAATTGCCTGCATCGACCGAATTGCAAAATCAACTGTATGCTTAGGAACTGCATTTCCTATATTGTCTCTGCTTGGAAAACTACTAAAGTTGGAGTTTTGTTTTAAAGCTACGTTTCCTCAATTTATTCCTGCATCCGCAAACGGCGTGCCACCGTTTACTTGGCACTGGCGTCACGAACTATTTCTACCTATACCTGCCCTTGCAGAGAGTCAGCTATACCAGGTTAGTGTCTATTGCACTACATCACCCAGAAACACCTACTACACACAACTTGAGTACGCTGCACATTTACACCACAAGGTATTGGCATCATGACAACAGGGACCCGGCTTCACACTGTAAAACCATCAACACCAAGGGCACTTTGACCACCATCAGGCAGGAGGATCCCAAGAACCGAAGGGTGCCCCGAAGGGAAGAACCAGTGCACCCAGGAAGCTTCAGAACCATGATTACAACTACTACTACACCCATAAGGCCACATCTGCACTCAAACACTCCTGTGGTACACTGCATTACTATATTTGCATAAGTGCTGTGCAACTGATGAGTTAAAAGTGAGATGTGTACTATATAAGGCAGATATGGTAACAGCAAGTAATGTAAAAAGTATGCTACTGATAAAGATATTGACAACCTTGAGGGGCATAGCTCTGAAAACTTTCCACTGGGTACACAAGGTATCAGCACAGAAAGTCATTAATAATAGATATTTTATCTCACAGGGTGCTTTAAGGCCCCAATACACATTAGCATGTTGTCTGTAGAACCTACTGAGCAGGGGTGTTGCTAAAGGCTCATGGACCCTGGTGCAAGGGTTCAGCTTGGGCCCCCTACCCTCAATACCCCTTCCACCTCAACTTCAACCTCAACTTGATACCTCAAAACACCTTGACTTGGTCCAGGCTGTCTTCCACAACACGCATCCTCAGCAAGTCTGGTCTGGAAGTGCTGATTTGCGCTTGCTGTAAGACTTTCAAGTGCACTGTGGCCCTTCCCATCCTTTCTAGGCAGCCTGTGCTGCACGCTGCATGTGTAGTGTAAAGATGGCACTGGCTGGGAGCAAGAATTCAATATTGCAGTCACGGTGAGTCTGTCAATGCTTTGTGGCAAGATGAAGGGGTGCACCTAGCAAAATTGAAACGACACCTCACCCCCGTACCAAATTCTCAACCTAATCCCTTCCTTCCAGCACTACTGTTAAAGACATACTTGAAAAATATTACATACAGAGCTACAAAATATACAAGGTAATATTGCACCACATGCCTCTTACATCCAGTAACTTCTCCTCTGATGCAGACGTTCTCTTTCCTTATCTTCTCCATTCAGACCAGACCGCCATGATAATTTATTTCAGCCATCTCTTGTATTTGCACAGTTTCACAAACAGACATCTTCGTTTCCTACTTTACATCATCCTCCCAGTTTTTGAACACCCCATCCTGCCACCTTCAATACTGCGCCCGCTGTGCTCCCCAATACTATACAGCAGAAACAGTAACCCTGTAAATACTAGTACCACACAGATAACTGTGCCCAGAAAAGAATGTCCCCCAAAAATAATTGGGCTGATGCTGTGCCAGTGCCCCCCACAGCAATAGTGCTCCTACCGATAGTAATAGTTCACTGCCAAAGTGCACTTAGTGTTAACAGTGCCTTCAATAGTAATAATGCCCATATTGTGCCTATATTAGTAATAATGTTCCCCATAGTCCCCCCAGTAGTAATAATTCTCCTTATAATGTGTGGCAGTAAAAAAAATGCCCCCTAATGTGTACCAGTACAAAAATACTCACTTATAATGTGCACCAGTACAACAAATACCTATTTATAATGTTTGCCAGTGCAAAAAAAATCCCCCTTATAGTGTGTGCCAGTGCAAAAAATGTCCCCTTAAAATGTGTGCTAGTACAAAAAATACCCACTCCTAGTGTCCCCAGTAGAGCCAATATCCCCATAGTGCTCCCCACAATGTGTGCCAGTACAAACATATGCCCCCTTATTTGGGCCAGTGCAAAATGCCCCTATTTAGTGCCGCAAGTAGAAACAATGCCCCCATAGTGCTCCTCTCTGTCCTCCATAGTGGCCCAAGAGCATGGTGCAAAATAAAAAAGAATAAACTCAAATACTTACCTCCATGTGGCTGTCAGCGATGCAGTGCAGGCCTCTTCTAGTTTGTTTCCGGATCTGTAGTTGCCTTGCTCAGGGGACACGATGATGATTATTGTGTTGCCTGTGCCTGCCTCTGATAGGCTTCAGGCCGCCGCAGCATTCAACTGTATTACCACCCTGAGGAGGGAGATACAATTGGATATAGCAAGATGAGCACCTCTACAATGGAAGCGCTCATTTCCCACGGCCCTGCCGGTGCCCCACTTGTTTCTTGCTATTGCGACCACTGTGACCCCTATAGTTACCCGACTGCTGCTGAGAACAAACTGTTCAGCTGTCACTCTAATGTGTATGAGGAGCTTCCACATCTATGTCCAAAGGATCAGGCAAAGTACATTTTTTCATCCGAAAAGAGGTGATGGCGGCATTCTCCCTATTCACACCGCTCAGCCAAACTAAACTTGGAGGTTGGTATTCTGTTATTGGGGTGAGGATTCTGTTATCACATATACATCTATATGGGGGTGGGGATTCTGTTATCATATATACATCTATACAGCGGTGAGGATGCTGTTATCATACATACATCTATATGGGGGTGAGGATGCTGTTATCATACATAAATCTATATGGGGGTGGGGATTCTGTTATCATATATACATCTATACAGCGGTGAAGATGCTGTTATCATACATACATCTATATGGGGGCGAGGATGCTGTTATCATACATACATCTATATGGGGGCGAGGATGCTGTTATCATACATAAATCTATATGGGGGTGAGGATGCTGTTATCACATATACATCTATATCGGGGTGGGGATTCTGTTATCATATATACATCTATACAGCGGTGAGGATGCTGTTATCATATATACATCTATATGGGGGCGAGGATGCTGTTATCATACATAAATCTATATGGGGGTGAGGATGCTGCTATCATACATAAATTTATGCAGCGGTGAGGATGCTGTTATCATACATACATCTATATGGGGGTGAGGATGCTGTTATCATACATGCATCTATATGGGGGAGAGGATGCTGTTATCATACATACATCTATATGGGGTGAGGATGCTGTTATCATACATACATCTACATGGGGAGAGGATGCTGTTATCATACATACATCTATATGGGGGTGAGGATGCTGTTATCATACATACATCTATATAGGGTTGAGGATGCTGTTATCATACATACATCTATATGGGGTGAGGATGCTATCATACATACATTTATATGAGGGCGAGGATGCTGTTATCATACATACATCTATATGGGGGCGAGGATGCTGTTATCATACATACATCTATATGGGGGTGAGGATGCTGTTATCATACATACATCTACAGTACAGACCAAAAGTTTGGACACACCTCATTCAAAGAGTTTTCTTTATTTTCATGACTATGAAAATTGTAGATTCACACTGAAAGCATCAAAACTATGAATTAACACATGTGGAATTATATACATAACAAACAAGTGTGAAACAACTGAAAATATGTCATATTCTAGGTTCTTCAAAGTAGCCACCTTTTGCTTTGATCACTGCTTTGCACACTCTTGGTATTCTCTTGATGAGCTTCAAGAGGTAGTCCCCTGAAATGGTTTTCACTTCACAGGTGTGCCCTGTCAGGTTTAATAAGTGGGATTTCTTGCCTTATAAATGGGGTTGGGACCATCAGTTGCGTTGAGGAGAAGTCAGGTGGATACACAGCTGATAGTCCTACTGAATAGACTGTTAGAATTTGTATTATGGCAAGAAAAAAACTGCTAAGTAAAGAAAAACAAGTGGCCATCATTACTTTAAGAAATGAAGGTCAGTCAATCAGCCGAAAAATTGGGAAAACTTTGAAAGTAAGGGCTATTTGACCATGAAGGAGAGTGATGGGGTGCTGCGCCAGATGACCTGGCCTCCAGTCACCGGACCTGAACCAAATCGAGATGGTTTGGGGTGAGCTGGACCGCAGAGTGAAGGCAAAAGGGCCAACAAGTGCTAAGCATCTCTGGGAACTCCTTCAAGACTGGGGGTGAGGATGCTGTTATCATACATACATCTATATACTGTAGGGTTGAGGATGCTGTTATCATACATACATCTATATGGGGTGAGGATGCTGTTATCATACATACATCTATATGGGGGCGAGGATGCTGTTATCATACATATATCTATATGGAGGTGAGGATTATGTTATCATACATACATCTATATGGGGGCGAGGATGCTGTTATCATACATACATCTATATGGGGGTGAGGATGCTGTTATCATACATATATCTATATGGAGGTGAGGATTATGTTATCATACATACATCTATATGGGGGCGAGGATGCTGTTATCATACACACATTTATATGGGGGTGGGGAAGCTGTTAAAATGTAGAACTCAACAGCTACAAAGAGTTCCTCTCTGCAGAATCTGGCAGGGTCAAACTGTAATGCATGTAAAAGACTCTCTCTTTCTTCTGAGGAGTAGGGAATTATCCGGACTGAATGGTTCCTTCTTGATAATTGCTTGCTGTGTCGGCCCAAGTAAAGGGTTCTTAGGTCCTTAATTATCATACAGATCAGTAGTGGGAAAATATTGTATCTAATTGTTGTCATTTCAAACATCTGGTGCCCCCACTATCTCTGCAGCAGATTCTTTAGATCTTGTTACATGACATAAATCCTTGGGAAAAATTAAAGGGGTTCAACACTTTCATTTAACTGATGATCTATCCTCTGGATAGATCATCAGCTTCTGATCTGATCGGCGGGGGTCCGACGCCCGGGATCCCCGCCGATCAGCTGTTTGAAAAGGCAGCGGCGCTCCAGCAGCGCCGCGGCCTTCTCACTGTTTACCGCCGGCCCACTGACGTCACGACTAGTATCAACTAGCGTGGGTGGGGCTAAGCTCTGTTCACTTGAATGGAGCTTAGCCCGCCCACGCTAGTTGATACTAGTTGTGACGTCAGTGGGCCGGCGGTAAACAGTGAGAAGGCCGAGGTGTCTCCGTACAGCATTAAAATGTATTGCCTCCGTGGAGGGGAAATTAGTTTCAGCCGAAGTCGGTACCAAGTCCTAATTTTAAATGTTTTAAAGATGCAGAAATGAATACCGAATTCATTCTCCGAAGTCTTACTCGACTTCGGCTGAAACAAATATTTCCTCCACGGAAGCAATACATTGGTGTACGAAGACATCACTAAAATCAAAGTTTTTGAATGAATCGACTTTGGATCGATGATCCAAAGCCCGATTCGCTTAACACTAATTACAATGTTTCCCCCTGGTGTATAATCTGTATAGTAACGTGCACATTCCCTCCTTGAGGTGTACACACATGCTCAGTTCCATCCTTTAGGCCACTAGTAGGACCTACTGTCAGAAGCTGTGAAAGTTGCAGGGAGAGAGCTGTAGCAAAAAGGACATGCCCCCTGAGAATGGACACGCCCACTGAGCAGTAACAGGGAGAGAGCTGTAGCTGAAAAGACACACCACCTGAGCTATGACAGGGAGAAAGCTGAAACAGAGAGGAAACACTCCCTGAGCTGTGATAGGGAGAGAGCTGCAGCAGAAAGGACAAGCCCCCTGAGCTGTTATAGGGAGATGGCTGCAGCAGAAAGGAAAATCTAGCAGAGCAATTCGAACAATGAATAGGGGGTTCTCTGGTTTTGTGTGAGGTACAGGGCTGGCTCTACATTTGTTAGAAAGATTATCCTGTACTATATTTTGTCTAATTTTCATTTTTACAGCAATCATAACATAACCCCTTTGTCCGGTGTTCAGTGTGTCATAAGAGTGTCAAAAATGTATATTCCCTTGCACTTTGGGATTTGAAATTAAATATTAATAGCATTTTAAATTGTATGTGTTTCTTCAGACACTGTTATATTATGCCTGATGAAGAGGCCTAATTTGTCTCAGTAGCTTGCTATGTATCATTGTTTATATTTTTATTAACCATGAAAAAGGTATCATACCTGCAAGACATATTTGCCCTTTATAGAGAGTGAGATAAAACATTTTGGTTGTGTCACTTCAGCAAATGGCATGTATCATGTAGAGAAAGTTAATACAAGTCACTTACTAATGTATTGTGGTTGTCATATTGTCTCCTTTGATTCATTTTTCCATCACATCACTGCTCATTTCCAGGTGTTAAGACCTCTGCTGCAGCACAAAGACAAGATGACCAGGATAGGATCTGCTGCGCATGCGTGCATATGTGCGCTTCCAGGATCCTGGCCGCCAGAGTGCTTTTTCCTATAGATTTCAAGCATGGCCACCACTGATGGATTGCAGGGTGGTCATAGCCATGGAAACGAGAAGTGTATAATGTGATGGAAAAATGAACCCAGCCAAAGGAGGCAATATGTGTAATAACAATACATTAGTAAGTGCCTTGTTTTAACTTTGTCTACATGATAAATGCCATTTGCTAAAGTGAGACAACCGCTTTAACTACAGGCTAACACGGTACCAGACTTTATGACACAAGAGACATGTGCATTCCTTACTAGGCACATGATAGTATTATTGGGGTTAAAAAGTTAAATCATTGTTCAGTAACTCAGAGCCATAAAATAGAATTTATTCATTGTATGGTATTACTCATCAGGAAAGAATGTGATGATCCATGCTTATCTGACATACTTTATCTGAATCCTAAGTTCACATTTTATGAGACTGGAAGAGTAATAAAACAAAATTCATGCTCTAGCCATATAAACTGCCTATACATTTAGTGCAAACATGGTAAGATGGTTGGATCAAAAATTTGAAAAAACACACCAAGAAAATATTAATTGTACTTAAAGGGCTTGTCAAGGATAAAAAAAAGGTCTGTTTTGTTCCTTGAAATAACTAAAGGCTAAAGCGAAATTGCACTCAGGATGAACAATTCGTATTAGAAGCGGAAGTCCTAAAACAGCAGTTTATTGATAAACAGTATCCAGTCCATAATTAGGAAAAGTCACTGGGGCAAGTTAAAATAATGAAGAGGGAGGATTTTTTTCACCATTAAACAGAAACAGGAGACCGATGAGACACTGAGGATGATCCTGCCATTCCAGAGCCAGTAGCCAGAGCCGTACAGCGCGAGACACATGCCGGAAGAGGCCTGCATCGCATCGTTGCCAAGGAGGTAAGTATAAGTGTTTATTTATTTTTTGTGTACAATACTGGTGGCTACTGGTACATAATGGGGGTCTCTGGCTACTGGCACATAATTGGGGTCTCTGGCTACTGGCACATAATGGGGGGCTCTGGCTACTGGCACATAATGGGGGCTCTGGCTACTGGCTCATAATGGGGGTCTCTGGCTACTGGCACATAATGGGGGGGTGTCATTACTGGCACATAATGGGGGGGCTGTCATTACTGGCACATAATGGGGTGCTGTCATTACTGGCACATAATGGGGGGCTGTCATTACTGGCACATAATGAGGACTGTCATTACTGGCACAAGGTGGGGGCTGTCATTACTGGCACATGATGGGGGGGCTGTTATTACTGGCACATGATGGGGGGGCTGTCATTACTGGCACATGATGGGGGGGCTGTTATTACTGGCACATGATGGGGGGGCTGTTATTACTGGCACATGATGGGGGGGCTGTTATTACTGGCACATTATTGGGGGCACTATAGGGGCATCTACTGAGGCCACAAAGAAGGGGTGTTTTATATGGGGGGCTCTGTACAGTAGAATTTTATACTGGGACACATTATGGTGGGTACTATGAGGAAGGGGGAGAGGAGTACTATGGGGTCATCTACGGGGGGCACTAAGAAGGGGTATTTTATACTTGCAAATTATGGGGGACACTGAGGGCATCTACTGTGGCATTTTATACTGGTACATTATGGGGGGCACTAGGAGGAAGGGGGGAGAGGAGCACTATGGAGGCATTTACTGGGGGCACTATATAGGGGTATTTTATACTGGCACATTATGGGGGCACTATGGGGAGATTAGCTCAACTGGGGACATTACAAGGGGGTATTTTTTGCACTGTCACATTATAAGGAGAATTATTTCTACTGGGGGGCATTATGGTGGGCTTTATTACTCCCACATGGTATGACCCCCTAGTAGCAGCACCATCCTTTCCCTGCTCTGCTATTCCTCTGCCCCTTCTCCAAATCCTTTTTATGAAATATTTCTCATTAGGATAAAACGCAACATCAGCTCCGCCGAGCCCCCCAGCCAAGTGTTGAAGTGGTGTCCGAGATCCTCAAGGGCCAAGCCTAGTAATTGTAAGTTTTCAGGTGAAATATGTTTATGTTAAATATGTGAAAATATTCTGGAAGTGCCCCTCCCGAGACCAGGCTCTGGATCCGCCACTGCACAGCTCATGCGTTATTATACTTTGTGATAATGAATATGCCCCTCCGCTTCATTACATTCTCAGAAACAAGCAGAGTATGGATGTCAATAAAATTATGCCCCCCCCTGGAAAAATTTCTGCGGACGCCCATGTTGGCACCATCTACTTGGGGACAAGATAGTTGGCCCAATGCTTACAAATACACCTCAGATTACCTATACCAGGGCCTCTAATTTGGGTTTAAAGGTGGCCCCCTCAATAAAAGATAAAAACCAAGGTATACAAAATAAACAAAATTGGCTATCCTTCAGTTGTTTCCATAGATGTGGGCGTTGCTCTAATTGTAGAATTACCACATTCCCGAAAAAAAAAACTAAAAGTAGCTTCAACTCAAAAGAATAGCAACGGAGCGAGGCGCAGACATAGTGGAGTGCGTCTTGACTTGGGGGGAAGACCGCAGGCTAGGAGAGGGTTAATGGTTGGAAGTGTGTTGGGGGTTAGGTTCAGGTGAACGGGGAGGAGTAGCAATTTCCCGGGCTGTATATAGGTTATGGGTGGAGCTAGTGAGGCAGTTGCCAGTGTAAGCTAGAGTGTTTTAGGGTCAAGATGTCGTCTCTGGAGGAGTTATTGGAAGCGGTCCGTGCTGCGGTTCAGGTACATGGAGCGGAGCGCTTGCAGCAGACCATACAGGCTGCTTTGATCCCCCCGTCTACGGCGGCCTTGCCGGCGCGTCCACACAGGACCAGGAGGTCGGTTCCCCCAGAGCGCCTGAGTCCAGAGGCTACACCTCGGGTGCGTCGTCGCCTTAGAAGCCCCCCTATGGCCCCTCCGCTGCAGTCTGCGGTGCCTGTGCCCGGTTTGGCGCCCAGACGCAGCGGGAGGAGTGTGTCGGCGCGAAGCAGGTCAGCGGGTGAGGGACGGGATGTCCCCGGCCCGGTCTCCCCGGCGGTGAGAGGAAGAGAGCGCAGACAGGCGGGTGTCTCTTCACAGGTGCGGCGTTGTGAGGAGCGAACCATGGCGGCCTTACCGTCGGAGAGGAGGAGCAGTACGGTCGGGCGGTCCGGCGGCCTGGGCCTTCCATCAGTCGGGGAGGAGAGGTCTTCTGCGCCGCGGCCGGTGGCTTCCGGTCGGCGGCAGGCAAGCGCCGGGTCCAGTGAGCAGGAAGGAGCTGGTAGGAGTGAGTGTGCGTCGCGCCCCCTGGCGGTGGGTCGGCGACATTGCGGCATGGCAGGGACTGTGGCTGTTGCTTCGTCTCCTGGCATTTTGTCGCTGGATGCGGCTCACAGCCCTCCTGCTGTGGGGCCCGAAATTTCGATGGGTGACAGAGGAGAAAATATGCGGCCTGGTGATGAGGCCTGTGCTGCAGTCGATTTAGCGGATGACGGTCACCTGCATTCGCAGGGTGACGGGGGGATGTCACCATTGGAAGAAGGAGAAGTCGGCCCAAACGAAGAATTGGCGGCAGGCGCTTTGGACTTTCCGCTGGATGTTGACGCCGTGCCGTGCAGGATGGATGCGCTACTGAGGACACCTGGGAGGAGTTCTGCGGCTGCCGGAGGTGCTATCCGGGGACGGCCAGGTGAGAGATCTACGGGTCAGACTATTGTTGGGGGAGGTGGGGTTGCTGTGTCTCATAATGCGGGGGGTTCTGATGTTTTGGTGCGGGAGGTGTTGTCAGGCATGATGTCATTGTTGTCACGGCTGGGTACGGGATCTGTTGCGTCCCCGGTGCCAGTCTGGGCTCCGGCGCAAGCGGGTTCGTTGGAACAGGGGCCGGTGCGGGGTTTAATGGGGACAGTGGAAGACGGTGTGGCGGTTGGTACCCAGGGATCTGGGGCGGTTGCGGGTGTTAGGAGTGACATGGGTGATGGCGTGCGGTTGGCGGATGCAGCGAAAGGGGAGATCTATGTGTGTTTTGAGGGGCCGCTGGGGGCTCACTTGAAGCAGGAGATGAAGGATAAGATATGGAAGGATGAATACGTTGAAATTTTTTCGTTGCTTCCATTGGAAAAATTTAACTTAGATAGGGGAAAGCCGGACGAGAGTAAGAAAGAGGAGGAAGAGAGGAGGCGGTACAGGCTTATCCCGCGTACTTTTCAAAATTGGCTTCAAGCCTTTGCAATTTTGGCTAGCGTAGTTGGGGAAAAGGCGCCTGAGCACTGCTCCGCGCTCTTTTGCTATATGGATGCTATTGGTGAGGCGCATCGGACGTATGGGGGTGTTGCGTGGCTTAGGTATGACGAGCAGTTCCGGCAGCGGAAGGCGGTCAGGCCTAGCATTCGTTGGGACCATAAGGACATTGGTCTGTGGATGCGGTTGATGGCGGCACCTAGGATGGGCCCTCAGCCCTTTCGTGGAACGGCCGGGGGCACCTCGGCCTCTGAGTCGCATGGGGGTAATAGAAAGGGGTGTTGCTGGCAGTACAACGAAGGGCATTGCAGGTTCTTGTCTGATTGCCGGTACAAGCATGAGTGCTCCGGTTGTGGCGGCTCCCATAGTTTGTCGCGGTGTTTCAAGCGCGGCAAAGGTAAGGGACCCGAGGTTGTGCAGAAGAGGGGTGACGCCGGTGAGGGTGGAAGAGATGGAGCCCTATTTAAAGAAGTATCCAGATAAGGAGGTAGCGCAGCTGTTGTTGGCAGGGTTTACGAAGGGTTTTGTCATTCCGTGCGGATTGGTTGGGCCGCAACGGGCACCCCGGAATTTGTCATCGGCTCTTCGCCATCCGGCAGTTGTGAGAAATAAGATTGATGGTGAGGTTTCTGCCGGAAGGGTGGTGGGTCCTTTTTCTGTGTGTCCGTTGCCGGATTTGTGGGTTTCCCCTTTGGGCTTAGTCCCTAAGAAGGAGCCTAATAAATTTCGGCTTATTCATCACTTGTCCTATCCGTTAGGTGGGTCAGTGAATGATGGTATAGCGGACGAGTTATGCTCCGTTTCGTACACGTCTTTTGACGAGGCGGTACGGTGGGTCCGGCGTTTTGGGCGAGGCGCCCTGCTTGCGAAAACGGACATTGAGGCCGCTTTTCGTTTGTTGCCTATTCATCCCGATAGCGTGCATTTACTTGGTTTTCAGTGGGATGGCAGTTATTATGTTGATTGTTGTTTGCCGATGGGTTGTGCGATTTCGTGTTCATTGTTTGAATCGTTTAGTTCTTTTCTGGAATGGGTGGTGAAACAGGAGGCAGGATGGAGTTCGGTTTTGCACTACCTGGATGATTTTTTGTTTTTGGGTCCGGCTGGGTCCAGAGTGTGTGCTGTTTTGTTACATACCATGGAAAGGGTGGCTGCGCGCTTCGGTATCCCGTTAGCTGCGGAAAAGACGGAAGGCCCTTCCACGGTTATGAGGTTTTTGGGCATCGAAATTGATAGTGTGGCTATGGAATGTCGCTTGCCTGACAACAAGGTGTCGGATTTGTTGGATGAGGTTGTGTACTTACGGAAGGCAAAGAAGGTTCAGCTTAAGCGGGTTCAATCGGTTCTGGGTAAATTGAACTTTGCGTGTCGCATATTGCCGATGGGGCGGGTTTTTTGTCGTCGTTTGGCGCTTGCGACTGCGGGGGTTACTTCCCCGTTTTACTACTTGCGTTTACCAGCAGCAGTGAAGGATGATTTGGCGGTGTGGGAGACGTTTCTGTCGGAGTACAATGGGCGGTCTATGTGGATGGAGGCAGTGATTAGTAATGTGGATTTGGAATTGTTCTCAGATGCATCAGGTTCGTGTGGATATGGTGTTTTCTGTAGAGGACAATGGAGTGCTGGGGCGTGGCCGGTTGAATGGAGGGAGGCGGGTTTTCTTACTAACTTGGCTCTGTTGGAGCTTTTTCCGATTGTTTTGGCTACTGAGTTGTGGGGGACCTGGCTCAGGAATCGGCGAGTTCGTTTCTACTGTGACAATATGGGTGTGGTGCAGGCGATCAATAGCCAAACGGCGAACTCGCCTCCGGTGTTGAATTTACTGAGGCATCTTGTATTGCGGGGTTTGCAGTTGAATGCATGTTTTGTTGCGGTTCATGTTCCTGGAGTTGATAACTCACTCGCCGATTCCCTTTCTCGTTTTCAGTGGGACCGTTTCCGCAGCTTGGCGCCGGGTGCCGAGTTACAGGGGTTGCCTTGCCCCCAGTGGCTCTGGAGCGTGGCCTTGGGGTATCGGCGGACTTGATTAGGCAGTCTCTTAGTAGAGGTACGTGGTCGGCCTATTCATCAGTGTGGGCGTTGTGGGAGGAGTTGATCGAGCAGGTAGGTGGGGGCAGTAGTTCATTAGAGGATTTTCAGACGTTATTGGTTTTTTGGGTGGGTCAGTCTTATGCTGCGGGTTTGTCATTCTCGGTTGCATCTAAGAGGGTAGCGGCTGTTGCCTTCTGGTTGCGCCTGCGGGGACTGGCTGACGTGTCTAAATGTTTTATGGTGCGGCAAGCTTTAAAGGGTTACCGTCGTAGTGCGTTACGGAAGGATAGTCGTAGGCCGGTTTCATTTGATGTGTTGCAGATGCTATGGAAGGTGGCTGAGTCTGTTTGTGTGTCGGCATATGAAGTATGTCTGTTTAGGGCGGCTTTTGCGTTAGCTTTTTTCGGGGCTTTTCGTATATCGGAATTGGTTGCAGCTAGTCGCATGGGTGATGGTGGTTTGTTGTGGGAGGATGTTTGGATTGTAGAGGGGGCTTTGAGATGTACGCTCCGCAAGTCTAAGACTGATCAGGATGGTAAGGGTGTGGTTTTGTGGCTTAGGCCGCTATTGGGGTCAGTTTTTTGTCCAGTGCATTGTGTGAAGGAATTTTTGGAGCTGCGTCCTGGCGGTCCGGGTGCGTTGCTGGTTCATAGGGATGGTTCGCGGTTGTCGCGTTTCCAATTTGTGGCTGTTTTCAGAAAATGTTTGGCTGCCGCGGGTCTTCCTGCAAAGGACTTTGCATCTCACTCATTCAGGATTGGGGCCGCGACTGAGGCTTCCAGGTGGGGCCTAGGGGAGAAGGTTATAAAGCGAATCGGGCGTTGGGAGTCCGATTGTTTTCGATCATATGTCAGGCCTCATCTGTTATAGTGTTACAAGGAGGAGTTGGGTTTGTGTCTGTTCTTTATTAAATTTGTTTTTTGCAGTGCTGTTTTTTTGACTATGTTCGTTTTTTGCAGGGGCGGCGCCTTGCTTGGCATGGATTTTCGGGCATTCGTACGTCTACTGGGGGGCCTTGCGAGCGGATGTGCGGCGGAACGGTCGTCAATTGGGTTTTCCGATGGAGGATTTGCTGGTCAGGTGGATTGGTTTGAGGGGGCTCCTCTGGGGGCGTGTTTTGCCCGAAATCCATACCAATGTACTGTTAGATCGCCCGCCTGATATCTTAGTTCTTCATGCGGATGGTAATGATTTGGGGGTTCGGCGGTCCCGTGATGTGATACGGGATATTAAGTTAGACGTTTTGCGTTTGATGTCAGATTTTCCGGAGTTGCTGGTGGTGTGGTCAGAGGTGGTGGCGAGGAGTAGTTGGCGGTTTGCCAGGTCGGTTGAGCGGCTCAATAAAGCGCGGGCCAAGTTGAATAAGGAGGTGGGACGCTTTGTTCGCAGACAGGGTGGTCTGGTGGTTCGACATCGGGAATTGGAGGCTACATCGCCTCAATTCTTGAGATCCGATGGTGTGCATCTTAATGATATCGGGATTGATATGTGGGCGTTAGGTATTCAGGAGGGTCTGGAAACGGCCCTGAGGGTGTGGCGTGACGCCCACAGGTGAGGTGTCACCGGTGGTCTTCTTGTGGCTGATTGATATGGGATCCTGGGGGAGCAATACAATGGTTTTAAGAGATGCAGGACATGTTGGAGCCTGTATCTCATGTGGATGGTGATTGCCGAGGATGGGGCTCCTGTTTGGGCTGAAAGGCCTACAGGAGGAGATACATGGATACTTCAAGGATTTGGTGCCCTTGGGTCGGTGAGTGCGGCCAAGGGTAACCTTGAAGTACAAGGAGAGATGTTTAAGGAAGATACCGCTTGTTGGGTTGCCCTCCAGGATCCTTGTTACGGTACAGTGGCTCATAAGGTTGAAGGATGTGTTAAAATGCTTGTTGGTATTATTGTTATTATTATTATTGTGTGTGTATAATAAAGTTGGCCGTAATGGTCATTTTGCCAAAGCAAGAAGGTTTCTGTCTGGTTATTGGTAGGAAAAGGGGTTTGGTAAGGCTAGCCGGAGGAGAATTCTTCCATCCGAGTAAGTCAGAATAGCAACGGAGCGAGGCGCAGACATAGTGGAGTGCGTCTTGACTTGGGGGGAAGACCGCAGGCTAGGAGAGGGTTAATGGTTGGAAGTGTGTTGGGGGTTAGGTTCAGGTGAACGGGGAGGAGTAGCAATTTCCCGGGCTGTATATAGGTTATGGGTGGAGCTAGTGAGGCAGTTGCCAGTGTAAGCTAGAGTGTTTCCCGCCCTCCCGCCCTTGTTTGGGTAGAGAAGGGTATAATTAATGGAGGTGTGATGGTGGCTGATTGATATGGGATCCTGGGGGAGCAATACAATGGTTTTAAGAGATGCAGGACATGTTGGAGCCTGTATCTCATGTGGATGGTGATTGCCGAGGATGGGGCTCCTGTTTGGGCTGAAAGGCCTACAGGAGGAGATACATGGATACTTCAAGGATTTGGTGCCCTTGGGTCGGTGAGTGCGGCCAAGGGTAACCTTGAAGTACAAGGAGAGATGTTTAAGGAAGATACCGCTTGTTGGGTTGCCCTCCAGGATCCTTGTTACGGTACAGTGGCTCATAAGGTTGAAGGATGTGTTAAAATGCTTGTTGGTATTATTGTTATTATTATTATTGTGTGTGTATAATAAAGTTGGCCGTAATGGTCATTTTGCCAAAGCAAGAAGGTTTCTGTCTGGTTATTGGTAGGAAAAGGGGTTTGGTAAGGCTAGCCGGAGGAGAATTCTTCCATCCGAGTAAGTCATACATTCACTCTAGACATTAAAGAGGGCCTAACATGCGATTCAACCAATGTAATATATCTGATAGAATGTCCATGTCTCAAACAATATATAGGACGAACTAAACGGACTTTAAAAAAGAGAATATGAGAACATGTTGCCAACATAAAAAAGGGATACGAATTGCATTCTTTATCTAAGCATTATAGGGACTACCATAAAAGTGATCCATCTACCCTCACATACATGGCAATTGAGAGAGTTGGACATTCATGGAGAGGGGGGCATCACATCTTCCAAATGTCGAGAAAAGAATCAAAGAGGATATTCAAATTTGATTCCCTAATTCCAAAGGGTCTAAATGCGGATATGGAACTCTTTGGATTCCTCTAATGGGGACGTTGGCCAGCACCCAGATCTCCCCTTCCTGGTAGGCCCGCGCCCCCATATACTCCATGCCCACTTATACCACATATACCATATTGAATGAACACACAACTATACTCCAGCTTAACACCATCAGTCTCCAATTTTATTATTTTAACATTTTTGGAAAAAACGCATTTAAAACGCAAAGAAACCGCAAGTGCGTTTTTTTCAATTTTATGATGTGTTTTTCAATTTTATAGCCTTTTAGATTTAATATATGTTTTTATATTTAATTACATACGTTTTTAGTTAGATTCATGTGTATATCTGTAGCCATTAATATGAATTGTTTTATTAAGAGTAATATATTGAAGAAATCGCATATGTGCTTTTTTAATTGCTTTTTCATAAGCCTTTACAATTTATATATGGTACTATGAGAAATATATCGAAAGTATGAATAAACCGCATATGCGTCTCTTTATAAGTCCCTAAACTTATATAGAACACTGAAGTCGAACTGTTTATGAAATAATCGGTGTATAAGAATCTAAACTATACATTCGAAACTGAAATCCATATCCATGTCTTCTGATTCCCTCGCTGTCCCAACGAGCAATGCGCTAATTATGGACGATATAAAAAGAACGTCTAGCCGTCACTGTCTACACCACTGAGGAAGGGGTCCCTTTACCCCGAAACGCGTATGGTAATGACAGTGAGGGATTATTAAGAAGAAACATCTACGATCGCATATCCACATTTGGAGTTAAAGCAGCTATGGATCAATATCATCCACGCTAAAGACATTTGAAAACCCCACCCGGAATTACAAGTCATCTGACCTGCCCAGCAAACCACGTGGGATGCCACACAGGTCCTGGAAGGTCAGAGCGGTGAAAGCAAGCGGCACCGCTATATTGAATATCCAGGAGCGTGGGGAACTTTACACATAGACTCTACCTACAGGTCCTTGAAGCTCACAGCAGAGCACTACACTTGACAACCTGGTGCACAAGCGGACCGATTATAGGAGCGGTAAAGTACCCTTTACAAAGTACAACACTTAAATACTGCTACAATTTGTGGATATATCAATGACTTTTTCATGAACTGTGTAATCTATAGCTACAAGTGTCTCTGGACTACAGTGCTTGGGGCCATTTACTAACAGTTACGACTCAATAGCCCCTCTCAGGGTTTAATAGCCCCTCTCAGCGTTTTAGTGCCATAGGTTTTAACATAACTGTTTTTAATGGTTTTAATGTATATGATTTATGCAACATGTTGTAAATAATTTTGAGTGTGATATAAAATTTATCTGATACAATCCATCTGGTCTATATGGTTGCTTGATATTGAGTGACGCCCATCCTAATCCAATTTCCTTGAAAAAAAGCCACTCCTGTCCACAAACTGTTTCTAGTATTGCAGCACAGACCGTTTACCTGAATGGAACTGAGCTACAATACCAGATATGGTCCATGGACAAGCATGGGTTATAAAAGAAAAAAAAAGACCCTTAGGCAGAGAAGCTGAACTCTTTAATTTTTAGGGGTGTATGATTAGGAGCAAGAGTTCAGAGTGGACTCCTGGGAAAGACATTAAGACTCCTAATTATACGGTCCACACATGATGATTGACAGTTCTCCCTACATCATACAGAGAAGGCTGTCAGTCATCCTGTGAGTGGAATAATCAGGACTCTCACTGTCTCTCCTAGGAGTCCTGTCAGGATTTACTCTTCTATATAACACATAGCTCAGCTTATGACCCTATATCATATAGGGCCACAGAAATCACCTGACAGGTTTGCTTTAATATCAATCACTTAAAGGGGTGTTTTGCTTGTGTGAAGTTGCCCCTATCCACAGGATAGGGGATAACTATTACATTGGTGGGGGTCCTACCTGTAGGGCCCCATCTAATCGAAAGAAAGGGGACCCTGTACCTTGCGGAGCTCCTTGAAATGAATGGAGCAGCTGGTCGAGCTTGCACACTTCTGCTCCATTAATTTCTATGGGAGGTCCGGAGATACCTGAGTAGAACGCTCAGCTATATCAGGACCTCCCGCAGAAATGCAATAAATCGGCTGTATGCATACCGGACCAGGTGCCCAGGTCAATGCATGGGGCTCCATGAGGTACAGGGTCACCATTCCCGTGATTGTTGGAGGTCCTAGCAGATGACTTCACACAAATGGAATACTCCTTTAAGATAGAAAGCTATAATATAAAATAGGTACTTACTGTAAATATCAAATATCCCTGTTAGTTGTTACAGCACCTACAAAAAGCAAACATAATATGAAAAAGCAAACATAATGGCTTTCCTTCCCATGTTCTGGTATATCTGCATTAAATCTAACTGCTGCACCCAACTTTTCCAGAGTCTGATATTGTCCACACCTTTGCTTCTCATGTTCTGGTATGTCTGCATTGAACTTTTAATGTCTCTTTCTGTGCTGGATTTATGGAGTATTTGTTTATATTGACTATTTCACCCTGTATCTGGTCCTCCCTTGATTAGGCCAAATGTACCCCTCCCCTCTTGTTCACACCTAATTGAACACTGAGTGGTATAAATCTAAGTCCTTGGGTCTTTTCTGAACTTGGTCTTTTCAACATGCAACATCTTTCAAGTGCACATACCGAATTATACCAGAATTGAACCAGAAGGGGACCAAAGGTAATTACAAAAATAGTTAATGCAAACAATGTTTCTATCTTCCATCTTACTTTTCCCACTTTTCCAAAACATTCTGACATATCCCCACATCCATTCACCCAGCAAGGACCTATTCATCTCTCCCTCCATCTTACCTTCTCACCTGACCGCTTGCACTAACCTGTTTGGTAATGTAAAACACTTCCTTCCCAAACACATACAGATACCTCATACCCTCTCTTATTCTCACCTACTAACAATTTCTCTGCTTCTCCTTATTGCTGGTGATATCTCTCCAAATCCAGGCCCCCCCTCAGAAAATCCCCACCATCGCCTCCAAATACTACAAATCTCCTTCGACAAATGTCTTCAACCGCTTAAACCTAATAACCAATCCTCTGACCCCTGCTCCTTTGGTTCCTCTTGCAGGAGCATTATGGAATGCGCGCTCTGTCTGTAACAAACTGTCCTAAATTCATGACCTCTTCATCTCTCAAAAAACTTTGCTTTCTGGGTCTCACAGAAACATGGCTGACACCGTCTGATACCTCCTCCCCTGCTGCACTCTCTTATAGTGGATTTCATTTCACTCACAACTACATTATGTAATTGCCTGTTTCCAGACACAGTGTTATGTTGTTAATAAAGTACTGCTAAAAAGAAAAGGCAGGAAGGGGCGGAGACTCGCTGCACATGTACAGAGAGAGAGCTGAGAGAGAAGAAAGCCAGAAGCAGATGTGCTGAGATTCTGATCTTATTGAAAGTTATATTCATATGTTGTTTTATTATTTCTGAATAAAACCCTGTTGTTCCTCATGCTACTCCTGATAAAGACCTGATTAATCCACTGCCAACAGGTTATGGGCCCAGAGGCACACAGCATACAGAAGGACAACAGTGTACAGTGATCCCTCAAGATACAATGGCCTCAGGATACAGTATTTTCAACATACAATGGTCTTTTCTGACCCATCGTAAGTTGAAACCAGACTTAGCATGCAATGCCTGAGACTGAGATTCAACCAATCAAGGCCCCTTCTGTACAAAGAAAAGATGGCCACCAGCAGCAGCCCAGTGAAATTCAGAGGGCCAGTGTACAGTGACTAATCAGAACTACCAATCGTGGAAATATTAGAATCCTTCTAATAAGAGAAGGTCTGTGGAAATACACACAGGAATGTAAAACAGATCCACTATCAGAGGATTGGCTGGAAAAGGATCAGAAAGCACAGAGCCCTATCTCCCTCAGTAAAGATGATGGTCAGATTGTGCACATATGTAAATATGAACCTGCAAAAGAGTTGTGGAAGGAGCTACAAAAAGTGCATGATAGAATGAATCTCATCAACAAGCTATTTATTGATACAACTGTACCAGTCTAAGTTAAGCAAGGGCCAGAACATGCAGGACTATATAAGAAATACCTTAGAAATTGTAGAGCACCTGCGAGGTATTGGAGAAGAAATAAAAGATTTCCACGTGGCTGCACTGTTACTCAGCGGTCTTCTAGAAAGTTGTGACCGCACGAGATGCACGTTCAGATAATGAGCTCACTCTGGAGTATGTTAAAGGAAAGCTTGTAGATGAGTTCAAGAGAAAATCAGAAAATGAAAATAATAGTCACAGAGCAGAATCTGCATTAAAGACACAGGATCTGGTCATAAGCAAAGCTCATTTAAAGGAGACCAATGTTTTGTGTGCAAGAAAACAGGCTATCTGAAAGTAGAATGCAGAGTTTGGAAAGCTAGAATGAAACATCTAAAAAGGCAGCGTGATCACCAATGTAGCACTGCAAGTATTAAAGCTCTGAGATGAGCATCGGAGCATTTCATGCTCCGATGCTCTTCCTTTGCCCTGCGCTAAATCGGGCAGGACAAGGGCTTCTTCTTTAGATCCGGTGATGTCTAAGGTCTCTGCTAGGCGCAGGCCGAGGACGTCACCAGTACTAATGGGCAGGCTTTAGCGCTGCCCTACATGATAAATGCCATTTGCTGAAGTGAGACAACCCTTTTAATGTCTAAATAGATTCTTAAAGTGTTAAAGGTCAGACTCTGCTTATATAAACTCCTGTGTATATTCGGTAATACATTAGTAAGTGGCTTGTATGAAATTTCTCTACATGATAAATGCCATTGGCTGAAGTGAGACAACCCTTTTAATGTCAAAATAGGTTCTTAAAGGGTTAGGGGTCGCACTCTGCTTCTATAAACTCCTGTGTGCACGCAGTAAGTATGCAGTCCTTAACACCCCCTAGTGGCAGCTGTAGGCTACAGAATTTTATAATCATGCAAGTCATTTGAACTATTGTACTGCATTTATGAGTCACACCTCAGGTATTTTCCATATTAAAATAATCTTATCTGGAAGAAAGTAAATGCTATAGCGCGCATAATACAACGATGCTGCGAAGGAAAATACATTTTCACTTAAGACAGTTATGTATTAAATATAAGATACTTACCGTGCCAGTGAGTAAGAGATAAATACTATGAAGCACACAAAAGCAATGGATCCTAATAAAACCACAGCCATGTGATGACGAATGTTTGAGAGCTCTACAAGAGAAGAACGAAATGCACATTGGTTGCTAGTAAAGGAAACACGCTAAGTAACATTGGAAACAAAGAACAGGACCACAGATAACAGAATTTCATAATTAGATCCTTAAAAATTGATTGCATATTCTTAATGGCCATACGGTTTTGCAAGAAACCGACTGAGGGTCAGGGGCTTAACAATATTTCTGTCCTACTGCAGACAAAGTGAGGAGGCTTCTTTTCCGGCCAGCTGTCTTACAGCCAGACACAGGATTGTGAAGACTGGCTGACCTCCTGTGACACAGGGAAGATTTCTTTATTCATTTCTCAGACTTAGTTGATGAGACAAAATAGGATAAAATGAAGGGAAGAGATGGAGGAATTGTCAGGAGATTCTTTTTTATTTTATTTTTTTTGCACATTTTCTATGTTTAACGTTCCTTAAAATATTCTTGCTCATTAATTAAAATATGAAATCCACCGATTATACACGGCACCAGTATAATGCTTAAAAGCAGGTTGAATTAGTCAAGAGGTTCTGTTGTTCTACAGACCAAACATCAAACTGGAGAAGTAACGTTAGGGATAGATGACTCTCTAGGATTTTCATGCATAACACAGAATATAAAACATCCAATGAAGACCAGTTCTATGGATCAAACCATCATAAGGAAAGTCAAAGGAAAGCGTCAGACTGGCAAAATGTAACAGAAAGGTGACAAACTCAATAAACAAGCAATATCAATGCATGCAGAAGAGCTTCTCTGAACATAGAGCATGTAGAACCTTAAAGTGAATAAGCTATAGTAAAAGATCCCACGGGTTCTACACCTGACAGCTATAAATAGGAAGGTGGGGTTACAGTGGCTGGACATTAAACTGGACAATTGAAGATCAGAGTGAAGATCTCACAGGCACTTCACCAGAAGGCAGTGCGATGCCTTCCTTAGACATCCCGCTGCCTTCCATGCCATCGGGTCCCCCCTACAGCCGCATGGGGACCAGATGGCACCGCCGCACAGCCGCCGCAACCGCAGGTAAAGCCGCAAACCGCAGTTCTGAATTGACCTGCGGTTTGCGGCGATCGCCGATACAGGGGGGTCACATTACCCCCCCCGGCGTTGAGACAGGGAACCGCATGCGTCCCTAAGGAGTTAATAGCCCCATTGTAGGGGACTTATTATGCACTATTGTAGTAAAAACTTTTTATTTTTATTTTTTTTGGGGTGAGGGCTGAAAAACAGCTAAAACATTGGGCACTGTAATCTCTTAATCAGTGATAGCATCCATTATTTATTTTTCAAAAGAATCTGCTGTATTATCTAATTTCAATGAGTTATCACAGCGCACAGAACAGTTAAATGACAAATTCAGTTATGTAAGATCTATGCATGTTCCTTAAAGAGGACCTATCAACTCCCGTGATATGCACTGTATGCCTTATTAAATTCTAGCATTCCCCAAGAAATGTTAGAACTTTTGTGCTGTTCTTCTGTTATTCCTCCCGAGAATGTATCTACAAACTGGGTTTTTACCACTCTCCTTGTCAAAGTAATGCATACATACACACTCAGCAATGTCAATTCATTTCCAGGTGGAATAACAGAAGAAAGGGACAACACATAGGTCTAAGAAAAGATGTTCTTGAATTGTTATCTAATGTGAAATACAAGTAAAGTATTTACTAAAATGGACACGTGAGGAGAGCTGACAGGTCGTCTTTAACACATGTTATGTTTCATGTAAGGTTTTTATTAATTCCTATGTATGAGATATTCATAAATGTAGCTACATGTACAGTAGTGACCAAAAGTCTTGAGACTTACACAAATTTAGTTTTTCACAACGTTGGCCACTTCAGTGTTTTTAGATATTTTTGGCCTCATGCACACAACCGGCTTTTTTTGCGGTCCGCAAAAACGGGTTCCGTAGTTCCGTGATCCGTGTTCGTTTTTTCATCCGTGGGTTTTCCTTGATTTTTGGAGGATCCACGGACATGAAGGAAAGTAAAAAAAAAGTCGTTTTGGTGTCCGCCTGGCCGTGCGGAGCCAAACAGATCCTCCTACTGGTAAGTGAAAGGTCTGTGCGGCGCATTGCTTATAGCACAGACCTGTCACTTACCAGTAGGAGTGGCGCCCGGCCGGTCACAGACAGCGCAGGTAAGTATAATGCTTCTAAAATTGCTAAGTAACCATGGCAGCCAGGACTGCAGTAGCGTCCTGGTTGCCATGGTTACCGATCGGAGTGCCAGCGATTAAACTGGGACTCTGATCGGAACTCTCCGCTGCCACCAATGATGGGGGGGGATTTTAATTAGGAGGGGGGAGGGGAGGCCGCACTGGCCACCAATGAATGTAATACAGGGGAGGGAGGGGGAGTCGCACTGGCCACCAATGAATTAAATACTGGGGAGGGAGGGGGGTCTGCCCCCTCCTGCCTGGCAGCACCTGATCTCTTACAGGGGGCTATGATACGCACAACTAACCCCTCAGGTGCGGCACCTGAGGGGTTAATTGTGCGGATCACAGCCCCCTGTAAGAGATCGGGTGCTGCCAGGCAGCAGGGGGCAGTCATGTACACAGTTCTTAGTATATTCTAACTTGAAGCGTCCCCATCACTATGGGAACGCCTCTATGTTAGAATATACTGTCAGATCAGATTTTTCACGAAGTGAAAACTCAGATCTAAAAAAGCTTTTATGCAGACGGATCTGCGGATCCGTCTGTGTGAAAGTAGCCTACGGACACGGATCACGGACGCGGATGACAATCTTGTGTGTATCCGTGTTTTTTCACGGACCCATTGACTTGAATGGGTCCGTGAACCGTTGTCCGTCAAAAAAATAGGACAGGTCATAGTTTTTTGACGGACAGGAAACACGGATCACGGACGCGGATGAACAACGGTGCAACTTTCCGAGTTTTCAACGGACCCATTGAAAGTCAATTGGTCCGCAGAAAATCACGGAAAACGGAACAATGGACACGGATGCACACAACGGTCGTGTGCATGAGGCCTACTGAAGCACAGTTATAAGCATTTCAGAAGGTTTTTTTTTCCACTTTTATTATTATATGACAAATCCATCACATTTATGCAAAGACTCAATATTTCCAGTGTTGACCCTTATATTTCTGCAATTTGCCCTTGCATGCTGGATATTAGCTTCTGGTCCAAATCCTGACTGATGGCAACCCATTCTTGCCTAATCATAGACTGGTGTTAGAGTTTTTTGTTTGTCCACCCACTTTTTGAGGATTAACCACGGGTTCTTAATGAGATTGAGATCTGGGGATTTTTCAGGTCATGGACCCAAAATTTAATTGTTTTGCTCACCAAGCCACTTAGTTATCACTTTTGCCTTGTGACATGGTACTGCATCATGCTTCACCAAATTGCTCCTACAGTAAATCGTTGGGAGAAGGTGCCCTTGAAGGATGCTTTGATATCATTCTTTACTCATGGCAGTGTTCTTAGGCAAAATTGTGAGTGATCCAACCCCTTGAGATGAGAAGCAACCCCACATATTAATGGTCTCAGTATGCTTCACTGTTGGCATGACACAGGACTCATGGTAGCACTCACCTTTTCTTCTCTGGACAATCATTTTTCCAGATGTCCCAAAGTCACAGTCTGAAGGGGGCTTCATCAGTTTTTCTTGGAAATAAGAGGCTTATTTGCTGCCCTTCTTGACACCAGACCATTCTCCAAAGGCTTTTGTCTCACTGTGCATGCAGATTTACTCACATCTGCCTGCTGCCATTCCTGAGCAAGTTCTGCACTGGTGGTGACCTGATCCATTAGCTCTATCTGAAGTGAGCCCCATGGGAGCCGGTGTAGAGGATGGGAATGGTGGTGGCCCTGATGTAGAGTTGTAGCTGTATCATGGTGTGCTACCTCAGGCCATTGGTTGAGAATACAAACATATTCAGAAGGCTTTAGTGAAAATTACGTCTGTGGAGGAGGTATGGTGGCAGGCTGTCCTGGTGATGATTTCTGCACTTAGCTAACGCTGGCCTAAAAGTCGCTTGATGGTGATGAGGGTGTCCTTGGCCTGTTTTCCCTCTCTGTATATGCAGGGAGTGGGTGCTCTATGAGCTGCTCCTACACTCCTTCTGGCTGGAGAGGAGCCAAACGCATTCCGCCTTCACCTCACTCTCCTCTCAACTGACTGGACCAGCTCAACCCCCACCATTGGCAGGAAGTCAGCCTAGCCCACTTCTACCAAAGGGTTAGGGATGTAATGGCCAGCCATACTCCACCTGCTGATAAACTAGGTACCTAGCATGTCATATATTAATATTACATCCAAATTATCTGAAATACAATAAATCAGTGCAACAATAGTAATGCCCCTACTCTGGGGTATTACAAGTCTTGTTTAGGAGATGGTACTGGTATGTTCTGGACCTTCTTGAGCGCTGTGAAACATTCTTTACAGGAATTGAACCTGTGTCCTTGAAGTTCCTGATTTTCTAATAAATGGTTGATTTAGGTGCAATAATGGTTGATTTAGGTAGAAGCAGCAATGTCTTTGCGTGTGTAGCTCTTTTGCTACAATGCAATGATGACTGCACACGTTTCCTTGGAGGCAACCATGGTTAACAGAAGATAATGAGTTCAAACAACACCACCCCTTTCAAAGCAACCAGTCTGCTCGTCTAATTCAGTCAGCATGACAGAGTGATATCAGCTGCCTTGTCCTCATTAACACTTTCTAACACGCCAACCTGCGGCTCTCCAGCTGTTGCAAAACTACAACTCCCAGCATGCCCAGACTGCTTACAGGTATCAACCTACAGCAGGGCCTGGTGGGAATTATAGTTTTACAACAGCTGGAGAGCCGCAGGTTGGCCAGCCCTGTCCAGATAGCAGGTCATTTTGTGACAGGGCTGAAATCCAGTGCAAATGTTTTTTTTTCTAAATGTTAGTTTTCATTGTAAGGAATGCCTTTGCAATTAATTGCAATTCATCTCATCACTCTTCATAACAATCTAGAGTCCATGCAAATCCACCATAAAAACTGAAGCAGTAAACTCTGTGAAAAACAACATTTGTGTCAGTCTCAAAACTTTGGGTCACAATTGTAAGACATATATGCAGCAGAATGCCATTTTTACTACTTAGTCAATGATCTTTTTCTAGATCTTCGTATTCCTAACTTAAGCTTAGGGTTTCTTGTGTGAAGAATTAATGTTTATTTTGTAACTTAAAGAATTACATAAGGTTAAAGGGGTTGTCCTATAAATAATGTAAAATATGAAAATCAGACATCATATAGTACATGAAAACCTCTGTTTAGCAAATCTAGAGCCAACTCTGTACCTCACATGAATCCAGAGCTCACCCAATTCATTGCTCTATATGATTTTTTTCAAGCTGGCAGCTCAGGGGGTGTGTCCCTTTTGCTACAGATTTCTCCCTGTAACAGCTTGTAACAGTAGATACAGCTGGTGGCAGTTGAAGGGTGGAACGGTGCATGTGCGCCCAGCTCAGTGATATTACTGAGGTGGACGGAAAAGTAAGGAAAAGAAAAAACAGCAGGTGGCGCTATACATTTATTGACTCAGTGACTATACAATATTTTTAATTACATGCATTTCCAAGGTATTCAGATCCAGGTGCTGCTTTAAAAATGCAGAATATGTTTTGTGGACATCCCCTTTAAAGTATATTGAGATGTCAGAGCTGCTATGACAACTGAATGTGAACTTAGCTGGGGAGCACATACTACAGTGGTACTGAAAATGGGAATTATAGAGGAAAGCAATGAACTGATTCTGGAAGTCTGGCACAGCAAATGTCATTGGCCCTCTCTGCCAGGGGAAGGGCATGGGACACCAAATTATCATCTAGCTAAATGTCAGGATAAGTAAAGTGGCAGAAAAGCTACCATGGGAAATTGCTTTATAACTAGATCATGAAATGGCTACTTAGACTTTGATATGCTATAAAGTGACTAAAGCATAAATCTTCCAGTCTATTGTGCCAGAACTGTTTCTATGATAAGGCGCAGACATCCGGCTGCATGTGGCCAAAAAAGTCATATGTGAAAATTGATTTATGCATCTGAGGACTCATCCGAGATATTGATAAGCTCGATGGAATCAACCACCATTATTCACTTAACTTCACAATGGAGGGACACTTGAGGGTAGAGCTGTAATTATATATTTATTGTCAGCATTACCACTTCATTGGATGAATAATGCATGCATGGAAACCCTATGGAGAGGACTGTGGAGAAGAATCTCTGTTTCCCTTCTCAATTATTAACAGGGGTAAAGATCCTTCTTCATCACTTACCAGGCAAAAAAAGATATCTATTGAAACATTTTCCTATGCAAATATAACAGCTCCAAAAAGGAGACTTGTGTGCTGGCATTAACACTCATGTGCAGCCCTGTCACACAGACCCCACCAGCCCACATGCAATATCACCCCCCTATATTGCAGAAAAGAAATGGCATGCACTGGACAGTGCAGTGATTTTAGCTTTCTTTGGTAACACCCCTCACCACTCTTAACCCCTTCTACCCCAGGCCAGTTTTCATCTTCCTGACCAGGAAATTTTTTGCAAATCTGACATGTCAGTTTATGTGGTGATAACTTCGGAACCCTTTTACTTATCCACATCGTACTTCATGACAGTGGAAAATTTGAGTCGATATGTTTCACAATTATAAAAAAGAAAAAAAATCCCAAATTACCTGAAATTTGGAAAAATTTGCCATTTCCAAAATTAGAATTTCTCTGCTTTTAAGATAGATGGTGATACCTCATAAATAGTTATTACTTTACATTCCCCATATGTCTACTTTATGTTGGCATCACTTTTTAAATGTCATTTTATTTCTTTTTGGATGTTAGATGGATTAGAACTTTAGATGCATTTTTTTTAAATGTTTAAGAAACTTTCCAAAACACGCTTTTAAAGGGACCAATTCAGTTATGAAGTCACTTTGACGGGCTTACATAATGGAAACTACCCATAAATGTCTCCATTTTAGGAACTATACTCCTCAAGTTATTCAAATATGATTTTAAAAACTTTGTTAACCCTTTAGGTGGTACAGAAGAATTAAAGGGAAATAGTGGAAAAAAGGAAAATATAAATGTTTTTTTGCAGATGTTCAATTTTAATCTATTTTTTCCTGTAGGGCAGCAAGGGTTAACAGCCAAACACAATGTTTATTACCCTGATTCTGCAATTTATAGAAACACCCCATACATGGCCGTAAACTGCTGTATGGGCACATGGCAGGGTGCAGAAGGGAAGAAGCAACATATGAATTTTGGAGGGCAGATTTCACTGTGATAATTTTCAGGTGCCATGTCGCATTTTGAAGATGCACCCCTAAGTGGAAACTCCCAAAAAGTGACCCCATTTTGGAAACTACAGATTAAGGTGACATTGGTACTATTTTGGGGTACATTTGATTTTTGATCACTTGATATTATGATTTTTGTGAGGCAAGGTAACCAAAAAATTGTTGTTTTGGCACAGTTTTGATTACATAGTAACATAGTAACATAGTACATAAGGCCGAAAAAAGACATTTGTCCATCCAGTTCAGCCTGTTATCCTGCAAGTTGATCCAGAGGAAGGCAAAAAAAAAAAACTGTGAGGTAGGAGCCAATTTTCCCCACTTTATACTTTTTAACATTTATATAATTGAAGAACATTTTAGGGTTAGTTTTACTCTATTTGGCAATTAATCTCTCGGTCTCTAGTTTGGCCGCTTTTATTTGTTTTTTACATGTTCTATTTTTTCCTTAGAGTTTTTCAGTGCTTCCGTGCTACCCTTCTGTTTTAGTGATTTATATGCTTTCTTTTTGTCATTTATTGCTTTCTTTACAGTTCTATTTATCCACATTGGTTTCTTTGTGTTCCTTAACCTTTTATTCCCACACGGTATGTACCTCTCACAATGAAATTATAGGATGTTTTTAAAGATATCCCATTTTGTGGCTGTATTTTTATTTTTGAGGACTTTGTTCCAGTTAGCCTGTCTAAGTTGGCCTCTCTTTGTCACGGCGGACATGCACAGTTAGATGAAACACCAACCAGGCTCTGGACGAGAGACGGGGGAAGGGTCACCTCCTAATTTATCCCTGACCTCTTTCCCTACAATGCTCAGCCCACAGACCAAATTATGATGGTAGATTTGCTGTGTCCACCAGCCTATGCTAACAGAACCCTGAACTCCCTGAGATGGTGAAGTGGGGAGAAAGGAGCTGCCAGCTCGCACAGAACCTGGATGGGTAAGATGACATAAACAACCAAACAAGAAAATACACTTATCTGCTGAGAGCAGGAACAAACAGCCAACCTTCCTTCCAAGACCACAATGAAGAGTATAATCCGCTCAGAGCACCTTGGCTGGAGACTATTTAAACTAATGACTCCACCCAGTGCACCTGATGAGGGGCGGATCCAGCACAGCATCAAAACAAATACTAGACTCGTGCTGCAATCCTGGCTGACCTCCGCACATCGTCAGAGTGGGGCATGACAGTACCCCCCCTTCTACGGGTGACCTCCGGACACCCTGGACCAACCTTATCCGGATGGGACCTATGAAAGGCCCTCACCAGACGGCTGGCGTTGACATCTGACGCCGGAACCCACATCCTCTCCTCAGGACCGTATCCCCTCCAGTGAACCAGGTACTGGAGGGAACCCCGCAGAACTCTTGAGTCGAGAATCCTGGAGATCTCAAACTCCAAGTTTCCCTCGACCAGAACAGGAGGAGGAGGCAATGGCGATGGTACCACCGGTTTAACATATTTTTTTAGTAAAGACTTGTGGAAGACATCGTGGATCCCCCAAGTCTGCGGCAGATCAAGTCGAAATGCCACAGGATTGATCACAGCAGAAATCTTATATGGACCAACAAATCTTGGACCCAGTTTCCAAGATGGCATTCTCAACTTGATATTCCTAGTGGACAACCACACCAAATCACCCACACACAGGTCCGGACCAGTCACACGTCTCCTGTCAGCCATTCGTTTATACCTCTCACCCATCCTCTCCAAATTCCCTTGAATCCCCCGCCAGATAGAGGATAAGGCAGAAGAGAATCTCTCCTCCTCTGGCATCCCGGAGGAACCAGACCCAGAAAAGGTACCAAACTGAGGATGGAAACCGTATGCGCCAAAAAATGGCGACTTACCTGTGGACTCCTGCCTACGGTTATTCAATGCAAATTCTGCTAAGGGCAAGAATGAGGACCAGTCCTCCTGATTCTCAGCCACAAAGCACCTCAAGTAGGTCTCCAGGTTTTGATTAGTACGCTCCGTCTGACCATTCGACTGTGGATGAAAAGCCGACGAGAAAGAAAGTTGAATGCCAAGTCGAGAGCAGAACGCCCTCCAAAACCTGGAGACAAACTGCGTGCCCCTATCAGAGACAATATCCGAAGGAATACCGTGCAATTTAACAATATTATCCACAAAAATCTGCGCAAGAGTCTTAGCGTTAGGCAGACTTGTTAGTGGTATAAAGTGAGCCATTTTACTGAAACGATCGACTACCACCAAGATCACTGTTCTCCCGGAGGAACTCGGTAGGTCCGTAATAAAGTCCATGGACAAATGTGTCCAAGGACGAGATGGAATAGACAATGGAAGAAGTGAACCAGGCGGTCGAGTATGAGCAACCTTAGACCGAGCGCAGGTTTCACAAGCTGCCACGTAATTCTCAATACTCTTACGCAAACCTGGCCACCAGAACCTCCGGGACACCAGATCACAGGTGGACTTACCACCAGGATGTCCAGCGAGAACAGTATCGTGATGTTCCTTGAACACCTTGTATCGTAGGCCCTCAGGAACAAACAACCTCCCTGGGGGACACGAACCAGGAGCCCCCTCCTGAGCTTCCAACACCTCCATCTCCAATTCAGGGTACAGAGCGGAGACCACCACTCCATCCGCCAAAATCGGCGCTGGATCTTCTGAATCACCTCCCCCAGGGAAGCTGCGAGACAAGGCATCTGCCTTGACGTTCTTGACCCCTGGGCGAAAGGTAACCACGAAATTGAACCTGGTAAAAAACAATGACCATCTGGCCTGTCTAGGGTTCAGACGCTTGGCAGATTGCAGGTAAGCCAAATTCTTATGGTCTGTATACACAGTAACGGGGTGAGAAGCCCCCTCTAACCAGTGACGCCATTCTTCAAAGGCCAACTTGATCGCCAACAACTCCCTATCTCCAACATCATAATTCCTCTCAGCGACCGAGAGCTTCCTGGAGAAGAAGGCACACGGGACCCACTTGCCAGGAGAAGGACCCTGCGAAAGCACCGCCCCAACCCCCACCTCTGATGCATCAACCTCGACCACGAATGGCTGAGATACATCCGGCTGCACCAGAATGGGAGCAGACGCAAAACGCTCCTTAATAGCCGAAAAGGCCTGCAATGCCTCATCCGACCAGACAGAGACATCAGCGCCCTTCTTGGTCATATCAGTAAAAGGTTTGACTAGCGTGGAATAATTCAAAATAAATTTTCTATAATAATTCGTAAACCCCAAAAATCGCATCAAAGCTTTCTGATTCTCCGGTCGGTCCCACTCCAGAACCGCCTGGACCTTTTCAGGGTCCATACGAAAACCAGAATCAGAAAGCATGTATCCCAAAAATGGAAGCTCTTGCACCGCAAACAAACATTTCTCCAATTTGGCGTATAACTTATTCTCCCGCAGGATCGTCAAAACCTGTCTCACATGATCCTGATGGGTCTTCAGATCAGGAGAATAAATTAAAATGTCATCAAGGTAGACTACTACGAACCTCCCCACCAAATGATGAAAAATATCATTGACGAATCGCTGAAATACCGCTGGCGCATTCGTCAACCCAAAAGGCATTACCAGGTTCTCAAAATGACCCTCGTGCGTATTGAAGGCCGTTTTCCACTCATCCCCCTGCTTGATCCTGATCAGATTGTATGCTCCTCTCAAATCCAACTTGGAGAACACCTTGGCTCCAACAATCTGATCAAAAAGATCAGAGATCAAAGGAAGGGGATATGGATCCCGGACTGTAATACGATTCAGCTCCCGGAAATCCAAACACGGTCTCAGTGATCCATCTTTCTTCTTAACGAAGAACAAACCTACAGCCACTGGAGACTTAGATGGTCTAATATGACCCTTTGCCAAACTCTCGGCGACATACTTTCGCATGACCTCTCTCTCGGGTTGAGAGAGGTTGTAGAGCCGAGACTTAGGCAACTTGGCGCCAGGAATGAGATTCACAGGACAATCATAGTCACGATGAGGGGGCAATTCCTGAGCCCCACCCTCCGCAAACACGTCCGAAAAATCTGAGAGATACTGAGGCAAGGCCGTAACGGACACTTCAGAAATAGATGTGACAAGACAATTATCCGAACAAAACTTGCTCCAACCAATGATTTGTCTCGCCTGCCAGTCTATAGTTGGGTTATGTTTAGACAACCATGGCAACCCCAAAACTATTGGAGCTGGCAAATCCTTCATGACAAAACAGGAAATAATCTCAGTATGTGAATCACCCACCCTTAAATGAATATCATGAACAACGTGAGTAAGGCTCCCTTGAGAAAGAGGGGAAGAATCAATGGCAAAAACACGAATCTCGTTCTCTAACGTGCAAATACTTAGTCCCAAACCCTGAAGAAACAGAAAGTCAATTAAATTTACCCCAGCACCACAATCAAGAAAAACATCAACAAACACATTTCGAGACTCTAGCGCCACCATAGCTGAAAGGAGAAAACGGGAACTGCAGGGAACTTGCACACCAGTCTGCTCCACCACACCATTCATACCACCAAGTGTGAGGGAGGTTTTTTTTTCTTTTTCTTTTTTCTTTATCACTCTCCCCTGTGGTTCAACATACGGACAAGAAAAAACAAAATGACCCCTCTTTCCACAAAAGAAACATAAATTGTGCCCTTTACGAAAGTCTCTACTATCCGAATGAAAAGATATCTGACCTAACTGCATGGGTTCCTCTCCTAGGCCAGAATAACAAGCAATATCTCCCTGGGCAGCTGGTGGAACAAAACTACACGCGGGAGGAATCCCCTGCACAGAGGGACCCTTACCCCTCTCTCTGATACGTCTATCCAAACGTATCGCCAAAGACATTGCATTTTCCAAAGTATCAGGGTATTCATGAAAAGCCAGAGCATCCTTCAACCTTTCAGATAACCCCTGACAAAACTGGCTACGTAACGCGGGGTCGTTCCACCCTGACTCAGTAGCCCACCTCCTAAACTCTGTGCAGTAAACCTCAGCAGTATGTTTACCCTGTAGTAAGTTACGTAATTTTGACTCTGCCATTGAAACTCGATCTGGGTCATCATAAATCAATCCCAGGGCTTTAAAAAATTCCTCCACCGACCGGAGAGCCAGAGAATCGGGCGGCAGGGAAAAAGCCCAGGATTGTGCGTCCCCTTTCAGCAAAGACATGACGATACCCACCCTCTGATCCTCATTACCTGATGAAAATGGGCACAAACGAAAGTACAGCTTACATGATTCCTTGAAACTGAAAAAATCATCAGTACCCCCTGCAAATTTCTCCGGAAGAGCGACTTTAGGCTCCCCAACAATTTGACCTGTACCTGAAGCCAACACCCTCTGACACTGTGTGACCGTACTACGTAGATCCGCAACCTCCAGGGACAAACCCTGCATGCGGTCAACCAGTGCTTCAATTGACGCCATCCCATAAACAGAGAAATGGCGGTCACAGTATGGCAGATTATAATGTCACGGCGGACATGCACAGTTAGATGAAACACCAACCAGGCTCTGGACGAGAGACGGGGGAAGGGTCACCTCCTAATTTATCCCTGACCTCTTTCCCTACAATGCTCAGCCCACAGACCAAATTATGATGGTAGATTTGCTGTGTCCACCAGCCTATGCTAACAGAACCCTGAACTCCCTGAGATGGTGAAGTGGGGAGAAAGGAGCTGCCAGCTCGCACAGAACCTGGATGGGTAAGATGACATAAACAACCAAACAAGAAAATACACTTATCTGCTGAGAGCAGGAACAAACAGCCAACCTTCCTTCCAAGACCACAATGAAGAGTATAATCCGCTCAGAGCACCTTGGCTGGAGACTATTTTAACTAATGACTCCACCCAGTGCACCTGATGAGGGGCGGATCCAGCACAGCATCAAAACAAATACTAGACTCGTGCTGCAATCCTGGCTGACCTCCGCACATCGTCAGAGTGGGGCATGACACTCTTAGTTGGCTAAATTTAGCTTTTTTGAAGTTTGGTATTTTTGTTCCTCCCTGTAGAAACGCTCTTTTGAATGATAATTGGAAGGTTATTACTTTATGGTCACAATTTCCCAGGTGTCCACCAACCTGCATGTCTGTTGTTCTGTCAGGCCTATTGGTTAATACGAAGTCCAGTATGGCCGTCCCTCTAGTCGGGTCCTGAACCAGTTGGGAGATGTAATTGTCTTTTGTTATTGCCAAGAACCTGTTTCCTTTATGAGATATAAAAGTTTGAATTTCCCAGTCTATATCTGGGTAGTTGAAGTCCCCCATAATAACCACCTCATTATGATTTGCCGCCTCGTCTATCTCGTTTAGTAGTAGATTTTCTGTGGTCTCTGGTATATTAGGTGATTTATAGTAAACTCCTATTAGTAATTTATTGTTGTTTTTAGCTCCATGTATCTCTACCCACAGTGACTCCACATGTTCATGTCCCTCACTTATATCTTCACGGAGTGTGGGCTTTAGACAAGACTTTACATAAAGGCAAACCCCTCCCCCTCTCCGGATTTGACGATCCTTTCTAAACAGACTGTAACCTTGTATATTAACCGCCCAGTCATAACTATCATCCAGCCATGTCTCAGTTATTCCCGCTATGTCATAGTTCTCCTCACACATCACTAATTTCAGCTCCCCAGTTTTATTAGTCAGGCTTCTGGCATTAGTATACATACATTTGAGAGGTTTATGTATATTTTTTACCCTACACCATTCCTTCTGAACTGTTCTAGTCCCTCCTTCCATTCCTCACCCAGTCCCACTACCTTGCCCCCGGTCTCTATGTGCACTATCTTCCCCTCCTATTGTGTAATTACCCTCCCCCGAGTCCCTAGTTTAAACACTCCTCCAACCTTCTAGCCATCTTTCTCCCCATATTGATTTTTTTTTTTACAGTGTTCACCTGACAGGATAAATAATGTGATATTCTTTTATAGAGCAGGTTGTTACAAATGCAGCAATATATGTCTATTTTTATTTTTTTGTTTTAGTTTTACACAATAAAATCATTTAAAAAAAAAACAACATGTTTTTGTGTTGCCATTTTCTGAAAGCTATATTTTTTTATTTTTCTGGCGATGGTCGTGCGTGAGGCTCGTTTTTTACGGGATGAGTTAACATTTTAATTCGTAACATTTTGGGGTACATATGAATTTTTGATCACTTGCTATTACACTTTTGTGGGGCAAGGTGACCAAAAAATTGCTGTTTGGCACAGTTTCACATGACGGGGTAGATTATGGGATATTTTTATAGAGTCGGCTTTTACGGACACAATAATACCCAATATTTCATTTTTTTATTTTCTTTTATTTTTTATTTCTTGGTGAAGGGAAAGGGACACTTTTTTTTACTGGAAACTGTCATTTTTTTATTTTTATAAAACACTTTGTTTCACTTTTTTTACTTTGTATTTTTGTCCCAGTATAGGACTTCACTTTTTGAGGCTCTGATGCTGTATTGTACTACATGGAAACTGTCAGTTTGATACTGACAGTGTGCCTCTGAGACCCAGCCAGGTAGCTGGGCCTCATAGGCTTCCATACATTTGCGAGACCAGGGGTTGCCATTTCAGTCATTGGCCCCTTGTCACCACAGAACGAGGGGCAATGGGGAGATAGAGGGAGCCTCCTCCTTCTGTGATCCTTGTATATGCCGTGGTCAGCATTGATAGTGGCATATAAGGGGTTAATCCGCCGGGATCCAAGTTTACAGTGATGCCGGTGGATACAGCAGGGTCCCGGCTGTCAGTCACAGCTGAGCCCCTGCACTGATCAAGAGCTTACAGTGCCTGTGCCCGCCCGATCATCATGACGTACTAGTAAGTCAATTTGTGGGAAGTCACTTGGGAACTTAGTGGCCCTGGAAAAGAAAAACTTAAATTGGCCATATGTTGAAGGAGGGTTCAAATTGACAGAAGGCGGGATAACTCAAGTAGGCAGGGTCAGTAATACCACAGTACAAAATTTCATCCCAGAAGAACGAAATACCACAGTGCAGCACAATATACTGCCCCACAAGCTGGCCTTCAGTAGTGGCCATCAATAGCTGCCATTTTCTGTCCTCTTCCTCCAGTTGTCTCTTACTGAGATATGGATTAGGGACTTAGGCTACTTTCACACTAGCGTTGTTTTAATCCGGCGTTCAATTCCGACACTGGAACTGCCCGCCGGATCCGGAAAAACGTGTGAAAACTGAGTACATTTGAATCCTGATCAGGATTTTGATCACAATGAAAAAATGCATTGGAAAAAACGGATCCGCCATTTATGGACTTTAACTTTTTTTTCACATTTTTCGGGTTTAACATGCAAAAGCCGGATCCGGTTTGACTGAACACACAGCGCCGGATCCGGCGTTAATGCAAGTCAATGGGAAAAAGACCGGATCCGGCGTTCAGTCAAAGTGTTCAGGATTTTTGGCCGGAGGTAAAAATACAACATGCTACGGTTTTCTGAAAAGCCTGATCAGTCAAAAAGACTGAACTGAAGACATCCTGATGCATCCTGAAGGACGGACTCTCCATTCAGAATGCATGGGGATAAAACTGATCAGTTCTTTTCCGGATTTGAGCCCCTAGGACGGAACTCAGCGCCGGAAAAGAAAAACGCTAGTGTAAAAGTACCCTTAGGAGGTGAGATGCAGGCCAAAGTAGTTGAATTCAGGATGGCATGTGCAGTCGCCGGGCAGGTACATGAGTAACTGATTCTTACAGCATTAATTACCATTGAGAGCTCATTATGTACTCAGTTAGCAGAAGAGAGGAGGGCTTGGATGGTCCCCTGTGCATTGGTCCACTGAAAAAAGACCACCCCTGGCCACACTATCAACACAATATAGAGAATAAAAGTGGAACATAGGAACAGGTAATCACATGGTCTGGGACAGGGGTCAATTTTTTTTTTAGTCTAAGAGAAATTTATGCTACCACTATACAAGTACCACTATAACCAATAATACTGCCATACAGTGATTTGTGACCTTTGAATTCAACACTGAATGTGTGAAACCAGTGAAAAAGTAATGAAGATGCTGACAAAGTCCGTTTTTGAGAAGCAAATTGAAAAAGACAACCAATATGGCTGCACTTCTTTCAGAAATATATGCAACAATAGAAAGAAAAATATTAGCATCTCCAGAAATAAATTATCAAACTTTCTCTCAAAATTTGATGCAATAATGTATATCCTAATTTCCATTTTGGGGGGAAATTGACCTTAATTAAAATAAACAGTACTGCAACAAAGTACTAAACTGACTGAACTGTTTTTTTTTTAAATAGCTGCTGTTTTGAGCCGTTAATAGAGATAAGCGAATCGGGTCTACAGGATAAGAATTTGTCCCCAACTTTTTGAAAAATTCAGATTCTGTAGAATCAGAATTTTAGGTACTGTAAATTGATTTGTGAGAATTTTTTTAAAAGAGAGGGAGATCCAAATTTACAAAAATTCGCTCATCTCTATCTATTAGTAATTATTTGGGTTGGCATAGAGGTAATATATCACCATTTTTTACTAATTAAATGAAATATATTACTTTCTTCTAATCTGTTTTTATTTTCTGATTGGAAATATTTTTTTCATTTATTTTCTGTACATGATTATGCTCATCTTGTCTGGGCTGCTATTAACCATATTTACAGTGAAAAATTTACCACAACCACCATGGGCAAGAGACACAATAGACTGGAGGGTGTGAGGGAAAGCTTAAAGTCGTTCATTTTGTATACAGTATATATTCATTTTATATCTATTTATACAGCTGCACTTAGATAACAGGGGGATTTATCCTTGGAAGGAAGGAGTACAAATTCCACTGTGGGCCCCTACTACTCCAATGCTAACCATTTATTTTCTTATCTCAAACTAAACATACCTGTAGTAACTCCAAGCTTGTCTCCACTATGACACTTTTACTGTGTTTGTCTGTGTATAAATATGTGCACTGCTCATTATAATAAAGAGGGAACACATCTTGTATGTGTCTCTGTGTCGTGACCTCGAGCCGGCTCACTCAACTTCAGAACTATTAGAAGACCGCATCACATCAGGTCGGTTTGCGACCACAAAGAGAATCATTGGCCCAGATTTACTAATCCCAAAGATGACACGCCCCTTGAAGAAGCAGAGCGAAACGTGCGCTCCCAGCTGACCAGAGGCCCGATCCTTTCACTGGATTATTACCCAGGTATCTCAATAGCTTTTCTCTCCTTAGTTGCCTGCTATTAGTACATCCACAGTTGGTCCCCCTGATTGGGTCTCAGGTGGATGTGTATACATTTGGCATTCGGGTGTATGTTGTTGTTTCCTTGTGGGTTATTTTTGTTATTTTTGTTATTGCTCTTTTGAGTCATTCTGTACAGAGCATTGCAATCCGTGTGGGTCTCATACCTTGTGGGTCAGCAGGTGAGCTGCTTGTCGCAGCGCCAGCCTGCACTGCTGCTATGTTTTTTATCTATTTCTGATTAATGAGTTGTTGTCATTATTTACTACCTAATAAAGATTTCATTTTGTATGTGTGTCCCTTTTGGCTTTTTCGGCATTTTATGTGTTGTCATGCATCTTTCCATCTATTGGATGGTTTAATAGGTTATACTAATCCTAAAGATAAGAATAAGAATAAGCTTAGACAGTTTGTCTAGACCTGCTCCAAAATTATCACAGGGGCTCAGGCTGGACAATATATCTGGCACAGGGATAGACACTTTTCTCTGAGTCTATACCAACTATTGGTTGGCTTACTTTGAGGCACATTTTATGCCAAAATTGCACCAATAATTTGATGCAAAAAGGTGCATCATAGGCCCCATCTCTTGTTCATAAAGCACCACCCACTTTCTACTAAGCCTCACCCGCTTGTCAAGCATGTCAGAAAAAAGTGTAGAAAGCCTAGATGCTCCAATTTACACCACTTTTTAAAGAGATGTTTGCCAGGGGAGCAGGTCACCGTCGCGGCCAGCTATTGGCTGCACCCCCTGTCGTCCGATGATGTGATCTGCATGACGGGGAGATGCATTGATGGCCATTGAGGGATACAGAAGAACACAGGCATCGGGGACCAGGTAAGTATTCTCTGTATGAGAGGCCCGGGCATTGTGGGGGGATTTACAGGTTTGGATAACCCCTTTATTAGGTTATCTCATGAACACAACCCCTTTTTGAATGTATCAGAAACCTCAAGTAGTCAGCCTTCATGGCCAAGCTGGCAGATAGTTGTCAAACATTAAATGTGTCTCACCGTTTTTAAGATTTTCAGATCATAAATACTTTACAATTGGTCTCCTACCGGTAAATATTTTGTCCTCTTTTATTTTCTGCAGTAATGACAAATAGACTTATGTAGAATGTAAGTTTTCTCATTATTCTTACCTTCAATTTGTGCCATAACTGTACATGACTGTGTTTTCATCTGAAAAGGAAACATATGCAAATGTAGTAACGTTGAAATTCACTTTTATGAGACATAGCTTTCAGTGCTGATTCAGAACATCATATATAGCAAGTATTGGGTAAATATTATAAATAAGGGACTCTATTACCATATTGCCATGTTTAATTTAGTCTATTTAAAAGCCCCTTATTACTGCAGGCAGTCATTAGCTTCAGTGGTCACCTGTCAGTATGTCACATGATCATCAGTGCTGCAATGTGAACAGAGGCCAGGAGGGAGCACTAAAGCGGCCTGTGGATTCAATAGGTGTGGGTCTATTTCTTATGTTATTTCATATGCAGCTGCCAAATTTTATATTTTAGTATTCAGCAACTATATGAGAGAAGTTACAGGGATTACCCCACGAAAAGTATTTATCACCTATCCAAAGGATAGATGATAATATCAGATTCCGGGGGCTGCACCGCTGGGACCTCCAGTGATCCTGACAACAAGGGGTGACCTCATCCCCTCTCTGAATGGAGCTGTAGTGTGCAAATAGATCCAGTACTTCATCAGTCAATAGAAGCAGAGGGGAAACTGAAGGACCCCTTTATCTTGAGTTTATGGGGAGGGTACCAGTGAGACCACTATTCAATATCTATCACTTAATCTGTGGATATTTAATTGATATTTTTTGTGGGATAACCCCTTAAATCCAACCAAAATTTTAAGATGTTCATACAAGATTGTACTATAATTTAGTATACACCCACCAGACAGTAGGACATAGAGCTGTGCAGTAAATGGGACCAGCCAAAACAACCATAGCCCTTCTACAATGTATTTCAGGTCAGAGGTGTAATTGGCTGTTAAAAGGTACATTTACATGGGGCACAATTCTTGCAGGAAAGTCTGCAGTTGGGGCTTGCAGAAATCCATGTGCTAGCTGCTTAAAGGGCTTCTGTCACCCCCCAAACACCAATTTTCAGTTTTTGACTATATATTTGCTAATGTACGCAGAGTCCATATATACCCCTCTTACCTCGGGCTGTGCAGTAATTTCAGTAAAAAACGTACTTTTGAGTAAATTTCTTCACTACCAGCAAGTTGGGTGGACTTGCTGGTAGCCGCCGCATCCTCTGTCTGAAAAAACGCCCCCTCCTCCACTTGATTGACAGGGCCAGCAAGTGCTTTCATCCTCCAGCCGGCCCTGCCTGCAGCTCAAATGGCGCACTTGTGCCGTACCAGTCCTCATTCGGCGCAGGCGCTCTGGGAGAAGGACGCTCGCTTGGCCGATCCTTCCTTAGTGCGCCTCCGCCGATGACGTCAGCCCTACACCCGGAAGAGAAGACGCCGGCATCGCTGGTAAGGAGGTGAAGAGTCCGGTGACATCGCTGGATGCGTGATTTAGGTAAGTATCTGCCTAATAATCATGCAGCCACTACAACCACCAACGAAATGGGGTGCCAATATTTGTAAAAAAATATATTTAGACACACTATACCACCAACGCTTATAAAAGGAGTGGTACGGCGCGGGCGCGGGATTTGAGCTGTAGGCAGGGCCAGCTGGAGGATGAAAGCGCTAACTGGCCCTGTCAATCAAGTGGAGGAGGGGGCTTTTTTTCAGACAGAGGATGCGGCGGCTACCAGCAAGTCCGCCCAACTTGCTGGTAGTGAAGAAATTTACATATCACAAAAGTATGTTTTTTACTGAAATAACTGCACAGCCCAAGGTAAGAGGGGCATATATGGAATCTGCTTACATTAACAAATATAATAAGTCAAAAACTGAATATTGGTGTTTGGGGGGTGACAGATGCCTTTTAAACACCCCCATTTAGATGAATAGGACTAATGTGTAGTCACAGAAGTTTCAGGTCGAAAATATGCCACATGTGACTATACTCTAATGGTTATGAAAATTCTGTACTCCCTTTATGAGGTGCATGTCTATATCATTTTTGCCAGTACAACAAACAAAAAAAATAAGTTGCTAAACATATAAAATGTAACATCTATGACTAATTTAAACAGTTATGCCAATTGTTAATGCAGTGCATACATTATTCAGACTTTGGTAAATACCTTGCAGATTACCTTTCAGCTTCTTTATCTCATGACAGTCTTCTCTGACCCTATAGAGATACTGACAGTCTTTTCTGACCCTAAAGAGATATTGACAGTCTTCTCTGACCCAACAGAGATAATGGCAGTCTTCTCTTTTGTGTGGACATCCCTTTAGTCTCTCCTATCCCTCAACATTGCCACAGTGCTTCTCAGATTGCCAGATGCACACTGTGCTTGGGTAGTCTTAGACATTCTCCCTGCTCTCTGAATGGCCATTGACATTTACAAGAGGGGCCTGGAAATAGCTGGATTGCTGGCACAATGGAATGAAAAGGAGGGCACCAGGTAGCGTTACTAAGTATTAGATAGATAACATTACATTGTTAAGTCTGACAGTAAAGTAAACAACTGCAAAAATAACCTCCCTAATTAAAAATTACCTTTTATTAAATGTACATTAAAACATGAAAAACTTCCTCAACAAGCGCAGTGTTATGACATGCCTATTAGTGTTAATTGAGCACAAAAGTGCTCGGGTGCTGAGGTCGAATACATCAAGATGCTCGGGTGCTCGGTAGAGTATAATGGAAGTCAATGGGAGAACCCGAGCATTAAACCTGCTCTGAAGAGGGAAGGGTGCCTGGTTCATAGGAAAAGGTCAGAAAATGATGGAAATACTACCTAAATGGTTCGGGAACAGCATGGGGAGGATGTCTGGATGCATCTTGGACTCCTAGATCGCTGCTGGGAATGATGTTGTCCGAGTAATACGCTACTTTTACAGACTGACAATAATACGCACCAAACCGAAGATAAAATTGATTTTAGAGGAAAAATTGTTAGGAAGCATTCTTTCCTGTATATTTACTTGTATATTGTCTATAAGTGCAAGTGCTGCCAAAAATTACAAGGAAGAGGCACTCCGATACAACCTGTATATCACATAAAGGAGGGCCTCATTCACATTGTGGTACAATAGTTCAGGTAGTGGGACTCCTACACTCATGAAGCCTATGCACTAAGTGAAAGGGCTGCCAAAAGTTACAAGGAACAGCCACTCCAATACACCCTTTGTTACACATAAAGGAGGGAATGTGATGGTGCACCACCACATTATGGGTGTCAGGTCCGAGCATTCCTAGATGAACAGTTTCCTGGAAAGTGGATTGGTCGTTGTGGGCCAGTTGAATGGCCCCCAAGGTCTCCCGATCTGACCCCCTTAGACTTTTATCTTTGGGGTCATCTGAAGGCAATTGTCTATGCTGTGAAGATACGAGATGTGCAGCACCTGAAACTACGGATACTGGAAGCCTGTGCTAGCATTTCTCCTGCGGTGTTGCTATCAGTGTGTGAAAAGTGGGAGAAGAGGGTTGCATTGACAATCCAACACAATGGGCAGCACATTGAACACATTTTCTAAGTGGTCAGAAACTTGTAAATAACTCATGAAAGAATAAAATTACGTTAAAACCAAGCACACCATTGTTTTTCTTGTGAAATTCCCAATAAGTTTGATGTGTCACATGACTCTCTTCCTATTGAAAAAACAAAAGTTGGATTCAAAATGGCTGACTTCAAAATGGCCGCCATGGTCACCACCCATCTTGAAAAGTTTCCCCCCTCACATATACTAATGTGCCACAAACAGGAAGTTAATATCACCAACCATTCCCATTTTATTAAGGTGTATCCATATAAATGGCCCACCCTGTAGTACAGCAAAAACAGTGAACACAAGGGACTGCTTAAACTCCATTCTCCTGCACTATCCTGTGTAAACATACCGTGTGTAAAGAAAAGGACATCTAATGTCCCACCTCTCATTTGACCAGTTTGCAATCCAGATCATATGTGAAATATACTGTAATTGCCCTAATATTGACCCATTTTCTTATTTAAGAAAAGGTATAGGCATGTCATAACACTGCACTTTTTGAGTAGGTTTTTCGTGTTTTAATGTACATTTATTAAAAGGTAATTTTTAATTAGGGAGGTTATTTTTAGTTTTCACTCCTGATTACTATATGGTATTGGTTTTGGTTTACTGACAGTAGGGTAGCTTTAAAGGGGTTTTCCCAGTGTTTAAAACTGATGACCTATCCTCTTCAGCTGATTGGTAGGGGTGTTGGGCATTGGACCCCCAGAGATTACATCCTGAGGATAGGGATGAGCGAGGTTCTTAAAACTTTGATTTGGCTGCTTCACCAAATGTCACAAAGAAATTTTCTTTTGTGTGGAATTACTTCGTCACAAAGTGCATTTCTTTGTGAGTGGCGGGTGCAATGACGGGGAATGGCGATGGTGCTGTCCCCCGTAATTGAACAACTCAGATGCCACATAGCTGATCTCAGCATCTGAGAGGACCATTGAGGACTGGCAGGGTTTAATCTATTTAAAAAAATAAAAATACTCACCTTATCCATTTGCTTGCGGTCATCTTGATTGAAGATCCAGGACAAAATTTTGCGCGGTGCGTGATGACATCATCATGCTAGCCGGTGAGGTGATGTCAAATGTCACTACGCAGGAGATTTCGCAGTGGGATCCTCAGTCAAGATGGCTGCTTCCAACTCTTTGCGTGCAAATGGATGAGGTGAGTATGATTTTTTTTTTTACCTCCTTTTAAGTAAAATCTATTTTTTTACCATGGAGCACAAGGAAATTCGACTTCACAGTGAGTTGAATTTTGCTAAAATTCAGATCGGAGTCCATTTCGCAAACTTTAATTTGCTCAACACTAGTTATAAGTATTATACACTGGAAAAACCACTTTAATGGTAAAGGAAAAATAACATCTAATAACATCTAATACAAGAGTGACACAACCATTACGACTACACTTTTGCACTACACTTAAGTTTTAGCACAATGAAATTAAAATCTCAATATCTCTGAAATAAAAAGATACATACCATATTTTTCGCCCCATAAGACGCACTTTTCCCCCCCACAAGTGGGGGGAAAATGCCACTGCGTCTTATGGGGCGAATACTAATGAGTGCTTCCATTTTGGAAGCGCTCATTAGTACCAGAGGACCAGGACCAGGAAGCGGTGAAGGCTCTGTACTCACCGCTTCCTGGTCCTCGGCTGTTGGCTGTGAAGGCTGCGCACAGCATGAGGGCGCTCTGTGAACTCACGCTGTGTGCGCCAGTTCACAGCACAGCCGACGGAGGAGAAGGAAGAAGATCGCGGGCGGTGAAGAGCGGAGGGGTCCAGGAGCAGGAGAGGTAAGTGCTTTATTTATTTTGTGATCTGAGGCTGGGGGCTGCTGCATTATGGCTGGGGTTGAATTATATATGGCTGGGGGCTGAATTATATGACTGGGGGCTGATTAACATATGGCTGGGGCTGGGGGCTGATATGAGGCATGGGGGTCTCATCTGAGGTCTGATTGGGGGTCTTCTTTATATTGGGCTCTGATCTGAGGTCTTATTAACATTGGGGATCTGATTGGGGCTGTCAGCTGAGGTCTGATTAATATTGGGGGTCTGATTGGTGATCTGACCTGAGGTGTAATGAAAAATTTTTTTTTTCTTATTTTCCTCCTCTAAAACCTAGATGCATCTTATGGGCCGGTGGGTCTTATAGGGCGAAAAATACGGTAATTACCTCACTTTGGCTTTCACTGTTATCTACTAATAAATTGCCAATTTTAAATGTTGAACTGGAATCCTCAATGAAACATGTCTAAAGCTTTCTAGTTATTGTGTGGAATGACGTGGCAACATGCCAAATACAATATACTGACTGTTTAAAGTCCATGACTAAAATGTTCATCATCTGTGAGCCTTATACACTGTCACTGAGACCTACAAGAAAATGGGGGTAGACCTGTTTTGCTACCGATTATTATGTGTAAATAACATTTGTCACCAAAGGAATGTCTTTCCTCTTATTGTGATCAGTGATATAAAGGAAACATGTCCATTTTGTCATCTCGTGGCAATCATCATAATTAGAGATGAGCGAATCGAAGTTGACGAAGTGGAATTCGATCCGAATTTCAGGAAAAATTTGATTCACGCTTCGTGGTAACGAATCACATTTTTTCCTAAAATGGCTGCTGCACATGTTATAACATTGAGGAAAGAACTCTGGGAACAAGGGATCACCCACAATGCCATGCATGCAGCCAATCAGCAGCCAGCCAGACCTGTGATGCCACAGCCCTATAAATCCCCTCAGCCATCTTGGATTCAGCCATTTTCCAGTGTACTTAGTGCAGGGAGAGATGCTAGCAGGCGCTAGGGAAAGTGCTAGGAAAGACTTTTTTTGGGTGTATTAGTGGAAAAAAATAAGGGCTATTTTGCCATTTAGCGGTGCAGTTATATGTTCTAAAGCCTTTTTTGGGGTGTATTAGTGGAAAAAAATAAGGGGTTATTTGCCGTTCAGCAGTGCAGTTTTATGTGCTAAGGCCTTTTTTAGCATTTATAAGTGGGAAAAAAATAAGGGCTTATTTGCCGTTCAGCGGTGCAGTTATATGTTCTAAAGCCTTTTTGGGGGTGTATTAGTGGGAAAAAAAGGCTCATTAGCCATTGTGTGGTGAAGTGAGAAAAGTACAGCCTTTTTTGGCGTGTATTATTCAATGGTGCAGTTATATGTTCTAAAGCCTTTTTAGGGGTGTATACGTGGAAAACAATAAGGGCTTATTTGCCGTTCAGCAGTGCAGTTATATGTTCTAAAGCCTTTTTGGGGTGTATTAGTGGACAAAAATAAGCTTATTAGCCGTTGTGTGGTGAAGTGAAAAAATTACAGCCTTTTTTGGCATGTATTAGTGGAAAACAAAAAGTATCATTTGCCGTTCAACGGTGCAGTTATATGTTCTAAAGCCTTTTTTTAGGTGTATTAGTGGGGAAAAAGGGCTTATTGGCCATTGTGTGGTGAAGTGAGAAAAGTACAGCCTTTTTTGGCGTGTATTAGTGGAAAACAAAAAGTATTATTTGCCATTCAGTGGTGCAGTGATATGTTCTAAAGCCTTTTTAGGGGTGTATACGTGGAAAACAATAAGGGCTTATTTGCGGTTCAGCAGTCCAGTTATATGTTCTAAAGCCTTTTTGGGGTGTATTAGTGGACAAAAATAAGCTTATTTGCCATTGTGTGGTGAAGTGAAAAAATTACAGCCTTTTTTGGCATGTATTAGTGGAAAACAAAAAGTATCATTTGCCGTTCAACGGTGCAGTTATATGTTCTAAAGCCTTTTTTTAGGTGTATTAGTGGGGAAAAAGGGCTTATTGGCCATTGTGTGGTGAAGTGAGAAAAGTACAGCCTTTTTTGGCGTGTATTAGTGGAAAACAAAAAGTATTAGTTGCCGTTCAACGGTGCAGTTATATGTTCTAAAGCCTTTTTTTTGGGATGCACTTATTAGTCGTTGTGTGGTAAAGTGAGAAAATTACAGACTTTTTTGAGAAGGGAATTAATTTTATTTTTATTTATTTATTTAAACTAACAGTATGTCAGTGACAGGCCATGCACAGGGGTCATGGGAGCAGGGGTCAGTTCAAGAAGCCTGAGCTCCCAGTGTCATCTAGCAGTCGTGTCTTGACCAGCAACCCAGCGGTTCTTGAATGGTTGACTCGGTCATCCACTTTCTTCCCAAGTGACATCAGACACCCCCAACCAAAAGTCGGTGGGTTCATCAGACACAACCCTTAGTTGGCATGGCCCAAAAGCAGGCCCTGTGCCCTCACCTGTCCTCAACCTGCCTCTCTCCTTTTCTGTCCTCAGCCTCCACTTGAGGGACAATTCACAGTGCTCCTCCAACATACCACATGTTCAGGGAAAGGCGGTGTCATGCTGTTCTACACCTCATTTGCCTGGGCGACCGGAGTCACACATGGGAGGAACTGCTCTGTGTCCTTCATCAAGAAATCGAATCCTGGCTCTCTCCGCGACAACTCAAAATCGGAACCATGGTGACCGACAACGAGAAGAACATGGTGTCGGCGCTACGTGAAGGAGGGCTGAGCCATGCGCCTTGCATGGTGTACGTGTTCAATCTGGTTGTCAAGCGGTTCCTGAAGTCTTCCACCCATCTGCAAGACATCCTAAAAAAGGGCCAGGAAACTTTGCATGCACTTCAGTCACTCGTACACCACAAAGAACACCCTCCTTGAGCTGCAGCGGCAGATCGGCGTCCCCCAACATAGGCAGATATGCAACGGTTCCACCCTTTGGAATTCCACTCTTCATATGTAGGACCAACTATACGAACAGAGAAAGGCCATAAACGCTTTCTTGATGATCCAAGCGGACTGGAGTACTCCCCTGTGTAACTTCGATGTCAGCCAGTGGCAGCTTATGAGTGACACCTGCTGTTTTCTCAGGCCCTTTGAGGATGCCATGTTATTTGTGTCTCCAGGACTACAGGATGAACAGCATCATTCCACTGTTTCATATCCTGGAACAGATGCTGGTAAATCTGGCTGGTCAGGGGACTGGAGAAGTGGCGCCTACATCTCACGGCCACATGAGCCCTGTGGGGGCTGAACTGGAGGAGGAGGAGAAGGACATTGGAGCACAAGCAATGTGTAGCGAAATGGGTGGTTTTTCTACACAGGTGACAGGAGAGGAGGAGAAGGAGCGGCCGGAGGAGCAAGGGGGAGATGAGGAAGACAAGGCAGATGACCCAGGCATACCACAGCAGTATGCAGTGGAGATGGAGGCAGGGAGTCCCTCTGAGTCACTTGAGCAAATGGCCCGCTGCATGCTCACTTGTTTGGGTAGTGACAGACGAATGTTCACCATTCGGCAGAGGGATGACTTCTGGCTCTCCACCTTGGTGGACCCTCGCTGCCAGTACAAAATGGGGGCCTTTTTTATACCCGCTGAGAGGGAGGACAAACTGAACTACTATAGAGACATCCTATGTAGTCAGTTGGCCCCTGCCTATCTGCGCCATCGTCCATCCTCTCGCAGGTCTAACCAGGGGGGCCCACTGCACTCTCGTTCCACTGCCATGGCTGCTGTGGTGGGGTGGGGGGGTAGGAGCAGTTGTCGTGCTTTTTCATAGGTATATAACATTTATATCTAAATATTATAATTATAGTGGATTTGATTATATATAAGAGGCCATATTGTGATATATTCACCATTTTTGTATGTATTTTAAAGTTGGCCGAGAGAGGTTCATGGAAAGGACACTGTTCATAAGGTTTCTTCTCTATAGATGTTCCAGTCTGAGAAGAGTCATTCTTGTCTCCTTATAGATTTATCACTGAGATAAAGATATTCTCTAGATGTATCTGGAACTAATTAACCCTACAGTTGATGTCTATTGGTGAAGCAGAAAATCTGTGGTGTCTGTATACACATATAATGAACCTTATTATTATTTTTTTGTATAAGATAATCAATAGGACATATGTATTGTTTTATATTGTTAAATATTACGAAGGACGTCAATGCATCTATTATCTTATATATTTCTTACTAGAAACGCATGTACTCCTAAAATATGATGAGAAGAATTTTAAGTATAGATTTTGTTAATGAGTCTCCATTCAGGGGAGGCTGTGTTATTTTAACTAACAATTACCCGTTGAAGTGACAGGGAAGACAAACATGTGTGTGAGAGTACAAGGTCTATTATATTATCAATACCATAAATTTGATAGTTTGGGAGATGTCTAAAATGGTACCTAAATGTCTATGCTTTAATTGGTACATGTGGCTTCTATTGTCTTACTGGCTTGCTTGTGTGTGGCTTCTCTCTGCAATCTATATACCCTTGTGTGTTGGCCCCTCAACCTCCTCTAGGGTTGTTTTTTCCTCACTGAAGGTTTCCCCCTTCCTTGCTGCTGTTTTTTCAAAGTATATTTTTATATATGTTAAATTAATGTATGTTAAATAAAGACTTTTTCATGTTTATATATACATGTGTTTGGTGCTAATTTTTGGTGTGTTTAGTACATTGAATTGTTTGGGCTGCTCTCAGCACTATATATTCATTATAACCTGGTGATCAAATCTAGTGGGTAACTTAACACTATGTCACTGGGCCATTCTGTGGCCTCCTCATGCTGCTGCCACCTTCACACTATGTAAATGGGCCACTCTGTGGTCTCCTCATGCTGATGCCACCTCCCCACTATGTCACTGGGTCACTCTGTGGTCTCAAGCTTCTATTACCTCAACACTATGTCATTGGACCACTCTGTGGACTTCTCAAGCTGTTCTCCCACCCTACCCACTCCATGACTGGGCCACTATTTTGCCTTTTTGGCCTGGTTGACATAATTATTTATTTGACCCTTCTTCTGATCTGTCAGAAGGAAGGAAAAATTAGACGCACAACGGGTCCTGTCTGTGTAGCAGCTGTAAGGCCTGTATGTTCCCATCAGAATTGGCCTATGATTTGGTAGCTAAAAGCAGGAGTGGGTACAAAACACAGAAAACAAGCAAATATTCCATTCACGTGTCATCTCTGTTTTGGATCCACTCCTGTGTTTTTTTGGCTTTATCAATACTGATGGATTACTGACCAAATGCTGACCGATTGACAGGATCCATTTTTTGATGGGTTATTGTTCTGACGGATCAGAGGAAGGGTAAAATAATCAGTGACATCAACACAAACTTACTGCTGATACCCTCTCTACTCAGCGGGGCTCTACTTGTATAAGTGTTTAATAGAACAGATTCTGTAGACATCTTTGTGGAATCAGCTGACGACGGTGTAAAAGGAGTGCGCTCTTTCACACTACAGTAGGATCTTGGGCCTCTGCGCGGTTCTTTATACCTGGCGCTAACATCGACCTGTAGGGCTGAGTTCACACTTGAGATATTTGGTCAGTTTTGGCCCTGTAACTGCCCAAAAAAGTGAAGTGTGCAGTGATTCTAAGAGCGACGTCTGTCATGTGCGTGTCATACTGACTCACAATATTGTTTCACTACCACAGCAGACTCCCTATGCGTGTTACTGCAAGTCGCAGTGTTCTACACCACTATACAGGCTCTCTGCAGCCAGGAAATAGCTGTTTTTTAACGCGATTTGCCGCTAATGAATTTCTATCTAATCAAATGTTTTCGCAAAATTTGGCTAACCGACCGAATAGAATTTTTGAGAAATTCGCTCATCTCTAATCATAATAATAAGACTGGAACTGTCAGGTCTTTGAAAAATCACAGTCTTTATACCCATCCAACATCCACAACTGGCTGGAGCATCATGTTATCATGTCATACAGATTACTTTAGTCTGCAGTTCTAGGTTAGAGTAACCTTTTAAGTATCTGATGGTGATTAATGTAATTATCACAAGATTTGGCACAGTAGGATGAACATTCATAAATTAGATGACTGGCTCTTACTCACAGCAGGACACCCAGTAGGAAAGTAAGAGCTACCTCCATCTCCACGTGAGTGCAATAATATGAATACAGTATACCTCCGTTCCGCGGTCCTGCAGAAAAAAAATATAGAACATGTCCTATTCTTGTCCGTATCACGGACAAGGATAGGACTGGTCTATTGAGGGCCAGCCTTCCATTCTGCAAAATGAGGAACGCACACAGTTGGTATCCATGTTTTGCAGATCCCCGATTTGCGGACTGCAAAACACGGTACGGCTGTGTGCATGCGGCCTAGTACAGTAAGTGGTAGAGTTTACATAAATAGTCAGCTGATGTCCCAATAAGCAATTAGAATTTGTCTAATTTGTTCTCTTCAACGCCACAAACTGGGTGGTGATGTCACGTGTAATGGTGGACGGTGACATCATATGGGAAGCCAACCCTCTAAAAGTACTCCCAGCTGCAGCCAGGGGTTGCCTATATCAGAGGTGACATTGGAGGACATCACAAGGGATGGGGGGGCAAGGCAAACAGGTACATCATAACGGGTACCGGACCTGTAAATTGTCAATACAGGCAGCTTTCGCACAGCATTTTTTAAAATCAATTCTGCTGAATAAAGCCCAGTAAAACAGCTTATTAAATAGACTATGCAATTTAATATATATTAAAATATACCACCATCAAATAACATTGAAAAACATATTTTAATGGTTTCTGTCATCACTGCACAGACTAAAAATTATTCAAATGGTCTGATCATTTAAAGATGCTTCAGGCTGTAGTACCTCCAGACCTCCAGACCATTTTCTAGAAAGTTATAATGAGCAATTAAATATGTGCTGTTAATCTCATTATACTGTAAACTTGGCCATTATCATTCCGCACACAGTCCATATAATCAAAATATGCGATTGGGTAATTATGAAAAAAAATCATAAGCCTCATCAGTAAGGGATATGTGCTGCTGTCACTTTCATATGTTTATACAGTGCCTTAAAAAAGTATTAATACCCCTTGAACTTTTCCACATTTTTCCATGTTACACCCACAAACTTAAATGTATTTTGGGGGAATTTTATGTGATAGAACAACACAAAGCAGCAAATATGTGTAAAGTAAAAAGAAAATGATACATGGTTTTAAAGAATTTTTATAAATAAATCTGGAAACTGTGGTGTACATTTGTATCCAGCCCCCTGTACTCTGATACCCCTAAATAAAATCCAGTGTAACCAATTACCTTCAGAGGTCACCTAATTAGTCAATTCATTCTCAGTATAACTACAGCTGTTCTGTGAAGGCCTCAGAGGGTTGTTAGAGAACATTGGTCATGAAACAGCATTATGAAAACCAAGGAAACACACCTAAACTAACATCCCAGGCAAGGAGAGCACTAATTAGAGAAGCAGCTAAGGGGCCCATGGTCACTTTGGAGGAGCTGCAAAGATCCACAGCTCAAGAGGGAGAATCTGTCCACAAGACAGCTATTAATCATGTACTCCACAAATCTGGCTTAAATAGAAAAAAATATTTTTTTAATGCAAGCCGTAAGAAGTCCCGTATGCAGTTTGCCACAAGTCATGTAGGGGACACAGCAAACATGTGGAAGAAGGTGCTGTGGTCAGATGAGACCAAAGCTGAACTTTCTGGCCTAAATGTAAAATGTTATATGTAGAAAAAAACTAACACTGCACATCACCCCGGACACACCATTCCCTCCGTGAAACAAGGTGGTGGCAGCATCATCCTGTGTAGATGCTTTCCTTCAGCAGTGACAGGGAAGCTAGACAAGGTTGAAGGTAAGATGGATGGAGCTGAATACAGGGCAATCCTGGAGGAAAGCATGGTAGAGGCTGTAAAAGACTTGAGACCGGGGCAAAGGTTCACCTTCCAGCAGGAAAACAACCCTAACCATACAGCCAGAGCTACAGTGGAATGGTTTAGATCAAAGCATATCCATGTGTTAGAATGGCCCAGTCAAAGTCCAGACCTAAATCCCATTGAGAATCTGTGGCAAGACTTGAAAATTGCTGCTCACAGACGCTCTCCATCCAGTCCGACCCAGCCTGAGGTATTGTGCACAGAAGAACGGGCAAACATTTCAGCCTCTAGAAGTGTAAAGCTGGTAGAGACATACCCCAAAAGACTTGTAGCTGTAATCTCAGCGAAAGCTGGTCCTACAAAGTATTAACTCATGGGGGCTGAATACATTTGCACGCCACACTTTCCAGATTTCTATTTATTAAAAATGTTGAAAATCGATTTTCTTTTCACGTCACACATTCTTGCTACTACTAAAATATGTTTAAAGGGAACCTGTCATCAACTTTATGCTGACCTCACTGAGGGTAGCATAAATTAGTGACAGAAATGCTGATTTCAGCGGTGTGTCACTCATGGGCTAAATGTAAGTGGTTGCCGAGAACCAGCATCATAATCATTGCAGCCCAGGCCTTGAGAAGAGTCATGGTTATTCCTAATCTCCTGCACTCCCCACCTGCTGATGATTGGCAGTTCTCTCCTATGGAGAAAGGGAGAAAACTAGGTAGAAGCCTGTCAGTCATCAGCAGGTGGGCAGGAGAGCAGGAATTCATGAGTAACCATGACTCTTCTCAGGTGGCCATGACTCTTTTCCAGACCCAGTCTGCAATGATTGTGATGTTGGTTCTCGGTAACCACTTACTTTTAACTTTTAAATGACACACTGCTGAAATCAACTCACCCGGCTCTAGTTTATGCTGCCGTTAGTAGGGACAGCATAAAGTTAATGACAGGTTCCCTTTAAGTTTGTGGGTGTAACGTGAAAAAATGTGGAAAAGTTCAAGGGGTATGAATATTTTTTCAAGGCACTGTATATAGTTTGTGGTCTACTTCATGGGTCCCAGTACAACCAGTCTCTATAAGGGTTAAACAACCGCACATTCAATATGTATTACATAGGTGTATACACTGTGCATTCCATTCCTCTGGTCATCTCCATCCAGAAATTAAAGGGACACTGACAGGCCAAATCAGCATATATAGTTATATATATGACATTACAGGTCTTATACAGTCTATTAAAAGCATCTAAGTATCCCCCCTGTCCACATTCTAAATACCGAAATATAAAGTTTTATAACCTGCCTGTCTCGTCACCAATCTGCCCAAGGGGCGGCGTTTCATCTCAAAATGCGCCCAGCCAGCCGCTCCCAACTGCCGTTCTGAAGCCCCGCCCAGCTCATCAATATTCACTTCGCTGGGCGGCGGCTATAACTCTCCCCAGTCACGATCCTGCGCATGGACAATTGAATCCTCCTGGCATCATTCTAAAGCCCCGCCCAGCTCATCAATATTCACTTCGCTGGGCGGCGGCTACAACTCTCCCCAGTCACGATCCTGCGCATGGGCAGATTTGACATGAACGATGCCAGGAGGATTCAATTGCCCATGCGCAGGATCGTGACTGTGGAGAGTTGTAGCCGCCACCCAGCGAAGTGAATATTGATGAGCTGGGCGGGGCTTCAGAACGGCAGCTGGCTGGGCGCATTTTGAGATGAAACGCCGCCCCTTGGGCAGATTGGAGACGAGACAAGCAGGTTATAAAACTTTATATTTTGGTATTTAGAAGGTGGACAGGGGGGATACTTAGATGCTTTTAATAGACTCTATAAGACCTGTAATGTCATATATATAACTATATATGTTGATTTGGCCTGTCAGTGTCCCTTTAAATAAGACCATTATAAAAATAAAAAAAAAGTGCCTAAGTGATACAATAAAAGTGAATGAAAAGAAAAGAAAACATGTGATGCACCATGATCCTAGCATCCGGCCAGATATGAGAATTCATGTGACTTCGTTAAAAGCATGAGGGAGTCACATGCTGTGGTATGACTTTCTCATAGGAATGTCAGACTATGCCTTTTTGCTTTCAGGTTTGAAATTAATAATTTAGCAATTTGTTGACTAATTATATTAATCAGCCCTAACACACTTTGTATTTGCACATGATGTTATTGTGAATGGAAATGTAATATTAAGATAGATAAATGTAGATGATAGATAGATAGATAGATAGATAGATAGATATGAGATAGATAGATCCTGTTGATATAATGGATAGACAGACAGTCAGATAGATCGATTGATCAATATTGCAGATATGAGATAGAAAGGAGTGGAACTTGGATGCAACAAGAGCACTAGTGACGCCCTCATTGCACCAAAGGCCTAATTTGCATATTAAGAAAAAGCATCTTAATTTGGGAACAGAGGCTTGGCTCAACAAAAGAAAGGCTTTTTTAATCAGGTGGACTACAGCCATGTGTACAGTTTAATACTTAGCTCACTGGTGACAAATTCCCTTTGCTCGCGACGGGCCCCCATCCTCTACCTTGCTTGAAGATCTCGGCCGAAATCTTGTGCGGCGCGAGATTAGATCTTCAAGGAAGATGGCGGCAGCCGGCCCGTCATGAGCAAATGGAGGCGGTTAGTTTGGATCAAAAAAAATATTTTTTGTTAATTTTACACTTAGATGCCGCGATCATGTACGAACGAAGCATCTGAGGGGTACAATGACGGGGGCGGTTCTATCACTTACAAAAAAATGTGCTTCATGATGAAGTAATTCCTCACGAAGCACATATTTCTTGTGAAATTCCGCGAATCAGCCGAATCGAACTTTTAAGAAATTTGCTCATCTCTACTTCCCAGCTTCAGATACATCGATGAGATGGCCTGCTTTGTAACAAACAGCATGAGAGGAGAGGGGTCTCCCTCCCATATAATGAATAATGTTTTGACATATTTTCATATAAAAATTTTCCCTGTACCAGGCTTCTTCCTGTAGTGACACCTATAGGCATATGCCAGTTATATGCAAATTCAGTATGTACTGCTTTAGGGCTTATGCACATGAATGTATTTTTGGTCCACATACGTTCCGTGTTTTTTGCGGATGGGATGTGGACCCATTCAATTCAGTGGCGCCGCAAATGATGCAGATAGAGAGCCATGTGCTGTTCGCATCCATGTGTCCAGTCCGTGGCCCCACAAAAAAATACAACATGTCCTATTCTTGTCCGTAATACAGACAAGGATAGGACTGGACTATAGATGGCAGGACTTTCCATTCCACAAAATGCAGAACATACACGGCCGGTATCCATGTTGTGCGAATCTGCAATTTGAGCCCTTACTTACGAAAAAAAAAACTGTGTAACCGCTGTGAGGCAGTGACAGGCCTCATAGCTGCTATGGGGGATTTATGGCAGGAAAAAAAAAAAACATAAGCACCTAAAGTCGCAGGAAAATTGCAGTGGAGGTGAAAAGCACAATTCACATCCATATTTTTCAGTTATTTCGGACTGTGTGTATATGTATAATGACTTTTTGTAATAAGTGTCCTTATGAGAAGGCATTATAATACCAATGCAATGTGCCCAGTTGAAAATAAATCATAGAAGTTCTTTCACAGTAGTTGAAGACACTTCAGAGTAAAAAACGCACAAACATTTAAAAAAACGCATTAAAATCGCAAGAAAATCGCAATGGAATGAATACTCACATGACCCAATCCAGTTCATATTTTCCAACTATTCCGGATAGGATACATATAAAACCCGGCTGACCATTAAGACCAAGTGAAGCCACTGAGGAAGGAGACAGTAGAGTCCCCGAAACGCGTCCGGCGTAGACGACATACTTGGTCATTTGCCATAATAGCCGGAGATATGACTGCAAACATCAATCGATGCATCACTAAGTAAAGCGCTCCACTGAAGTCATCTACTAATAGCGGGAGCCCGTAGCCGACTCTCTATAGGAAAAAACACTCAGCCAACATATTCCCAGCACCTGAGTTCTGTACGGCCAGAGACACGTGGGACGCTCAAGAGACGGAGCCGATAGAGCAGTAAGCCGGGATTTCGGGACTGCAACAAAACAACAGCCTGGTATAGTATAAGACCGCTACAAAGACATAGCGGAATGTACCTGCTGTATAGATGATCTAAACGAGGGATCCCCGTACCTAATACAGCCATTGGTAAGCTTACCTTTCAGCCATCACACATGGGATGCCACGAACGAACACTGAAATGTGAGTACCACTTATACCAAGTCTGACCAAACAGTTTGATCAAGTAATATCCATTGGAGGATCATTTGAATCACAGAGAAATCTATTATGAATAACAACATCTTGCTATTATTTTAGTTGAATGTGTAGCTATCACAAACCAACAACGAGAGATATATTGCAACAATTGTGACTAAATCAAGCTGGATTTTTCTTTTCTTTCATAATACCAATATAAGAAACAATGTTTAAGACAGAATGAGTGACACCTTCTGACTATAACCAACTATATCAATTTATATTGATTATGCTGTCCATTTGGGAATTTACCAACTTTAATCAGCACTTTCTAGGAGGACCTATACGTCCTACTTAGTTTTTTTTGCTTACCCATATGTACTATTGCATAAGACGTCTATAACATCATAAGATATACTACAGTGATTATATATCACACTTCCTCAGATGCAATTTACCATCTGGATCGATTCTACTCTCAAGCCTTTTGCACTACTTGACATTCTGGATATCATCGTGTTTTTATAACTTTTTTACTTCTATTTTTATTTTATTTTTATATTTTTTATATTCTTTGATATATTTTTTTATATATCACATACTCATTGATTTTATCTATATTGATTGTATTTAACATTAAAATTCCATTGATTGTACATAGAATTTATGTGATTCCATCTATCAGAGTGCCCATTCAACTTTTCAGGAGTTTCCATGTCTTCCCCGGCAATCATCAGGGCTGAGGCAGCACCAGGTGCCACAATCAGTCTGGGATAAGAGCCCAGCCCAGACTGTCAGTCAGGGGGAGTGTGCAAACAGAGGCCAGGTGAGGCTCTGGATGTGTGATTTCAGCCGAGCTTGGCTGAGAGACCACAAGGCTGGAAGATAGCCTGGAGTTGGGGGACAAAACAACGCCTGGGAAGTGGGTCGCAGGGCCATAGTCAAGCGGACTATCAAGCCTCAATCCCTCACAAGAGACATTGAGCTTGTTACAGCCAGGAGGCTGTTGGACTGACTGGCCGGGAAAGCCTCATCTGGCTCCATGTATGAACTATGTCTTATAGGTGAGTCAGGGATACTTTGTTTATGTTTAGTTAGAGACGGGTAGGTGTTCATTTGTATTGTTTTGTGTGTGCTGGTGTTAAAATAAATGCACTGTTTTGACATTCAACACGGTTGTCAGCGAGAATATTGCAACTGAGACCCTGGAGATAGAGCTAGTCCCTGACACCACATACATTCATGCAGTGTATACAGCTAGGCTATACTTCACCCAGGACAAAAATTCTGTTTGCTGCCCTAGTCCTGGATCTAAATATGTGATTTGTTGATGCCATCCACCACTGCCCAGCATCTAGGATGCATGACCCACCAACTCTGCTTTCCCACTTATCCATTTAAGCAACCAAATAGCAACACAACACAATATTAACAAACTACATGCACTCAGTGGTATAAGAAAACTGCGTCTTGGCTTCCATACAGCTGCCGTACAGAGGATACTAACAGTGCCCCAGAGACCTCACTAACTTATAACGAGACCATCAGGATTCTGCTATGGTGTCCATCAGAAAGAATATTGCTGCATGCTTATGGATAGCCATTGCTATTCTGAGCCTCTGATGCAATTGTTCATCTAGGTTTGGGCAGATAAGTGGCAGATGAGGTTTAACGCTGGCAAATGTAAGGTTATGCACATGGGAAGGAATAAATAAAGTCACCCGTACATACTAAATGGTAAAACACTGGGTAACACTCACATGGAAAAGGACCTAGAAATTTTAGTGAGCAGCAAACTAAGCTGTAGAAACCAGTGTCAGGCAGCTGCTGCCAAGGCCAATAAGATAATAGGTTGCATCAAAAGGGGCATAGATGCCCATGATGAGAACATAGCCCTGCCACTTTACAAATCACTAGTCAGACCACACATGGATTACTGTGTACAGTTCTGGGCTCCTGTGAACAAGGCAGACATAGTAGAGCTGGAGAGGGTTCAGAACTGGAATAGGTGGACTACAGTACCCGGAAAGATTATCAACATTAGGGTTATTAACTTAAGAAAAAGGACGACTGAGGGGAGATCTAATAACTACGGTATGTATAAATATATAAAGGGTCAGTACAGACATCTCTCCCATCATCTATTTATCCCCAGGACTGTGACTGTGACGAGGGGACATCCTCTGCATCTGGAGGAAAGAAGGTTTGTACACAAACATAGAAGAGGATTCTTTACGGTAAGAGCAGTGAGACTATGGAACTCTCTGCCTGAGGAGGTGGTGATGCTGAGTACAATAAAGGAATTCAAGAGGGGCATGGATGTATTTCTGGAGTGTAATAATATTACAGGCTATAGCTACTAGAGAGGGGTCGTTAATCCAGGGAGTTATTCTGATTGCCTGATTGAAGTCGGGAAGGAATTTTTTTCCCCCTAAAGTGAGGAATATTGGCTTCTACCTCACAGTTTTTTTTTTTCCTTCCTCTGGATCAACATGCAGGATAACAGGCCGAACTGGATGGACAAATGTCTTTTTTCAGCCTCAGAAACTATGTTACTAATACTGTGATGGCTAACCTCCGGCACTCCAGCTGTTGTAAAACGACGACTCCCAAGACGTACGCTTGCTTGGCTGTTCTCAGAACTCCATAGAAAAGAATGGTTCCTATTGAGTTTGAGACTGCTGCCAAAGCAGTGTTATTCAAGAGTTCAGTTTTTATTCATTCAAATTTCACCACTAGTGGTACATTTCTTACATTTATTACAACGTTGTAATAAATGTAAGAAATGTACCACTGGTGGTGAAATTTGAATGAATAAAAACTGAACTCTTGAATATCACTCCTTTGGCATGCTGTCTTAAACTCAAAAGAAACTATATATATAGATTTCTGTGGTGGAAGGAATTAACTTGGCACGTGCACCCACAAAAGCCATTAGTGGATGTCGTGATGTGGTCTTACTTTTATTCACATAGAAAAGAATGGCGCATGCTAGGAGTTGTAGTTTCACCACAGCTGGACTGCCGGAGGTTAGCCATCACTGATCTAATATATACATGTAGGGCCCCTTCAATCCCCTTTTTGAATGAATAAGGCCTTTATAAGCAGCTTTAATCCCTTTTACCCTGCGCTGGTAAGAGTTCATACATTTTGGGATGACATTTCCACATAACTTACTGAATGCTTTTAAGGCGACCTTCTCATTAGCGTTTTTTGTCATGGATCTGCAAAAATGCTTCCATTCCCATAATACAACCGCATGCATCCGTCATGAACGGATCCGGTTGCATTATGTCTACTATAGCCATGACGGATGTGTCAGAGAAAACGGATCCGTCTGCATTGACTTACATTGTGTGTCAGGACGGATCTGTCTTGCTCCTCTCCACATCGCGGACAGAAAACGCTACTTGCAGCATTTTTATGTCCGCGATGGGGACGCAACGAAATGGAACGGAATGCATTTTGGTGCATTCCATTTTGTTCAGTTCAGTTTTGCCCCCATTGACAATGAATGGGGACAAAACTGAAGCGTTTTCTTCCGCTATTGAGAGCCTATGACGGATCTCAATAGTGGAATTGAAAACGCTAATGTGAAAGTGGCCTAACTTCAATGTGCTTTATTTTTTTTTCACAATCCAAACTTTCATCCCTGCCTTTAGAAAGAACATCTGGCAAGTCACATACTGCATTCACATGATCGCAGCGGCTTCCTTTAGAATTCAGCTCTGCAGGAAACTAACGGACAGTTTGTATTCTGCAGATGGCTTTGGCAATGCAATTTAATAAAGAAGCAAGCACAGACAAATAGTAGATAGGATATAATGGGAGTCACTACGGTTTCAATTATTTTGGTTCACTTAAATGCAGAAAGCCTCACCTTAGATGAGGCCAAATGGTTTTCACCAGCTCATTAGGCTGTTACTAGATGGAAGAAATGTTTCCTTCTTCAAAGATTGTACACTGCTCAAAAAAGGGAACACAAAAATAACACATCCTAGATCTGAATTAATTAAATATTGTTCTGAAATACTTTGTTCTTTACATAGTTGAATGTGCTGACAACAAAATCACACACAAAAAAAATATGGAAATCAAATTTTTTAACCCATGGAGGTCTGGATTTGGAGTCACCCTCAAAATTAAAGTGGAAAAACACACTACAGGCCGATCCAACTTTGATGTAATGTCCTTAAAACAAGTCAAAATGAGGCTCAGTAGTGTGTGTGGCCTCCACGTGCCTGTATGACCTCCCTACAACGCCTGTGCATGCTCCTGATGAGGTGGCGGACGGTCTCCTGAGGGATCTCCTCCCAGACCGGGACTAAAGCATCTGCCAACTCCTGGACAGTCTGTGGTGCAACGTGACGTTGGTGGATAGAGCGAGACGTGATGTCCCAGATGTGCTCAATTGGATTCAGGTCTGGGGAACGGGCGGGCCAGTCCATAGCATCAATACCTTTGTCTTGCAGGAACTGCTGACACACTCCAGCCACATGAGGTCTAGCATTGTCTTGCATTAGGAGGCACCCAGGGCCAACCGCACCAGCATATGGTCTCACAAGGGGTCTGAGGATCTCATCTCGGTACCTAATGGCAGTCAGGCTACCTCTGGCGAGCACATGGAGGGCTGTGTGGCCCTCCAAAGAAATGCCACCCCACACCATTACTGACCCAATGCCAAACCGGTCATGCTGGAGGATGTTGCAGGCAGCAGAACGTTCTCCACGGCGTCTCCAGACTCTGTCACGTCTGTCACATGTGCTCAGTGTGAACCTGCTTTCATCTGTGAAGAGCACAGGGCGCCAGTGGCGAATTTGCCAATCTTGGTGTTTTCTGGCAAATGCCAAACGTCCTGCACGGTGTTGGGCTGTAAGCACAACCCCCACCTGTGGACGTCGGACCCTCATATCACCCTCATGGAGTCTGTTTCTGACCGTTTGAGCAGACACATGCACATTTGTGGCCTGCTGGAGGTCATTTTGCAGGGCTCTGGCAGTGCTCATCATGTTCCTCCTTGCACAAAGGAGGAGGTAGCGGTCCTGCTGCTGGGTTGTTGCCCTCCTACGGCCTCCTCCACGTCTCCTGATGTACTGACCTGTCTCCTAGTAGCGCCTCCATGCTCTGGACACTACGCTGACAGACACAGCAAACCTTCTTGCCACAGTTCGCATTGATGTGCCATCCTGGATAAGCTGCACTACCTGAGCCACTTGTGTGGGTTGTAGACTCCGTCTCATGCTACCACTAGAGTGAAAGCACCGGCAGCATTCAAAAGTGACCAAAACATCAGCCAGGAAGCATAGGAACTGAGAAGTGGTCAGGTCACCACCTGCAGAACCACTCCTTTATTGGGGGTGTCTTGCTAATTGCCTATAATTTCCACCTGTTGTCTATCCCATTTGCACAACAGCATGTGAAATTGATTGTCACTCAGTGTTGCTTCCTAAGTGGACAGTTTGATTTCACAGAAGTGTGATTGACTTGGAGTTACATTTTGTTGTTTAAGTGTTCCCTTTATTTTTTTGAACAGTGTACATCAATTATTTCTATTCATCAACTATATTAGTAGAGTCAGGAAGGACCAGGACTAAAGGGAGGATTGCATTGGGATCTATTCAGCAATATTGGACTACATTTTATTTTTGGAGTAAATTCACAATAGAATATATTGAACCAGGATACTGGCGCATATGCCTGCTACATTTATTAAATGTCAGATACTTTTTGCATCTCTCACTTCAATAGCGTGCAGTTTATAGAGGAAGTGGGTATGGCTTAGCAGAAAGGGGCATGCCTTAAAGGGGTATCTCTGAAATTCCCATAGAGATGAATGGAGCAGCCTCACGCATGCATGACCAGCCACTCTATTCATTTCAGGGGGGCTGCAGGTGGTAGGACCCACACCAATGTAATAGCTATATCCTATTCTGTGGGTAGGGGTAACTTAATCTAACTGAAATGCCCCTTTAAATTACAGCATTGTGGGCACAACATTTATGCCAGAATTTTGTTGCCACATTTTGCCACAATTTAAGCCAACTAATAGGTGGTATAGACTTAGATCTGACAGTCTAGAACACCAAATGTATCATCCAGCATCAGCCACTGTGATACATCTGGCACAACTTTAGGCTGCCTAGTCTACATTTACACTGTCCAAATTTCAGTAAGCATTTATTAATCTGCCCCTTGAGCAAGAATCTGTCTTTCTGATCAATATGGGATTGCAGTTGGATTTTGTCCAATGATCGGATTATGTCTAAAGTTATGTAGGATATGGCAGCAACTGGAAAGAACTGAAAGAAATACAAGAATAGTCTCCAGTGTCTCGATACATCCATTGCTTTATTTGGACTTATCCATATTTGTGCACATATTGATATGCTATTGGAGACAATAATGGCCTGTTATATTATTATTATTATACAAATGTACAGTATGTGGAGCTGGCATTTAGGTGGCAAACTGGGCAAAAGCCCAGGCCTTGTCCACAAAGGGGACCAGAGGGGGAATGGGAACTAAAAGTGGCCCTGGAAAAGAAGCTAAAAGTGGCCCCATGTTGCTGGTGGGTCCAAACTGACAGAAGATGGGGCAACATAATTAGGCAGGGCCAAGATATATAGGCCGGGACAACAAAAGTAGGCAAGGCAAGCAATACCATGGTGCGGGGCAACATACTTCCCCAGCTGAACCAAATACCACAGTGCAGTGCAAAATACTACCACCTGCTCCACAATATTCAACTCTATTACTGTCCTGAGGATGTCGATACAGTTGAATACAGGAGGGCACCTGCTGCTGATGGCCAAACGTGTAAGAAAAAATCAGTTCATTATGAACCCGGCTGCCGGCCATGAGGAGAGCTTGGGTGGCCTTCTTAGGCATCAGCCCACTGGGAAATTTCCCTCTAGGGTCTATAGCCAATCCACCCCTGAAGGAGACCCACGAGCCACATATCTTAAAAAATGCCCCCTTTTCTCCTTTAACCCCTTCCTGACATGTGACGTAATAGTACATAACATGTTGAGTCTTTAACACAACTTCCAGGTGTGCTCCAGCTCCACCCGGCAAGGATCTAGGGAGCAAGATGCAGTGTGCGCCAGATAAGTAACAAGAGGCTGCTGCACATTAGTTCCTATGGAGCCCTGCCATACGCCTTTACATAACTTTGGAACTTGTCTTTTTTGAAAGCTCCTTTGGAAAATGAAAGGTAGAATCTGATTGGTTGCTATAGGCAACTAAGCCAGTTCTACTTCACACCAGTTTGATAAATGACTCCAAATATTCGGTTGTCAGGCACAAACACAGCAATGCAAAGCAGTACATATTCTTCTATAGGTTATAGTTCAACAGTCATTATACCAAGGTGCCCATTTAAGTTAATAATTTACAAAAAATACCCCCTCTTAGTGCCCCCAGTTGAGCTAATGTCCCCATAGTGCCCCCATAATGTGTGCCAGTATAAAATACCCTATATAGTGCCCCCAGTAAATACCCATAGTGCTCCTCTCCCCTCTTCCCCATAGTGCCCCCTATAATGTGCCAGTATAAGATGCCCCTATATAGTTCCCCCAGTAAATGCCCCCATAGTGCTTCTGCCCATCCCCATAGTGTCCCCTATAATGTGTGCCAGTATAACATGCCCCTATATTGTGCCCCCAGTAGATGTCCCCATAGTGCTCCCCTTTGCCCCTTCCCCATAGTACCCCCCATAATTGTCAGTATAAAAGGCCCCTATATAGTGCCCCTAGGAGATGCCTTCATAGTGTCTCCCATAATGTGCCAGTATGAAATACCCCTTATTAGTGCCCCATTAGATGCCCCCATAGTTCTTCTGTCCTCTCCTTTCCTATAGTGACCCCCATTATGTGCCCCCACAATAGTGCACCCAACAGCATTGTACTAAATAAAAATAAAAACAAAAAGGCTAGGTTCACACCTGAGCGTTTTACAGCGCATTCCTACGCGCTGTAAAACGCTCAACAGGCAAAAACCAATGTTTCCCTATGGGCATGGTTCTCACCTGAGCGTTTTACAGCGCGTACGAACGCACTGTAAAACGCCCTACGCCCCAAGAAGTACAGGAGCTTCTTTGGGGCGTATTGTCGCGCGTTCCCGCCGATAGACTTCAGCGGGAACGCGCCTAAATGGGCGTTTGCTTGTTTCCACCCATTAAAAACGCCCCATACAAACGCCCGATAAAAAAGCCTGTAAAAAGCGCTTATCGAATACGCTCAGGTGTGAACCCAGCCTTATACTTACCACCATGCTTCTGGCAGCGATGCGATGCAGAACTTTTTTGGCCTGTGTCCAGCACTGTACGCTGCCCAGCTCAGGCGGCGCGATGATGATGACGTCATTGTGCCATCTGCGTCGGCCTCTGATAGGCTTCAGGCCTAGTGCCAGTCTGTCAGAGGAACGTGGAAGGGAGACACAGCTCCTGTGCCATGCCACTGCAGTCAACAGTATCGCTATCGTGAGGACAGCGATTAGGATGAATGTAAACAGATGAGCGCTTCCACAATGGAAACACTAATTTCCCACGGACCTGCTGCCGCCGCCGCCCCCCGCTTATCTCAGACTGCTTCTGGGGGGGTGCTCCAGATCCATTGGACACCCCTGTAGGTGCACCCCTGGTTAGACTTGAACCGGACAGCTGCTAACCCCTGAACCACCATGCATTTTGCTCAGGAACAGTATAGAGGTGATATTCAATCATTATTTGCAAGTAATATTTGGTTCTTGCATAGTGGTAATTTCTGAAAAATAAATATGATAAATTATTTTTTTACTGTGTTTGGGGCATATACCCTAACAATGCCCCTGGAAGCGCGAGAGATCTCTTCACAACTCCTTTTGAACTGACTGATGAGTGTGTTGTTGGTACAATAATCCAGTATTTGGGGTCCTAATATTAATTTTGCCCAGGGCCACCCTTTGTCTAAAATCATACTTGCACTGTGGAATATGTTGGCACTCTATAAGTAATAGGAAAAAATAATTACAGCAAGAAGGTAGTGAATCTTCTTACAAACAATCATTTGAGCAAACAGTTTTATCAGCAAAAGTCAATAGCTGATACATGTCCTGTTGAATGAGACTGCTCATTTTATATTAAGGACCATAATATGCTAATCAAAGACAAACACATTGATGCATCTATATCTTGTGTGGCCTTTCATATAAAATCACAGAGTGCAGTGACCTTGGTTATCTTAAAGGAAATTGTGTCACAAAAAAATGTACAGTATATGCCACTTAAAACTAGATAGCAACACATATTCTTTTTTCTAATCTGATTTTATTTTCTGATTACAATTTTTATACATTTTTTCCTAATCCTGAACATGATTATGAGGTCCATAGACACAATGATCAGGAGGGGACCTCAGTGACTTCTATGGGAGAGTTTTCTAGGCATGCTTTGTGACCTGTGCAGAGGACATTATAAGAAGAAAGAATTGATAAGCTCTGACAATCACCTATTGTGAATGGTGGATCCTGTCTTATCTGTCATTCTAATCCTGCCTGCAATGATATCACCTCTACGTATAGATAAGCAGGTAACTGCAGTAAAGTGATCTGTACAGACCAAGAAGTGGTGCTTATTTTTTGGCTTAGTGGCCAGCGCGAAAACTACAGGATTCTATGTTTTTTGTTTAAATTAGTAACATAGTAACATAGTTTATAAGACTGAAAAAAGACATCTGTCCATCCAGTTCAGCCTGTTATCCTTCAAATTGATCCAGAGAAAGGCAAAAAAAAAACATGAGGTAGAAGCCAAATTCCTCACTTTAGGGGAAAACATTCCTTCCCGACTCCAATCAGGCAATCAGAATAACTTCCTGGATCAACGACCCCTCTCTAGTAGCTATAGCCTGTAATATTATTACACTCCAGAAATACATCCAGGCCCCTTTTGAATTCTTTTAGTGGATTCACCATCACCACCTCCTCAGGCAGAGAGTTCCATAGTCTCACTGCTCTTACTGTAAAGAATGACTATGACTGGCAAGGTGACATAATGTTGAGTTAGCAGCAGCATAAGGAGGCCACAGACTGGCAAGGTGACATAGTGTGGAGGTGGCAGCAGCAGCAGCATGAGGAGGCCATAGACTGGCAACGTGAAAGTGTTGAGTTAGCAGCAGCATGAAGGGGCCACAGACTGGCAAGGTGACATAGTGTGGAGGTGGCAGCAGCAGCATGAGGAGGCCACAGACTGGCAAGGTGACATAGTGTGGAGGTGGCAGCAGCATGAGGAGACCACAGAGTGGCACAACTACAGAGTGTGGAGGTGGCAGCAGCAGCATGAGGAGGCTACAGACTGGCAAGGTGACATAGTGTGGAGATGGCTTTGGAACATATAACTGCACAGCTGAACGGCAAATAATACTTTTTTTTGCCACTAATGCATGCCAAAAATCGCTTTAGAACATATAACTGCACCACTGAACGGCAAATAATCCTTTTTTTTTTGCCACTAATACACGCCAAAAAGGGCTGTAATTTTGTCACTTCTCCACACAACGGCTAATAAGCCCTTTTTTGCCACTAATACACGCCAATAAAGGCTTTAGAACATATAACTGCAACGCACAAGGGCTAATAAGACATAGAAATATTTCCTAGTAATACACCCTGTTAATGGCTGTATCACACAGCACTTTCACCCATATAAAAAGAACGGTTTGCTGAAATTACAGAGGTATCATCTATTGCAAACCTGAAAGCAGCAGTATAATGGCAATTTGGAGCCCCAGTCAGAGCAGCAAGGTGTAATAGGATTGTTTCTATTACCCAGGCTGTACTCTCCAGAACCCTGTTCTGCTTCAATACTATGGAATAATTCCTATCCTTTCCATACACTTCTAATGCTCTTTCCCTGAACTTCTATTCAGCAAAATAAAAGTTTTAAAGTCTTTTCTACCACTGTCCCTAGCGCCTGCTGACGTCTCTCCCTGCACTAAGTACACTGGAAAATGGCTGAATCCAAGATGGCTGAGGCTATTTATAGGGCTGTGACATCACAGTGCTGGCTGGCTGCTGATTGGCTGCATGCATGGCATTGTGGGTTATCCCTCGTTCCAGGAGTTCTTAGCTCCATGTTCTAACATGTGCAGCAGCCATTTTAGGAAAAAATTTGATGAAATTCGGATTTGGTCCGAATTGAATTTTTCTGGCAACTTCGATTCGCTCATCTTTAATATCTACCCACAGTGACTCCCCATGTTCATGTCCCTCACTTATATCTTCCCGGAGTGTGGGCTTTAGGCAGGACTTTACATAAAGGCAAACCCCTCCCCCCTCTCCGGTTTTGGTGATCCTTTCTAAACAGACTGTAACCCTGTGCGTTAACCACCCAGTCATAGCTATCATCCAGCCATGTCTCAGTTATTCCCACTATGTCATAATCCTCCTCACACATCACTAATTCCAGTTCCCCACTCTTATTAGTCAGGCTTCTGGCATTGGTATACATACATTTGAGAGGTTTATGTATATTTTTTACCCTACAACTTTCCTTCTGAACTGTTCTAGTCCCTCCTTCCATTTCTCCCCTAGTCCCATTACCTTGCCCCCGGTCTCTATGTGCACTATCTTCCCATCCTATAACGTAATTACCCTCCCCCCAGTCCCTAGTTTAAACACTTCTCCAACCTTCTAGCCATCTTCTCCCCCAAAACAGCTGCCCCTTCCCCATTGAGGTGCAGCCCATCCCTATGATAGAGCCTGTAGCCGACAGAGAAGTCGGCCCAGTTCTCCAGGAACCCAAACCCCTCCTTCATACACCAGTTCTTGAGCCACTTGTTAACCTCCCTAATCTCCTGCTGCCTTTCTTGTGTGGCTCGTGGTATAGGCAGTATTTCGGAAAACACTACCTTTGAGATCCTTTCGCTAAGCTTGTGACCTAAATCCCTAAAATCAGTTTTGTGGACGCTCCACCTACCTCCAACTTTGTCATTGGTTCCAATATAGACCATGACCGCTGGATCTTCTCCAGCCCCTCCCAGTAATCTGTCAACCGATGTGTCGAACTCGAGCACCAGGAAAACAACACACCATTCGGCGATCCCGGTTTTTGTGACAGATCACCCTATCTGTACCCCTAATAATTGAGTCTCTCACTACCAGTAACTGTCTGGCCTGCCCTGCTCTCCTGGTCCCCTGTTTACTGAAGCTGACATTCCCCTGACTGGCAGAGGAAGTGTCTGGCTGCAGCAGTGCTCTCCCTGAAATTATTCCATATTGGCATGGAAAATTAAAATTAACATAATCAAAAATTCTTTAAAAGCATGTTAAACATAAAAATGTGATTTAACCCTTTAAGGACCCTCAGATTTCCTTTTTTGCGTTTTCGTTTTTCACTCCCCACCTTTCTAATGGCACCATTTACGGTTGCATACCATGTAGTAGGAAGCGGAAAAAAAATTCCAAATTGGGTAGAATTGGAAAAAAATGCAATTCTGATAAAGGTTTTTATTATTATTATTTTTTTACACTGTACACTATGCGTGCGGTAAAATTGACCTGTTATCTTCATTCTCCAGATCAATTAATACTGATTTTTTTTTTTAAACCTTTGAGGAAAAAAAAATTATAACCATACACTGCGTGCAGAATTATTAAGCAAATGAGTATTTTGACCACATCATCCTCTTTATGCATGTTGTCTTACTCCAAGCTGTATAGGCTCGAAAGCCTACTACCAATTAAGCATATTAGGTGATGTGCATCTCTGTAATGAGAAGGGGTGTGGTCTAATGACATCAACACCCTATATTAGGTGTGCATAATTATTAGGCAACTTCCTTTCCTTTGGCAAAATGGGTCAAAAGAAGGACTTGACAGGCTCAGAAAAGTCAAAAATAGTGAAATATCTTGCAGAGGGATGCAGCACTCTTAAAATTGCAAAGCTTCTGAAGCGTGATCATCGAACAATCAAGCGTTTCATTCAAAATAGTCAACAGGGTCGCAAGAAGCGTGTGGAAAAACCAAGGCGCAAAATAACTGCCCATGAACTGAGAAAAGTCAAGCGTGCAGCTGCCAAGATGCCACTTGCCACCAGTTTGGCCATATTTCAGAGCTGCAACATCACTGGAATGCCCAAAAGCACAAGGTGTGCAATACTCAGAGACATGGCCAAGGTAAGAAAGGCTGAAAGACGACCACCACTGAACAAGACACACAAGCTGAAACGTCAAGACTGGGCCAAGAAATATCTCAAGACTGATTTTTCTAAGGTTTTATGGACTGATGAAATGAGAGTGAGTCTTGACGGGCCAGATGGATGGGCCCGTGGCTGGATTGGTAAAGGGCAGAGAGCTCCAGTCCGACTCAGACGCCAGCAAGGTGGAGGTGGAGTACTGGTTTGGGCTGGTATCATCAAAGATGAGCTTGTGGGGCCTTTTCGGGTTGAGGATGGAGTCAAGCTCAACTCCCAGTCCTACTGCCAGTTTCCTGAAAGACACCTTCTTCAAGCAGTGGTACAGGAAGAAGTCTGCATCCTTCAAGAAAAACATGATTTTCATGCAGGACAATGCTCCATCACACGCGTCCAAGTACTTCACAGCGTGGCTGGCAAGAAAGGGTATAAAATAAGAAAATCTAATGACATGGCCTCCTTGTTCACCTGATCTGAACCCCATTGAGAACCTGTGGTCCATCATCAAATGTGAGATTTACAAGGAGGGAAAACAGTACACCTCTCTGAACAGTGTCTGGGAGGCTGTGGTTGCTGCTGCACGCAATGTTGATGGTGGACAGATCAAAACACTGACAGAATCCATGGATGGCAGGCTTTTGAGTGTCCTTGCAAAGAAAGGTGGCTATATTGGTCACTGATTTGTTTTTGTTTTGTTTTTGAATGTCAGAAATGTATATTTGTGAATGTTGAGATGTTATATTGGTTTCACTGGTAAAAATAAATAATTGAAATGGGTATATATTTGTTTTTTGTTAAGTTGCCTAATAATTATGCACAGTAATAGTCACCTGCACACACAGATATCCCCCTAAAATAGCTAAAACTAAAAACAAACTAAAAACTACTTCCAAAAATATTCAGCTTTGATATTAATGAGTTTTTTGGGTTCATTGAGAACATGGTTGTTGTTCAATAATAAAATTAATCCTCAAAAATACAACTTGCCTAATAATTCTGCACTCCCTGTATTCTGACCCCTATAACTTTTTTTGCAGTTATGTGTACTGGGCTGTGTGATGGCTCATTTTTTGCGGGATGATCTGTACTTTTCAGTGATACCAATTTGAAGTGTGTGCGAGTTTTTGATCACTTATTATAAAAAAATTATTGGTTAGTTGAAGTGACAAAAAATGGCTGCTTTTTTTTTATTCCGTTGCGCTATTTGCTATTAATATTGTTATATTTTAATTGTATGGGCATTTTCACACACGGCGATACCCATGATGTTTGTTTTTTTTGTTAAGTTTTTTATTGGTTAAGTATTTTTATTTTTATATTAAGGAAAGAGGGGTGATTTGAACTTTTAGATTTTTTTTTTTATATATTTGTAAAAAATAGACTTTTTTAAAGTCACCTTGGTTGACAATAAGATTGCCCATTGTGTTCATTGATATATAGCCATCATTGAACACTTAATGTGCAATATAACAATACAATGCTGCCACCTAGTGGCCTGTATTGGTATATTCCTTAAATAGACTCCGAAGCCTGCTTGAGGCTTCGGGTTATTTCAGCAATGTAACAGGTTCTCCGATCTCAGCCGGGGGAACGCTGTTACCGGAGCAGAAGCACGCGGCTTCCGCTTCCGGACTGCTCACATTTGACCACAGCATCTGAAGGGGAAAATGTATGTGAACAGCCTTATGGCCGATCACATACATGTGCTGCGGGGCTCGGCTATTTAAAATGGCAGAAACCCGGTGGCTATGGTGCCCGCTGCACGTGCGAGCAGGTGCCATGTTTACATGTATGGCGGAGGTCCTCAAGGGGTTAAACAATACATCATTTTTTGATGACACATTACCTTTAAGTTCAGGGTTGGTGCAAGGATTTTTGCTAACACAAGCAAAGCTACATTTTGGCAACCACCCCCTTCCCCCACCACCACCAGAACTCGGTGGGGGGGATGTAAAAAGGAGGGGGTGATGTAACATGGAGGGGGTGATGTGACATGGAGGGGGAGAAAAGTGACATGCAGGGGGAGAAATGTGACATGGGGTGGAATGAGAAATGTGACAAGGAGGGCATGATGTGACATGGAGGGGGGAGAAATGTGACATGGAGGGGGAGAAATGTAACATGAAGGGGGAGAAATGTGACATGGAGGGGGAGAAATGTGACATAGGGGGGTGATGTGACATGGAGGGGGAGAAATGTGACATAGGGGGAGAAATGTGACATGGGGGGATGATGTGCCATGGGAGGGGAAGAAATGTAACACAAAAGGGGTGATGTAAAAAGGAGGGGGTGATGTGACATGGAGGGGGAGAAATGTGACATGCAGGGGGTGAAATGTGACATTGAGGGGGAGAAATGTGACACTGAGGGGGTGAAATGGGACATGGAGGGGGAGAAATGTGAAATGGGGGAAGAAATGTGACATGTCACATTTCTCCCCCTCCATGTCACATTTATCCCCCTCAATGTCACATTTCTCCCCCTCCATGTCACATTTCTCCCCCTCAATGTCACATTTCTCCCCCTCCATGTCACATCACCCCCTCCTTTTTACATCACCCCTTTTGTGTCACATTTCTTCCCCTCCCATGGCACATCATCCCCCCACGTCACATTTCTCCCCCTCCATGTCACATCACCCCCCTATGTCACATTTCTCCCCCTCCATAACACATTTCACCCCCTCAGTGTCACATTTCTCCCCCTCAATGTCACATTTCTCCCCCTCAATGTCATATTTCTCCCCCTCCCTGTCACATTTCACCCCCTCCATGTCACATTTCACCCCCCCCATGTCACATCATCCCCCATGTCACATCATCCCCCATGTCACATCATCCCCCATGTCACATCACCCCCCCATGTCACATTTCTCCCCCTCCTTGGCACATTTCCCCCCTCCCATGTCACCCCCCCTCCCCCCATTAATGTTGTCTAAAAAAACATTATTCTCACCTGGCCCTGGTCCCGTCTGCAGCAGTTCCTCTTCTCCTCTTTGTGGTCCTGGTATCTTCTCTCTGGGCTCCCGACAAGTTTGAGGACCTTTCCCACTCAGCCAATCAGTGGTCGCAGCTGTGTCACGTGTTAGGCCAGTGATTGGCTCAGTGGAAAATCACTGGCCAGACACGTGACACAGCTGCGGCCACTGATTGGCTGAGTGGGAAAGGTCCTCAAACTTGTCGGGAGCCCAGAGAGTAGATACCAGGACCACACATAGGAGAAAAGCTGCGGGTAGGCGGCGGCGCACAAGTGATTTTTTTTTTTTAAAAGTTTTATTTTGCCGCCCCCCTCCCCATTGGCTCAGCATCTCTGTGCCCTAAGGCAGCATCTTGTTGTGCCTTATTATAGCCTGGGCCTGTTTAAGTTACTCCTGCAGACAGGATAACTATCACAGATAGCTCCTGACTCCTATGTTCGATGCAAAATGTGTAACAAGACCCCCACCTACCATGTCCGTTTATAACACTTTTGTCTTCTCTTGTTACCAGTGTCGGACTGAGTTCCCTAGGACCCACTAGTAAAATGTATTTTAGGGGCCCACTGTAAGGATACATTGAAATATTACCTGCTCACACAGCAGCAAGATGCTACCAGATGATTGAATACGGGGGTCCCTGCAGCAACTTTGAAAAGGTAGGTCCTGGGGAGAAGAGGACACTGACAGCTTTCCTCTATACCTAGAAGTCATCTCAGCTCTGATCGTGTCTATAATAATAAACTGGGGTTTCTTTAATAATCTATCAAGTTTTTTATATGAACATAGGTTGGTTGAGGTGCTGTACATTGAATATATATGTATGTAATGCAGTAAGTCTACTGTGTTATGAGCCACTTGTGTCGAGGGAGGGAGAATAGGGTCCCACAGTTCTCAGGGGCCCACAAGGGGGTTTAATCTGTAACCCTGTGGGCCAGTCCGAACCTGCTTGTTACTAAGCTCGCTGCAGGTTATCTCAAGCACCAAGCACTTTAATTGACAGGATCATATGTGATGAAGTTTTCACTGCCTGGCCCTGTCAATCAAAGTGAAGAGGGCACAGCAGTTGCAGAAAAAACAGAGCCTCTAGGAGAAATGGCAACACCCACGTTGCTCCTAGAGGCTTATTTGCATATATTAAAACATAATTTTTCTCAGCAATGTGCGCACATGTGAACCTGGGACCAACACAGATGTCTTCAGCTGCAAAGCATATGCAACTGGTCAGCCGGGTCCAGGTATAAATCTGCTGACAGATGCCCTTTAATGTCCTTAAACAAGAAAAGCCAAATGGTGATTAATAGCTAATGGGAAGTAGAGGCCAAATCAAACTGGACCAAAAAGTGTTGTATTCTTCCCAATTCCACAAGTCAGTCTGTGAATTTTTTTCGCTCCTAGACATTCTACCATCAACTGTGAGTGGTATTATTACAAAGTGGAAACATTTAGGAACCACAGCAACTCAGACACGACGTGGCAGACTATATAAAGTCACAGAGCAGGGTCACATAAATCTCACCAATGCTCTGTTAAGCTCTAAACCTCCTTTGGCATTGGCAACAACACAAAAATAGTACGCTGTACGTTTAATGGCATGGGTTTCCATCAGGGGTCGGCTTTTTAGTTGGGTCCAAATTGATGGAAGGCAAGGCCAGCAGTACTATATTGTGGCACATTATACCACCCCAACAGAGCCAAATACCACAGTCCATCATAAAATACTGCCAGCAGCACAAAATACATCTCCAAAACACTTCCACTGGCCGACCGGGAAGAGGGCCCAGGCGGCGCCTTATACATCAGCCCATCAGGAAATTTATCTGTAAGGTCTATGGCCAATCTGCCCCTTGTTTCCATGGCCGAACAGCTGCATGCAAGCCTTACATCACCAAGCATAATGCCAATGTCACGGATGAAGTTAGCAGATAGCTGGAACATATAAATAAACGAGCGACTGGCTTGATCCCAAACTAAGGAGCTTATAGGTGAGCCCTATAAAACACTAAGAGCTCTCCCTGACTGCTATGCACATGCAAGGGTCTGTATGGTAGACGATTGCATGCCCGCGTACCTAATACTGTGTGACACCTGAAAACCCTATAATAGTGAGGGGACATGACCACCGGCTCCCTGCACTTAATACGGACGGAGTCAGGGTCACCTAGAATCAAGCCAGCAAGGAAACACAATAAAGTAAATGACTTATCTGAACAAACAGCAGAAGCAGCCTCCAGCAGTGAACACCTCATCCAGGAAGTAGTATAAACCGCAAAGTGAGGCAGTATGGGAGGGATTATAAAGGAAGACGATTAGTCGAAATAAGTGACACCTGGCAGAAGGAAAGGAGATGGAGAAAGTGAAACCAAAACAAAGAACATCATACAAGAGGTAGAGAAGAACGTCTGCCAGATCTTCTCACAGAACTGGCGGTGACAGCCAAGTATCGGATAGAGTGGTGTAAAGCATGCTGCCAATGGATGCTGGAGCAGTGGAAATGTGTCCTGTGGAGGAACAAATCACACTTTGTCAGTCTGATGGATAAGTTTGGGTTTGGCAAATGCAAAACGTTACTTGCCTGACTGCATTGTGTGAACTGTAAACTTTGGTGGAGGATGGATAATGCTATGTTGTTTAGTTCTAATAAAGATACATTTTGATTGGTACCTATCACATTGAACATGGTATCTGGACTGCATCCTTAAGTTATAGAGCAGGAAGAGTTGAGCAGACTGATATATAGTTTCATGGAAAAATATTTAGTAAAATCTGTAACTTATACATTTAAATTCCTGCTCATTTTGGGCTTTGAAGTCAAGGAGGAGACAGCTCTTTATGTACGGACAGTAAAAGAGGGAAGGTTGTCAGTCACTCATAGGACTGCCTCCTTGACTTCAAAGCCCAGAATAGGCAGGAATTTAAATGAATAAATTACACATTTTACTGAATCTCTGAATCTTCCCTTAGGCTGGGAAAGGAGAGTTTTTACAGCCTGACTGAAAATAGTGAAGGACCAGCCCCTTATACAGCCTTGAGAACTACATATACTCAATACTCAAGACATGTGTACAGTGCCTGTGTAAACCATCTATCGAATTGCTTCAATGAAGTACAGTGGACTTGTTACACTAAACCCAGCCTCATCTTTGACTAATACTTCTGGGAACCCTGCCTTGCACATCAAAACCTAACACTACCAAACTACCATTAGACAGAAAAATTCCCAAAGCCTGGAAGTGCCCAGCCCAGGGAACTACATAGCGAGGACTGCCACTGTGACTACAACTACTCCCATCCTCTCCACCTCCCCTACAGCTCGCTGCATATATTGTGGGCATAAATCAGAAGCAGATGCAAGCAAGACCTTTCTTTCCACTGTATATGGATGCTCATTTTTTGCAACTTGGATTTAAAGGGAACCTGTCATGTGGATATTTGATTATAATCTAACTAATTATATACAATCATTAACTACTAAAAAGTACCTTAGATGTATTCACTTACTGGTGTGACAGATGGTTACCTCATAATATACACACAAAGATGGCACATGCCGCATGCTAATGAGCTGATTTGATTCCAGCGTGATGTCATTGAGTCCAGCGTATATTTAATTCAGCGCTATAGCCACTCCCCTGCCCACCTGCTGCTGATTCATATGGAAAATAACTGTCAATCAGCAGCAGGTAGGCGGGGAGAGTCAGGAGCTCATAAATATTCAGGACTCTTTGCCCTTCTGAATAGATGCAAACTGTATTTTGTTACCCTGTATTTATACATGTCTTATGACATTAAAGTTGAATCAAATAAAAAATCAAATACAGCACAAAAGGCATTGGATATAGCTATGAAAGACAGTCCTAAACTAGAATACAGTGGTAAGCTGAGGGGGAAGTATTGATAATTTTATTCTAATAAGGCCAGGGTGTCTCAAGCCGCAGAGGCAAGGCAGCAGTGGCTTATTTCTGCTACCAAGGAACATAGTGAGTACAATGGTGCTATAATTTTGTGAATAATGCGCCTGTCACCACATAAACAACTAAAGCCTAATTCGGCCAATAACCTCACTTGTCCCAGATGATAAAACTTAACTTTTAATAAAGTGTTTAAGAAATACTTAAATAACTATGAGCTAAAGAGGATTAAAACTATCTGATGCCTAGTCTGTAGTGAGCTTGATGTGCTATAGTTGCTATGACCAATGGGGGTGCACTCCCCAGGTCACACACTTGCTACCTATATAGCACTCAGTGCTTAAACATCCTGTGTATGTTAGTATAATTCAGCCACTATTCACTTGTGGAACTGTACTGACGCTAGACTGCACTTTTCACTTGGAACAGACAGGTTTCAGAAGCTAAAAAACACTAAACTCTGTTCCCCTAAGTGTTTTTTAGCTTGCAATGAAAAGTGGTTCAGGAAGGACAAAAAATTATTACTATTGTGTTTCTAACAGTTTAAAAAATATTACTTTAGGTACACTTTAAGTCAGGCATGCTCAACCTGCGGCCCTCCAGCTGTTGCAAAACTACAACTCCCATCATGCCCTGCTGTTGAATGTCCGAACATGCTGGGAGTTGTAGTTTTGCAACAGCTGGAGGGCAGCAGGTTGAGCATGCCTGCTTTAAATCTATCTAAGTAGCTATTGTCTCGATAAACTCTCCCTAAGACTAAACTAGTCGTATTCTGCATTTAAAGATTTCTTTTTTCTCTCTCTGTCCGAGCGCTGGATAACCCCAGAAAAGACAAGCATGTCCAGGGTAGGATTTTATATACTATAGTGTCATTGTCAGTATAGTCCCTCCATTCGGATTCACTAGAATCCACATTTTTGGTGGAAAATTCATAATGAATTTAATATGTTTAGACTTGACTCTCTAATCTCTATTTACACCTTTTAAAAAAAAAAGTAAAATGGTTTTTTTTTACAAAAAAGAATATGTTGTGCCACTATATTCTGACTCCCTAAAATTTTTTGAGACACGCGTCTAAAGGTTCATTTTAATTTGGAGCATATTTTGGTGAAGATGTATGTTTTTTATTTTTTTATTAAGTTTTGGTGGCAATGTAATAACCAAAAACAGAAATTCTGACATTGGGATTTTTTTTTATTGTTATTGACATATTAATATTTTGGACAACGATTATGCTTATCTTTTTTATTATTTTTTTCTTTTTTTTAAGACAAATGGGAAAGCAGAGGTTCTGAACTTTTCATATTTGTCTTTTTTTTTCTTATTATTAACAACTTTTTTCTTAGTTCTCTTGAGACTTGAATATGCAATTGTTTTATCTCTTGTATTATAGCGATTTTGCCAGCATTCTATAATACCCTGTAACTGGATTTTAAACTTTATAGTGAATGTATATTGGAGAAGCACACCATAGGTTGCTGCGGTGCGACCAGAAAAAGGTTCTTCAACCCTGTCAGAATACTAGATAAGTTCCGTGCACATGCAAGTTTTTCTCAATGATCATCTATTTCATTCTTTAAACAATATTTGTACATGATTTTACATTATCTCAGCAATAAATAATAATTTCACTTGTTTCTCAGATGGAGGTGGATTTGAAACTTATCAGGCCCCTGGCTAGCATAGCAACCAGTTGGCACTCCTCAACTGCATTGGGTGCTGTTAAGAGGAGAACAGAGGGAGCCCCCTCCCTTTGTCTAACCTTTCAGATGCTACAGTCCCTATTGTCTGTGGCATCTGGGGTGTTCCATGACCAGGTATCCTGGCTCCTTGGTATGAGTGTCACTGCTGTGTATAGAGCAGGCATAGCCCATGATCTCACTCCATGCATTCAGTTAAGCCCAAGTGTGTGAGAGGTTGAAGAAGAGGATACAAAGTAGTGTTCTATTCCCTTAAAATATTAAAACAATAGCAAAAAATACTTATTAATATCATACATCTAATAGCAAAAATACTCATTAATATTATATATCTAATTGGCTGGGACATTAGTATACTACATGCTGCATAAAGTGTAGGTAAACTTTAAATCAACTTTATTAAAACCTATTCTAAATGTTCTAAAATGAAATTTTATACAGTATACTTTCATTTTCTTTGTGAAATAGGCACCAGACGTTCAGGTGCCTTTAGCGCTTTGGAACCTGTACACTCATACCGTTGACATGTCAGCAGAACGGAGTGAGCAGGCGCAGGCAAGAGTTCACATAGCATGTCACTGCTCCTGCCTTGTACAGCACTTGTACAGGCTGAAGCAGATATGTGTGCTCCAGCCTGTACCACACTAAATGCAGCCCCAGTGGAATCCGTACATCATTACATAGAAACATAGAAACATATACGACACACGAATGTGTCGGCAGATAAGAACCATTTGGCCCATCTAGTCTGCCCAATATACTGAATACTATGAATAGCCCTTGGCCCTTGTTATATAAAGGATGGCCTTGTGCCTATCCCATGCATGCTGAAACTCCTTCACTGTATTTGCAGCTACCACTTCTGCAGGAAGGCTATTCCATGCATCCACTACTCTCTCAGTAAAGTAATACTTCCTGATATTACTTTTAAACCTTTGCCCCTCTAATTTAAAACTATGTCCTCTTGTAGCAGTTTTTCTTCTTTTAAATATTCTCTCCTCTTTTACCTTGTTGATTCCCTTTATGTATTTAAAAGTTTCTATCATATCCCCTCTGTCTCGTCTTTCTTCCAAGCTATACATGTTAAGGTCCGTTAATCTTTCCTGGTAAGTTTTATCCTGCAATCCATGTACCAGTTTAGTAGCTCTTCTCTGAACTCTCTCCAAAGTATCAATATCCTTCTGGAGATATGGTCTGTAGAGCGGCATGAACACCTCCCTCTTTCTACTGGTAATGCCTCTCCCTATACACCCCAGCATTCTGCTAGCATCTCCTGCTGCTCTATGACATTGTCTGCCTACCTTTAAGTCTTCTGAAATAATGACCCCTAAATCCCTTTCCTCAGATACTGAGGTTAGGACTGTATCACTGATTTTATATTCTGCTCTTGGGCTTTTATGCCCCAGGTGCATTATCTTGCACTTATCAACATTAAATTTTAGTTGCCAGATTTTTGACCATTTCTCTAGTTTTCCTAAATCCTTCCATTTGGTGTATCCCTCCAGGAACATCAACCCTGTTACAAATCTTTGTCTCATCAGCAAAAAGATTACACATGTCAGTAGTGTACGGATTCCGAATTTTCCATTTGAGTACTTTTGGCACATTTTAATTTTTTTAAGCTTTAGTAAAGTTTTACTCATTGAAATATTTTATTCTGTAGAAATGACATTTTAGTTCACCTTAATTTTTCAAATACTGCCAAAAAGGGATCCAAGTTATTCATTTCCAATAAGACATATTTTATCCTCTTGTAATAGCTACAGTATAAGGCTACATGCACACGAATGTTGATTGTTTCCGTGTCCGTTCCGTTTTTTTTGCGGATAGGATGTGCACCCATTTATTTCAATGGGTCCGCTAAAAATGCCCCAGAAAAAAAATAGAACATGTCTTATTCTTGTCCGTTTTAGTCATTGTTACAATGGATCCGCAAAAAAAACGGATGGCATACGGATGTCATCCATTTTTTTTATGTGGATCCGCAATTTGTGGACCGCAAAACACACATGGTTGTGTGCATGTAGCCTAAAGCAAACATTTTCTACCAATTTAGGTCCTGAAAAGGCCACATTCTAGTGTAAAAAATAGCTTTTCTGGGCATGAGACAAACCTAGCTGTTGCTTTGCAAAGAGAAAATACCTAACTTGCATATTCCACAACGTGCCATTATAAAAAGTGGCAAAAATCATTATCTATTACATAATTGGACGTAATGAGATTTTACATTAGACTTACCTTTGTTATAGTTCGTAATATTATGCAGTAATCTTTTCCTCTCTCTAGAGGAGCATTATAGAATTCTCCATAATATTGTCTGTCTCCAATGGAGAATTCCAGATGGTCGGGATCATCTTTAGGGAAAAACTCAGCCGTGACATATCCATGTGTCTTTGATGTATTATTAAAGTATGGGACAGCCTGCAAAGACTCACAGGTAAAGGAGCACCGGCGGACCAATGGGACCACAAACACCTGGTAGGAACTGAAATTGGTAAAGTCATAAAAATGAATGGCTACTCATTGTACGCCCTACCAGCAAGTAGATATTACTATATGTATCCAGTATTAATGTAATTATACCATCATAGAATGTTACAGAGAACAATTTCAATTATTAAATATTATGTGTGGTTATTGTGGGGGGAGGTCTCGAAATGCACTTAGTTGCATAGAGCATGTAGCAATAAATACTCAATGTCATATTGCATATTATTTAAACCAGTGTTGCTCAGCCTCAGTCCCCAAGTGTCCCGTATAAATAAGGTTTGCATGCAGAAGAAAGAAATGCAACAAAACTACAAAAACTTGAATTTACATATAACTTTACGAAGTGCCCATGTAAATGAATGGGATATCATGTACTGTAATACATTGTCACATCAACTCATCGAGAACATTGTGGCTAATAGATGTCTTCCCTGACTATTATATCCCCACTTTAGTGATTGTCCAGCTGGTACAACCCCTTTTAGGATATCTTATAGACGGAATACCTGTACATTCTTCAAAAAATCCTCTATACATTAGATGCTGTGGAATTAAAAGTAAACATTTTGTCGAACATGCAGAAGGCATGTTATGGTGGAGGAGCTGAGCAGATTGACATGAAATTATTGGGAGTGTGTCACCTAGAAATTCGCTGAGAAACTAAGCACATTGCTTTGTAGGGCTAGCTCAGCTGATTGTAGTGATACCTTTTAGGAGAAATAGTACCTTTAATCTATATGCAAATAAGCAGTTAAATGCCCTAGTGGGCAGGTCCAAGCCACTCTATGCACCTTCCTCCTGCTTCTTCTACTCTCTCTCCTTCTTGATAGACAAGGCCGGGTGAGATGATTATGCAGGAACTCGGCCATGTCAATCAAGAAGGAGAGGAAATGGCTGCCCGGCTAGACAGTTGGGCTCCCACCAATCATTAGAACAAGGACTCCTTACCCAGCAGGGCCCCCTGAAATGAATGGAGGAGCACTGCTATTCCATTCATCTCCATGGAACTGCCAGAAATAGCTGAGGATACCAGTGGATAGGGGATAACTTGTTACATCAGAAATACTCCGACCCTTTAAGCTGTCACTGACTTGCACCTTCAAAAATGCTATAGCTGTTAGTGCTTTATTTATCATGGTAGTGTAATTGTCAGATATATGGATTCGAGCCTCATCAGTCTGCTTGACTACATACTATCTTCCTAAGCGAGTATGGCATTCCTCACTCTGGCATTCACAAAAAAAATAAAAATTCTTCTTGCTGAAATTTCTCATTTAGAAACCAACCCATAAAAAAATCTGTCACATGGCAATTTTAAGACAATACTGCTACTGTGAGCCTCATGCCCTTGGCATCTACAGTGTGGTTGTGCAAGCAATAAATTAATGTGGTTTCTAAAGTTGAAAGGACACTTACCTAATTGGTCCATTTCTATCACTTCTCTGAAAATTAATTTTTGGCAGCTGACTGTGAGCTGGCACGATTTTCAGTTTAGGAAGTAGGACATCTGAAAATGTATAACAGAATATACCAGGGTTTATTCAAGAAAACAAGACCAAGGAAGAAGCAAGTTGCTCCAAGTTCATAGAAAAGTGAAATTTACGATACAACTTTAATACACACTGAATGTCTCATGTCTGCATAACTGTGTGTAGATGCCCTCTAAACTCTGCAGTAGCTTATTGGCAACACTTTATGATAATGGGGGGCTTCCAAGTAGTCCCAGCGAGTGGTGGAAGTTGCAAGGTTATAAAAGCTTCTATTTACAGTATTCATTGTAAGGGAATTCATTATTTAACTTCTCTTTCTATTTACAGCCTTTAAAATTCTGTCTGATTAAAGACTGCCATGAGGAGTAGTTATGGTCTCTGGATGACATGTCACAGTTTCCACTGTGTTAGCCTTGGGAACCCATCTTTAGATGGCTAGGTGCTCCGGGTCCATCACTGAGCTCCTTCTCCACCGTTTCTGGTTCCTGCCGGACTAGAAGTAGATGTGCTATCTACATGCAGGTCACCACTGCCAGCCAATCGATGACCGTGCCTGCGCATGTCACATCTGATACCTTTGATTGGCCAGCAGCTGTGAAATGCATGTAGGTGGCAATTCACATTTCCAGTTCAGCAGGACCGGATGCAGTGGAGAGGGTGCTGGGCACTGGACCCAGAGCACCCGTGACTGATGAGTCTTTTTTTTGCACCCTGCTGGGCCATCTAACCATGGGTTAGTGTTCTTAAAGAACCCCTTCAAGAGTAGAAACTGCAAAATGCAACACACTGCTGAAACTGTGAAACCAAGCCTTTTTTAAATGTTCTTGCTGTGTGCATTTTTCCGGTTTTGCTATTGTTTCAAAAGATTATGCAGTTAGTTTGTATTGATGTACAGCGCCATCTAGGGTACAGATGTTGGCTGTACCATTTTGTGATTACATTAAAATCTATACTCCCATTAAGAAGTTAAGAATGGTACGGATAACAAGTAATGTGATTGGGTTATCCACTTTATGCCCATCCGCACCCCAGATTAGATTTTAATATTTCTTATTATGACAATGCATGCTTTTATAATGGCATGTTTATTATTTAGAAACAAACGTTCAGTTGTATTCACAGGAGTCTAGGGAGCTGAGTCCCTAGTTTATCATTTTGTTCATCTACACAACTGATCCAGATTGATAGAACTAATAATTAGTATTTTAAATGCTTTGTAGGTTGCCATATTATAGAGGTAGAGTATTCTGTAGAGCTTACACATTGTACAGGGCTGTAATACACTCAGGAAACTGAGGCCTAACATTACATCTGGACAAAAGGCCATATAAGAACCCTATAAGGCCTCATGCACACGACCGTTGTGTGCATCCGTGGCCGTTGTGCCGTTCTCCATTTCTTTTCGCGGACACATTGACTTTCAATGGGTCCGTGGAAAAATCGGAAAATGCACCGTTTTGCAGCCGCATCCGTGATCCGTGTTTCATGTCCGTCAAAAAAATACGACCTGTCCTATTTTTTTGACGGACAACGGTTCACGGACCCATTCAAGTCAATGGGTCCGTGAAAGAACACGGATGCACATAAGATTGGCATCCGCGTCCGTGATCCGTGGCCGTAGGTTACTTTCATACAGACGGATCCGAAGATCCGTCTGCATAAAAGCTTTTTCAGAGATCAGTTTTCACTTCGTGAAAACTCATATCCGACAGTATATTCTAACACAGAGGCGTTTCCATAGTGATGGGGACGCTTCTAGTTAGAATATACTACGAACTGTGTACATGACTGCCCCCTGCTGCCTGGCAGCACCCAATCTCTTACAGGGGGCTGTGATCCGCACAATTAACCCCTCAGGTGCTGCACCTGAGGGGTTAATTGTGCATATCATAGCCCCCTATAAGAGATCAGGGGCTGCCAGGCAGCAGGGGGCAGACCCCCCTCCCTCCCCAGTTTTAATTTCATTGGTGGCCAGTGCGGCACCCCCCGGCCCCCCTCCCTCTATTGTAATATCATTGGTGGCCAGTGTGCGGCCTCCCCTCTCCCCCCCCCCCTGATCATTGGTGGCAGCGGAGAGTTTCGATCGGAGTCCCAGTTTAATCGCTCTGGGGCTCCGATCGGTAACCATGGCAACCAGGACGCTACTGCAGGCCTGGTTGCCATGGTTACTTAGCAATATTACAATATTAGAAGCATCATACTTACCTGCTGCACTGTCTGTGACCGGCCGGGAGCTCCTCCTACTGGTAAGTGACAGATCATTAAGCAATGCGCCGCACAGACCTGTCACTTACCAGTAGGAGGAGTTCCCGGCCGGTCACAGACAGCGCAGCAGGTAAGTATCGGAACACTCCGCTGCCACCAATGATCGGGGGGGGGGAGAGGGGAGGCCGCACACTGGCCACCAATGATGTTACAATAGAGGGAGGGAGGGGGGGCCGCACACTGGCCACCAATGATAATACAATAAAGGGAGGGAGGGGGGGCCGGGGGAGGCCGCACACTGGCCACCAATGATATTACAATAGAGGGAGGGAGGGGGGGCCGGGGGAGGCCGCACACTGGCCTCCAATGATAATACAATAGAGGGAGGGAGGGGGGGCCGCACACTGGCCACCAATGATAACACAATAGAGGGAGGGAGGGGGGCCGGGGGTGGGGGCCGCACACTGACCACCAATGATATTCAAACTGGGGAGGGAGGGGGGTCTGCCCCCTGCTGCCTGGCAGCCCCTGATCTCTTACAGGGGGCTATGATATGCACAATTAACCCCTCAGGTGCAGCACCTGAGGGGTTAATTGTGCGGATCACAGCCCCCTGTAAGAGATAGGGTGCTGCCAGGCAGCAGGGGGCAGTCATGTACACAGTTCGTAGTATATTCTAACTAGAAGCGTCCCCATCACTATGGGAACGCCTCTGTGTTAGAATATACTGTCGGATATGAGTTTCACGATCTAACTCATATCCGACAGTATATTCTAACATAGAGGTGTTCCCATGGTGATGGGGACGCTTCAAGTTAAAATATACCATCGGATTGGAGAAAACTCTGATCCGATGGTATAATAGGGACTCCTGAAAGTCAATGGGGGACGGATCCGTTTGAAATTGCACCATATTGTGTCAACGTCAAAAGGATCCGTCCCCATTGACTTGCATTGTAATTCAGGACGGATCCGTTTGGCTCCGCACGGCCAGGCGGACACCAAAACGACAAAAATCAAGGAAGACCAACGGAACCCCATTTTGCGGACCGTGAAAAAATACGGTCGTGTGCATACACATGCATCTGAATCCCGTGATGGAAACAGAGATTTAATCATATAGTTTTACAACCTTTACATCAGTGTGGATGTAGTAGATTGTTAAACCCCATTTGCATATATTTAATGTACTTTAGCTGCAAATCATTGATTCAACACTGAAATTCCGCTACTGATCAACTGCTAATATGCAGTTGCATGTGCATAGCAATAAGGGTGAACTTTACCACTAAAAAAACAAGCATATGCTTGGGGCCTCAGAGACCGTTTGGCTGAAAGGAAACGAATAAAAAGTTGGACATACCACCTGTGCAGCCGGTTGGGCTGCACAGGGGCCCCATAAGTGAGGTGGTCCTTCCCAGCTGTAGAGCAGTAGCCAAAGTTACCAGGCTTTACTATTAAGCTTAGATTGGCAGTTAGCGTAGGGAAGGAGCTTGTGACAGGGGCCAAAGCGATAACCAGAAATGCCAAATCTGATCCTGCCCAGGATGGACTAGTCAGCCAATTAACTACATTATCCCTTGATAGTATACGGATGTAGCAAAAGAAAAAGGAAAAAGTCTGGTACCGTGTTAGCCAATAGAAATCTAGTTTAGTGCTCTCATTAAGAGAAACAAAATAAGAGTATTGCAGGTTTGATACCTTTTAATGGCTAACAAAAATAGAAGTAATGATGTTACATAGCGAGCTTTGGAGACATCACCACCAGTCCCTTCATCAGGCGTACTACAAGAATATATGAAGAAACAGCAATATATATACAATAAGAACAGAGACATGGTGGAATGAATAGACATTTAAAAAATAACAGAACATCATATCAAAGATCTTGTAGCAAAGCACAGTTTAGTTATACCGATGGTCCATGCCCTCCGTTGTCTTACCTCTCCCGATAGGCCTGGCCACCAGAACACACCAATTCAATGTCCCCGGCATTGAGGCAGTCCATGCTCATTAGCCCATCTCTCCCCCCTGCGAGCGTGGCCACCAGAGTTGTCTTTCCTCTGTTTGGCGTCTTCCTGTCTTTTCTTCCCTGCTGTCTCTACCTTGCTAGTCCCTGTAAAGGTGCACCGTTATCACATTTTAACTTCCCATGCATTTACCAGATTTGACCGTCTGCTGTCTGACCTGACATCTACCTGACTCCCTTATTGACCCTGTGTTACTTGTACCAACCTAAGGACTGTTTAGCGGATTGAATGTTCTCTGCCTGCCCTGACCTCGGCTTGTCCACTGACTACAATTTTGTCTCCCGTATGCCACGCAGTATCTCTTGACCCAGCTGTCACTTAACATAGATGTAACGGATGAGGTGTAGAAGGAAACACCAAACTGACAGCGAAAGCCACTAGGCCTCAACGCTAGGGACAGGAAAAGGTCACCTCCTAGTAACCCTACTCCTGGCCCTGACTCCTAACCATATGGGCACCCCTTGAAGGTAGAAATGCCCATAGAATATTGTCAGAGCTGAGGCAACCTGTTCCTTCCCCGATGAAGGAACTAGCGTCTCCCTGAGGCCTAGTAACAACAAGCAAGGACGGGAAAACAAAACACAAACAAACGGGACACTTAACTTCTGAATTGATGGACGAGCAGGAACACCAGAGACGACCTCACACCAGCTCAGCCAAACCCAAATGAAGCTATCTACCACCGTTTCGTGTGCATTCCGCATCACGGATGCGGACCCATTCACTTGAATGGGTCCGCCAATCCGGAAATGTGGAACGGTGCGGAATGGAAGCACTGAACTGAACCCAGTGCTTCTGTGGGGTTCTTCCGTTCCGCAAAAAGATAGAACTTGCTCTATCTTTTTGCGGAACGGGGGCGGATCACGGATCCATTTAAGTTGAATGGGTCTGGATCCGTCCCGGAGGCCGCATGAATGTTCTCCGTGCATTGGGGACCGCAAATTGCACAGAACGGAACACATACGTTTGTGTGCAGGAGGCCTTAGATTTAGCCCCAAGTCTAATCTATTCAGTGACACAGTGAGTCCACACCCACTCCATGACAAGTTTGTTAGGCACAGCAGCTTTGAGTGTCTTATTTGGCACAAAGTTGAAAGCATACAATATTCCAAAATGTCTTGGTGTGGTGAAGCATTAAGATCTTCCATCACTGGAACTTAGGGGCCTAGGACAACCCCTGAGAAACAACCCCATAACACTGTCCCTCATCCACCAAACACTTTAAAGTTGGCACAATGTAGTCAGGCAGTAACGTTTCCCTGGCATTTGCCAAACCTAGACTCATCCATCAGTATGCCAGGTAGAGAAGCATTATACATCACTCCACAGAACACATTTCCACTGCTCCAGATTCCAGTGGTGGCATACTTTACACCACTCCATCTGATGCCTGGCATTGTGCTTGGTGATATGAGGCTTGCAGCTGTTTATCCATGGAAACCCATTCTATGAAGCTCACGGAGCACAGTTTTTGTGCTTATGTTAATGTTAAAGGGGTTGTCTCACTTTAGCAAATGGCATTCATCATGTAGAGAAAGTTAATACAAGGCACTTACTAATGTACTGTGATTGTCCATATTGCATACTTTGCTGGCTGGATTCATTTTTTCCATCACGTTATAAACTGCTCGCTTCCACGACCACCCTGCAATCCATCAGTGGTAACTGTGTTTGCATACTATATGAAGAGCAGTAGCCTATGTGCACTCACATAATCCCGGCCACCAGAGAGGCTAGAGCCTTTTCCTATACTGTGCATGCACGACCACCGCTGCTGGATTGCACTATTTCAGTTTAAATCGATTCGCTCATCACTAATAATAAGACATACATTAAAAACTGTCTTGTATTAACTTTCTCTACATAATAAAAGCCACTTGCTGAAGTGAGCCAACCCTTTTAAGAGGTGGTTTGGAAATCTGCAGTTATTGTGTCAGCAGAGTGTTGGTGAGTTTTATGCACTATGCACCTCGGCACTCGGTGAACCCGTTCTGTGGTCTACAGTGACTGACTTGCTGTAGTTCCTAAACATTTCCACTTTACAATAATGCCACTCATAGTTGATGGTGGAATATCTAGGAGGGAAGACATTTGACTTGTTACAACAGTGACATCCTATTACAGAACAACACAGGAATTCAGTGAGCTATTTAGAACAAGCTAGTTATTCCCAAATATTTGTAAAGGCAGACTGCATGGCCAGGTGCTGGATTTTATACAAGTGTGGCAATGGGACTGCATGAAACACCTTAATTTAGTGATTAAGCGGTGTGTCCCAATACTTTTCTCCATATAGTGTGTGTATAGGGTAGTGCGAGCACATCTAATACACCGCCTTTATCTAATATATTCAATTACATGTGTTGTTTCTATATCATGCTAGATATAAGATATGCTTGACTGGACACAAATTGGTACTCTGGCTGCTGATAACAACATTAGCCATTTCTATCAGCCCCCTGCATCTCACGTTTGTGGCTCTGTCCCCAGCCGCAAAATGGGAATTTTGTCCTGATTTGATCACATAAAAGAGCATTGTTAAGCACTAAGTGCACACTTTCAGGGGACTGTACTTGTAATCTATAAAATGGGGCTTTTGTAGTTTCTTTCTTTCACTTATGTCTCTTGTTTCTTCTTAATTAAGCACTGATTATCTAAGCTTATTCCCAAACAGCACAGAAAAATTAGATCTTTATATGATCATTAAGGTCATTTTTGGACAGCTAATTACAGCTAATGACCAATTATGTTATTTCTGCATTAATCTCTGTCCTTTCACTCACAATATACTGTAAACAATGGACAGTAATTAAAATGGGACGTAATGCTAAAATACAGCTGATTGTCTTAATGGCAGTTGAATGCAACTAGCATTTCTAGATGATGATTTCTAGTAAGGTCAGCACATGATGAGGCTTCATTGTCGCATGTGTATTATGGCCACAAGAGCCACAACCCTCAAGGTGTAGTGACCTGGAACATAGTCCCCCCTCCCCCATGCTGGTCTAAATCCAATTCAGTAGAACCGAGAGAGAGTTTCAACTGTTGTGATATGGACCTTCACATGTGGCCGTGTGAAACTGTCCCACCAACATTTTCATGTTGACTAGTTTTATTTGCAGTGTGTTAACCTGTAGTTTACTTTCTACTAATTATCCTTTGCTACTAACAGATGAAGGAAACTCTTAAATTAAATAAGTAGATCTCCACATCGTAAGGCTTCATGCACACAGCCATGTCTGCATTTCAGTCCACAAACAACAGATCCACAAAATCCACCTTCCATGGTCCACACCCCCCCCCCCCCCATCAATAGAAAGTACAGACAAAATTAGGGCATGTTCTATAGGTTTGTGTGACAGTCACACGGCTCTGCAAAAAAATCTGGATGTGTGCATGGCCCCATAGAAATAAATGGGTCAGTGCGCTATGCCAAAAAAATGCGGATAGCACACAGGCTTTGTGTACATAAAGCCGTACAAAAATTAAATCACAAACTGGTGAAAATTCAGTTTGCTGGTGCTGAATTCCAAAACCAGTTCTGCAGAGAATTATTGTATCATATGTTCACATATGCACACATAAGCTGCTTTATAAGAAATCCTATCAACTTCATCAGTGGTCCTGGATAATAGCACAAAAAGACTGAATGTTAGACAGCAGTGCTAAAAAATATACCATTAAGGTGATTGAGAAAAGATCCCTCTTTATGTCTGTCCAATCCTTTTGTCAGTTATTTATTATTTTAAATACATTATTCACACCTCTGTAATATGCAAGGCTGGTTTGGATGGGGGCAGGTGTCAAACTGGGCAACTGCCCAGGGCCCCAGTCCCCCAGCAGTGATCTTCACATTTTAACCCTTTCACTACTGGAGGTTTATTTTTTTTTTTTTTTTTTTTTTCGTTTTTGCATTTTCATTTTTCTTCCCTATCTTCCTTGAGCCATAACTTTTTTATTCTTCCGTTCACATAGTTGTATGAAAGCTTATTTCTTGCAGGACAAGTTGTACTTTCTAATGCCACCATTAGTTATGACATAGAATGTAGTGGGAAGCAGTAAAAACAATTCCAAATGGGGTGGAATTGGAAAAAAAACGCAATTCCTCTACCATTTTCCAGGTTTTGTTCCCACGGCATTTCGTTTGTGGCAAAACTGACCCATGCCCTTCATTCAGTACGATTACAACAATGCGTATGTATAGTTTTTTTTATGTGCAAATAGTATAAAAATAAATGTAAACATTGAAAAATAAAATCTATATATTTTGACCCCTATAACTTTTTTGTAGTTATATCTACTGAGCTGTGTGGGAGCTCATTTTTGCGGGATAATCTGTAGTTTTTTATACCATTTTGGAGTGTGTGTGACTTTTTGATCATATTTTATTTAATTTATTTGGTAAGAGAAGCAATGAAAAAATGGCAAATTAGCCATTTTGACCCTTTTTTCAGTTTTTTTCGCCGTATTGGAAAAATACTTTTATATTTTAATAGTATGGGCATTTTTGTTTCAGTGATACCCAATGATATTTATATTTTTTGCTATTTTTATTTTTTTTTATTATAAGGAAAAGGGGGTGATTTAAACTTTTATACTTTTTTAATTTTTTATATATTTTAAGGTTTTTTATTTTTTGTAATAATTTTAAAGCTCATATATGAGCCTATAAAATCTGTTTTGGAATTTTGAACAATCATGTATTTTTGAAATGAGTTTACTAGTGTCTATTGCTCATTTCTTATGTTGGCCTGCCATCTGGTGGCAAAAATAAGAATTGCAGCATGAATGCTCTGGGTCTTGTCAGCGAGACTCAGAGCATTCAAAGCAATTACCGACATCCCCATTGGCAGCAGGGGATGTCGGTAGGGTTTTTGACACTGTAAATGCCGTGATCTCGCTTGATTACAGTATCTAAAGCCTTTATTTACCGGGATCTGCTGGCCAGTACATGTACGGCGCTGGTAGCAAAAGGGTTCAAATCAGTCTCAGGCAGCATCGCTCATTAGCAATGATCTGCCAGTATGTAAATGTACGGTCGATTACCACATGAACTAGCGAAATGCTTGTTCATTGGGTAATTGGATCGTTTGTGCAGCACAAAAAACTTTAAAAAAATTAACTTCTAGGGGAAACACATTGGTACAAATGGGACATTATTACTTTTTGAAGGTACAAAAGGGGAATATTAGGCTGGGTTCACATCACTTTTTTATCTTACGTTTAATGTGTTCAAAAAATGTATGCATTAAATAGATGCCTCTGACCAGTGCCATACAGTGGCATCCATCACCATAGAGTTCCATGGCACTATTTTTTTGGCGGCACTGTCTAGCTGGTACTGTTGTTTTCAGGGGTACTGCATGTGTGTCACTTTTTTTGGAGGGTTACTATATTTGGCTCTTGTTTGTTGGTATTATTGATCTTTGCATAGTCGTTCTTATTTAAGTAATAGTATGGTAATTATTTTTGAATCATTAGGTGGTGGCAATGGTGGTTTTATTTTTTATATTCAGTATGGAAGTATGGAAGCATGGGGGTGGGTGGTAAAGGGATTGTCCCATTTAGCCATAAGATAGGGGACACATGTCTGATCAGTGACAGTCCTTGGGACTATGGGACTGCTGGGGATAGGGTACAAGTGTACAAGTGTTTAGCTATCTCTGGCAGCCCCATAGAGCTGAATTATGCAACAGCATGCCACTCCATTGAAACTGGGGAGGAGAATATGACAGCATCGTCGGTACTTTGCTCAGGGCCACACTTTGTCTAAAACCAGTCCTGGTAATATGTTCAATATACAGTATGTGCATATATTATATGTGCAATATACATTTACTGCAATATATTTGCAGAACCAAATCCTGCCAAGGAAATCCAGAACATCATATCCTGAAGGTGGACAAGGTTACCCCCTATTGCTATGACCAGATCAAATGTTACTTAACTGGTTCACAACACAGGGCCAGTACGCACATCTTAAGTGGCTATGCAATAACATGAGCAAACCTGTTCTGCTCATCGTGCAAGTGTGTCTATGTGAACAGGAACAGGGCAATGGTTGTAATAGCTGTGGCTGCAAACTAATGGTGGAGATAGTGACCCAGACATGTAAGGTCTCTAAGGGGGCTTCATATGCCAGTTCCCAAGCCCCCGAGACATTTACATGATCGCCGGGTCCAACGGAGGAAGCTGTAAGAGCCCAACAGACTGGAAAACAAAGGCATTTTCATTACATCAAAGGCACATCATAGAATCATCTGTTGTGTTCACAGGTCCATGTGACTGTAGACCAGCATGTGAGCTTATCCTGAAAATCCCCATTCTTCTCACATTACCATTAACTGGCTTACACATAGCTTCAGCTAAAAAGAAGGAACTCACATGACAATGAAGCCATTTTCTTGCATAAAAGTAACTATATGATATCTCCTTACCAGACGTCAACTATGTTATATCTAAGGCTCAGCTGTTTTTGATGCAGTTTTTCAAGCCAAAGCATAGGCTGGGGGCAGATTTACTAGAACTGGCATAGTCAAAAATCCATTGGAGGACAATGTAACAAATTTCTTAAGAGGTGCACATACATGTATAAATTTGATGCTTTTTGGTCTGTCTGTGCGGTATAAAAAAAATTCTTTGGCAGCTATGCGATGGAAAAATAAATCAGGCCAGCAATGGAAGCAATATTGATCATTACAATACATTAGTAAGTGCCTTGTATTCACTTTCTCTACATGATAAATGACATTCGCTGAAGTGACAAAGATTTGATTATATTATTTACATAGAGCTAACATATTCTACAGCGTCTTACAGAATTTATCATCGCTCACTCTCGCCAAAGGAGCTTACAGTCTAGATTCCCAACCAATATGTCTTTGGAGTGTGGGAAGAAACCGGAGTACCCAGAGAAAAGAAGCACAAACATACAAACTATTCAGATGCTATCCTTCATTGAATTTTAACCTAGGACCCCAGTGCAGCAAAGAACCCATTCTAACCACTGAGCCACAATGGTGCCAGTGATTTCCCAATATAGACACATATAAAAATGTAATACCAGAATCTCCAGGATCTATGCATAACATAATTTCTATAATTTTGTTAGAATAGGCTCAGGCTAGCTACAAATAAATCTCGCACATTATCTAACATGGCTGATCCCCCACCCAGCCATTCACAGCATTATAGCTTTTACTGGATTAGAAAAGGGCAGAAAAGCAAGCTGTCCGTACCATGAATAAGAAAACCCTTTGCAGATTCCAGCATGAATGTAACACTGAAAATTCTTAGAAAATAGCTGAAAAGGTAAATAAATGTAGTAATGGATATGGTGTTTGTGGTGGCATGCTGGACATATTGATGAAGTGTACATAATGGATGCATGCGCAGTACAGGTTCCATCCGCTCAGCAAGCTTCATTATGGTAAGCCAGTGCACAGATCAAACATTGCAGATCACTCACAGTGGAGGGGGCGTGACCGGCGCATACACTACTGGAGCTCCAAGTGCAACGGCAACGCCTTCTTGCACCAAGGGGATAATTAGCATATCTCTAGAATGGCACCACGGATCTACATGGGACAATTTGGGTTAGACTAGGCTGCTCAGCCCTTATCTCCCAAGGCAGCTGGATTCATATCAAGGTATGGGCTGACAGATTCCCTTTAAGACTTTTAGGCCTCGAGCACATGACCGTTGTGTGCATCCGCGTCCGTTGTTCCGTTTCCCGTGTTTTTCTGCGGACCCATTGACTTTCAATGGGTCCGTGGAAAAATCGGAAAATGCACCGTTTGTCATCCGCGGCCGTGTTTCCGTGTTTCCAGTCCGTGAAAAAAATATGACCTGTCCTATTTTTTTCACGGACAACGGTTCGCAGACCCATTCAAGTCAATGGGTCCGTGAAAAAACACGGAGGCACACAAGATTGTCATCCGCGTCCGTGATCCGTGTCCGTTTTTTTCCTATCATTTCCAAAGCAAACTTGACTTAGATTTTTTTTTCACTTTTCATGTCCGTTGATCCTCCAAAAATCAAGGAAGACACATGGAGAAAAAAATGGAAACGGATCACGGAACAACGGCACCCCGTTTTGCGGACCGTGAAAAAATACTGTCGCGTGCATAAGGCCTTAATCTGTGTGTCAAATTATTTATCTTTAAAGGGGTTGTGTCACTTCAGCAAATGGCATTTATCATGTAGAGAAAGTTAATACAAGTCACTTACTAATGTATTGTGATTGTCCGTATTGCTTCCTTTCCTGGTTTGATTAATTTTTCCATCACATTATACACTGCTTGTATCCAGGGGTTACGACCACCCTGTAATCCAGCAGCAGCGGCCGTGCTTGCACACTATAGAAAAAAGTGCCTATAGTGTCCAAGCACGACTACCATTGCTGGACTGCAGGATGGCCGTAACCCCTGGATACAAGCAGTATATAATGTGATGGAAAAATGAATCCAGCCAGCAAAGGAAGCAATATGGACAATTACAATACATTAGTAAGTGCCTTGTATTATGATAATTAGGGATGAGCGAATCGACTTCGGATGAAACATCCAAAGTCGATTCGCATAAAACTTTGTTTTAATACTGTACAGAGCAGGAGCTCCGTACAGTATTAGAATGCGCAAGACTTCACGAAGCAATAACTTCAGCTCATCGGAGCCAATACATTCTAATATTGTATGGAGCTCCTGCTCCGTACAGTATTAGAACAAAGTTTTATGCGAATCGACTTGACGACATATCTGTTGCTTGGCTCAACAAGTAAAGACATTCTCTGATTCATTTCCCATCTGAAACAGTGCAGTGATGATAGAATGCATACCTGAACTTGGGGTAAAGATAGAGATTTGCTCGGGAGATTGAGGGTAAAATGCTGACACAACATCCACTGTGTAGTTAATGCCTTTTTGCAGTTCAAAACACACAACAGGTCGTTTCTCATCCGTTGTGAGATTAAACAGCAGCTTGTGTGAGATGCTCTTTTCATCTGTTCTATAACCGTAGATAAAAAACTGAAAAATAGAAAAAATGGGTAGAACTGTTAGAACACTGCATTAGTAATATAGGCAAAAGCAATGACTGCAGGGCTCCAATGAATACATGGCTGGCCGCACATATTGAATTTCAAACTGGTGCCAAATATAGGCTTATTTGTAAGTAGCATTGATTTATAATTTAAGCGCTTGTTACAAGTTTTCATGTATTCCAAATAGTGGTTTGCAAGTTACTACACTGCAAAGATCCCCCTGGCAAAGCAGTTACTATGCCGAATGTGAAACATTTTACAAATATAGTATACATGGAAACCCACCCTAAGGCTTCCTGCACACAAACGTATCCATTTTGCAGTCCGCAAATCGCAGATATGCAAAATACGGATGTCCATGTTCATTGTACACTTTTTACGGGCCCCATTATAGAAATGCCTATTCTTGTCCGCAATATGGGCAAGAATGGGACACGTCCTATAGTTGGCGGCAGACTTTCGTCTGCTGTCCGCATTTTTTGCAGCCTCAGTAACGGATCCGCAAAAAAATACGAATGACGTCCGTGTGCATTCCGTATTTTTCTGAACAGAACAGCTGTCCCTTCATAGAACTGTACTATCCTTGTCCGTAATGTGGACAATAATAGGACATGTTCTATTTTTTTCCGCAACGGAAATACGGATATACGGAAACGGAATGCACACGGAGTAACTTCAGTTTTTTTTGCGGACCCATTGAAGTGAATGGTTCCGCATACAGTCCGCAAAAAAAACGGAACAGACACGAAAAGAAAATACGTTTGTGTGCATTAGCCCTCATAGAAATGAATGGGTTCGCATTCGGTCCGTAACAAATGCAGATCAGATGTAGACCAAAAATATGGTTGTGTGCATGAAGCCTAAGGGTCCATTCACACGTCCGTAAGTGTCCTGCGGATCCGCAAGTTGCGGATCCGCAAAACACGGACACTGGCAATGTGCATTCCGCAATTTGCGGACCGCACATTGCCGCCTCTAATAAAAAATGCCTAATCTTGTCCGCAATTGCGGACAAGAATAGGACATGTTCTATTTTTTTGCGGAAACGGAAGCACGGATGCAGAAGTGCGGATCCGCAAATGCGGACAGCACATTCCGGCCCCATTGAAAATGAATGGGTCTGCACCTGTTCCGCAAAATTGCGGAACGGATGTGGACCCATTTTGCGGTCGTGTGAATGGACCTTAAGAGGTATGTTTATATCAGGATAGAAGTTCAAACTGGCTACAGACATAAGAATGTGGCCACAATGTGACAAGTCCTCCAAGTTTTTTGTGGTGGTGCTATTTAACCAACGTCCAAAATTAAGACATCCTATTTTTGGCTGCTTTTAACACCCAGATAGACTCCATTGAAATCAATCTGCCTGTTTTTAGCACAATGGGGAAAATAAATATTCATCTCACCACAGACACAGGTGGGAAAATTTGATCTGCACTGAGGCAGCAGAACCTGACACCCCCAGTGTGATCATGTGACATCACAACGTTAAGGCCCCTTTCACACGGGCGAGTATTCCGCGCGGATGCGATGCGTGAGGTGAACGCATTGCACCCGCACTGAATACCGACCCATTCATTTCTATGGGGCCGTTCACATGAGCGGTGATTTTCACGCATCACTTGTGCGTTGCGTGAAAATCGCAGCATGCTCTATATTCTGCGTTTTTCACGCAACGCAGGCCCCATAGAAGTGAATGGGGTTGCGTGAAAATCGCAAGCATCCGCAAGCAAGTGCGGATGCGGTGCGATTTTCACGCACGGTTGCTTGGAGACGATCGGGATGGAGACCCGATCATTATTATTTTCCCTTATAACATGGTTATAAGGGAAAATAATAGCATTCTGAATACAGAATGCATAGTAAAACAGCGCTGGAGGGGTTAAAAAAAAAATAATAATAATGTAACTCACCTTAGTCCACTTGATCGCGTAGCCGGCATCGCTTCTGTCTCCTTTGTTGAATAGGACCTGTGGTGAGCATTAATTCATCAAAGGTCCTGTTCCTGGAATTAATGCTCACCACAGGTCCTATTCAACAAAGGAGACAGAAGGAGATGCCGGGCCGCGATCAAGTGGACTAAGGTGAGTTAAATTATTTTATTTATTTTTTTAACCCCTCCAGCGCTAGTTTACTATGCATTTTGTATTCAGAATGCTATTATTTTCCCTTATAACCATGTTATAAGGGAAAATAATACAATCTACAGGGAGTGCAGAATTATTAGGCAAGTTGTATTTTTGAGGATTAATTTTATTATTGAACAACAACCATGTTCTCAATGAACCCAAAAAACTCATTAATATCAAAGCTGAATATTTTTGGAAGTAGTTTTTAGTTTGTTTTTAGTTTTAGCTATTTAAGGGGGATATCTGTGTGTGCAGGTGACTATTACTGCGCATAATTATTAGGCAACTTAACAAAAAACAGATATATACCCATTTCAATTATTTATTTTTACCAGTGAAACCAATATAACATCTCAACATTCACAAATATACATTTCTGACATTCAAAAACAAAACAAAAACAAATCAGTGACCAATATAGCCACCTTTCTTTGCAAGGACACTCAAAAGCCTGCCATCCATGGATTCTGTCAGTGTTTTGATCTGTTCACCATCAACATTGCGTGCAGCAGCAACCACAGCCTCCCAGACACTGTTCAGAGAGGTGTACTGTTTTCCCTCCTTGTAAATCTCACATTTGATGATGGACCACAGGTTCTCAATGGGGTTCAGATCATGTGAACAAGGAGGCCATGTCATTAGATTTTCTTCTTTTATACCCTTTCTTGCCAGCCACGCTGTGGAGTACTTGGACGCGTGTGATGGAGCATTGTCCTGCATGAAAATCATGTTTTTCTTGAAGGATGCAGACTTCTTCCTGTACCACTGCTTGAAGAAGGTGTCTTCCAGAAACTGGCAGTAGGACTGGGAGTTGAGCTTGACTCCATCCTCAACCCGAAAAGGCCCCACAAGCTCATCTTTGATGATACCAGCCCAAACCAGTACTCCACCTCCATCTTGCTGGCGTCTGAGTCGGACTGGAGCTCTCTGCCCTTTACCAATCCAGCCACGGGCCCATCCATCTGGCCCATCAAGACTCACTCTCATTTCATCAGTCCATAAAACCTTAGAAAAATCAGTCTTGAGATATTTCTTGGCCCAGTCTTGACGTTTCAGCTTGTGTGTCTTGTTCAGTGGTGGTCGTCTTTCAGCCTTTCTTACCTTGGCCATGTCTCTGAGTATTGCACACCTTGTGCTTTTGGGCACTCCAGTGATGTTGCAGCTCTGAAATATGGCCAAACTGGTGGCAAGTGGCATCTTGGCAGCTGCACGCTTGACTTTTCTCAGTTCATGGGCAGTTATTTTGCGCCTTGGTTTTTCCACACGCTTCTTGCGACCCTGTTGACTATTTTGAATGAAACGCTTGATTGTTCAATGATCACGCTTCAGAAGCTTTGCAATTTTAAGAGTGCTGCATCCCTCTGCAAGATATCTCACTATTTTTGACTTTTCTGAGCCTGTCAAGTCCTTCTTTTGACCCATTTTGCCAAAGGAAAGGAAGTTGCCTAATAATTATGCACACCTAATATAGGGTGTTGATGTCATTAGACCACACCCCTTCTCATTACAGAGATGCACATCACCTAATATGCTTAATTGGTAGTAGGCTTTCGAGCCTATACAGCTTGGAGTAAGACAACATGCATAAAGAGGATGATGTGGTCAAAATACTCATTTGCCTAATAATTCTGCACGCAGTGTACAGAACACCGATCCCAAGCCCGAACTTCTGTGAAAAAGTTCGGGTTTGGGTACCAAACATGCGCGATTTTTCTCACGCGAGTGCAAAACGCATTACAATGTTTTGCACTCGCGCGGAAAAATCACGGGTGTTCCCCGCAACGCACCCGCACATTTTCCCGCAACGCCCGTGTGAAAGAGGCCTAAGAGTGTCAGGTCCTGCTGCCTCCATTCAGGGGCCAACTGGCCATAGACCCTAAAGAAAAAACTCCCAGTCGGCCGATGTCACGTGGCCATCTGAGCCCTCCTTACAGTTAGAGATGGCCTTGCGGTTCGCCTGGCGGTCGTTTCGCAGCGAACTTTGCTCGTTGGCAATTCATCGAACGGGCGAACATATGGCGATGTGGCCATATTCTTTTACATTGTGAAGAACTTTGACCCATGACACATCCATCAGGTGGTACAGGAAAGCCAATTGAGACGTTTCAGCACATGGACATACCCCCTGATCTGGCCGCCATTTTACATTCAGTCTTTTGCCAGTGTAGGGAGAGGTTGCTGTGTGGAGCAGGGACAGGCTGTTAGGGACACAAAACGCTAGCTAATAGGGCCACAAAAGTAATTTTAAGGACTGATATAGGTGTGCTATCGATATGTGTTACTGAGGGGTGTGATATATTTATAATATACTTTCTAACATAGAAAGTATATTATAGTGCATTTGTATTGTGCAGCAGTTGTGTGCAGTTCTGCTGCAATACAGCAGCCACACAGAGTGCCAAACGCTATTGGAACAGTGATTGAGGCAGGGGTGTTATATACTAATAATATACTTTCTATATAGTGCATTTGGGTAGTGCAGCATTTGTTTGCGGTTTTGCTGCGTAAAATTGATATCCAATGACCGTGTAATCCACCTCCAGCCACATACTTACTTGTTCTTTTCTGTATGGTGAATACCCAATAATGGGTGCCTCGGAGGAATTCAACACCAGTGACGACCACGTGTTATCGAATTTCAACTATTATCATTAGTTGTTTTTTTTCAAGAGGGGGGATTTCGTTAGCCATGTTCTTAATCCAATTTTATATTTTTAGTTATTTTAAACATATGTATTTGACCTGTATTTGTACTGGCCTGCAGTAAAATTGATATCCATTGACCGTGTAATATACCTCCGGCCACATAATCACTTGATCTTTTCTGTCCATTAAATGCCTAATGTTTGGGGCCTGTAGTCCAGTGGCTACAGTAAAATGTGTATCCATTGACCACATACCGTAATCAGAATTTATTTTTTGTCAGGTGAATGCCTAATTTTTAAGGCCCGTACTCCTGTGACCTAAAATAAAAAATTTCTAGGCTCCAACAGGGCACATTTTATAAAATTTCCCTTTAAGACACATAAAAATGTCCCCAATTAAGATACATATTTTTTGTTGGAAGTTTTGTCATTGATCCCCCTCTAGTATGTCACTGTCCATGTTGTGGGACTATTTGTACTCTTCTACTAAGTATTTGTTGGCTGCAAATATGAGCTGAAGGTTTTTCAGGTTCGCCTGCCATTAAAGTGAAAGGGGCCAGCCGCGAATTTGCGGTTCGCGAACATTTGATCGCGTTCGCGAACAGTCCTGGCCGATGTTCTTCCATCACTACTTACAGTCACCAGCTGGGTACTTAACCACTTCAGCCCCCCTAGCTTAAACACCCTTAATGACCAGGCCACTTTTTACACTTCTGACCTACCCTACTTTCACCGTTTATTGCTCGGTCATGCAACTTACCACCCAAATGAATTTTACCTACTTTTCTTCTCACTAATAGAGCTTTCATTTAGTGGTATTTCATTGCTGCTGACATTTTAACATTTTTTGTTATTAATCGAAATTTAACGATTTTTTTGCAAAAAAATGAAATTTTTCACTTTCAGTTGTAAAATTTTGCAAAAAAAACGACATCCATATATAAATTTTGCTCTAAATTTATTGTTCTACATGTCTTTGATAAAAAAAAAAATGTTTGGGTAAAAAAAAAAATGGTTTGGGTAAAAGTTACAGCGTTTACAAACTATGGTACAAAAATGTGAATTTCCGCTTTTTGAAGCAGCTCTGACTTTCTGAGCACCTGTCATGTTTCCTGAGGTTTTACAATGGCCAGACAGTACAAACACCCCACAAATGACCCCATTTCGGAAAGTAGACACCCTAAGGTATTCGCTGATGGGCATAGTGAGTTCATAGAACTTTTTATTTTTTGTCACAAGTTAGCGGAAAATGATGATTTTTTTTTTTTTTTCTTACAAAGTCTCAATTATAGCTTGCTGCTTTTCCAAGACTGCTTACCAAGAGCTGATTTACAAGAGCATTGAGATATTCAGGAGACCAACTTAGTCTAACTCAGAGTTTTTCCACTGTAGCAGAACTTCAGTGGTGTTTCTGGTGAATTCTCAGACACTGTGTTTCAAGAGAGCAGAACTTCAGTGGTGTTTCTGGTGAATTCTCAGACACTGTGTTTCAAGAGAGAACTTCAGTGGTGTTTCTGGTGAATTCTCAGACACTGTGTTTCAAGAGAGGTAAGGAATTTGCTAGACACAGTATCTCTATTGTCTGATTGCAAATGAGCATAGGCAAGTAAGGTGTTAATTTGCTGTTGGGGGAGGAGCCTTTGTGCGAGGGTGTGTATATATACCCACACAGTATTAGCTTGCTAATTATAGCTTGCTGCTTTTCCAAGACTGCTTACCAAGAGCTGATTTACAAGAGCAGTGAGATATTCAGGAGATACTCAGGAGGTAATCTGGAGGTGGATACAATCTAAACAAGTAAGATTTGTTTGTTTAAAATCTTTCCCCTCTTTACAATGGCAGACCTGGTTCTGTGCAGGAATTGTTGTGCTTTTATTTCAGGTTCCACTCTTCAGAGGTTTGGATACTGTCTGATCTGTAGACAGCTCTCCATAATGCAGCAGGAAATTACCTTTTTGAAATATGAGATTTTGAAATTAACCACTAAACAAACTCAGACTAAGAACATTGCAATGCCACTGCCACAGAGGCCCCCTAGAATAGGGAGATGGGTTACTGTAGGTTCTGGTAGACTGAGAGTTGTGGATAGAAGGCATGTCCCACAGTCTGTGGCTCTCCATAATTCATTTGCAGCACTTTCAGAGTGCAAGAGCAACATGGAGGATGGCTCAAGCACAGTGGGTGAGAAACAATCATCTCCCATGCCTAAAGTATGTAAGACTGCAGCCAAAGACAAAAAGGAGAAGGTGAGGATTGATAGTAAGCAGCTGTTGGTGGGCGATTCCATCATAAGAGGTGTGAAGTTTGAGAAGAATGGTGTTGTGAGATGTCTCCCTGGTGCTACCGCTAGCAGGGATAGACGACGGATCCTTAATATTGTTAGGCAAGCAAAGCAGGAAAGGGAAGTGGATGTTATTCTCCATCTTGGGACAAATGATCTGGCTTGCAATGAGGTTTCAAAGGTGAAAGAAGCTTTTCACACACTTGGAAAGGATATACGGGAGGTTGCATCAACTGTTTCATTCTCTGCAGTTTTGCCTGTGCATAACCTTCAGCATGACAGGAAGATGCGCATTAAGGAATTCAATGTATGGCTTGGTGAATGGTGTCTGAACCAAGGGTTTGGCTTTGTGTCTCATGTTAGCTCTTGTTGGAATGGAAAAGAACTGTACAAGAAAGATGGTTTGCATCTTTCTCTCAAAGGAACGAATGTCCTCGGTGAACAGTTCCAGGTATTTGCTAAGAAGCATTTAAACTAGGAAAGGGGGGCAAAAGAGTGATAATCCAGCAGTCCAACTGCCCCCCGGAACAATGCCAGAAGAGGCCAGTAGCACAAAGGTTAAGAAATGACAAGCTCAGAGTCTTGTCTACAAATGCTCGCAGTCTAGGGAATAAGATCAATGAACTTGAGGCTATAATGGCATCTGAGAATATAGATGTAGTGGCTGTTACTGAGACGTGGTTCAAGGGGAGTAATGACTGGGATATATCAATACCAGGGTTCTCTCTATACAGGAAAGACAGAGAAGGCAAGAAGGGGGGAGGGGTGGCCCTGTATGTGAAAGATAACATAAAATCTAATTTGATACAAGTTAGCGAGAACAATTTAGAGTCAGTTTGGGTTACCGTGCAGCTTGATAATCATAAGGTAACTCGTGTAGGTGTGATATATAGACCACCTAGCCAAGTCAAAGAATTAGATGATCTACTAGTTGAGGAAATAGCTAAAATGACATTGAAGGGGGAAGTTATCATTATGGAAGACTTCAATCTTCCAGATGTAAACTGGAAAACCAAAATAGATAGTTCTGCCAGGAGTACAGATATTCTAAATTCCCTACTGGGATTATCTCTACAGCAAGTAGTGGAGGAGCCAACCCGGAAGGAGGCCATTTTAGATTTAGTATTCACAAATGGGAATTTGGTATCTGATATTACTGTAGGGGAAAGCTTGGGACCTAGTGATCACCAGTCAGTGTGGTTTACTATAAGTACAGTGACTGAGTCACACCACACAAAAACAAAAGTTTTAGATATTAGAAAAACAGACTTTTCTAAAATTAGATTAGTGGTATACAAGTCCCTATCAGACTGGAACAGTTTCATTGGAGTCCAGGAGAAATGGGACTACTTAAAAGTGGCACTATTGAAGGCAACAGAAAATTGCATTAGGCTTGTCAGTATAAGCAAAAAAAGGAAGAGACCACTGTGGTACTCAGCAGAAGTGGCCCAAATCATTAAAAACAAAAAGATAGCATTTAGGAATTATAAAAAAAAACAAAACGAGGATGACAGACAAATTTATAAGATTAGGCAGAGAGAGGCCAAACAAGTTATAAGAGCTTCCAAAGCACAGGCAGAAGAGAAATTAGCTCAGTCAGGGAAAAAAGGCCAGAAGGCATTCTTCAGATACATAAATGAAAAAAGGAAACTAAAACAAGGAATTACCAAATTAAAAACAAAAGAAGGAAGGTATATAGAAGAAGATAAAGAACTAGCTGACTGCCTCAATGAATATTTCTGTTCAGTTTTTACAAAGGAAAATTAAGGAGAAGGACCTCAGTTAGGAAAGAAGACTAATGAATCTTTTGATGCATGTGTCTTTACAGAGGAAGAGGTTCTAAGTCAGCTGTCTAAAATTAATACAAATAAGTCACAGGGGCCTGATGGGATACACCCAAAGCTATTAAAAGAGCTCAGCGTTGAACTAGCAAAACCATTAACAGATTTATTTAACCAATCGCTGGCAACAGGAGTCGTCCCAGAAGATTGGAAATTAGCAAATGTTGTGCCCATTCACAAGAAAGGTAGTAGGGAGGAATCGGGCAACTATAGGCCAGTAAGCCTGACATCAATAGTGGGGAAATTAATGGAAACCATACTTAAGGAGAGGATTGTGGAACATCTAAAATCCCATGGATTGAAGGATGAAAAACAGCATGGGTTTACTTCAGGGAGATCATGTCAAACTAATCTTATTGATTTTTCCGATTGGGTGACTAAAATAATAGATGGAGGAGGTGCAGTAGACATCGCTTATCTAGACTTTAGTAAGGCTTTTGATACTGTCCCACATAGAAAGCTTATCAATAAAGTGCAGTCTTTGGGCTTGGACTCCCATATTGTTGAATGGATTAGGCAGTGGCTGAGGGACAGGCAACAGAGGGTTGTAGTCAATGGAGTATATTCAGACCAAGGTCTTGTTACCAGTGGGGTACCTCAGGGATCTGTTCTGGGACCCATATTGTTTACTATCTTTATCAGCGAAATTGCAGAAGGCCTCGATGGTAAGGTGTGTCTTTTTGCTGATGACACAAAGATTTGTAACAGGGTTGATGTTCCTGGAGGGATACACCAAATGGAAAAGGACTTAGGAAAACTAGAGGAATGGTCAAAAATATGGCAACTAAAATTTAATGTTGATAAGTGCAAGATAATGCACCTGGGACGTAAAAACCCAAGAGCAGAATATAAAATCAGTGATACAGTCCTAACCTCAGTATCTGAGGAAAGGGATTTAGGGGTCATTATTTCAGAAGACTTAAAGGTAGGCAGACAATGTCATAGAGCAGCAGGAAATGCTTGGGTGTATAGGGAGAGGAATTACCAGTAGAAAGAGGGAGGTGCTCATGCCGCTCTACAGAGCACTAGTGAGACCTCATTTGGAGTATTGTGCTCAGTACTGGAGACCATATCTCCAGAAGGATATTGATACCTTGGAGAGAGTTCAGAGAAGAGCTACTAAACTGATACATGGATTGCAGGATAAAACTTACCAGGAAAGATTAAAGGACCTTAACATGTATAGCTTGGAAGAAAGACGAGACAGAGGGAATATGATGGAAACCTTTAAATACATAAAGGGAAGTAACAAGATAAAAAAGGAGAGAATATTTAAAAGAAGAAAAACTGCTACAAGAGGACATAGTTTTAAATTAGAGGGGCAAAGGTTTAAAAGTAATATCAGGAAGTATTACTTTACTGAGAGAGTAGTGGATGCATGGAATAGCCTTCCTGCAGAAGTGGTAGCTGCAAATACAGTGGAGGAGTTTAAGCATGCATGAGATAGGCATAAGGCCATCCTTCATATAAGATAGGGCCAGGGGCTATCCATAGTATTTAGTATATTGGGCAGACTGGATGGGCCAAATGGTTCTTATCTGCCGACACATTCTATGTTTCTATGTTTCTATGTTTCATATTCCACTCCTGCAGCGCAATCCTTTTATACATTTACTCATATTCCACTAACCTGTGACAAAAAATAAAAACTTCTATGAACTCACTATGCCCATCAGCGAATACTTTGGGGTGTCTTCTTTCCAAAATGGGGTCACTTGTGGGGTAGTTATACTGCCCTGGCATTCTAGGGGCCCTAATGTGTGGTAAGTAGTTTGAAATCAAAATCTGTAAAAAATGGCCGGTGAAATCCGAAAGGTGCTCTTTGGAATGTGGGCCCCTTTGCCCACCTAGGCTGCAAAAAAGTGTCACACATGTGGTATCTCCGTACTCAGGAGAAGTTGGGCAATGTGTTTTGGGGTGTCATTTTACATATACCCATGCTGGGTGAGATAAATATCTTGGTCAAATGCCAACTTTGTAAAAAAAAATGGGAAAAGTTGTCTTTTGCCAAGATATTTCTCTCACTTCATGGAAGTTTTTATTTTTTGTCACAAGTTAGTGGAATATGAGACTTTGTAAGAAAAAAAAAATCATAATTTTCCGCTAACTTGTGACAAAAAATAAAATATTCTAGGAACTCGCCATGCCCCTCACGGAATACCTTGAGGTGTCTTCTTTCCAAAATGGGGTCACTTGTGGGGTAGTTATACTGCCCTGGCATTCTAGGGGCCCTAATGTGTGGTAAGTAGGTAAATGACCTGTGAAATCCGAAAGGTGCTCTTTGGAATGTGGGCCCCTTTGCCCACCTAGGCTGCAAAAAAGTGTCACACATGTGATATCGCCGTATTCAGGAGAAGTTGGGCAATGTGTTTTGGGGTGTCTTTTTACATATACCCATGCTGGGTGAGATAAATATCTCGGCAAAAGACAACTTTTCCCATTATTTATACAAAGTTGGCATTTGACCAAGATATTTATCTCACCCAGCATGGGTATATGTAAAATGACACCCCAAAACACATTGCCCAACTTCTCCTGAGTACGGCGATACCAGATGTGTGACACTTTTTTGCAGCCTAGATGCGCAAAGGGGCCCACATTACTTTTAGGAGGGCATTTTTAGACATTTGGATCCCAGACTTCTTCTCACGCTTTGGGGCCCCTAAAATGCCAGGGCAGTATAAATACCCCACATGTGACCCCATTTTGGAAAGAAGACACCCCAAGGTATTCAATGAGGGGCATGGCGAGTTCATAGAATTTTTTTTTTTTTGGCACAAGTTAGCGGAAATTGATATTTTTTTTTCTCACAAAGTCTCCTTTTCCACTAACTTGGGACAAAAATTTCAATCTTTCATGGACTCAATATGCCCCTCAGCGAATACCTTGGGGTGTCTTCTTTCCGAAATGGGGTCACATGTGGGGTATTTATACTGCCCTGGCATTCTAGGGGCCCTAAAGCGTGAGAAGAAGTCTGGAATATAAATGTCTAAAAAATTTTACGCATTTGTTTTCCGTGAGGGGTATGGTGAGTTCATGTGAGATTTTATTTTTTGACACAAGTTAGTGGAATATGAGACTTTGTAAGAAAAAAATAATAATTCCTCTAACTTGGGCCAAAAAAATGTCTGAATGGAGCCTTACAGGGGGTTGATCAATGACAGGGGGTTGATCAATGACAGGAGGGTGATCAATGACAGGGGGGTGATCAGGGAATCTATATTGGGTGATCACCCCCCTGTCATTGATCACCCCCCTATAAGGCTCCATTCAGATGTCCGTATGTGTTTTGCGGACCCGATCCATGTATCCGTAAAAAACATACGGACATCTGAATGTAGCCTTACAGGGGGGTGATCAATGACAGGGGGGTGATCAATGACAGGGGGGTGATCAGGGAGTCTATATGGGGTGATCACCCCCCTGTCATTGATAACCCCCCTGTCAGGCTCCATTCAGATGTCCGTATGTGTTTTGCGGATCCGATCCATGTATCCGTGGATCCGTAAAAAACATACGGACGTCTGAATGGAGCCTTACAAGGGGGTGATCAATGACAGGGGGGTGATCAGGGAGTCTATATGGGGTGATCACCCCCCTGTAAGGCTCCATTCAGACGTCTGTATGTGTCCGTGGATCCGTAAAAAACATACGGACATCTGAATGCAGCCTTACAGGGGGGTGATCAATGACAGGGGGGTGATCAGGGAGTCTATATGGGGTGATCACCCCGGTCATTGATCACCCCCCTGTAAGGCTCCATTCAGACGTCCGTATGTATCAGTGGATCCGTAAAAATCATACGGACGTTCTGAATGGAGCCTTACAGGGGGGTGATCAATGACAGGGGGGTGATCAATGACAGGGGGGTGATCAGGGAGTCTATATGGGGTGATCAGGGGTGAATAAGGGGTTAATAAGTGACGGGGGGGTGTAGTGTAGTGTGGTGCTTGGTGCTACTTATTACTGAGCTACCTGTGTCCTCTGGTGGTCGATCCAAACAAAAGGGACCACCAGAGGACCAGGTAGCAGGTATATTAGACGCAGTTATCAAAACAGCGTCTAATATACCTGTTAGGGGTTAAAAAAATCACATCTCCAGCCTGCCAGCGAACGATCGCCGCTGGCAGGCTGGAGATCCACTCGCTTACCTTCCGATCCTGTGAACGCGCTCGCCTGTGTGCGCGCGTTCACAGGAAATCTCGCGTCTCGCGAGATGACGCATATATGCGTGACTCTGCGCAGGGCTGCCACCTCCGGAACGCGATCCTGCGTTAGGCGGTCCGGAGGTGGTTAATTTCATGCTTCAAGCTTTAATTAACGCTGAGAACATCAGGTACTTGACATGTACCTGACTGGTGGCCATTGGTGTTATCAGATGGCTTCCTGCCCCATCACAAAAAAGAAAACTTTCCCTGGATGCGTGCACCACGTGCAAATCGCAGTGCCGACCCATCTTCTTTGATACCTATCCTCTGGACAGGTCATCATTATCTAATCAGTGTGGGTCTGACACCGAAGCCCCCCGCCGATCAGCAGTTTGAGAAGGCAGTGGTGCTTGCAGTAGCACCGCAGCCTTCTCTCTCCTTTAACTAGGTCAAGTGACGACACAAGAGGCGTTGCTAGGTTAAAACATTCGGGGCCTGGGCCCCTAATGTTTTGTCCCAGGCCCAGAATGTCCTGCCTGCTAGATACATACATCTTTAGGACGGCAATACAATTGAATCTAATGCCCTGCAAGAGCTGAAAGAACCTGTGATGACATCACAGGTCATGTGACCAGTAAAACAAGCAGTGGTTGAGAATGACCTGCGATTATGTCACCATCATGTGACCAGTGCAGGAGAGGAAGGCAGTGAAGAGGAGAAGTCCTGGGGGAAGTAGCTGTGGTGAGGTCTGATACAATGCTGGAAGTTGTGGTTATTTAACTGGGACTGTATGTTAGGGCCGAAGGGAGAGATGTTATTTACATGGGAATGTATGTTGATGGCGGCTGTGGGAGGGAGTGATGTTATTTACATGGGACTGTATATTGAAGGCGGCTATGGGAGGGGATTATGTTATTTACATGGAACTGTATGTTGGAGGCCGCTGTGGGAGCGAGTGATGTTATTTACATGGGACTGTATGTCGGAGGTTGCTGGGGGAGGCAGTGATGGTATTTAGATGGGACTGTATTTAAGGCTGAGCATTATAACAGTAGGGGGCGGTATAAATACTAGGGGCACTGTAGGAGTATTATAAATCCAGGGGATATTATAGGCATTCTTATTACTACTGGGGGCTCTCTAGGAGGGACTTATAGATCTGCCTTATTTCTACTAAGAGCACTATGGGGGGTCTTATTACTACTGTGGGGTCTGTAGACAGTTTTATCACCACTGGAGGAACAATAGGGGGCCTTATTTCTACTAGGAGCTCTGTGAGGGTATTATTAATACTGGAGGGCTCTTCTTCTAATGTCAGAACTTCTTGGGGAGCATTATCACGGTTGGGGGAACTGTAGGGGGCAGTATTACTAATGAGAGATTTACTATTGGTGGGCCATTGTGGAGCACTATTACTATGGGGGCACAAATTTTTCTTCAGGATAGTATTTGGGGGTATTGGGTAGCACTATTGCTATGGGAGGACTATCTGTATGGCACTGTTATTTCTTCAGGATAGTATTTGGGGGTATTGGGGAGCACAGCGAGCAGCAGGATAACACTGTGGGGACTCAAGGCTGGGGGATGATGTCTGTGTGTCAAACTCTGCAGAGACAAGGCCCAGCTGACAGAAGTTGTACAGACCAAATGGAGAAGATGATGACAGAGAAGATCTACATCAGAGGAGACATCACCTGGGAGGCACTGAAAGTAAGAGGTATGTGTTGCTGTATAGCAAGCATAGCAAAATGCGTTGTGTGGGAGCAGGAGAGGGGGGGGGGGGGCAACTTAGAGAACTGGGCCATATTCATTAGGGCTTGGGCCCCAGATCTTTTGAGACCCTAGCAACACCCCTGGATGACACGTTCATGTGTAACGTGGTCTAGGAGCAGCTCAGCTCCATTCAAGTGAATGAGGCTGAGCACAATACTAAGCACAGCCACTATACAATGTACGGTGATGTGCTTGGTAAGCTGCCAGAAGGCAGTTACTCACAGGAGCACAGCTGCCTTCTCAAAACATCTGACCCCCACTGATCAGTAAAAAAGTGGTTCTAAGTGGTTTTAAGTTCTGACCAAGGGCAACATCTGCATGGAGTTTGCATGTTCCACCTGTGCTTGCGTGGGTTTCCTCCAGGTTCTCCGATCTCCTCCCACACTCTAGGGAACCTAGATTGTGAGCTCCACTGTGGTCAGAGTGATGCTAATGTCAGTAAAATGCTGTGGAATATGTCAGCACTATATAAGTTAGTAAAATTAATTAATACCGGTAACTACATATCTTGGGGGCAATACATAGGGGCATTATTTATACTGTGGGCACTTTAGGGGACATTATATTTCCTGAGGGCATTATATATACTGAGGGCAAAGCAGGGGTTTGTGTTAAAAGAAAAAAAAAGACATTTAATTTAATTCCGTTTTTAACAGACATTACAAAAAGATGTAAAATGAAAAAAAAAAAACTGGTGTTAAATACAAATAGCCAGGCATAAAAAATAGACACTTTATCCATTTTTATTTTCATTTTTTTCCACTGGCCAGACTGAGAGGTACCATCAACATCATCCTGCTGTTACTGAGATGAGTAAGCCATCCAGTTCACAGTGTCATCCACAATAATAGTGTAACGGGGCGCCGAAGGCGCACTCGGTCTCCCATCAGCCGCAGACCTGCTGCTTAGCTTCAGGAGCGAGGATCTGTGTTCAGCCTCGTTCCCAGGGTGGCTTTTGCTAGCTGGAAGGCTCCCTGCCCGTAGGTCTGCCTTGAGCGCCAAGCTGATCACTCGGTGCTAGACTTGTTTGTCTGTCGGTCATGACCCTCACTCCCCACTATAAATACAGGCAACCTGCTGGCTACAGGTTGCCTGTGATTTTGGTCCCTTAGGCTGTGTATTATTATTGTTATTTAGCTTACCTTTGGATTTGACCCTTGATCTGCTTCCTGACACCTTTTCTGCCTGCTCCCTGAACCTTGACGCTACCTCTCGGATTTTGACCTCGGCTTGCTTTTGGATTTTGTCTTTGTCTCTCCTCTTGTACTGATGTGACCTCCTGGACTGACCCCGGCTAGTTGACCCGCCTCGCCCTTCCGTTTTTGGTGGTACCTTGCTTGTTCCACCTCTCTGTCCGCTCTAGTGCTACCTCTCATTGGCTGTCCGCTTCCCTGATGTCTCTATCTCTCTGCTTGCACTTACTCAGGTCAGGGACTGTCGCCCAGTTGTGCCCCGTCACCTAGGGTGGTGCAAGTAGGCAGGGACAGGGGACCGGGTGGCAGCTCAGGGGGTGCATCTCCGCTCTATCTTTATACCCGCGACTCTACCCCGTGACAAATAGTTGTTCTGTCCCAGCTATGACTCTCAATTAGAATTTATCATTAATGTATTGTGTTATATCTGTTAACCACTATGCTTGGTGTACTTTGCTGCCATTTAGTGGCCATTGTTATATTTGGTTTATGTAAGTTATCTTTGGTTGTAATTCATTATGTTGTTCATCTTGTAATTCCTCTTCTGTGAGCTCACATCCTGTGTCTTTCAGTCTTTTCCTGTTTGTCAGACATGCATCACAGAGCTGGAGAGAGGATTTTCCTTTGACCTTTAACACCATTTCATTTAATAAATTACCTAAAGACTTATCCATTGCATCCCCCTTACTGGAATTCTACATGCAACTAATGTTATTAGGGAATGATTATAGCGAGTTCATCTTCCATTGCTTGTACAAGAGATTGTCCCTCATCAGAGACTTCTCTCACATATATCGGTGGCAAAATAATAGTTCATCGCCTACTAGAGGAGAGGGACAACTGTGCCTACTACAGCTACTACTGGATGGACGGCTGGTGCTGACTATGCTGCTGCTGCTTACAGCCACCCACATTCTCACTGGTGGATGATGTGGCATAGTCGTTTCCTCTTACATTGCTCCATTCATTGGCAGTCTGTCCTTTAGCAGAGATTTTATTTTTAACCTGATATTTATAAAGGAAAACAATCAGAAGTCACACAGTCTATCCACTAAAAGCACACTGTATTGTTGGACAGAGTCCAGTACAATATAACTGTGATGCAGAGCAGTACATCAGGGCAAAATAGTGTGTAATCTACTGAATTTATTAAATTAAATTTTAAAAATTGTTTGAAGAAGAAAAAAGGTCAGTTGGACAGTCCAGTACAATATAACTGTGATGCAGAAAAATACATCAGGCACACTAGTTTGTGATCAACAGATTTTTTAAATTAACTTTTAAACTTCTTTTTTTATAAAAATGGTCAATTGGGAGTCCAGCACAATAAACGGTAACTGTGATGCAGGACAATACATCAGGCACCAGGATTAATATTGTAAAAGATGTGTGTCTGTGATTGTAAATTATGTGATGAAAATAGAGTAGTATAGCTTTAAATTATGGCACACTGACTCCTGTCTCTAAAACCTATCTGTCTGTGAATTAATTATATATCTAACTAGCTATTGTCTTTTCCTCACTGTGAAAGAAACGTTCTAACACTAAACTAGCTGTATTCTGTGTTGTAAAATCTCTTATCTCGATTTGCCAGACATCCTATCCTTCCAATGTATAAGCCAAAAAAACACATGCAATTCCTGGTTAGGATGTCATCACTACATCAGACCTACAGTCCCTCGTGATTTGCTGAGGCTGACTGCAAGGCATCATGGACAAGCCCACCAGGATGGGGTCATGAGTTCCTTCTTCTTAATCTTCCCTGTCTTCTGATTTGTAAAATGGTGAATGCCATTTTGAGCCATTTGCTTGGCATGAATCCCAAAAGGTTCAGATTCACTGAAAACTAAAGTTTTTGGAGGCCTGTGCCTCTTTGTAAATCTTAGGCATTCTGCGCTGACGGACTTTATTAATAAGACTGGCGTATGTAACGCCAGTCCTAGTATATTTGCCCATTTATGTCAGAAATCTATAACCTTACCACATAGAGCTCTTTTGACCTGAAGTGTCTTCTCCAAACCAGACATGTTTCATTGAACACAGTTAGGTTTTGAATTGGTTCTCCACCTATAAAATATAAAGGCAAAAGATAGTATGAAAATGTTTTTAAGCTTATTTGAGACTTTACAGAGCGATATGATTTTATAGCCTTACATTGGAACTGTAATGAATTTTAAATCTTTTTTTTCTACTAAAGGGACATATAGATCCATACAATGTAAATGGAATTATAATACAATATTTAACTTACTAACAAGGTTGGAAAAGGCTCCAGTCACATTGATATACTGGGAATCCATGGGAATGTCTACACATATTGCACTTATATTATGGTCTGTATTAATCTTGTACATCAGATCTTGAAATAATTCTTTTGGAGACCACCTCTCCCCTTTAGCATACAGCTGTAAGTACAAAGATAAAATTACAAGACTGAATGCAATTTCATTTATTACCAGCCCAGAATTAGTTATAGATACTTATTACATACTAAATGTCAGTCATGGATATAGCCTACTAGCAGACCATATGTACTGCTCACATTTCTATACACTTATAAAATCCAGCAAATGAAGACTAATCATAGGGACACAGTCCCAGGGAAAATGTTTTCATTAGGACTTATACATGCAGTGATATTATGGCTCTGGGCTCTGTACAGGATCTTAGTTTTATGGTGCTGTAATACGGCACTCAAAGAACTCTATAGGGCTGTATTGTATCACTGTATGATTATGACTCTATACATACAGTTTTATTCTGTGGAATTCCATATGAATCTGAAATATATTATGGTATGTTCATTAAATGACATTTTAGAGAACCATTCTCCCCAATTAGAGAATATAGCCTAATATGATATGGTACTGAAGTACCACTAAAAGGGGTATTCCTATCTCAAACAAAAAGTATTTATACCCCATGAACTTTTCCATATTTTTTCATGTTACACCCACAAACATAAATATATTTTATTGGGATTTGATGTGATAGACAAACACAAAGTAGCAAGTATTTGTGAAGTAAAAAGAAAATGCTGCATAGTTTTCAGATTTTTTAATAAATAAAATCTGGAAAGTGTGGCGTGCATTTGTATTCAGCCCCCCTGAGTCGATACTTTGTAGGACCACCTTTCGCTGAGATTACAGCTACAAGTCATTTGGGGTATGTCTCTACCAGCTTTGCACATCTAGAGGCTGAAATGTTTGCCCTTTCTTCTGTGCACAATACCTCAGGCTGGGTCGGACTGGATGGAGAGCGTCTGTGAGCAGCAACAAAAAGCGGGCCTGTCTGTTATAAAATGTCAGGGCTGAATTTCAGTCTCAGTTCAGACCTGGTTGTAATAGTTCTGGTAACTTAGCCATCATTATTAAAATTGATAGAACCTCCATACAACATATTTGCATAGTCACAGGAGTATAAAGATAATCACTTACTTTGTATATCTTTTGTAATCCATCTAAACTTCGATTCCACCACAGACAAGTTTCATTAAATTTGTGTTCTTTTGACGAATTTTCAACTTCTGAAGAACAAAATGTGATGTCTTCATTTTATGCTTTGATTTCAGCATTTTAGCATTTTCACCATTTTAGACATTCTATAGGTTTTATGGTAGATGTAAACAAGAATGTTCCCATTCACTGACAGCAAACAGCAGCATGAGTGTAACTACATTCAGAGCAATCAGATCATTTGCTATGGAGCCTGAAGAAGGAGGGAGGCCACTCAAGTGCAGTAATTTAATTATTGTATTTTTCACTTTATAAGACTCACTTTTCCCTTCCAAAAGTGGGGAGAAAATGGCAGTGCTTCCTATAAAGTGAATACTAGTGAGTGCTTGCAATATGCACTAGGTGAGGGGAGCGGGGAGTGAATCACTGTAAGTGCTTCCCTGTACTCAACATCACTTGTCTTTTTCCCTGGGGCTGTGCTGCTCCTCAGGTCCCGACCACGTACAGTGCAGCACGGGCCCGGAGAAGACAAGGGAGCACAACTTCTGCAGAGACCGCAGGACCTGGAGAGGAACGGCAGAGCAGGAGAATAAAGTGATGTTATTTATTTTAAAAGTCTGATCTGACAGGGGTCTGACATGGGAGTTCTGATAGGGGCCTGCATGGAAGTCTGATCTGAGGTCTAATAGGTGTCTGACATGGAGGTCTGATAGGGGTCTGACATGGAGGTCTGATGTGAGGTCCTGATATGGGGGTCTGATGTAAGGTCCTTATATGAGAATCAGATGTGAGGTCCTAATATGGGGGTCTGAACTGAGTTCTTGATATGAGGATCTGATGTGAGGTCCTGATTTGGGGATCTGATATTGGGCATCCATTCTGTTTTATTATCATTCTGGAGCAGCCAATCCATACTACCAATTCCATCTAAATGAGTTTGTCCCTCTAGGTCTACCTCTAAATAGAAATGCTTGGATACCTATACTTACAGTTGCTGATTGGTTATTATACTAAATGTAATATATTGGCTATGGTTATTATACTAAATGTAATATATTGGCTATGATGATGAAACTCCCATGGCTGCTGGGAGTGTATAGGTAGTTTTGGAGGGACTGAATTGTGGAAGTAACTGTACCTTCTGCCCTATAATGCAACTCTGTCAAAGGATGAAAACATTCGAATTTACACCCAAAAGATAAACAACCTTTTCACAAGGTGGTTTTTTGCCTTATGTTACAGGATATCTTGGTTAGACAAACTTTTCTGTCTTTCCTTCCCATATACTGTAGGTTGAACTGTGGGGATGGCAATGGTTATCTGTTTTCAGAATATTCATATGTATAATGAGATGGCTGTTCTTTACTAGTCAGAGGTTTGAGTCTGTAATATGAGGGAGGCAAGACTCCTCGTGGCCACAAAATTCTTGTGGTGACATCACTAGGATGCACAGCTGTTGGCTAGAGCTGTAAAATGGATGTCTCTGAAAAAAAAGGAGGTAGTATGTGTTGATGTGATGCTCAGGTTGTGGACTAAGTATCTGAGTGCATGTCACAATTCCTGGAGAGAAGTCCAGTAGTGTGAGATAGGGACAGAGCTGCCTATTTGTGTCACCTCTTAGTTCAGTGCAGAGGACCAGTGGAACACACCAGTCAAGTGAAGGTGTGTAGGGTTCAGGGTACCTTGTGGGACTGAAAGCAGCCAATCCCGATAGTTGTATTTGTTTGTGGAGATAAGAGAAAAAGAGCCACCATCCCATTCTAATCACACAGTTAAAATATCATGTCATCTGGATAATTGACAGAAACTAAGAGAGAATAACTTCTAGCCTCCTTGTAGTATGATCGGTATTTGCCACAGTTTGAAACCTTGTTGCATAGTACCAATTTGAGCCTTCTTGGATTAAAAACAAGCTATGTTCAGCAGTTCTTTTCTGTTGCCTGATTATTCAGTGCTCCTGACCTGGGCAGCATTTGGAGGCAATTAGACTTGGACAGGCTTTGAAGCAGATCTATTTGTGACATTACACTTTTGAGCCTCCTTGGATTAAAAACAAGTTATGTACAGCAGTTCTTGTCTGTCGCTTGATTATTCTATGCTCCTGACCTGGACAGTGCTTAGGTGCAATCACAGCTGGTCAATAACACATAAGCTCGGTACCCTACAGTAAATGTTTTCTTGTCCTGTTTATCACACAGGGGTGCACCTAGTTAAATGGTTTAAATGGAACATTCATACATAATTCGAAATAACCGTCACCCTTTTACCAACTTTGTTTGTGCCAAACAAACATACCACCAACAGTTTGTCTTAACCAGTTTCCACTTCCTCTTGCTTCCAGTATACCTCCATACAGGACAAGTCTCTTTAAGAAGATTCAGCACCCTGCCTAAGCCGATTTCAAGGCATCGCACTGGACCAGCCGGAATCCTACTCCATACTGATGAGTGGCAAGCACCCTAAAACAGCTGTCTGGCTATATTCTCTTGTGAAATCCTTTGTTGGAAAGTCAGATCTTGACTCACAGGTAGCCAAGATAGGTGGCATTGGCGAGAAGGTTCTCTTTCTTTGGAGATACCTCTTTGCATACCAGTTTCAACTTGAATAATAAATGAGCAGAAAAGTTTCCTAGAATATCAGAGTGAAAACTCCATCCAGAATCTTGATAGGAGGAATAACTTTTTTTACTTTTTTTACTTATTTTATTTTTTAATGTATGCACTAAGAGAACACTTAAAGGGGCTGTCCAACATTTAAGCAAATTTCACCATCCCCCCCACGTTTCCCCCACCAGACCTGTGGAGCACAGGATATTTAACTGCTTCTGGTTCCTTTGGGTCACTGGGCTCAAAGGAGCTGCAACACAGCAGCGTGTAGTAGGTATGTGTCCTGTCCTCCACAGGTCTAGCAAGGAGGAAGGGATGAAGAGAATAGTTTTGAAGCTGGACAATCCGTTCAAGCATGACTGTATAACCCCAATTTACTTAAACTTCAGGAATTACTGTAATCTGTCCAGTAAAGAAACATAAGCGATTGTCTATCAATTTAATGTGTTTGGTGCAAATGAAAATGACATCAGGTGCACTGGAGAGGAAACAGCAAAATAACCCCCCAAAAGAGAATGGTTTTGCAGGTGGTGGCCACAGACAATTGCTCTCTCTTTATCCTTACTTTCTGATTCTTCTCTTGTTATACATTTGCTTAGTGTCCTTGTCACCTGCAGCCCAATCACATTGCACAGGTAGTCCTGCTTCTCCAGAATGGCACATAAATACATGCCATTCCAAGAAGGCTTGCTGTGTCTCCTACCACAGTCTCAAGAGCATGGAGATAATTCGAGGACATGAGCTATTACATGAAAAGAGCTGGATAGGATATAAACTAGCATCAGGACCGGTATCTGCTCCTTTGTGTGGAAGGAACAGGAGGAGCACTGCCAGAGCCCTTCAATATTATTTCTAGTGTGCTACTGCTCTGCATGTTTCTGACGGAATTGGCAGAAACATACTCCATGAGGTGTCATGAGGGGCTGACATCCTGCAGTAAGACTTGTGCTCACAGGCCTGCACCGAGTAGATCAATTATCATTCACCAGAGAACACCAGAATTAATTGTCCATCACTGGCAAGTTCATACTGAACACATGTGAGAGGCATGAAAAAGTCTGGAGATGCCACAGTGAATGTAATGTTGCCTGCAATCATCCATCATGACCAATTTGGTGGTGGATCAGTGATGATCTGGGGAGACACATCCTTGAAGGGTGGCACGAACCTCCATGTGATACCAACAAAACCCTTACTTCTTTTAGGTACCAGGATTACATTTTTAGAGGCATTATCAGACCTTATGCTGGTGCAGTAAACTCTGGGTTCCTCCTAATACAGGACAGTGACCGGTGTCATGTAGAACAAGTGTGTAGACAGTTCCTGGATGACAAAGGCATTGATGCCATTGACTGGCCCTCATGTTCCCCAAACCTCTATCCAGCTTAGAACCTCAGGGACATTCTGGGTCAGTGCATCCTATCTGATTATCTAACCAAATAGGGCAACAGACTGTGTAAGAGCTCATTGATGCCCTGATCCTGGTCTGGGAGCAGATCCTTCAGGACACCATCTACCATCTCATCAGGATCATGCCCATATGCATTTGGGAATGCATATAGGCATGTGGGGGTCACACACTACTGAGACACAATATGAGTTATAATGATGAAATTCACACAGATTGGATCCGCCTGTGATTTTAAGTTTTTACTTTCATTTTCAGGGTAGTCCAGTGCTCAATCGTGTAATAACTTTGGTTTCCACTGACTATTGATAACTAATTTTTTTCTCAATGAACTACACAATTTATCGAGTTTCAGTATGTGATTTAAAGGGGTTTTCCAACTGAAGATCTATCCTCTGGTGTGGGGTAATTTGATATGTAATACCACATACTCCCTCATAAGTTAAATTAGATACATGCAATCTAGTGTTGAGCGCGAATATTTGAATTACGAATTTTAATCGCATATATCGACACTTCGAGAATTTGTGAATATTTCAAATATAGTGCTATATATTTGTTTTTCGAATATTCGTTGCAATTTTCCATCAGAACACATGATTCCTCCCTGCTTCTTGCTTGTGGGCCAATGAGTCATTGGCCCACAAGCAACTTAAGCAGGAGGAATCATGGCTTCAGATGGAAAAAAAATGACACATATTCTAAAAAACGAATATATAGCACTATATTCTATAGTGCTATATATTCGTTTTTGACCCACGCCTGTATTGATCGCATAATATTTGCATATTATGCGATCATTACCTTACCGATTTTCGAGTAAAAAAAAAGAATGTAGAATATAACGAATATTCGACGAATATTCTACAAAATATTCGCAAAATATCGCAAATTCGAATATGACCCCTGCCGCTCATCACTAATGCAATCCATATAATTAATGCATTAATTTACTTTTCTACAATACTGTCCCATAATGCACTTTTATTTTTATCTTTCTAAAAATTATGATTATTAGCATACCAGAAAACATCATTAGGCTTCTCACAAGACTTGGAAGATACCACAAAATAAAAAAATGCCACCACTCATGCACAGATACACCAAAACCACTAAATACATTTTTGGAACTTGGAGGCATCCATACTCACCATCACTTGTTACGTTTATATAAGTAGATGCAGACAGTTCTGTGGATGGCTCTGTAATATTAACAAAGTATTCTGCTGCAAGAGACAAATCCAAACAGAGCACTGGAGCAACTTTGTCTGTGCTGAAGTTAAACATTATACTGTCGAGTAAAACTGAAGACCAAGTCCTTCCTTGGATAAACACCTACAAGAGAATGATATGCAGCATATTACAACTGTAAAATAACTGTACTATTCATTCAACAACATATATAACACTTTGGGTGGATATGTCATTGATTTTGATGCAGTAGAGGTAGATACGAGGAAAACTATAGACATCATTTTGGCATGGCAGGATGTAAAGACTTAGTTCTTACAGGTGATGGATGAGCCACCCTTTTAGAAGTCAGATTATGGCATGGAACAGTATAACGTATATTAGGCAAGAAAGTGTAGACTATTCCTAGCTCTTAAAGTTCTTAAATCAACAGTACAATAAAAAGGTGTGTATGTCCATTAGTACTACTTCACCTCTTGAGGACCTTTTCTGAAAAAATTCATTAAAGATATGCTGCCCTGAACTTCAGTTCAGGTAGGTGGGACTTTTCAGCAATGAACAATTGAAAATTTCAAGACCATAGCCCAGAAGGCAACAGGTACAGTAAGTAATATTTGGCTTTTATACTGATACTCACATATCCTCTACTTACTGTATACACTTCAGGTGATCTTGCTGAGGAACTCCTTGTCCATGTCAAGCATGTGTTATTCAGTACCAAAATGTCACCAAATGTTTGTTTCACTGCCAAATAAAAAGATTAAATTATTATGTATAGTTTAAGGGTCCTTTCATAGCACAGTAATTTTCTACTACCGACAAATCCAACTCAATTTTGATGTGGATTTGCAATGGAGTTGCTGAAGATTCACCTTTGCATTGCATTGGAAATCCCACCTGAAATCCTCATCAAAATCACTTTGGATTTTACAACAGATTCGATAGCAGCGGAAAATGACGATATATGTGAATGCAACGTAACAGTTCGAATTGTTTATTTTACTGTCTCATCTCTGATTTATATATGTAACCACCTTCACAAATTCTTCTGGCAATGAGAAACTTCTCTTCTGCAAAGAGTTCTCCCCTTGATGATCTGATAGCATCCATTACATGAAAAGTCTACTGATTCCAATGGCCACTTTGTAACATAGATGGGACAAGCAGGGTTTTAAGAATGATCTCTGATGTTTGGCATTATACTTGAGAAATGAACAATCGCCCCATATTGCATTAAAATGCAGCACTTATCTGACCCAGGCACCTACAACATTATTATCAGCTTGGTCATAGATTTCAACACTTCTCCATTCAACTTCATACAGTGGTTTCATCTTCCTGCTGCTGGATAGCTATAACGGTTTACATTATTTGTTTGCAAAACTATTGTATGTGTTGTAGATTTTTAGACATTTAAGGGTCATCTAAATTAGTGCTTACGTTTTAAACTTTTACAATGTATACATATTTCTAAGGCATATACCATTCTTCTATTAAAACGGTGTGCCATTCAGGATATAAAAATTCATGTTATTCTAAAAAAAATATATACAGTTCAAGTTGTCATAGTTACAAGGATAACAAATTTGTATGTATTATTCTTTTTGTGATATTACTATAATAATATATTTTTTATTAAAGTATAAAGCTTTTTCTTTTTTTATGTGTTATTTAATTTATATTTGTATTATTTCCCCTAACGGACTTTCACTTTTGACTTAAAACTCTAATGCTTTGGTGTATCTTTAGAGTCTAATACCTTACAGTCTTTGCATGTAAAATAGCAGGCATTTGATGGGGCATATCTAAAGTAATGGCAGTTCTCTCCCGTTGCTTTAGAATCTTAGGCCTGCAATCAATATTGTTTGCAGCATCAAAAGCCAGCCTTACACACGACAATTATTGGATATGTTGCAATGATCAGTCATCTGTGGGATCGTTTAACTGAACTATCCCACCAGCAGCATGCCAGACCAAACTAGGAGTGTTTTTTATTTTTTTATTTATTTTTTAACTGACCCCCCCCCCCCCCCCCCCTGGTCCCTGAGCACAAAGGCAAATGATTGCCTGAATTCAGCCAACCATGCCCTTAACATTATATTTTTGCCCATTGCAAATGAATCTGTTCTCAAACAATGGTTGGCCAAAACTCTCATTTTGATGGCCAGCTTTAAGTGTTAAATGGATTTTCCAGCCTTGGAGCCAACAACCCTTATGCTACAGAGTCCGGATCTGTGCTCCTGAACACAAAAAAAAGAGACTGAAGACTGACCTGTCCGCAGCCCCCACAAGACCAGGAAGTGGCTGAGTCACATCACATCAGGTTGAATGTTACATCACAGTTCTGAGTGCCATTAAACCCAATGTGACTTCTGAGGCCTGTGACTGGCCGCAGTGGTCACAGGACCCAGTCGCTTCCTGATCCTGTGGCGAGTGGAAAGAATCGGGAACTGAGCAATACAGGGGATGCAGGCAGGTGAGTCTTCTTTTTTATGTTCAGGGCCACAGGCCCATAAGATAGCGAGTGTCAGCTCAGAGGCAACACATTTAAATGGACAGTCTTTCCATAGTTATAGTGAAGCACCAGCACAGCTTCTTTTTTAATAACCATGACTCATGGCACTGATTGCCCAAAAATTGTGGACATATTAAAATATGTCCTAAAAACCTCTAAAAAAGCATATGGCAGGCAACTGCTTAAAAAACCTAGGACACATTGTTTTCCATATCATTACTTACAAAGGAACTTACAGTAGAAGATCAGTGTAACAATAATGTCTTATCCAAATTGAATTTATAAACGTATTACTTAAAATAAATGGTTACCTACTAGTTGTTTCCACCGTAATGTTGAGCTGTATGGCTGGAAGAGTGGGAGTGACTGCCACCATAGACACTGTGTAGTTAGTATCAGGAAGAAGATCCAAGCATACAACTGGATTGTCATTGTCTGTAGTGTAGTTCAAACTCTTCTTGTCAACAAAGTCTTTATCGTTCCATCTAATTCCATATATACTGAACTGTTGTAAGAAATAAGAAACCAATCTGTTGAAGTGACCCTAACATTTACTTTTTGGCTCCGTTATATATAAAATTGTCAACTGTCTGGACTTACCTTATACAAAATCTCCCAACCAGATATATCAGTACTCTCATGCCATTGCAGACAGGTTTCATTAAAAATGCTCAAGCTACTAATTAGATCTTCTTTTACTGAAAAGAAATTAAACTGTGGTTTATTTTTTCATCACAGAACTAGTGTATGTATGATATAGAAAAAAATTGCAAATAAAATAGCTATTTTATGTTACATTGATATAGGCAATATAATTCTGAATACAGAGTCCTTCTATCGGTTTATCTAGTTTACAAAATCCATCATTATTTGCTTTTCTGATTCAGAAAATGTATTTTCATATGCCATATTAGGGAGTAATCAGAAGACCTGCATTTGTTGGCTACAAAATGGGTGAAATGGCTTCAAAGAACATATCTTGCTATGGAGGACCCAATGCATTACATTGGCATCCCAGTGATTTTGATGAGAACTTGCGTAATGCTTAATTTTTCCTGTGGTGGCGCAAATTCCCAGATTACAGCTTACTGCTAGGGATACTAACAGTTGAACAACCCAGTGATCATCATCAGGGAACCCTTGTAGAAAGAAAGGGATTTTTAAAGGGAATCTGTGACCAGTTTAATTTGAGGGCAGTATAAACTGGTGAGAAAGACCATGAGCAAAATGCTAGGTTAATTACTTAAACAGGCTCAGTCATTTTGCTAAAAATGAGTGTTGAGCAGTTCCACTGCTGGATTGCAGATTGCAAGCTCGGAAGTCCTCATATTCAAGACCTGCCAGCTCTGTCCGCCCCCTGCCACTAATTGCTATTGGAATTGCAAATAACCTACTGTCTTCCCTGAGAAAGGGCAGCATACACTGGTAACAGATTCCCTTTAGGATATATCCAGAACAATTTAATAATTGTAATAAATACTTTTTTCATTAAAGGGCACGTTCTGTCTTAAATTCCTTAAAATAGCAATGATACAGACCTGCGGTGCACTATCCAAACCAGTTCATCCCAAGTCATCTTTTTCTCAATATTAAGAGCAAAGCTGTAACACAGTTGGTGTAGACCAACTATGTCACTTATTGGATTTGACTTGGGGCTATTCCTAAGGACGTTATCTAAGTAGCCCCCTGGTCTTCACCCTTATACAATGATCTGGTATTCACTGAAGGGGAACCAGCAGGCAGCTACCTCTTGCAGCGGTCTCCGTTTATGCAGAGCAACAAAAGAAAAAAGGCAGAATCATAGTCAGTGGACAAGCTGAGGTCGAAGCAGGCAGAGTACGGTCAGTCCAGTAAAAAGGTCAAAGGTCAGGGCAGGTAGCACAGGGTCAGTATGATGAACAGGCAAAGGTCAAAGCAGGCAAAACACATACAATGTGGTTAACAGGCTGATGTCAGGCACTTTTCACCAAATGGTACCTACGATGGCAGTAAAGGCACAAATTATTGCTGCGTCTGTGCTGGTGCACCTGCTAGGGCAGCTTGACTATATCCAGTTGCATAGACTCCACTTGCAAAGCTGATGATTAGGGGAGCAAGGGCCTTTGGAAGGAAGGTGCCAGTCATGGAAGTCTTCTCTCCTCTCCTTGAAACATTTACCTGAAGCAGCGATCTATGTGTTGATATACCATAACCCTTGTGATATTACCAACCTTGGATTGGTTATATACAATATAATGAGTTTGGTAAAAACATTTCCAGGGGTTCTCCAGGACTACAAAAAGATGTCTGCTTCCTTCAAAAATCAGCACCATACACAGGTTTTGTGGGGTATTACCGCTCAGCCCTGTTTACTTAAATGGAAATGAGCTACAATACCAGACACAATGAACAGGTGTGGTGCTGTTTTGGGGAAAAAGAAGCCATCTTTTGTAGTCCCACAGAACCTATTTTTTTTATTGTAATGCAGTATAAAACTGAGTATCTCAGACCCAGAAATTGTATAAGAAAATATTGTATAAATGTCCAGGTAATCAGGTAGTTCTGAGGTTCACTGGTGCTGTGCTGGATGGGGTCAGTATTCTCAGACTAGCATACAATAGGCTACAAACCCTAGTCTTGCTTAGATCACTGTTCCACTGTTTAGCCATATAGTGGAAATATTGCCACTGTAACCTAGACCTGACCTGCCCTAGCTTTATCTGCAGCATAACCTACTCCTTTCTCCTACATGTTTCGTCATGCTTATAGGCTCATCAGGCAGTGTCATTGTGCGTGGTCTGTATATGGGACAGATAGCAGCAGTGGCCACTATTGTAAGTGCAGAGTTATATATGGCGCTGGCACCGCCTATCCTGGAGGCTCAATCTAGACACCAATCCTATCACAGAAAGGGTGGTCAATGAAAAACATGCTCTGACATTTCAGTAAAGGTTAGGAGATCATTACATGTGTCCAGCATGATGAAGTCATCCGGGGTAGCTGATAAACCCTCACCTTTGATGTGGTGTGCTAGGGCCTCACAAAACCATCTCCCTAGCCTCATTGTTCCAGACCAACTCCAAGGACAGAGTACAGAATTGGATGGCATATTGCCCGACAGCAAAGTTACACTGGAGGAGGCATAATAAGGAAGATCCTGTGAAGGCAGTCCAGCCAGGTTCTTCAAAGATCCCAGAAGGTCGACAAGAATTATTGTGGGTTAGATGTCATGGGATTTCCTCGTTGGCAGAGGGGTATGGCCCAGGCTACACCAGACATAAGGGACACAAGGAAGGCAACCTTGGCACAATCTGTGGATCTGTGGGGAACTGGTGGGCCTGTAACTCAAATGGATTGTGTATTGGTACGAAAACCCACAGCAGGTCTTGGGATCTCCCTCATAGCACAGGAAATGCCATGAGGGAGATCCCAAGACCTGTGGTGGTAGATGCAATCTAGCGCTACCAGAATGAGTAACTGGCTAAGGCTGTGGTGCAGACTCTGTGACTTGATAAGGTGGAGTGGAAGTGGAAACAGTCATACAGATCAGGCAAGCAGAAACAGTATTAACATATTGCAGACGTTGCTTCTGGTGACTACACTGATTAGTCATATCTTTGAATACATCCTGTATCCCCAACTTGGGAGACCCATGGTGTCCATGGCCTTGGGTGTGGACTGTGTCAAGGAACGTATTTGGCTTAGGGTTACTACTAAGGGCATTTTCTAATTGCCTCCCCCAGTTTTTGCACTTTCAACCCTATACAAAGACCTGGTCTCCACTGCCAGAAAACTACCTCTTGGTGGTTCTCCATTAAGTGACAGCTGGCCCAGGTGAGTCAAGCGACACCAGTGTGTTGCAGCAAAGGGTTCAGGCAGAATTGTTAGTCCGTGGAAAAGCTGAGGTTGGAGCAGGCAGAGTACGTTCAATCCAGTAAACAGGCCAAAGGTCAGGGTGGCCAGTACATTGCAGTTAATCGGCAGAGGTCAGACTCAGAAAATCAGATATCAACAAAAAAAACTTTGCTGGGACTATCAAACTAGATAACCTTTTTGCTCAGGCACACTCCCTTAGGGAAAAATGCCTTAAATAACTCAGAAAAGGCAACCATTAGCTGGTGGCAGATTTGGATGTGACATGGAGCTGTCAGAAACTTGAGTGGCTTTGTCTGCTGGGAAGGAGTAGGAAGATGTCAGCATGGTTCACTGAGAAAGCAAAAATAGAGAGAATTCCAGTGGCCCTGCACCCCAGGGGTGGGGAGCTTTTGGTCACTGGTGCTACAAAAGCTTAATAGGTATTAAATTATTTCAGAGACTTCAACAGAAATGTTATCGCTCTGCTTAATTTGTAGCAGTGTGGATCCATGTAATTAAGGCACCTTTCCAGTTTAAAATAAATGAGGTAACTTTTGAAGGTTTGGATGTTGGGGGAGAGTCTGATGTGCTGGGGTTGTGAGTTCCAGAGTATGGGGGATGCATGCGAGTAATCCTGTAGGTGATTGCGTGAGGAACAGATGAGGAAAACAAAGAAGGAGGTCTTGTCAGGATCAGAGGTTATGTGTGGAAAGCAGGTCAGAGAAGTAAGTAAGGGAACAGATTGTGGATGGCCTTATATGTAGTTGTTATTATCTTGAACTGAATTTGCTGGATAATAAGGAGCCAGTGAGGGGACTGGCACGGGGAACAGGCAGAGGAGAAACAAGGGGAGAGGCGGATTAACCTGACAGTGGAGCTGAGGATAGATTGGAGAGGTGCAAGAGTGCCAGATGGGAGGCCACAGAGGAATATGTTACAGTCGCCCAGGAGGGAGATGACGTTTATAGTTATTAAATATTATTATTATATAGTTATTTTAAACATTTTAAAACTATTTACTGTGTTATAAGATTGTGTTGATTGACTAAATCCCTGATCAAGGTAAATTTGGATGCACAGGCGAATTGGTTATACAGTATAACAATCAGCCTGTGCATTTTTAGGTGTAGTCTTTACCCACACTTGTATAAATTTAAATATATTTTTCTTCAACTTAGTAAAATACCATACCTGAGCAGGTCATATTCAGTCCTTCCCAAGTACCATTCTCAAGGCATACAGAAAAGTTCTTTCTGCCATTGTGATTAAATCCAGGCTTACAGTGATAATAGACATAGCTCCCCAGGGTGGTCCGATTAGTCCACGTCCAATCAGCATGTTCAATCAAAAAAGGCATTCCACAGTCAACCTCTCCAATAGAAAACATACAATTATTTATACATTTAATGCAAAACATAGGGCCACCACATTCCATATAATAAGCTGAACTGTCTTGATAAGGCTAAGTTCACATCTGCATCAGAGGCTCCATTTGGGGCCTCCATTGCAGATTCCATTAAAAATATTGGACAAAAAATTCCTACATGCATAATTATTTTGGCATGTAAAATGACTGACAGGAATCCGAGAGATTACATTATAGTCAAAACAACAGAATACTGGAAATCAATAGTGGCTAGTGTGAAAGAAGCCTAGAAGGAAATTGAACATACAGTGCAAAGCAGACTAAGATACTTTCTAGAAGTCTATTTTACTTTTCACTCTTCTTAAATGCCATATTTTGCTAAATAATTTACTGATTGTCTCTGCTGAATGGAATGTATAACACTATCATATATGATCTCCCCATACAGCATTAAAAGACACAACTAGCTACATGATTATCTTCATAGCAGTGACGCGTGAACTGGGGCATGCTGACCCCGAAATCCATTGTCAACCTAATACAGCCCATACATTACCTGTACATGAAAAAGTTATGTTTTCCCATGTTTCATTTAAAGTACATCTTGACACATGCCAAATTTCAGGATTATAAAAGCCTTTCTGACATGTATATCGAACCTCACTTCCAAGATTTGTAGCTCCATTCCATTTCATAATTACATTTGAAAGTAATGGCGGTTGACCACAGTCTATTTCTTAAAAGGAAAAAAATATATACTTTTAGGCTATAGACAACATTAAAGCTTTTTTTTTTTTTTTTACTGATTTACATGAGTTGAGGGCGAAAACAGTTTTTAACCCTTTAAGGACCAAGCCAATTTTCACCTTAAAGGGATTCTGTCATGACATTTTAGCCCTATAACCTAAACATATGGCCAGGTCCGTACAAATAACATGTACGGCAGCGGCTTCGTTGAGCAAAGTGCGCATGCGCCTGGCCCGGGTGCATGCGCACTTCGCTCAACGAAGCCGCTGCCAGGAGTCCGCGGCGCATCAGGCTGAGCATAGTGCGCAGGCGCCGGATCTAGCAGAGGGCCGGCCAGATCTGGCGGAGGCGGCGCTGAGGTGAGGAGGGCGGCGATTAAGACTGGGAAGGAGGCGCTGGGCACCAGACGGCCGGGCACTCTGTATTAACTGACGTCCCCTTGGGCTCCTTAGGTAGGCGATTGAGCGGTTATAAAAACCTGTTTTATGTGCTAATAGAGCCACAGGCCAATTTAATAAGTACAGTTTGGGATTCATGTTATTTGTACGGACCTGGCCATATGTTTAGGTTATAGGGCTAAAATGTCATAACAGAATCCCTTTAAGGACCAGCAAATCTAACATGTGTCACTTTATGTGGTAATAACTTTAAAACGCTTTTACTTATCCAGGCCGTTCTGAGACTGTTTTCTCGTCACATATTGTACTTCATGACAGTGGTAAATTTAAGTTAAAAAAATATATATATTTATAAAAAATACCAGTTACCAAAAATTTGCTAAAATTAGCAAATTTGCAAATTTCAATGTCTCTACTTTTATAATAGATAGTAATAACTCCAAAATAGTTATAACTTTACATTCCCCATATGTATACTTCATGTTTGGATCATTTTATGAATGGCATATTATTTTTGGGGGGCATTTGAAGGCTTAAAATTTTAGAAGCAAATCTTGAAATTTTTCTGAAAATTTGCAAAACCCACTTTTTAACCTCTTCAGGACACATGACGTACCGGTACGGCATGTTGTCCTGGTACTTAAGGACACATGACGTACTGGTACGTCATGTTTATTTCCGATCACCGCCGCCCAGCGGGCGGTGATCGGGACCCAGTGCCTGCTCAAATCATTGAGCAGGCACCTTGGCTAAATGCGCGGGGGTCCCGTGACCCCTCCGTGTCGGTGATCGCCGCAAACCGCAGGTCAATTCAGACCTGCGGTTTGCGGCTTTACCTGCGGTTTGCGGCGGCGATCGGCGGTGCCATTGGGTCCCGATGCAGCTGTAGGGGGGACCCGGTGGCATGGAAGGCAGCGCGATGCCTAAGGAAGGCATCACTCTGCCTTCCGGTGACGAGCCTGTGAGATCCAGCCCCCTGGATCTCACAGGCCGGAAGCTGTATGAGTAATACACACAGTATTACTCAAACAGCCAATGCATTCCAATACAGAAGTATTGGAATGCATTGTAAAGGGATTATACCCCCAAAAGTTCAAGTCCCAAAGTGGGACAAAAAATAAAGTGTAAAACAAAGTTGAAAAAAAAGTTTTCCCCCCAAAAAATATTAAGTTTCAAGTAAAAATAAACAAAAACGTAATTTTCCCCAAATAAAGTTAAATAAAATTGGTAAAAAATAGGAGAAAAAAGAAAGTATACATATTAGGTATCGCTGCATCCATATCGACCGGCTCTATAAACATATCACATGAACTAACCCCTTAGATGAACACCGTAAAAAATAAAAACTGTGCTAAATAAAACATTTTTTTGTGACCTTACATCACAAAAAGTGTAATAGCAAGCGATCAAAAAGTCATATGCTCCCCAAAATAGTGCCAATCAAACAGTCATCTCATCCTGCAAAAAATGAGACCCTGCCTAAGATAATCGCCCAAAAACTGAAAGAACGATGGCTCTCAGAATATGGAGACACTAAAACATGATTTTTTTTGTTTCAAAAATGATATTATTATGTAAAACTTACATAAATAAATAAAAAAAAGTATACATATTAGGTATCGCCGCATCCGTATCGACCGTCTCTATAAAAATATCACATGACATAACCCCTCAGATGAACACCGTAAAAAAATGTAAATAAAAACTACTATGCTAAATAAACCATTTTTTGTCACCTTACATCACAAAAAGTGTAATAGCAAGCGATCAAAAAGTCACACGCACCCAAAAATAGTGCCAATAAAACCGTCATCTCATCCCGCAAAAATCATACCCTACCCAAGGTAATCGCCCAAAAACTGAAAAAATTATGGCTCTCAGACTATGGAAACACTAAAACATGATTTTCTTTGCTTCAAAAATGAAATCATTGTGTAAAACTTACAGAAATAAAAAAAAGTATACATATTACATATCGCCGCGTCCGTGACAACCTGGTCTATAAAAATACCACATGATATAACCTTTCAGATGAATGTTGTAAATAACAAAAAATTTAAACGGTGCCAAAACAGCTATTTCTTGTTACCTTGCCTCACAAAAAGTGTAATATAGAGCAACCAAAACTCATATGTACCCTAAACTAGTACCAACAAAACTTCCACCCTATCATGTAGTTTCTAAAATGGGGTCACTTTTTTGGCGTTTCTACTCTAGGGGTGCATCAGGGGGGCTTCAAATGGGACATGGTGTCAAAAAAACCAGTCCAGCAAAATCTGCCTTCCAAAAACCGTATGGCATTCCTTTCCTTCTGCGCCCTGCCGTGTGCCCGTACAGCGGTTTACGACCACATATGGGGTGTTTCTGTAAACTACAGAATCAGGGCCATAAATATTGAGTTTTGTTTGGCTGTTAACCATTGCTTTCTTACTGGAAAAAATGGATTAAAATGGAAAATTTGCCATAAAATTGAAATTTTTTAATTTCATCTCCATTTGCCAATAACTCTTGTGGAACACCTAAAGGGTTAACAACATTTGTAAAATCAGTTTTGAATACCTTGAGGGGTGTAGTTTCTTAGATGGGGTCACTTTTATGGAGTTTCTACTCTAGGGTTGCATCAGGGGGGCTTCAAATGGGACATGGTGTCAAAAAAACCAGTCCAGCAAAATCTGCCTTCCAAAAACCGTATGGCATTCCTTTCCTTCTGCGCCCTGCCGTGTGCCCGTACAGCAGTTTACAACCACATATGGGGTGTTTCTGTAAACTACAGAATCAGGGCCATAAATATTGAGTTCTGTTTGGCTGTTAACCCTTGCTTTGTAAAAGTAAAAAAAATATTAAAATGGAAAATCTGCCAAAAAAGTGAAATTTTGAAATTGTATCTCTATTTTCCATTAATTCTTGTGGAACACCTAAAAGGTTAACGACGTTTGTAAAATCAGTTTTGAATACCTTGAGGGGTGTAGTTTCTAGAATGGGGTAATTTTTGGGTGGTTTCTATTATGTAAGCCTCGCAAAAAGTGACTTCAAACCTGAACTGGTCCCGAAAAATTGGGTTTTTGAAAATTTCGGAAAAATTTCAAGATTTGCTTCTAAACTTCTAAGCCTTGTAACATCCCCAAAAAATAAAATATCATTCCCAAAATGATCCAAACATGAAGTAGACATATGGGGAATGTAAGTAATAACTATTTTTGGAGGTATTACTATGTATTATAGAAGTAGAGAAATTGAAACTTGGAAATTTGCAATTTTTTTACAAATTTGGGGTATATTTGGTATTTTTTTATAAATAAAAATTAATTTTTTTGATTTCATTTTACCAGTGTCATGAAGTACAATATGTGACGAAAAAACAATCTCAGAATGGCTTGGATAAGTCAAATCTTTTTAAAGTTATCAGCACTTAAAGTGACACTGGACAGATTTGTAAAAAAATGGTCTGGTCCTTAAGGTGAAATAAGGCTGTGTCCTAAAGGGGTTAAGGACCAGTTCAGGTCTGAAGTCACTTTGTAATGCTTACATAATAGAAACCACCCAAAAATGACCCCATTTTAGAAACTACACCCCTGAAGGTATTTGCAACTGATTTTACAAACTTTGTTAACCCTTTAGGTGTTCCACAAGAATTAGGCTAGGTCTACATGACGACATTTGTCGCGCAACATTTTGTCGCACGACAATTTTTATGATAGTCTATGGTGTTGCACTGCAACATGCGACATGCTGCGGCTGCGACGCAACAGTCGCCAAAAATCCATTTGAAATGTATTTTTCTGCGACTATCGCAGTCGCAGCATGTCGCATGTCGCAGTGCAACACCATAGACTATCATTATAAAAATTGTCGTGCGACATTGGTGCGACATCAATGTCGCGCGACACATGTTGCAGTGTAGTTGTGCCCTATGTGTCGCGCAATGTATTGTCACGCGACACATGTCGTCGTGTAGACCTAGCCTTAATGGAAAATGGAGATGAAATTTCTGAATTTCACTTTTTTGGCAGATTTTCCATTTTAATCAATATTTTTCCGCTAACAAAGCAAGTGTTAACAGCCAAACAAAACTAAATATTTATTGCCCTGATTCTGTAGTTTACAGAAACACCCCATATGCGGTTGTAAACTGCTGTACGGGCACACGGCAGGGCGCAGAAGGAAAGGAACGCCATATGGTTTTTGGAAGGCAGATTTCACTGGGATAATTTTAAGCTGCCATGTCACATTTGAAGACCACCTGATGCACTCCTAGAGTAGAAAATCCCAAAAAATGACCCCATTTTGGAAACTACGGGATAAGGTGGCAGTTTTGTTGGTACTATTTTAAGGTAGATATGATTTTTGGTTGCTCTATATTACACTTTTTGTGAGGCAAGGTAACAAAAAATAGCTGTTTTTGGAACCATTTCTATTTTTTGTTATTTACAATGTTTATCTGACAGGTTAGATCATGTGGTATTTTTATAGAGCAGGTTGTTACAGACACAACAATACCAAATATGTATACTTTTTTTAGTTGTTTGTTTCAGTTTTACATAAGAAAGCATTTTTGAAAAAAATCATGTTTTAGTGTCTACATATTCTGAGGGCCATATTTTTTTTTATTTTTTGGGCGGAACTCATTTTTCGTGGGAAGAGATGACAGTTTTGATTGGTACTTTTGGGGTGCATATGACTTTTTATCGCTTGGTATGACACTTTTTGTGACCCGGTGATACCTAATATGTCTACTTAAAAAAAAAAATATTACATTTAATACAATAAAAGTATTTTTGAAACAAAAAAAATCATGTTTTAGTGTCTCCACAGTCTGAGAGCTATATATATATATTTTTTTTGGACGATTGTCTTAGATAGGGGCTCACTTTTTGTGGGATAAGGTGACGGTTAGTTTGGTATGATTTGGGGGGCATATGCTATTTTTGATCGCTTGGCGTTGCACTTTTAGTGATGTAAGGTGACGAAAAAATATTTTTTTAGCACAGTTTTTTATTTCTTTTTTTGACGAGCCGGTCAATACAGACGCGGCGATACCTAATATGTGTACTTTTCTTTTTTTCCCTATAAAAAAAAAATGTACTTTATTTTTGGAAAAGGACATTTTTTTTTTTTTACTTGAAACTTGTAATTTTTTTTGTAAAACTTTATTTTTTTACTTCTTTTTTTACTTTATTTTTTGTCCCACTCTGGGGCTTCATCTTTTGGGGGTCTGATCCCCTTTACAATGCTTTACAATACTGTATTGTAAAGCATTGACTGTAACTGTATTATTGAATGTAATGCACTTCAGCCAGCTTGCTATCAGATCCCTGTCACAGCAGCGCGGGGGCCCGATGTCTGCTCCGATCCCCGCAAGGACATCGCAAGTGCCGCGGACAGCGCTGACCGCAGCACATCAAGGGTTAATGCGCCGGCATCTGTTTGTTTTCACATACAGCAGGGGTCCGGTTATCAGTGACTGACGGACCCCTGCCGTGGATCAGGCGGGCGCAGCTCCTGCACCGCCCGATCAGCCCGCCGTGCATGTACGGTGGAATGCGGTCTGGCACTGCTTTCCCTGCCGTTCATGTACGGCAAAATGCGTTAAGGGGTTAAAGTAGGTTTTTAGTAAAAATATTGCTTGCAGGTCCCCTCATAGTTGTGGCAGCATTTTCAAAGTGTTTACACTCCTGGACACAGATATGTATATCTGCTCTTATTCTGTATATATGGACACAGCACAGTAACACTTCTCTTGTCTTGTATACTGGGTTTACTTCTCAGTATCTGCTCTTATTCTGTATACACTCACCTAAAGAATTATTAGGAACACCTGTTCTATTTCTCATTAATGCAATTATCTAGTCAACCAATCACATGGCAGTTGCTTCAATGCATTTAGGGGGGGTGGTCCTGGTCAAGACAATCTCCTGAACTCCAAAGTGAATGTCAGAATGGGAAAGAAAGGTGATTTAAGCAATTTTGAGCATGGCATGGTTGTTGGTGCCAGACGGGCCGGTCTGAGTATTTCACAATCTGCTCAGTTACTGGGATTTTCACGCACAACCATTTCTAGGGTTTACAAAGAATGGTGTGAAAAGGGAAAAACATCCAGTATGCGGCAGTCCTGTGGGCAAAAATGCCTTGTGGATGCTAGAGGTCAGAGGAGAATGGGCCGACTGATTCAAGCTGATAGAAGAGCAACGTTGATTGAAATAACCACTCGTTACAACCGAGGTATGCAGCAAAGCATTTGTGAAGCCACAACACGCACAACCTTGAGGCGGATGGGCTACAACAGCAGAAGACCCCACCGGGTACCACTCATCTCCACTACAAATAGGAAAAAGAGGCTACAATTTGCACGAGCTAACCAAAATTGGACTGTTGAAGACTGGTTAAATGTTGCCTGGTCTGATGAGTGTCGATTTCTGTTGAGACATTCAAATGGTAGAGTCCGAATTTGGCGTAAACAGAATGAGAACATGTATCCATCCTCTGATGGCTACTTCCAGCAGGATAATGCACCATGTCACAAAGCTCGAATCATTTCAAATTGGTTTCTTGAACATGACAATGAGTTCACTGTACTAAAATGGCCCCCACAGTCACCAGATCTCAACCCAATAGAGCATCTTTGGGATGTGGTGGAACAGGAGCTTCGTGCCCTGGATGTCCATCCCTCAAATCTCCATCAACTGCAAGATGCTATCCTATCAATATGGGCCAACATTTCTAAAGAATGCTATCAGCACCTTGTTGAATCAATGCCACGTAGAATTAAGGCAGTTCTGAAGGCAAAAGGGGGTCCAACACCGTATTAGTATGGTGTTCCTAATAATTCTTTAGGTGAGTGTATATGGACAATGCACAGTACTATCTCTCTTGTCCTGTATACTGGGGGTAATTCTCAGTATCTGCTCTTACTCTGTATATATGGAGATTACGTAGCACCACATCTCTTGTCCTGTATACTGGGGGTAATTTTCAGTGTCTGCTCTTATTCTGTATGCATAAACACTAAAGTACCACTTCTCCTATCCTTTATACTGGGTGTAATTCTCAGTATCCTCTCTTATTCTGCACATATGAGTGCTGCACAGTACAACTTCTCTTGTCCTGTAAACTGGGTGTAATTCTCCCAATTTGTGCTCACTCTTTATATATGGGGACTGCACAGTACCACTTCTATTGTCATATATTGGGTGTAGTTCTCAGCATCTGCTCTTATTCTGCACATGTCTCCTGTCCTTTATACTGGGTATAATTCTCATAATTTGCTCTTAATATGTATATATGGACACTGCATAGTATCACTTCTCCTATCCTTTATACTGGGTGTAATTCTCAGTACCTGCTCTTATTCTGCATACAGTACAGACCAAAAGTTTGGACACACCTTCTCATTCAAAGAGTTTTCTTTATTTTCATGACTATGAAAATTGTAGATTTACACTGAAGGCATCAAAACTATGAATTAAGGGCTCTTTCACACTTGCGTTCTTTTCTTCCGGCATAGAGTTCCGTTGTCGGGGCTCTATGCCGGAAGAATCCTGATCAGTTTTATCCTAATCCATTCTGAATGGAGAGAAATCCGTTCAGGATGCATCAGGATGTCTTCAGTTCCGGACCGGAACGTTTTTTGGCCGGAGAAAATACCGCAGCATGCTGCGCTTTTTGCTCCGCCCAAAAATCCTGAACACTTGCCGCAAGGCCGGATCCGGAATTAATGCCCATTGAAAGGCATTATTCCGGATCCGGCCTTAAGCTAAACGTCGTTTCGGCGCATTGCCGGATACGATGTTTAGCTTTTTCTGAATGGTTACCATGGCTGCCAAGACGCTAAAGTCCTGGCAGCCATGGTAAAGTGTAGTGGGGAGCGGGGGAGCAGTATACTTACCGTCCGTGCGGCTCCCCGGGCGCTCCAGAGTGACGTCAGGGCGCCCCACGCTCATGGATGACGTGTCGCATGGATCACGTCATCCATGCGCATGGGGCGCTCTGACGTCATTCTGGAGCGCCCCGGGAGCCGCACGGACTGTAAGTATACTGCTCCCCCGCTCCCCACTACTACTATGGCAGCCAGGACTTTAATAGCGTCCTGGGTGCCATAGTAACACTGAACGCATTTTGAAGACGGATCCGTCTTCAAATGCTTTCAGTTCACTTGCGTTTTTCCGGATCCGGCGTGTAATTCCGGCAAATGGAGTACACGCCGGATCCGGACAACGCAAGTGTGAAAGGGCCCTAACACATGTGGAATTATATACATAACAAACAAGTGTGAAACAACTGAAACTATGTCATATTCTAGGTTCTTCAAAGTAGCCACCTTTTGCTTTGATTACTGCTTTGCACACTCTTGGCATTCTCTTGATGAGCTTCAAGAGGTAGTCCCCTGAAATGGTTTTCACTTCACAGGTGTGCCCTGTCAGGTTTAATAAGTGGGATTTCTTGCCTTATAAATGGGGTTGGGACCATCAGTTGCGTTGAGGAGAAGTCAAGTGGATACACAGCTGATAGTCTTACTGAATAGACTGTTAGAATTGGTATTATGGCAAGAAAAAAGCAGATAAGTAAAGAAAAAACAGTGGCCATCATTAAGAAATGAAGGTCAGTCGGTCAGCCGAAAAATTGGGAAAACTTTGAAAGTAAGAGCTATTTGACCATGAAGGAGAGTGATGGGGTGCTGCGCCAGATGACCTGGCCTCCACAGTCACCGGACCTGAACCCAATCAAGATGGTTTGGGGTGAGCTGGACCGCAGAGTGAAGGCAAAAGGGCCAACAAGTGCTAAGCATCTCTGGGAACTCCTTCAAGACTGTTGGAAGACCATTTCAGGGGACCACCTCTTGAAGCTCATCAAGAGAATGTAATCAAAGCAAAAGGTGGCTACTTTGAAGAACCTAGAATATGACGTATTTTCAGTTGTTTCACACTTGTTTGTTATGTATATAATTCCACATGTGTTAATTCATAGTTTTGATGCCTTCAAAAAGCCTTGATGCCTTCAATAAAGAAAACTCTTTGAATGAGAAGGTGTGTATAAACTTTTGGTCTGTACTGTATATACGCAAAACGCCTACACACAACACTACTGGCAGCTAGTGTGGTGCACAATCTGAACATGACTGAGTGCAAAAAATGACCCATGCTTTTAGCAGAATAGAGTCAGACACAACATTAGTACATCAGTAAGTATTTCACTACAATCTGGATGTCAACAAAAGCATATCATGCTTTAATGTCAGATAGGTGCCGGTCCCACCTCTGGGACCCTCTCCTATCGTTCTCTCCTATCGAGAGAACGGGACCCCCGAAGGGAAATAGAGCATACCACGCATGCACAATGTGCTCTACATTCATCATTATGGGAGGTCCAAAAGTAGAGAGTGCACAGGACAAGCATGGCTACCTCTCCATTCACCGCTATGGAACTACTGGAAATAGCTGAGCCCGGGATCAACTATATTTGGAACTTCCATAGTGTTTAACAGAAGGTGGAAGCTCCTGTCCTTGCCACCTCGTATCTGCGCTGCAGCAGTGGCCATAAGACTTGAAAATCAGCAGTGTATAATGCGATGGAAAAATGAATGAAGCCAGCAAAGGAGGTAATATGGACAACCACAGTACATTAGTATGTGCCTTGTATTAACTTTGTCTACATGATAAATGCAATTTGCTGAAGTGAGACAACCTGTTTAATGACTGATGTATATATTAGGTATATACTGTATAATATGCTCTTACCTCTGCATACAATGCTATCGCCTACCCATTCTCCATTTGCATTACAGGTGGCAGTTTTATTTTTGCTGTCCATAACGAAGCCATGCAAACATTGAAACTGTACAGTGCTCCCATAGGTAGTATTTAATATTTCATTTTTTTTTGTGTAATTAAAGGATGGCGGAGGCCCACAATCAGCAGCTAAGAAAAGAACATTAAAATGAAACAATCTTATATATGTGTAATTTAGATGCTCCTATTATACTAATTCAAAAGTAGGCAAAATATTTATGTTGTAGGTTTGAATATCCAAAAGTATTTTTGCAAGCAATAGCGATAAAAGCCTCTTTTTGGTTAGAAAAATTGAACAAAAATTCTTACAGGCATTTAAAGTGGATCTTTGATGTTGGATATGCTGTCCTATCCGCTAGCACAGTGTTGTAGGGCAAAGGAGGAGCTGAGCAAATTGATTTACTGTTTTGAAGGCTTTTTTTCCTGTACAGTGGCTGGGTCTCAGATGGCCCCAACACTACGCTGGGTCCTCCGGAAGGGATGGTAAGGCATGGTGCACCTCAATGGGAAATAAGCCCAGAGAGTCAGGGTCTGTAGTAAACCATTGTGCTTCTTTACTGGAGGAACTGAAGTGCAAAACAATAAAGTAAAGGCGCTAAGCTGGCTTCTCCGGTCTCCTCCTGGGCACAAAAAGCTTTGATGCTGAGGAATGGCCTGAGATAGCTGTCCCTCTCTCTCAGAAGTCAGATACCGTGGCCAAAGGCTGTTTGCCCATGGTCTGTGGCTAAGTTGTCTGACTGGAGCCCTGGTCAACAGGCTGATAACCCAGGGTCTGGGGCTTAGCATCCCTGTCTCTGCATCTTTTTCTTGTCACTCATACAGTCTGGCAGATTATTTCCTATTAAGCATTGGTCCTTATCTGCTGACAAATAAGGGCTCTAACTGCTATCCTTATATACAGTTTCTAACTGAACACGATCCTTCTAGTGAAAGGGCTGGTTTGGAGAAACACAGCTTAAACAGAAACATAGTTACAATTTCTGTCTACCATAGACTTATATAGAGCTTCATTGCAAGTCTATGAATAAGCAGTTTTCCAGACATAAGTCTTCAGCCATAAACAACAGAGCTACACCAGACAGTCAGAAGGTCAGTGTGTCTGTTTTTTTTTTTTTTTTCAAAATGCACACCTTTCTTTTTAATCCTGAATAACCCCTCACATTTCTTGCTTTGCCTTGGCGTCCAAATGGATCCAAATCACAGTCCAACTCATTGATTGGGGATGTCAAAAGGTGTCAGCCCTGTCAAGTTACTGGCAGTACTAGTACACATCAGAGGCACTGACAACCACTGATAATGCCCTGTAAAGAGGTGTCACTGTGATTGACAGAGGGAGGAGCTATCCATTTTCTGCAAAATGAAGATTTATTCATTTACAGTGCACAGATTCTTAGTTCTTCTTCTAGATGGACAGTAAGCCTTACCATAGTATGCCATTTTATTCTGCTACTTATATACTTATACATTATATTTACTTACTTATTTATAACCAATTTAAACATGACCTTACCAGCCTTACCTCTACAGTCAAGATTAGCTCCTTCCCAGTGTCCTGCATCAGTGCATACAGACGAATTGTAACCACCCACTGAAATAAATCCTTTTGCACATATGTATGTCACACTGCTCCCAAATGTGGTGCTGTTAAACCTGTGGATTTCGGTGTTCAGCATGGCCACTGGTGGTCCACAGTCTATAGCTGTAAAGACAAAAATACATATAGAACACACAAATTTATAAAGGGTTCTCTAAAGGTAAAGCATGACTTGGTATTAAATGGTCATACACATGCATTTTAGAGGAGAAAGACACCCATTAAGCATGCCCAAACCCCCAGCCTTTGGGAGACAGTATGCAGGCCCCCATACACTTGAGAGGGTCAGCCATTCCCACCAATACTGATGGATCTAGCAAAATTGTGTCTATTTAGTCTTACCTATATGGCAGTCTTAAAGGGTTTTTACACTAAACACACTTATACCCTATCTACAGGATAGGGTACTGTATGTGTCTGATCGTTGGGTGTCTGACCGCTTGGACCTCCAGCAATCATAAGAATGGAGGCTCCCTATGTGAATAAAGCCACGGTGCCATGTGTGACCCCCCACTCCATTAACTTATATGGGACTACTTAGCACAGTGTTCAGTGCTAACTCGGCATTCCCATAGAAGTGATCACTGAGCATCCCAGCAGTTGAAAACCCAGCAATCTGACACTTATTCCCTATTCTCTGCATAGGGAGTGTGCTGTTGCAGCAGGCTGCTGGGAAGTGCATGGAGGATGGGAGTGGCAGTTGTGGTTCTGAGGGAGGTTGTAGTATTCACGAATTATAGTGGCGATCTCCACACTTACGTTACCTAGGGCCATGCAGCAAGTGAAGGATGCACCCTATCTTCGCTCACGGCACGCCCTGGTATTGAGGCTCCTGCCTGGTGTCTATTGGGATGCCCCTAACGTTGGATGTTTTGGTGGGTGCATAGCAAGACTGGTGAACAATGGAGACAATAATCAGGCTGTTGTTTGCCATAAAAAAAGTCTCTATTTACTAAGTTGATGAGAGGGATTTTAGTACAAATAGCAGCAAAAGGCACAGTTCCAAAGTATATCACAGTACCATATTCTCTCAGTAGCAGCATACGGACGACCACATCAATGTTGGTGGTTATAGTACTCCCTCTCTAAAGACTTAAGGGTGCAGATTTCAGTCTGTCTCAAAGTGTGGTAGGTACCGGAGGCAATAATCCTTTCCACAGCACTAAAGTATGTTATCGAATAAACAAGTGAATATCTTACTGACTTTAACACAGCCCTGATAAGTTTCTAGACCTTCTAAAATGTCAGATCCCTTTCCTCCTGGGGTACTCTGGTAGTAGAGTTGCTTCAGATGAAGTCCCAAAGACTAATATTCTCTGAACTTTGGCCTGGTCTGCAGGAGCTTTCACGCACACGTCTTCTCCCTTGCTCTGATCAGACTACTCTCCTCAACTAACCATGGTGTGGACCCAATCCATTACCCCGGTAATTTAAATAGTTGCCCAATATGTTAACTATTTGGTTGTGTACACATTGTTATTAAGTACATATAAAACACAATAAATCACAACTCATTGACATTGCATTAAATCTTGTAATAATAATTAACTATTTGAAATGGTACTTCTGGGGTACTACATGAACAGCCCCTCAATTGTCATCAGGATGCAAATATTAAATGTTACCTGTGCAGACCAGAGTCGCGCCTTCCCACGTTCCGTTAGCATTGCAGACAGATGTGTTGTGGCCATATCCAAAGAAACCAGAAATACATGTGTAAGTCACTTGGTTAGAGAATGTTGTGGCTCCTGATAGAACCATTTCAGTGTCAGGAAGAACTGGAGGCTGGTCACAGTCAACAGCTGAGGAAACACATAAAACGTTTTTTCATCATTTAAGCTAATATATTTCACGAGGTAGAGAACGAGGACTCTTCATACAAGCTTGCATACTCCTGGCTTTCTACTAATGTTCTGTGTTCGGTCCATTTTACAGGATGTAAACTTATTAGTAATATGAGATACAGAATGGAAGCTTTTAAATGGTTCTTGTCGTGCAGTTCAATGGTCTCTACAGTACATGGGGTTGTCGCTATAGTGTTCTAGTGCTTTTTCTGAATTCCGACGGATATCCATTTCGGTCACACAAAAAGTGGTAACTGTAACCATTACATGACAATGTTTCTCTACAGTCATAATTCTTGTCATCTGCTATTTCATCTCCTCCCAAAGGGAAACTTTCCCAGATGGGAATACTCCTTTAACGATGATGTTATGCTAACTCCCAGACTAACGCTGGTTAAAAAAACTTGGCAAGGTACAATGAGTTTCCAGAATTTTTGTAACTGGGATGTTTGCAAGGAAAGAGGTTTGCACAATTATATTAATAATTCCCATAGAAAATCTTAGTTGGAAATATTACACATTTGTATTTCCCATATACTGCAGTAAAGGATATGATTATAGTGTTTACTACTACATATCGAGAAACATTTATATCACAAACTATAACTTACATTGATTTGAACTGACTGTTTACTTATTATACTTAATCATTGCTTTGATAACTAAAAAGGTATATGTACTGTTGTGGCTGCAGCAATGATGTCCCAAATACAGCTGCAGCCAATCACTGGCCTCAGCAGTCTCAGACAATGAAGCCAGTGATTGGCTGCAGAGGCAGAGAGGATGTCACTGCTGCAGCCTCAACAATGGACCACTGACTGCAGAAAGGGAAGATGAAGGAGCAGCAGTACTGGATCAGAGAGGCTAGTGAAGTTATTTTATTATTTCACTGACCCTAGTATAATTAACATTTTAGCTTGGTTAACCCCTTTAAGTTTTATACTACAAGTGATCTATTAATCTATGACTAAACCCATGGTCGTAATTATATCCATAGCTCCTACTATGGATCCCAGAGGTTGAAGGGGCCCAAATAGGTGCAAGAACATTGTACCTTTTTCTATGGAATAACAATATGGAAGCTTTTTGCTATTGTAACACCTGCAGTGAAAGCAGTGTGTAAAGTGGATGTGTCTGCTGTACATTCGAGGCAGGGACTCACACCTGCAGACATTAGTGCCGATTCTTCTCAGGTGAAGGGGACTACAAATCCCATGAAAACTCATTGGCTGAGCAGGGAATTGTGGGAGAAGGTTGAAACAGGGGGAGACACTGCAGCCATCTTGGGGAGAGAATCATGGCACAGATACAGAGAGACTGACAGATCTACCTTGATAGAAATGAATCCTGCCTACCAGCAGACTATGCAGAGGTTCAGCTCCAGCCCAGAATCAGAGCAGACAGAAGAGAGGTTCAGCTACATCCCAAACAGCCTCTGGTATCCTTGTGTGAGAGGAGAGAGCCCAGCCTTGTGTGAGAGGAGAGAGCCCAGCCTTGTGTGAGAGGAGAGAGCCCAGCCCTGTGTGAGAGGAGAGAGAGTCCAGCTATGTGTGAGAGGAGAGAGAGCCCAGCTATGTGTGAGAGGAGAGAGAGCCCAGCCCTGTGTGAGAGGAGAGAGCCCAGCCCTGTGTGAGAGGAGAGAGCCCAGCCCTGTGTGAGAGGAGAGAGAGTCCAGCTATGTGTGAGATGAGAGAGAGCCCAGCTATGTGTGAGAGGAGAGAGAGCCCAGCTATGTGTGAGAGGAGAGAGAGTCCAGCTATGTGTGAGAGGAGAGAGAGCCCAGCCTTGTGTGAGAGGAGAGAGCCCAGCCCTGTGTGAGATGAGAGAGAGCCCAGCTATGTGTGAGAGGAGAGAGAGCCCAGCTATGTGTGAGAGGAGAGAGAGCCCAGCTATGTGTGAGATGAGAGAGAGCCCAGCTATGTGTGAGAGGAGAGAGCCCAGCCCTGTGTGAGAGGAGAGAGAGTCCAGCTATGTGTGAGAGGAGAGAGAGCCCAGCCTTGTGTGAGAGGAGAGAGCCCAGCCCTGTGTGAGAGGAGAGAGCCCAGCCCTGTGTGAGAGGAGAGAGAGTCCAGCTATGTGTGAGATGAGAGAGAGCCCAGCTATGTGTGAGAGGAGAGAGAGCCCAGCTATGTGTGAGAGGAGAGAGCCCAGCCCTGTGTGAGAGGAGAGAGAGTCCAGCTATGTGTGAGATGAGAGAGAGCCCAGCTATGTGTGAGAGGAGAGAGAGCCCAGCTATGTGTGAGAGGAGAGAGAGCCCAGCCTTGTGTGAGAGGAGAGAGCCCAGCCCTGTGTGAGAGGAGAGAGAGTCCAGCTATGTGTGAGAGGAGAGAGAGCCCAGCTATGTGTGAGAGGAGAGAGCCCAGCCCTGTGTGAGAGGAGAGAGAGTCCAGCTATGTGTGAGAGGAGAGAGAGCCCAGCCTTGTGTGAGAGGAGAGAGCCCAGCCCTGTGTGAGAGGAGAGTCCAGCTATGTGTGAGAGGAGAGAGAGCCCAGCCTTGTGTGAGAGGAGAGAGCCCAGCCCTGTGTGAGAGGAGAGTCCAGCTATGTGTGAGATGAGATAGAGCCCAGCTATGTGTGAGAGGAGAGAGTGCCCAGCTATGTGTGAGAGGAGTGAGCCCAGCCCTGTGTGAGAGGAGAGAGAGTCCAGCTATGTGTGAGATGAGAGAGAGCCCAGCTATGTGTGAGAGGAGAGAGAGCCCAGCAATGTGTGAGAGGAGAGAGAGCCCAGCCTTGTGTGAGAGGAGAGAGCCCAGCCCTGTGTGAGAGGAGAGTCCAGCTATGTGTGAGATGAGAGAGAGCCCAGCTATGTGTGAGAGGAGAGAGCCCAGCCCTGTGTGAGAGGAGAGAGAGTCCAGCTATGTGTGAGATGAGAGAGAGCCCAGCTATGTGTGAGAGGAGAGAGCCTAGCCCTGTGTGAGAGGAGAGAGAGTCCAGCTATGTGTGAGATGAGAGAGAGCCCAGCTATGTGTGAGAGGAGAGAGCCCAGCCCTGTGTAAGAGGAGAGTCCAGCTATGTGTGAGAGGAGAGAGAGCCCAGCTATGTGTGAGAGGAGAGAGCTCCTCGCCGCCCGCGATCCTCTTCCTCCTGCTGTCGTCTGTGCTCTGAACTGGCACGCACAGCGTGACATCACAAGGCGCCTAACGCTGTGTTCAGCCCTGCACAGCTGAGGACCAGGAAGTACATAGCGTTCACTTTCTGGTCCTCCGGTACTAATGAGCGCTTCCAAATGGAATCGCTTCATCACTAGTCGCCGACCAGCAGGCTTGATCAGGGTGTGCCCAGGCACACCCGACACACCCCGTGCGCACGTCTATGGACAGAAGCCTCTACTACAGAGGGATAGGGGTAGATAGGAGGAGTATGCTGTCCTTATCTTTCACCAGAGATTGTGTGTGACTGCCATTATTGTGTATGGTACCATTAGTACAGCCCCACCACTAGGGGTCTCCCTTATGCCGAATTGTAATCTGTTTATTACCTTTTTGTTTACCTTACCCAGATGTTGTTCATCTTTGTTCACCCATTTCTAATAAATCAGTTGATTAGTTTACTTCTTTTCTGGAGTGAGTGTGTATTTGAGCTGGGCAGGAGTTTCCCAAGTCGACCCCCTGGCAGAAGAGCTTCAAGTAAGATTTGGGTGGAGGCACTGCACCATATCGAGGTGAGAACTACCTTACCACACACCCTGTCTACAGAGGTCAGCTCCAAGGGGTGTTACACTAAACTATGGGCTTTTTTTATTGAGCTATTATACATACCTTTAATTTATTTTGCTATTTATGTTTCTTTTTTTTTTATTATTATTATTTTGCTATGGGGCCCTATAAATTATAGTTATGACCCTGACTAAACCATTTCAGTATTGCAATAATTTATAATATTAATAGTAATAATGATCATGAGAATATTGAACTCATATAAAGATGAAATCATTCATTTACAGTAGTTTTTCCTTACCTTGGCAAGTAAAATTGAGACTGCTTTGTGAAGTGTTTTTGCTGTTTTGCAACTTGTAGCCTTCTTTACAGGAGCATTTAAAACTACCAGGAAGATTCTTACAAACACTGTTAATACCGCAGGTTTCAGATACTTCACACTCATCAATATCTATAAACAGAAAAAATGAAATCTTTTTTGACACATTTATGATGTATAAGGCTGCTTTAAACCTAGGCATATGCTGTGAAATGTTCATATAGAAGAACATGTCCGCTTACCATTTTACTATTTATACAAAAACTGTCTCATTAAAGGGTTTGTCCAGGAAATGCTCACTCATCCAATCACTGCATGAGGAGGCTCACTGGCCAGTGATTGGATTTCCAAGCATTTCCTGTGTGTCAAAGTGGGAACAGGAAGTAGAGACGAGCAGAAGCTTTGGAAGGGGAACATTACAATTACTATTTCCAAATTTTTATTTTGTTTTAAGATGTGCTACACCATATTTCAAAGATTATTTATCATACTTGCTAGGAGGATATATATATAATTTATGACTTTTTTAGGTTTCTCTTCTGAAGTGGCGAAGAAAAAGGTGCGGGGCTTAAAAAGGTGGAAGGGGCCAAGGTTTTGCATTTACTATAGCTTTCGCCAGAAAGTGTTGGAAGTTATAGCTGATGTCTGCATCAGCCTGTAGCTGGCATAGGCTTCAGTATCTTCAGGGCGTATGACCAGCAGACCATGATCACCTACTTCTCTATTTGATAAGTATCTTGCACTGTCTTTGATGCTATACTTATGAATTGTATATCTTCTTGGCGGTTTTGCAAATGTTCTTATGTTGAACCTGGTGTTTGTGGCTGTGTGTGTTGGACTTATTTCTGATCCAAACACAATGTTCTAATTGTATACAATGGTTTGAACTTTTTGGGCTTTGTGCCTACAAATAAACTATAGATTTTTAAATAAGATGTGCAGCCTGTGTGTGCGGCGTTTCTTTTCTTGTATGGTTTCTTGTTGATGCAGTGGTTTGCCGTACTTTATGTGGTGTTCCCCCTACTTTACAGTTTTTGTAGGCTTCAGTATCTGGCGCACATCAGGGCAGAGATGTGCCTGATTTGTTAAGAGACATCTGCCTCTTAATAAATTAGGCGCATCTCACGCCCGTGCAGAAAGATCAAGACTGGTGTATGGATACGCCATATGAAGGATTCATATGAATGTTGTATAGGTCCATACTACAGCCACTTATGTGATGTCTTAAAGTGACCCTACTAAACATAAAGTTTGACTGCAAATGATACATGTATATTTAATATCCCTTGTGCCCTACATTTCTCCCATGCTGGCTCCATTCTGGATCTCCACCAGATTCCTTTAAAAATGACTGCCACTGAAGTACCCTAGAACAGGGACAGTGCAAAAAGGTTGATTGTTCTGATGTTGCATTGTTAAAGTAAAATGTTGAGATTTATTATATTTGTGTGATCAATAGTATTGCATGGATAGATCATGGTTAATCACCTTGTCTCAGCCCCCTTAGGTTTCTAGGAAAAAGTATAGCAACCAGTTGTAACAACCAAATTATCACAAGGGGGTGTCCATACCATGAAAGGCCGAGATGGAAATAAATGCAGTAATGCCAGCCAGGAGTCAATGGACTTACATCAACATCTGAGCGGCCGACACTCCTATGCTTCTGTAACTCCCATTGCAGGGTATGGGAGCTATGCAAACAGAGTAGCACATAAAGCTGTGATGTTTCCATAATTCCTAAATTACGAAAAGAGTGTAGCTTGCTGTGGTATTCTGTTTGCGTATATCTCCCATTCACTGCTATGGGAGTTACAGAAGCAAAGGAGTGGCGCATACTCTGCCTGCCCTGGCCAGTGCTTGCTGCGATTATCCCCATCTCGGTCATTAAAGGTGAGATGGAGCAACCTCTTTGATAATGATGGTGGTCTATATTTTATACTGGCTGTTACTATTTTCATATTATTTAGGGCTTTATAAAGCCAAACATTACAATATAAGTCACCGTACAATCTGGATATGCCAATCGCCAATGATAAGTTCATACAATATTTCTAATGGTACAAATTCTATGTTGCTTATGGGCAAGCTGCTATCCCTACCTGTGCAGCTCACAGTGGCACCTTTCCATATCCCACTGGCTGTACAGACAGAGGTACTGACTCCATGATCAGGACCGAATCCAGAAGTACATGTGTAAGTCACTTGGCTCCCAAATGTGGTTTTGGTTGACAGTATCATGGCAGAATTAAGACGTGAAGGAGGTGGTCCACAATCAACCTCTGTGTGTTGAAGCAAAGACAAATTAGAGGGAAACTTGACTTAAAATGTACATAGTCAACCTTGTGGTGGGTAAACAACACATCATTCCTTTATGTATAATTAAACCTTTCACTGACATAGACATACAGTATGTAAAACATCAGAACTTTAATCGCTGCAGCTATATTTGCAGATAGAGCGCAGATATAGCTTTAAAGTGATATCAGTATTCTAGGTGCAATATTCAGGGTGCAGCATTGGTTGAAGGCAGAGGGCACCAAGAGTTTTACTTTTTGGTTTACTTTTTTCCTAGAAGGCTACTTTAACTGTGCGGCAGAGGATCCTCCAGGGTGCATCAGAATGTCTTCCCTTCTGACAGCATTCCGTTTTGTGACCGGACACAAAAACGCTGCAATGTAAACTGATCCGTCACTGAAAACAATGTACGACAATGGTGACTGATCCATTCTTTTAGCAGCCTAAAAACCCGGATCCATCATCCACTGACTTTCAATGTATTTAGTGACAGACCCGTTTTTTTCCATTTTGATTTCACGCAACCGCATCCTAACGGAACGGATGCATCCTGATGTGCAAAATACAAGAATGAACAACGCGAATGTGAAAGTAGCCTAAGGGAGGGTTGGAAGGCTGGAAGCTGCAAGTGGCATCAAGAAGAAAGTTCACAGCTTATGACTGTCATCTCTACTCTTGTGCCTCTTTCCAGGGGCCCCAGAGGAAAGATATAGGAACTTTTCTTCTAGGCGTCTCTCACTCTTTTTTAGGGTCCATTCACACGTCCGTAAGTGAAAACACAGACACTGGCAATGTGCATTCCGCGATTTGCGGACCGCACATTGCCGGCACTATAATAGAAAATGCCTAATCTTGTCCGCAATTGCAAGAATAGGACATGTTCTATTTTTTTCCGGAAACGATAGCACGGATGTGGAAGTGCGGATCCGCAAATATGGATGCGGACAGCACATTCCGGCCCCATTGAAAATGAATGGGTTTGCACCCATTCCGCAAAATTGTGGAATGGATGCGTACCCATTTTGCGGACGTGTGAATGGACCCTTACCAATCAGGCTGGAAATGCTGATTGGTTGCCATATTTAAGTTGTTTTTTTTCTACTATAGATATTGAGCAGTTTTATACAGTATATAACCCCCTTTCCCCAGTACCTAATCAGACCATTTGTTGACTCAATGGGGGAGATTTATGTTTAAAAATGCGCCAGAATTCTAGCATTATTTGCGCAAAAAAAGGGGGGATATGCTTTGCACCACATTTCAGGCATTTTTTGCAGCTCATCTAAGAAGGGTGTGACTTCATGGGGAAAGAATCACACCCTTAGGCCCCTTTCACACGAGCGAGTTTTCCGCGCGGATGCGTTGCGGGAGGTGAACGCATTGCATCCGCACGGAATCCTGACCCATTCATTTCTATGGGGCTGTTCACATGAGCGGTGATTTTCACGCATCACTTGTGCGTTGCGTGAAAATCGCAGCATGCTCCTCTTTGTGTGTTTTTCACGTAAAGCAAGCCCCATAGAAATGAATGGGGTTGCGTGAAAATCGCAAGCATCCGCAAGCAAGTGCGGATGCGGTGCGATTTTCACGCATGGTTGCTAGGAGACGATCGGGATGGAGACCCGATCGTTATTATTTCCCCTTATAACATGGTTATAAGGGAAAATAATAGCATTCTGAATACAGAATGCAAAGTAAAACAGCGCTGGAGGGGTTGAAAAAAATAAAAAATCATTTAACTCACCTTAATCCACTTGATAGCGATGTCGGCATCTCCTTCTGTCCCCTTTACTGAATAGGACCTGTGGTGAGCATTAATTATAGGATCAAGGACCTTTGATGACGTCACTCCGGTCATTACATGGTACGTCACATGATCTTTTACCATGGTGAATCACCATGGTAAAAGATCATGTGACGTACCATGTGATGACCGGAATGACGTCACCACAGGTCCTGTTGCTGCACAGAGATCAGATGGAGCCAGAAGGAGATGCCGGGCCGCGAACAAGTGGACTAAGGTGAGTTAAACAATTTTTTTATTTTTTTTTAACCCCTCCAGCGATGTTTTACTATGCATTCTGTATTTAGAATGCTATTATTTTCCATTATAACCATGTTATAAGGGAAAATAATACTATTTACAGAACACCGATCCCAAGCCCGAACTTCTGTGAAGAAGTTCGGGTTTGGGTACCAAACACGCGCGATTTTTCTCACGCGAGTGCAAAACGCATTACAATGTTTTGCACTCGCGCAGAAAAATCGCGGTTGTTCCCACAACGCACCCGCACATTTTCCCGCAACGCCCGTGTGAAAGAGGCCTTAGAAATGTGCTATTGTGAGGCAAAAATGTGCCTGAACAGAAGAGCTGTAATAAAATTGCCTAAATGTATTGGTATGCATTAAAAAGAGTTATATTAAATAGAGTTATAAATTTGAGTTATAACCTACTATGTTTTATATAGGACACAATAAGAAGATGCCAAAAATCTGCTTGTTTATGCATTCATTTAGGGCTCATGCACACAAACGTATTTTCTTTCCGTATCCGTTCCATTGTTTTTGTGGACCGTACGCGGAACCATTCATTTCAATGGGTCCGCAAAAAAAACGGAAGTTACTCAGTGTGCATTCTGTTTCCGTATGTCCCTTCCGCAAAAGAATAGAACATGTCCTATTATTGTCCACATTGCGGACAAGGATAGGACTGTTCTATTAAGGGCCAGTTGTTCCATTCCGCAAAATACGGAATGCACACGGACGTCATCCGGGTTTTTTGCAGATCTTATTTTTGGGAACCGCTAAATACATACGGTCGTGTGCGTGAGCCCTTAAACTGAGAAATAGACATACAGAGTGATAGCCTGTGGTGACTGCAATCTTGTAACTGGGTGCTCTACACAACTATATGTAGCGCTGTACACAACACGGACTAAGAGCTTATGCACACAAACCAATTTTTTGTCCAAAAAACAGAAATAACTCCATGTGCATTCCGTTTCCACATGGCCGTTCCGCAAAAAAGATAGAACATGTCCTATTCTTGTCTGTTTTGCGGACAAAGATAGGCATTGTTATAATGGATCCGCAAAAAAAAAAAACGGAGGCAATGCGGATGTCACACAGACGTCAAGCGTATTGTTTGCAGATCCATGTTTTGCGGACCGCAAAATACATACGTTTGTGTGCATGAGTGCTAAGGGGCCCTGCCACCCTGTCATATCTATTCCTCATTACACCACCGGCTAGTCACCTATTGAGGTTGGAGCTTCACCTCCTCTTTCTCTCCTGACACAGCACTCCCATTCACCGCTGGTCTGCCCTGGCCATTCGTCCCTTCGTCACATAGTCAGGCTGGTACTCCAGCCCCTCCTCTCCTGATGCTACCCACCCATTCACCACTGCTGTTGTTCATCACTTAGTCAGTACTGTGTAGAGCTCTATACATAGTTGTGTAGAGCGCCCTCTATTGGATTTACAGATACACAAGCCAGGTACGAGCTGTCAGAAGCTTTCCATTGACCCGTGTGTGACCGAGCAGAGGAATGTGCTATTAAAGTTGTTGTGCAGAGTACCCTGTATTAGAATGACAGAGTCGTTCTCAGGAGCAACTCGTTTTCAGCTCATATGTCTGTAATTCCAATAGAGGGTGCTCTATGTTCAGTCTGGGACTGATCAACATTTATTTACATGTTGAGCCTGGCCCACTAGTACTAATTTGAACTATTAGTACTATTCTACTTGAATATTGGAAAACTTGAAAATGAAAAAAATTAGCACCTGGTGGCGCTGTTTAATTTTAATTTAAGTATTAAAATTGCAATGAAATCTTGCTTTGCCTTTCATTTATCCATTTTCAATTTTTTTTATTGGCCATAAAATACCAATATGGGTAATGAAAATTAAATGACAAAAATGAAAATTAAAGGAGTTTTCAGAGATTTTTATACTGATGACTATAGGTCATCCGTATCTGATCAGTAGGGGTTTGAGAAGGCAGCGGCACTCACTGCAGCCTTCTCTCAGCTTTTCCTAGGCCGTGTGATGACATGTTCATGTGTCATGTAGCCTAGGAGCAGATCAACCCCATTCAAGTGCTTGGTGGGCTTCACAGGAGTCCCACTGCCTTCTCAAACAGCTGATCAACGGGGGCCTCGAGTGTCAGACCCCCACCAATCAGATACTCTAGAAAAATCTAGAAAAGGCGTTTTATTTTTTTATTTCATTTTTGTCACATATTACATGCTTGAGTTAAAAATAAAATTGCTAATTATTTTATTTTTAATTTTGGCATGGGGTGGCAAATGAAATGTCAAAAAGGTACTTACATTTCAATTTTAGTTTTTCCATTTTTATTTTATTTTTGGCTGGTATTACTTCCCATAGTGGGATAAAGATGCAGAGTAATGGTCCTTTTAAATGGGCCGGTGTTACGTGCAATTATCAGGAATGAACCAGATGTTCCCGATAGTTGTTTAGATCGTCTGAGGAGATGAAACTGCATTTACATCCCCTCAGTAAAAAATATGTAGAATAACATTCTGCAAATATAAGTGCTATATGCAGCTATCTGGCTATAGTCCCTATTATCATATTCCTGCTATTGAGATGTTCAAAGAACACAGAAAATAGAGTGGATATACTGTATAAATCATCAGTTACAAGACTGCAGTCATCACACGCTATCACTCTGCATGCTTATTCCTCTGTCTACTCTAAAAGAATACATGAAATGGAGCGGATACAGTGTAGCAGATACAGCACTCGCCGTGCGCTTCTGCCTCTTCAAATAGCTGATTGTTGAGGGTGCTGGGTGCTGGAACCCCACTGATCTGATATTGATGACCTATCCTGAAGATAGGTCATCAATATTGCACTCCAGGAAAACCCAATTAATGCATACCAGTAAATGTAGGTGATTTCATTACAGCTCTTCTGTTTATTATCAGTGAATAATTCATTATTTGAGCACACTGTGATTTGTAAAACAACAAATAAATGGTGTAAAGTCGGTCTAGACATAATATGTGACAGATGGATCATCCAGCAACAGCTATTATGAAAAATCTGGTGCAGTTTAAGGCTGTCTAGTTTGGGAGGTAAAGTATAAAAATGTGACTTATAGAAAAAAAAATGTTTTGCTATGCTTTGTTTGAAGCTATTTTTGTGACAAATTTTTGAAATGTACACCATTTGTAAATTTGTCACACGAAAAACATGCTGATTTCTCTGTCTAAAGTCTAATGTATTTCAAAGGTTTCATCAGTTTGTATGCCACCTGGGCACTTAAGTACAGTTGCAGCTATAAATATAACATGCTGGGTGGCATTTTTACAATATGAAAGTTGGGTACTGCCACAAAGTATATATGTGTATAACTGTGTATTCTTGAAGTGTATAAATTGTCAAGGCAGCAAATCAGCTCTCCATGCACATCTATTTTGGTAAATACACTGAACAAAAATATAAACGCAACACTTTCGGTTTTGCTCCCATTTTGCATGAGCTGAACTCAAAGATCTGAAACATTTTCTACGTACACAAAAGACCCATTACTCTCAAATATTGTTCACAAATCTGTCTAAATCTGTGTTACTGAGCTCTTCTCCTTTGCCGAGATAATCCATCCCACCTCCCAGGTGTGGCATATCAAGGTGCTGATTAGACAGCATGAATATTGCACAGGTGTGCCTTAGACTGCCCACAATAAAATGACCACTCTGAAATGTGTACAGTTTTGCCTTACTGGGGGGGGGGGGGGGGCAGTATCTGGTGTGGCCACCATTTGCCTCATGCAGTGCAACACATCTCCGTCACATAGAGTTGATCAGGTTGTTGATTGTGGCCTGTGGAATGTTGGTCCACTCCTCTTCAATAGCTGTGCGAAGTTGCAGAATATTGGCAGGAACTGGAACACGCTGTCGTATACGCAGATCCAGAGCATCCCAAACATGCTCAATGGGTGACATGTCCGGTGAGTATGCTGGCCATGCAAGAACTGGGATGTTTTCAGCTTCCAGGAATTGTATACAGATCCTTGCAATATGGGGCCGTGCATTATCATGCAGCAACATGAGGTGATGGTCATGGATGATTGGCACAACAATGACCTCAGGATCTCGTCACGGTATCTCTGTGCATTCAAAATGCATAAATAAGCAAGCACCTGTGTTCATTGTCCATAATATATGCCTGCCCATACCATAACCCCACCGCCACCATGGGCCACTCTGAAATGTGCACAGTTTTGCCTTACTGGGGGGGGGGGGTCAGTATCTGGTGTGGCCACCATTTGCCTCACGCAGTGCAACACATCTCCGTTGCATAGAGTTGATCAGGTTGTTGATTGTGGCCTGTGGAATGTTGGTCCACTCCTCTTCAATAGCTGTGCGAAGTTGCAGAATATTGGCAGGAACTGGAACACGCTGTCGTATACGCAGATCCAGAGCATCCCAAACATGCTCAATGGGTGACATGTCCGGTGAGTGTGCTGGCCATGCAAGAACTGGGATGTTTTCAGCTTACAGGAATTGTATACAAATCCTTGCAATATGGGGCCGTGCATTATCATGCAGCAACATGAGGTGATGGTCATGGATGAATGGCACAACAATGGGCCTCAGGATCTCGTCACGGTATCTCTGTGCATTCAAAATGCCATCAATAAAATGCACCTGTGTTCATTGTCCATAACATACGCCTGCCCATACCATAACCCTACCGCCACCATGGGCAACTCGATCCACAACATTGACATCAGCAAACCGCTCACTCACACGACGCCACACACGCTGTCTGCCATCTGCCCTGAACAGTGAAAACTAGGACTCATCTGTGAACAGAATGCCTCTCCAACGTGCCAGACGCCATCGAATGTAAGCATTTACCCACTAAAGTCGCTTATGACGACAAACTGCAGTCAGGTCCAGACCCCGATGAGGACGATGAGCATGCAGATGAGCTTCCCTGAGACGGTTTCTGACAGTTTGTGCAGAAATTCTTTGGTTATGCAAACCGATTGCTGCTGCAGCTGTCCGGGTGGCTGGTCTCAGATGATCATGGAGGTGAACATGCTGGATGTGGAGGTCCTGGGCTGGTGTGGTTACACGTGGTCTGCGGTTGTGATGCCGATTGGATGTACTGCCAAATTCTCTGAAACGCCTTTGAAGACGGCTTATGGTAGAGAAATGAACATTCACTGCACTGGCAACAGCTCTGGTAGACATTCCTGCAGTCAGCATGCCAATTGCATTCTCCCTCAAACGTTGCGACATCTCTGGCATTGTGCTGTGCAGGGGCGTTGCTAGGATCTGAAGACATCCGGGGCACGAGCCCACGTGAAACCACGCCACCATCCCATGAAGCCACGCCCCCATCCCATGAAGCCACGTTCTCCTCATAACCACCAAAAAGGGGGGGGGGCTTCACAGTAGTTATTAACCCCTTTCAGCAGTCCCTCCTTCAGTGAATGGGGGACTGCTGACTGGGGTTGATAACTACAGTGAAGGGCCTAGCCATCTGGGCAACCCCACAGATCATCCATAACAGTTCCATCCACAGATCCCCCTCCCCATAACTGTGCCATCCACAGATACCCCTCCCATAACTGTGCCATCCACAGATCCCAGCCCTCCCCATAACAGTGCCATCCACAGATCCCCCAGCCCTCCCTATAGCAATGCTATCCACCACAGATCCCCTCCCCTCCCTATAACAGTGCCATCCACAGATCCCCCTCCCTTCCCATAACAGTGCCATCCACAGATCCCCCTCCCTTCCCATAACAGTGCCATCCACAGATCCCCCTCCCTCCACATAACAGTGCCATCCACCACAGATCCCCCTCCCCTCTACATTATTTTAAACTGTAATCCTTTAACTTAATTTGCTCATAGTGATGATGAATGATAGTGACCTAGTCTAGTCTTACTCAGTCAGAGAGTCTCCCACAGCTAGTCAGCTCCAGCCTCCAGGCAGTGCGGGCGGCGCTCACTCACTGACGTCACGCGCCTGCGTCGCCTAGTGGGAGTAGCAGGCGCCTGACGTCAGTGAGCGAGCGCCGCCCGCACTGCCTGTCGTTACCGGAGGCGGAGCTGCAGTAGGAATCACCTGCGGACTGCGGAATCTAAGTTCGGATAATCTTTCAAGTTAAGTTAAGTCTGCAGTTGCACTCTGCAGGCGGATTAGGACATGAGCGGCGGGGCCGCTGTAGCGCAGGAGAGTCAATGCGCCAGCCGACCCTGCCAGTGCACTGCCAGCAATACATTCGGGGCACTGGTCAAAACATCCGGGGCTCAATGTTTTGACCTAACGACGCCCCTGGTGCTGTGTGATCAAACTGCACATTTCAGAGTGACCTTTTATTGTGGGCAGTCTAAGGCCCACCTGTGCAATATTCATGCTGTCTAATCAGCACCTTGATATGCCACACCTGGGAGGTGGGATGGATTATCTTGGCAAAGGAGAAGAGCTCAGTAACACAGATTTAGACAGATTGGTGAACAATATTTGAGAGTAATGGGTCTTTTGTGTATGTAGAAAATGTTTCAGATCTTTGAGTTCAGCTCCTGCAAAATGGGAGCAAAACTGAAAGTGTTGCGTTTATATTTTTGGTCAGTGTACTTGCAATGGTCATAAAAAAAAAAGCAATTCAGCAGCATTACAAGTATTACAAGACTCCTAAATACAGATCTAGCACTCTCCATTTGTACAAACAGATTTGTACTCTATTTTACTATCAGCGTTAGACCTCATGCACACGACAGTGCTTTTTCACTGTCAGTGATTTGGCTTCAGTGGTCCGTGTCCGATTTTGCTTCAGTTGTGTTTCCTTGTGTCTTCCTTTTTTTTTATTTGACAGGGGGAAAAAAAGGAAGGTTAATGAAAAGTGTAATTTTATTGCACCAAGGTCTTGTAGAAAAAAACGGACACGGACGCGGAGACGGATGACATACCAGTTGTGCATCCGTTTTTTTTGACGGACCCATTGACTTGAATGGGTCCGTCCTCCGTTTTTCACTGACAAGAATAGGACAGGTTATATTTTTTTGACGGACTGGAATCATGGATCACGGACGAGGAGAAAAAATGGAGGACTATCATTTTTTGAATGGGACCTCCGCTAAACTGTGAAAAATGACGGAACGGACGCGGATGCACACAACGGTTGTGTGCATGAGGCCTTATACAAATAGCACAGCAAACCTTGGCACCATAGACAGGGTGCCACATCTGTATCGTGGATAAAGTCTTTTCTTAAAAAATGATTCACTTAGTGTAAGTGAATAAAATGACTGCAAAGCAAAGATATACAGAACCAAAGACTGAACAGTGAAGCAAAATATTCCAGAAAAGCCTACATTTGGACTTATCTTTTATTGATTTACCTTTGCACAAAGACTGAGCACCATTTGCCTGAAATGGGCCAGAACCGTTTTGTAAACCGAATCCTTCCTTACAGTAGCATTCATAACTTCCAGGAATATTTTTACATTTCGCATTAACCCCACATATATCAGGATCTTCGCACTCATCAAGATCTACAAGAGAAAAGTAAAAATACAGTGTTATGCTAAAAACATACTTTGAGCAATGCACCGGTTAATAAATGGGGTAATGTTATTGGAATCTTCACAGTTAAAGTTTAATTTTATCAACGTTAGGATCACAGCTGCATTAATTCTGCATTTCACCTGAAAATTAACATGGCTTGATTTTGGCAGAATAATAACAACCATTTTTTACAGATAAAATTCTTGAATTTCTAAATATAAGAACATTTTAAGTGAGAATGTATTGACTAACATAAATATAATCTATCAAAATATAGGTATGTAGATCAGAGCATCAAGTAATGATGCAATGCCTCTGCCAGTTGCAAACATACTGAGCTTTCACATTTACTGTATTACATCCCATTCATTTACAATAACCCACATAAAATAGGTTATTTATGAATACTGGCCTACTGACTAAGCAGCACTCAAATGAAAGGACTTAACATGCACTGGATTCCCCAAGTGAATGGGGCTGAGCTGTAATACCAAGTGCAGCCACTTTCCAATGGACAGTGCAGTGCTTGGTAAAATGCAACGAGGCTGTAGGGCTCACCAGAGGGCTGTGCCTACTCAATCGGCTGATCGGCGGGTGTGTTGGGTGTCAAACCTTCGTTGATCACATATTGATGGCCTACTCTTTTATACTCCACTTTTCAAAAACAATGCTTTGTAAATGGAAGGCCATACCCATTTTCCTGCCACAAATGAAAAGTGTGGTCAGCTTTATAGCATTCAAAATATGTATTTGCACCACTAAAAAATAAAAGAAAGGGGCCAAAATCAGGTATGACCTCCATATTAGGAAAGGGGAATGGAGAAAGCAGCCTGAGGACCACAATTGCCTTTTGTTCTGGAAGAAGTAGGTACTGTAGGGAGAAAAACAAGCACCAGACTGTCCTGTTAACAGGACAGCTCGGTGACATCAACCTGCACCAGAAGTTGCCCGTTCTTAATATTGGGCACAGTCTCCTCTATGCCTGCCACTGCCATAGAGTAATGATACTTGGGGTTAATTCAGAGGCATAACTTGAAGCTTTTGGCCCCCAGTACAACACTCATAATAGGACTCTTCACCTACTATGTAGTATAATTTATATTTCTGGTGTCTTGTTATATGGCAGAGGGCCCGGCTGTGACTGCTACCTCTGCACAACCTATAGTCAAGCCTCATGGATTAATTTAAAGGTGATGAAGGGGCCTATTCACAACAAGTATATAAATGGGCCATGCAAAAAATACGGCGAAAAGCTGTTCCATGTAAAATGTGCTCAAAAGACAAGGGGGCACTGCCTCCGACTGGAGAAGAAAAAGTTCAGTCTCCAGAAGCGTCAAAGACTCAAAGCTTTTTTACTGTGAGAACTGTGAATCTGTGGAATAGACTTCCTCAGGACGTGGTCTCAGCAGGAACAGTGGACAGTTTCAAAAAGGGTTTAGATGAATTCTTAAAAGTAAAAAATATAAATGCTTATGAAAACGTGTAGAAATCTGAGTCTCACTTCCTTCTGGGATTCACGTCCCCACCTATCCCTTGGTTGTACTTGATGGACGTTTGTCTTTTTTCAACTGTATTAACTATGTAACAACAAATGCTACAGTATATTGTATTGTAACACCCTAGTGCTAGCAGTCTTGTCTTGTTTACATAGTTTGGAGATGGGGCCTTTTCACACCAGCAGATGATCAGGCCAACTAATGGTAACGAATATTCGTATAAATGCTCATTTTCAATAATTGGCCCATGTATATATACAGGTCATCAAACACTCATTTGTAGGCAAGTTATACCTACAGAATACAAAAACTCATCTAGAGAATTCATTGAAGAACAAAAATGAACCATAGTTTGATTAGTATATAGAGGCAATGTATACATCCGAAAGCAATTAGAAATGTTCCATCTAAAATTATGAAACGGTTAAATTGCAATGGTATTTAAGAGTCTGTTAAATTTGTATGTCACAAGAAAAAGAAAGTGTAAAAACCATAAAGCACTGTACAAGGCAGGTGTGAGTCTATAGAAAACACCTTTCTTCTGTTGAATGAGACTGATAACAGTGTATCTATCACAACCTGCATTCATACAGGAAAGTAAAATTCTCTTCATAATAAGCACTTGTGCCGATTGAATCCTTAAAATCATATATAATTTTTTAAATCTTCCAACCAAACAAAATGTATACAAGACTCCTGTTCAATTCAAACAAGGAAAACATGAGGGATATCTGTTCCTGATGATATCCATTTAGAAAATATACCCATTTAATTTCAAGTGCAGCTGTACCGTTTGCAAATAAGGGACACGTATTCTAATCATATACTAAATAGGAGTAAAACATATGGAACTGTAGCAGTTTTACTAAACTAAATGGTTTCTTTACCTTTAGTAGCAATAATTGCAAATAGTTGCTCTAAATCTAAAGTAACACTTAGGGGGCGGGGAACATATAAACTAATATGACCTCTGCAGGGTCTAATAGGACATGACACAAATGACATTTTATCACAAATACAATTACTTATTAAAAAAAAAAAAAAAGGGAAAGCTTCATCGGAAAGTGATCTATTGTTTAAATAATGTTTTTATGTTAAACATTTTTTTAAATTTTTTTTAGTGATGTTTGTTTTAAGTTTCCATGTCGCTATCTATAGTTTAAAAAAAAATCTAAAGTCCTACAGTTTTTGCACTTGACACTAGGCCTAAAACAATTTTGAGACTTCCTGTTCTGCATAGGTAAAATTTCAGTAGCCATCTCATTATCATCATAGCAGAAATACAATGACAGATATCACCTCTGTACAGATAACACAAGATCCACCATTCACAATAAAGGATAGTCAAAACTTGTCTACTCCTTCCTGACCTCTACACAGGTCACAGAGCATGCCCAGAAAGCTCTCCCACAGAAGTCAATGATGTCTCCTCCTGTCCATTGTTTGTATGGCCTATATGGCTGCTCTCAAAGTATTGGAAATCTTGACATATTTTAGGCCTCATGGTCAGTGTTAAAACTGGCTGGTTTTAGATTTTATACAATATAGATAGGGGCATGCAAAATTTGAATCACCAAAGGAAAAAAATATATATATATTTAACATAAAAAGTAGCTTTAAACATTTTGTCATTTTCTGATGACACATTTTGTTATTTTCTGATGACACAATCTGTCACGGTCCCTCAGGTGACTGATCTCAATAAATCAAGGAGATTGGCTGAGCATGGAGGAATCTAACAGCCTCCTTAATTTCTCTTGATTTAGTGTTGATAGGGTTAATGACCACTTCCCTTTTCTCAGCTGTTGCTCAGTGGTCATCACTTCTACCCTTTATAGTCTCACCCCACCCTTCTGACTATGCGGTTGATAGCTTCATTCGGGTTTGGCTGAGCTGGTGTGAGGTCCTCTCTGGTATTCCTGTTCTTCCATCTCTACAGAAGTTAAGTGTCGTGTTTGTTTGTATTTGTTATATTCCCTGTTGTTGTATCTGGGCCTGAGAGAGAGACTTCCATTCGTCCATCTGTGGAGGAATGGGTTGTCTCTGGTCCTATACTTATTCCAGGGCCTTATAGGGAAATCAGGGCCTAGGTATACTGCATATGAATATTCCTACCTTCAAGGTCTATTCATATTGATAAGTAGTCAGGCACGGATTAGGGTTGTCTAGGAGGTGACCGGTTTCTTCCCTAGTTTCCAGGCCCAGTTACTGTTCCCCTTTCCTCCTGTGTTCAGTGTTGAGTTTTCCACCCCACACTGATCGTGCCACAATCCCTTTAAATTGACCCTCCACCAATTATATCCAATCTGTACTCAGGGAATAATCACCTGTTATTGATTTTCCTTACATTTTGCTGCTTGGCTGCGTTTTAGCTCCATTTGGGTTATTGCTTTGATCTGTGTCTACAGCTTAGCTAAAGTGCCTACAGAGAGTCAGAGACACACCTCCTGTCTCATCACCGGTCCAGGCTGCCGCGCCTTCCTTTATGCTTTGCCTCATCAGATTGCTGTGTATAAAGTCTATCACAGTGTCGGGCTAGGTTCACATCTCCATTTTGTAAATCCAGTAGTCTGTTCCAGCAGAAGAACAGGACTGGCATACGTTTTTTCTGTGTTCATACTATAGCCGGGAACTGGCAGATCCTTAATCATTATAATGGGATCCGGCAGCTTTCCTACATAAATAACGGATTTCTGGCGGAAAAATACCACTGTGGGCAGTTTTCTGGCATTTATACTGGAAACCCGCGAGATCGCATAATAGAAAATGGCGGTGCCTTACTATGCTAGATACGCTAACTCTGGTAGTTCCTCTGCCAGAAGGGACTACTGAATTTACCTAACAGATGTGTATGAAGCCCAACATGAACTCCATATAGTACATGGAGGGTTGATTAAAACGTTAAAGGGGAGAGGGGGTAGAAGGTTCAACACAAGAAATAGTAGCCCACTTTGCAGAATGTCTTTTAACGCAACAATATTTCAAGGCTAGCTTTATATTCACAAGACAGTTTTCTAAAAAAATAAAACCAAAAGGTCAGAATTCATAGAGTTTTAATCATGCCTAATGTACACAGCAGAAAGGCACATGGAGTCCTGGTTCATACTATGGAACCATACGCATTCCATGTGCCACTTGATGGTGCCATCATTTGGCACCATATCATGACCATATTCTTCTCTAAAAACAAAAATTCTAGGGGAAAATACAGCATCCAGACAATGTTCATTCTTTCAGTTCTGTAGGAGTTCAATTGAAAAAAAAATCCTTTATATTCCTCTGTATGAAATCAAACATCAGACAAACAATAAAAAGTATTTGGTTACAATTATTTCTGCTAGATTTATAGGGTCAGTTACTTATTTTCAAGGGTGATGAATTCTTCAGAAGGGTGATGATTACAAAAATTATTCAACAATTCAAATCGTCAAGCCATTTCACAAATATGCAATAACAGAGGTTATCTGGAAAGGGAAAACCCTTTTATTATAAAGCTGTCCGAAAATTAACCAGCTACGATCCAGCACGCAGTTGTCTGTCTACCAGTCAAGCGCGGGCTGGCCAACCTATTAGTAAGCCTGGACACCAACCCAATCAGGTTCCTAGCTTGGCGTCCAATCCCAGAGCTAGGAGGGGGATTTAAGACTGGAATTTGCTGCTTGTCTCTGCATGTGATTTATATGTGTCCAGGCTCCTGTTATTTAATTTGTCCATGCTGATACTTTCAACTACTGCTTTGAACTCTTAGTGAACTGACTTTGTCTTATCTCTGGATTAACCCCTTGTCTACTGATTGGGCTTCAATTGTCTCTCCTGATGAAATGACTTTGGCTTATATATGGATTAACCCCCATGTTTACTGATTCAACTCGCACTGACTTTCCTGGCTAAAGCTGCATTTACACGAGCCAATAATCGTCCAGATTATCCGGAACAACTGTTCCTGTGGTTCACGACAATCTTCCCATGTAAATGTACTGCCGATCATCCTGTCATTTATGCAGGCACCACCAATCATAGTTTCTGGGCAGCAGCGATCTGCTGCTCAGAAACCATGAATCTGTGTGAGGATGAGGGATTGTAATTGTGATCTCTCGTCCTCATACAGTGAAGGAGATCACTTCATGTAAATGCAGCGGTCTCCTTTACTGAACAAGCAGCCAACTGTCGGGAAGGAACGCTTCCTTCCCAACAATTGGATAAAGAATTGTCCTGTCTAAATCCACCTTTAGACTCTGACTTGCACTTCTTTCCTGCTACTCCTTTCAATCTTATAGGTCTGCTATCTGTGAGCTCGTCACACCTGTTTTCTGCTGCCTGACTCTGCAGGTAACCTGGGTCCCTAGCAGCCAAATCTGATCTGCCTTGAAGTGGGTTCTGGTGAACACGTAGGGGTAGCCCTAGATCTACTAACCAGAATGGTGAAGGAAGATAGCAGATTAAGAGTTTGCTGGTGGTGGTGCTGGACAGTGACCTCTGTATTCTTTCTTACTACTCATCTCACATGTATACAATCTACGTATTATGTTCTGCTACTTACCTACACAAAAAGTGCCATCATTAGGTATAAAGTTTTCATGGTTATTGGATGGTAGGTACCCTTTTAGGCAGATGCAGTAGTAGCTTCCATGTGTGTTATGGCAGGCTGTGTGTTCGCCACATATCTTGTGTGCTCCCATCTGACATTCATCTTTATCTGTAGAAAGAAAATGTAATCTGTTGAAAGAAAATATAATCTTTTTGGCCTTAAGGAAAAAACAATGAGCTGCTATTTTTTATTTTCCTACTGCCCACTGTCAGTGCTCAAAGATGCCAAAAAATACAATGTCAGGACTGCTGTGCACATGCACAGGAGTACTCTCCATTATGTTAACATGTGCACATCAGTCCCTAAAAATGTATTTCTGCACAGCATCTAGAGCTGATAGTGGGGCTGCAGGAGACTGAAAGAAAAAAATAAATATCGATCTGGACTCCTTATGTGCAGCACTACTCATGTTGCACTGCAGGTAATAGTCCAAAATCATGGTGAGATATTCCCTTAAAGTGGCAGTTGAAGACATAGCAATTTTAGTTAATTAAATTTTGCAATAGCCCTATATCTGTTGTTGATGTGACATACATCTGTATGTCACATTAAAACTTACTCCTATTGTGCTGCAGAAGGCACCCTTGTCCCCATTTGTGGACTGTGTAAACCGATCTTCCGGCTCTGCATCCATAGGTCGCAAGATAGTGGCAGTGACGTGATTCACCAACGTCACTACTTTCTTCAGTGTCTCTGGAGAGATCCTCTTCTGTGATAGTGTTGAACACGGTAACATGAGTGAATTGAATCACCGCCTCCATCTTCCGACCTATGGGCACAGTGCTGGAGGATCGGAAGTGCTTACATGGGCTACAGATGAAGACCAGAGGGCCTTCTACAGCATGGCAGGGGTAAGTTATGATTTGATATACAGATGTACTATACAGATGTATCAACAACAGATTAGGGGTTATTGCAACACATTTTTAACAAATTGGCCAACCTCTTTTTTACAGGATGGTAGTGTACAGGAATGTATTAGGAAAATACATAGCTCTGACCTCTGTAATAATTCTGGAAATATTTGGTTGAAATAAACTAGAGGTTCAGTTTAATAAATAAGTTTAATAAATAAATTCCACTTTTCCATATTCGTTAATCCCATCATACCCTCATCATTCATCATCCTGTAACATATAATAAAATATAATAGGTACTACCTGCTAAGTCTCTCGAGATCCTAAAGGATATTACAGGAATACTATTACATACCCTCAAAGTAAGTATAATTGGAGGCAGAGAGATATTTTTCCATCTCAGCCAACACACTTGTAAAGGCCATATGCAGTACACAATGACACTGCTTTGAACAGATTAATTTGAGAGTATTCTGTAAATATGTCACATCTTCATCTAACATTTCCCTGAACTTGAAAATTAAATACCAACTGAATCTTAAGAAGAGCAAATTATTATTCCTGATATCTGTGCAGGTCAATTTGTAGTTGAATTGAGATCAAGCATAGAAATAACATAAAATCGGAATTCTGGCTTCAAAAAGTCGCAAGATAAAGTTTTGCAACTGTTTGGGCCAAAATGATGCAACTTTTTACATTTTTACACCACTCACTCCAGTTTTGTAAAGTGGGCGGCTGAATGAAAAACTGACAATATAGAACATGCTGCAATTTTTCTGAAAGGAAAAGATGATGCGTAAAAAATAAGGCTTATGTACACAGACCCGTTGAAATGAATGGGTCAGGATTCAGTCCGGAAGCTATACGTTCAGGACACGCATCACATCCAGACGGAAAACTCACTCGTGTGAAAGAGTCCTAAAAGTGGAGTAGCGATTCTAGACAAAAAGTGTTAGGTTTAAAGATGCAGCACATTTAACAATGTATGGTATTTGATAAATTTGATGGAAGATATGCCAACGCAAGCAAAACTGACTTCATATATTACCATCGGAATAAGTTTCTTCAGTAACTTTACTATTTCTGCGGTGGAGTCTAGTTATAGAATAGAGAGGTACTGGCTATAGCAGTGACGTTTGTGTCATTGTGTATATACACATAGGCGGGGATTTATCAAGATGGTAACATCTGATGCATACTTAAACAGCTCATGTTGATTGTTAAATTTGGCACATCTTTAAATCCCAAATTTTTGTCTAGAAATGCTGCTCCACTTATTTTTTTATGCTGCCCCCTACTAGAGTGGATGGGTCATGGGAACTGATGAGTGGCAGCACCGCAGTCAGGTGAGTCTTCCCTTTTTATGTTCAGGGGCACAAGTCTGGACCAAAGGGGTTGTTAGCATGAAGGCCAGACAACCACTTAAAGGGATTGTCTCACTTAAGCTAATACTATTTATCATGTAGAGAAAGTTAATACAAGGCACTTACTAATGTATTGTGATTCTCCATATTTGCTGGTTTGGTTCATTTTTCAAACACAATATACACTGCTTGTTTCCAGGGGCTAAGGCCACCTTCTAATCCAGCAGCGATGGTCATGCTTGCACGCTATGGGAAAAAACACCAGCCTCTTTGATGGCCAGGGCCATAGGAGCGCACATAGGCACGCATGTACAGCAGTTCCCTTCCTGGTCACCCTGTATTTGAGCCTTGTATCAACTTTGTCCACATGATAAATGTAATTTGCTGAAGTGAGACAACCCCTTTAAGTGCAGAAAGGATAGGAAAACATTTTTCTAATTAGTTGAAAATCTGTACATTTATGCTAGAGCGAAAAGCTAGGGAGTGTGTTGCATTATTTTTTAAGTTTGAGATCAGTTAATCAATTTATTGAGTTCTATACTTCAATTGTATTAGAAAAAGTATATTTCTGCCAATAAATTTATAATAGATAAATATGCGAACAATGCCAGGAAAAATGGAGGATTGTTTGATCTGCTGGGTGATTTTAGAAATTAATGGGAAATTGATGGTTGTGTTATATTTGGACATACTTGCAAGCTACCAAATTCATACATCCTAAGCATCTAAAATGCTTATTTCAGTGTTTAAAAATACCTTTAAATGGTTGTCCAAGTTTCTTCTATTTATTAGATCTTGTCCATCCCTCTCATCTCTCCTTCTAAATCCTGGTATGTCTTGTCTGAACTATTAATGTCTCTTTCCCTGCTGGATTTATTGAGTATTTGTTTACATTGACTATTTCACCCCTGTATCTGGCCCTCCTTGATTAGGACATATGTAGCCCCCTCCCCTCTTGGTCACACCTGATTGAACACTGAGTGGTATAAATCTAAGATCCTAGGTCTTTTAGACCTTGGTCTTTCCACATGCAACATCTCTCAAGTGCAAATCTTAAGTGCACTGACTGAATTATACCAGAATTGGACCAGAAGGGGACCACAGGTAATTACAGACATAGTTAATGCAAACAATGTTTCACTTTTTCCTCTTACTCCTCCTACTTTTCCACAACCTCCTGAAATACCCCCACATCCATTCACCCAGCAAGGAACTATTTATCTCTTCCTCCATCTTACCTTCTCATCTGACCCTTTGCACAAACCTGTTTGCCAACATAAAACACTTCCTTCCCAAACACACACAGACACCTCATGCCCTCTCTTATTCTCATCTATTAACACTTTCTCTGCTTCTCCTTACTGCTGGTGATATCTCTCCAAATCCAGGACCCCCTCAGCAAATCCCCACTATCACCTCCATGTCCCACTACAGATCTCCTTCTACAAATTTCTCCAACCCCTTAAACCTAATTACCATTCCTCTGACCCCTTCTCCTTTGGTTCCTCTTGCAGGAGCATTATGGAACGCGCGCTCCGTCTGTAACAAACTGTCGTACATTCACGAACTTTTCATCTCTCAAAACCTTTCCTTTCTGGGTCTCACAGAAACATGGCTGACACCCTCAGACACCTCCTCCCCTGCTGCACTCTCTTATAGTGGATTTCAATTCACTCACATCCCCCGCCCCAGCTGCAAACATGGTGGAGGAGTTGGTCTTCTCCTATCAGACACCTGCTCCTACAGCCCAACTCCACTGCCACCCTCCATTACGCTCACCTCATTTGAAGTACACTCTGTCCGCATCTACTCTCCCTCCAACCTTCAAGTAGCAGTCATTTACCGCCCTCCAGGCCCAGCCACCATCTTTCTTGACCACTTTAACACCTGGCTACTACACTTTCTTTCTTCCGACATCCCCACTATCATCATGGGTGACTTCAACATCCCTATTGACACCTGCCACTCAGCCGCCTCTAAACTCCTATCACTCTCTTCCTCCTTCGGCCTATCACAGTGGTCTTCAGCTCCCACCCACAGAGATGGTCACACTCTGGATCTGATCTTTACCCGCCTCTGCTCCCTATCTAACCTTTCTAATTCGCCTCTCCCCCTATCCGACCACAACCTACTCACCTTCTCTTCACTGGTCTCTTCTGCAGCTCCCCCGGTCCACACACTAGCACACCCCCGCAGGAACCTCAAACATCTCGACTTTCAATTGCTTTCTGACTCTCTTCTCCCACTCTCTACCATCTGTTGCCTCCAAGACCCAGATGCTGCTACCACCCTATATAACACCACAATAAATACAGCTCTCGACACTGTTGCCCCCCTCACACACAACAAAATCCGGAAAATCAACAGACAACCCTGGCACACCAACCTGACCAAAAAACTCAGACAAGCTTCCAGGGCTGCTGAGCGGCGATGGAAGAAATCCCATTCAAATGATCATTTCACCGCATACAAGCAATCCCTCATCATATTCAAATCCTCACTCACTAATGCAAAACAGGCCTACTTGTCATCTCTCATATTTTCCCTGTCACACAGCCCTAAACAACTTTTTAACACTTTTAACTCCCTTCTCCGTCCCCCAGCGCCCCCACCCTCTCCACTCTTCTCAGCTGAGGACTTTGCCAAATATTTCAAACAAAAGATAGTCCACATCAGAGAAAGCTTTACTGCACAGTCCCCACAGACCCTCTACACAACTGCTCGGTCCTCTTCTCCCAAAACCCGCTTCTCCACCATTACAGAAGAAAAACTCTCCACTCTACTCTCCAAATCTCATCTGACCACCTGTGCACTTGACCCAATCCCATCCCACCTCATCCCTAACCTCACCACAGTGTTTATCCCAGCCCTAACTCATCTCTTCAACCTATCACTAAACTCTGGTGTCTTCCCCTCTGCTTTTAAACATGCTACCATTACACCCATCCTCAAAAAGCCTTCACTTGACCCATCTTCCTTGTCCAGTTATCGCCCCATATCACTTCTTCCGTATGACTCAAAGCTACTTGAACAACATGTCCATTCAGAACTGTCCTCCCACCTCTCCTCCTGCTCCCTCTTTGACCGCCTACAATCTGGCTTCCGACCCCACCACTCGACCGAGACTGCCCTTACCAAAGTCACCAATGACCTACTGACAGCCAAAACCAAGAAACAATACTCTGTCCTCCTTCTCCTTGACCTGTCCTCTGCCTTCGACACTGTTGACCACTCCCTTCTGTTGCAAACTCTCTCATCTCTTGGCATCACTGACCTAGCCCTCTCCTGGATCACATCATACCTCACAGACCGGATGTTTAGCGTCTCCCACTCCCGCACCACCTCCTCGTCTCATTCCCTCTCTGTTGGTGTCCCGCAAGGCTCTGTCCTAGGACCCTTGCTCTTCTCTATCTACACTTTTGGCCTGGGACAGCTCATAGAGTCCCATGGCTTTCAGTATCACTCCTACGCTGACGACACACAAATCTACCTCTCTGGTCCAGACATCACCACCTTACTATCAAGAATCCCACAATGTCTATCTTCGATATCATCCTTCTTCGCCTCTCACTTTCTTAAACTTAACATGGATAAGACAGAATTCATAATCTTTCCCCCATCTTGTTCAACCCCCCCAACAGACCTATCTATCATGATCAATGGCTGCACACTCTCCCCAGTCAACAAAGCCCGCTGCCTTGGAGTGACCTTGGATTCTGCCCTTTCCTTCCGACCGCACATCCAAGCCCTTTCCACCACCTGCCGCCTCCAACTCAAAAACATCTCCCGCATCCGTGCTTTCCTTAACTTTGAATCTGCGAAAATGCTTGTACATGCCCTCATTATCTCCCGCCTAGACTACTGCAACATTCTCCTCTGTGGCCTTCCATCTAGCACTCTCGCACCCCTCCAACCTATCCTCAACTCTGCTGCCCGACTAATCCACCTCTCACCCTATTACTCCTCTGCCTCTCCCCTCTGCCAATCCCTTCACTGGCTCCCCATTGCCCAACGAATTCACTTCAAAGTACTAACAAATACATACAAGGCCGTCCATAACCTGTCCCCTCCCTACATCTCTGAGCTACTCTCCCGATATACCCCCACACGCACTCTCCGATCCTCACAAGACCTCCTTCTCTCCTCTCCTCTTATTGACTCTTTCCCACCATCGACTCCAAGATTTCTCCCGTGCATCCCCCATACTCTAGAACTCGCTACCCCAACATATCAGACTCTCACCTACAGTGGAATCCTTCAAAAGAAACCTGAAAACCCACCTCTTCAGACAAGCCTACAACCCGTGATCCTGCTGCCTCTATACCGCCATGACCAACTTAACCCGCACCTACTGTGTCCTTCTCCCATACCATGTAGATTGTAAGCCCTCACGGGCAGGGCCCTCTCTCCTTCTGTACCAGTCTGTAACTCGTCTTGTTCCTGCTTAGTGCACTTGTCTGTATTATGTATGTGCACCCCTTATCATATGTACAGCGCTATGGAATGAATGGCGCTTTAATAATAAATAATAATAATAATAATCTGTTATTAGAAAGAAATATTAAAAAAAGATTGCTTTTACTTACCCAAACAATGTGTCCTTCCATTTCCAATCAATCCAAAGTTACACATACAGGAATATTTGTTATCTTTTTCTATACATGTGGCATTCTGGTGGCAAGAATTACATAGATCCCTTGATAGTAGAGCTGAAGGAAAAAAAGAGTAGAGTGTTAAAAGATTAATTAACCACCTCCCGTCAACACGTTGACTAAAAACGTCCGAGAGGTGGTTCTATATGTCTGAATGGACGTTTCTGAACGTCCATTCAGAGATTGCAGCTGCACGCTAATCGTGCAGCTGCAGATCAGGTTGCCCGCTGTCAGTGACAGCAAGGCAACCCTTAGAGAAGGGAGGGACAGTTCCCAGGTGTCCCTGGCCTCTAGATCGCTGTATACACAGACCTCGATCGGCCCTGCACTGAGGCTGTACAGCGCAGTATACCGCTGTACAGCCTCTCTGGGGGGTGTATTTCCCCTGTAACTGGGGCTACTATGTCAGCCCCAGTTACAGGAGAAATCAATAGTGAAAAAAAAAAAGTGAAGTTAAATGTCCCCCAGAGGTCTTGTATGACCTTATGGGGGACGAAAAAAAAGTTTAAAAATAAAGTGTTAAAATAAAAAAAGGTTTCACATGTAAAAAAAAAAAAAATCCCCAAGTAAGGAATAAAAAAAAAATGTTAAAAATAGAAAGAAAAAAATAAAATATACATATTTGGTATTGCTGCATCCATGACAGTCGGCTCTATAAATATATTACATGATCCACCCAGTCCGATAAACACCATAAAAAAAAGCTGTCAAAAAAAACCATTTTCGTCACCTTACACCACAAAAAGTGCAACACCAAGTGATCAAAAAGGCGTATGTCCCACAAAATGATACCAATAACACTATCACCTCATTCCGCAAAAAATGAGCCCCTACATAAGAAAATCCCTCAAAAAATAAAAAAAAACTATAGCCCTCAGAACATGGACACAATAACCTCATTTTTTTGTTTCAAAAATGCTATTATTGTGTTAAACTGAAATAAATAACAAAAAGTATACATATTAGGTATCGCTGCGTCCGTAACAACCAGCTCTATAAAAATATCACATAACCTAACCCCTCAGGTGAACGCTGTAAAAATAAATAAATAAAAACTGTGCTAAAACAACAAATTTTTTGGTCACCTTGCCCCATAAAGTGTTATAATGAATGATCAAAAAATCATATGTACCCAAAAATAGTACCAATAAAACTGGCACCTTATCCCCTAGTTTCCAAAATGGGCTCAGTTTTTGGGAGTTTCTACTGTAAGGGTGCATCAGGGGGGCTTCAAATGGGACATGGCATCTAAAAACCAGTTCAGCAAAATCTGCCTTCCAAAAACCATATGGCGCTCCTTTTCTTCTGCGCCCTGCCGTGTGCCCATACAGCAGTTTATGACCACATGTGGGGTGTTTCTGTAAATCGCAGAATCAGGGTAATAAATATTGAGTTTTGTTTGGTTGTTAACCCTCAATGTGTTAAAGAAAAAAATAGATTAAAATGGAAAATCTGCCAAAAAAGTGAAATTTAAAAATTTGATCTCCATTTTCCTTTAATTCTTGTGGAACGCCTTAAGGGTTAACAAAGTTTGTAAAATCAGTTTTTAAGTAACTTGAGGGTTGTCGTTTCTACAATGGGGTCATTTATAGGGGTATCCACTATGTAAGCCCCACAAAGTGACTTCAGACCTGAACTGCTCCTTAAAAAGTGGGTTTTGGCAATTTTCTTAAAAAAATTAAATTAAATTTCCAAAATGATGCCAACATAAAGTAGACATATGGGGAATGTTAAGTAATAAATATTTCATGAGGTATCATTTTCTGTTTTAAAAGCAGAGAAATTGAAATTTAGAAAATTGCTAATTTTTCAAGATTTTTGGTAATTTTTTATTTTTTTTCATAAATAAAGGTGAAATATATTGACTCAAATTTATGACTGTCATGAAGTACAATGTGTCACGAGAAAACAATCTCTGAATGGCTTGGATAAGTAAAAGTGTTCCAAAGTTATTACCACATAAAGTGACATATGTCAGATTTGCTCAATTACGCCTGGTCAGGAAGAAGGCAAATGGCCCGGATGTGAAGTGGTTAAACTCAGAAAACAAATATCTTTGAAGTAGATCTTCTACAAATAAAATACTGGATCAGACATACTTGCAAACTAAGGGGGAGATTTATCAAAACTGGCGTAAAGACAACCAGGTTCCACCTTTTATTTTTCAGAGCTTGTGAGGAATATGGATTATTATTTACTGTCAGCCATGTTCCCACACCCACCATTTGCTGAAAGGCAGCAGAGTTAGTGAGCTCCACAGGGGGGCCCTGCTTCAAAGCCAGCAGATGGCAGAGGACCTCTAGCAGTCCACCAGTGTTTACAACTTTTCAGACTTCCATTCAGTCAGCCAGGAACCCAGCTAATGGAACAGGAAAGACCTCTCTGCAGGAGGTCTAGTCCATTCCCCAGTTCAATGGAAATTATCTGACTTTCTGGGGCCGGCAGTTTATAAGGAATTATGAATCGGCACAAACCTGATACATATTTGTGTCACTGTGGCCACGATGAACAGGCCCGTGGTCATGGTTTGGTGATGGGATGCCAGGGAAGGGAGATATACATATCTTCCAAAAGAAACTAAATAACGGTACCACTGAAATAAATAATAAATATTATAAGGGCACTCTGTCATATCTTTCCCATCTCAAAAAGTTGTGTTGTGTGTATGTTGTATATGTGTTTTGGTATGAGCTTTTTATGCCTGTGGTCTGTGTTCACTACATTTGTTTGTTACCTAAATCAAAAACAGATTTAAAAAGATCTGTTTTAGAAATAGTTTTTTTTTTCCTTTCTGCCAGTACAACTGTGCAAAAATATGTGTCTCCTCTTGACTTTAACTGAATGCGATGAGCATTTAAAGCCCCCACAATTTGTTGAGTTGACCACCACTGCTTTACACAATTGTACATACATTGTTTTCTAAAATCCTAAATATAAATTATTACAGGGATAGCCGTCAGTCTTATAAGGTTACTACACTGAACAAAAATATAAATGTAACACTTTCGGTTTTGCTCCCATTTTGTATGAGCTAAACTCAAAGATCTGAAACATTTTCTACATATCTGTAAAGAATAAATCAAGGCAACTGGACTTACTGTGGATTTCTTGAAAACGTTTCCACAGTAAGTCCAGTTGCCTTGATTTATTCTTTACAGATATACCATGACCTGGATAAATGAGAACCTTCACAGACATTTTCTACATACCGTACACAAAAGACCCATTACTCTCAAATATTGTTCACAAATCTGTCTAAATCTGTGTTAGTGAGCACTTCTACTTTGCCGAGATAATCCATCCCACCTCATGTGGCATATCAAGGTGCTGATTAGACAGCATGAATATTGCACAGGTGTGCCTTTGCCTCACGCAGTGCAACACATCTCCGTCGCATAGAGTTGATCAGGTTGTTGATTGTGGCCTATAGAATGTTGGTCCACTCCTCTTCAATAGCTGTGCGAAGTTGCAGAATATTGGCAGGAACTAGAACACGCTGTTGTATACTCCGATCCAGAGCATCCCAAACATGCTCAATGGGTGACATGTCCGGTGAGTATGCTGGCCATGCAAGAACTGGGATGTTTTCAGCTTCCAGAAATTGTGTACAAATCCTTGCAATATGGGGCCGTGCATTACCATGCTGCAACATGAGGTGATGGTTGGGCCTCAGGATCTCGTCACTATATCTCTGTGCATTCAAAATGCCATCAATAAAATGCACCTGTGTTCGTTGTCCATACCATACGCGTGCCCATACCATAACCCCACCGCCACCATGGGCCACTCGATCCGCAACGTTGACGTCAGCAAACTGCTCACCCACAGGATGCCACACACGCTATTTGTCATCTGCCCTAAACAGTGAAAACTCATCAGTGACCCGAACACCTCTCCAACGTCCCAGACGTCATTGAATGTGAGCATTTTCCCACTCAAGTCGGTTACGACGACGAACTGCAGTCAGGTTTAGACCCCGATGAGGACGACGAGCATGCAGATGAGCTTCCCTGAGATGGATTTTCACAGTTTGTGCAGAAATTCTTTGGTTATGCAAACCGATTGTTGCTGCAGCTGTCCCGGTGGCTGTTCTCAGACGATCATAGAGGTGAACATGCTGGATGTGGAGGTCCTGGGCTGGTGTGGTTACACGTGGTCTGTGGTTATGAGGCCGGTTGGATGTACTGCCAAATTCTCTGAAACACCTTTGGAGATGGCTTATGGTAGAGAAATGAACATTCATTGCATGGGCAACAGCTCTAGTAGACATTCCTGCAGTCAGCTTGCCAATTGCACGCTCCCTCAAACGTTGCGACATCTGTGGCATTGTGCTGTGTGATCAAACTGCACATTTCAGAGTGGCCTTTTATTCTGGGCAGTCCAAGGCACATCTGTGCAATATTCATGCTGTCTAATCAGCACTTTGATATGCCACACCTGTGAGGTGGGATGAATTATCTCGGCAAAGGAGAAGTGCTCACCAACACAGATTTAGACAGATTTGTGAACAATATTTGAGAGTAATGGGTATTTTGTGTATGTAGAAAATGTTTCAGATCTTTGAGTTCAGCTCATGCAAAATGGGAGCAAAACCGAAAGTGTTGCGTTTATATTTTTGTTCAGTGTAGCTTTCATTCTTGAGCTGCTTCATTCTAGACATTGGTTTGTTAAAATCCTTATTTTCCAACTTTCAGCACCTGGCTGTGTAAAAATGATGCTGCAATCACCACATGAGTACACTGCTGCTTCCTCCCCTGACCTCATCACAAGAATCATAAACGTCATTATGTCAACACACTGTTCATTGTTATAACCTAATCTGTTGTAAGTTTTGGACTTCCTTCCAGCTTCTAATAAGCTTCCTTCTCACTTTCAGCGCAACAGGATAACCGATACAAGAAAATATCTACAAGTAGACTGCAGTGAGGGCTGAAATGAAGGACCTTTCCTGAATGATGAGCTCATATCTCAAGCTGGTTCCTTGTTTTTAGAAGATTAAAAGGATAAATGAGAATATATTCAAACATACAAAATGCATTGCACAATTAAATGGCTTGTCCCGCGGTTCAACATTTTATTTATCTGATTGCGCAAAACATTATTAGCCAATTGGAATCATTTCTTTCTTTATTCATTCCCATTCAGAATTTCTTTCTAATGTGTCCAAAGCCAGTGGACACACATGTCCAGTAACTTAGTACCACCACCTAGATAGTTTTATATATTAGTGGTGGAGCAATTCCTGATATTGTGAAGGACAGCCAATAAGAATTAACTACTTAAAAGCAGCTCCTACCTGCACTGGACACAAGCATGGAGCCATAAGAAGTATGTAACAGCAATGTCTAGACACAGGAGAATTTTTGTGAGAATATTTTAAGTGAAAATTTGTTTTACCTAATTTTACAGACAAATTACAAATTTTAAAACTACCAAAGAGGGATCTATGAATACGACATTTCCACCAATACAATTCTTGCTACTCTGTAATGTATGGATTTGCTTGTACATGTTCCCTCTGTTCTGTAAAGTGCAAAAATTGAAGACGGTCGGCACTCCTCTGGCAGAGTCGTGGTGCCCGTGTCCAGGGTATGAAAGCCCACTCACAATATGAAACAAAGGACCGGCACTTCACTGATGAACAAATCTGTGGCTTTATTGAAGCATGGAGGAAACAGCGCTGATACGACACGTGTTTCGGCTCAGGTGTGAGCCTTTGTCAAGCATGTTCTGTAAAGTGCTGCAGAATTACATTGGCACTGTATAAATAAAGATTATCACTTACATTTTCTTATTTTGCTACTGATAACAATAGCATTAACATAAATTGCTGATATTCATCATGGCCGATTATTGGCCAATTATTATTATGATCACTAATAAGCAAGTGAATTCTAGTGATAACTGTCCAGTGTAAATGGTCCTTTGGTGAAGATTCAACATTCCTGGATAATATATCTATAATCTTAAACATGCATAGAGACCATTATTATGTTATTCATTCATATATTGCCAATATATTGTGAAACACTTTACGTAGATTGTTAGTGCAGTGCTTCAGACCTGGATGTATCTGCAAAGTTTGATATCTTATGTAATGTTTGTAATGTTATGTCATTTTTGCACTGTACACCAGCAGGTGAGGTATGGTTGGCATAGGGATGGGGCTAACCACTCCATTCCTCCCCTCTTGGTAGGAGTGGGCTGGTCATGCTTCCTGTCAAGACGGGCAGTGTTAGTTAGGATAGTGACGAGTGAGATAGCATGTCATATTGCTCCTGCTCCAAGTGTTTTAAGGACCATAGAAGCAACTCATCTGTAAGATCACTACTCCAGTGAGATTGACGGTCCAAAAACTACAGATATTCTGCAGAGCTACAGCATTACAGTCAGCAGAGTGACCAGCAACCATAGCTAACCAGACCCTGCTGCAAATGAGGGACTATGGTTCAGTCATCCATCACCTTAGATCACATCCAGGCCAACTCATAAAAGTCTGTATTTTCACCAAGTGGACACCTACAGCCACAAATGCTAGCCTGCAGCTATGAACCAGAAGTTCAGGAGAGAGACATCAGCAAGATAGCATACCATAGGTGCCATTATCAGCTACTCTGGCAGCCACCATACCCCATCATGTGGGAGAGAAATTGAACTGTGTAGAACTACTACTGGATGTACTAACTATTTTGCACTAAGTAAAGAGAGACCTTTATTCTATTACTTCTGTCTTGATTCCTTAAATCCACCATTTCACTGCACCGATCCCCAGGGAGAAATGGTCTGAGGGAGTACACTGTGACAAATCACCATCAGGGCCACTACCCCACCACTCTTTAGGGACTCGCTGCATTAATACTCAGGGTCCATTCACACGTCCGCAATTCTGTTCCGCGTTTTGCGGAACGGAATTGCGGACCCATTCATTTGTATGGGGCCACACGATCCTGTGCTATTCCGATCCTGAAAAAAAATAGAACATGTCCTATTCTTGGCCGCAATTGCAGACAAGATTAGGCATTTTCTATTAAGGTCCGGCGATGTGCGGTCTGCAAAATGTGGAACGCACATTGCCGGTGTCCGTGTTTTGTGGATCCGCAAAACACACACAGACGTGTGAATGGACCCTTAAAGTAAATTTTCCCAGTTCACATTGAGACTCACAGTCTAAATTCCAAATTAATGTATGTTTTTGAAATATGTTAGGACACCAGAGTACCTGGAGACCCACATAAACACAGAGACGACATGCAAACTCAAAGCCATTGTTGCCCTTGGTCAGATACAAATCGAGTACCCCAGTTCTGCAGTGCAACAGTGCTACCCATTAGGTCACTGAGCTGCTATATCTACAAACTAAAGACCCTTTTACATGGGATCAGACAAATATTCCTGATGTTCGCCCAGTGAAAACATTCCCCCTGATCAGGCGACAATTGAGCAAACTCTTCTGGAAGCACATTTGCTAATTTAGGATACTGAACCATTATCAAATGGAATATATTGCTATCTTCATACTGTTATTTGGGGGGTGGGGGGTAGAATGTAGCTTAGAGTAACATACAGTTTATTAGTTCCACTCCTCTCCTCGTTATGCATGAGAGTTGATATTCATGAGGTGCAAGCAAACCGCACCCTCCAGCCCCTGATTGACTGCTTTCTCCCTATTATTGATCATAGGAAGAAAGCTGTCAATCAAGGGCTGGAGCAAGAGGGTAGCTCATAACTCATGAATATCAAGACTTAGTACATTAAGAGGGTTCAAGCACTGCAACTTCTAAAGTGTACGCTTCTCAAAATTTACACATAATAAACCATAAAAACAGAACAGACAACACTGGAATCAGCTTCTGTTGCTAGCTTAGATTTTCTTTTCTTAAAGCCAAAAGTTAATGCAATTCTGACTGCAATCCATGCAAATTCAGCAAGTTGTCTTTGTGGGAGCAAGAAATTCATGAGCTGTCCATTTCCTTCCAAATATTTCCCAATTTGTTTTACCACATTATTGAGAGGCAGCTCCCCCGTCAATATAATGTCACATTGCCAACAAATGAATCAAGAATTAAACTAGCTTTTTTCGACTGATAGTCCCACTTACACTAACAATAATTAACAACTTAGAGGACCCGTCACCTCTACTGACATGTCTGTCTTAGTAACTATTTGCATTCCCCATGTTATAACAATTCTGGAGCATCTATTCTTATGACTCTATTATTATTCCTGCTAGAAGTTTACAAATACATTTCCAGCAGTCTGCAGTAAAGGTACTACTGGGTGTTACTGCCAGTTGGGAAAGGGTAGTTAGAGGGACAATGCAACTGCAAGTGTGCAGGGTAGTTACCGACACAATGTTGCTTCCAGTGGGGGAAGGGTAGTTAGGGGACAATTCTGCTGCTGGTTGGGGAAAGGTGGTTAGGGGACAATGCTGCTGGGAGGTATTTTGTGCTGCACTGTGGTATTCATTTGGCACTGTTAGTTAGGTATTTTCTGTTGCACTATAGCAGGCATGCTCAACCTGCGGCCCTCTAGCTGTTGCAAAACTACAACTCCCAGCATGCCGGAACAGCCTACAGCAGGGCATTGTAGGAGTTGTGGTTTTACAACAGCTGGAGGGCCGCAGGTTGTGCATGCCTGCACTATAGTATTTATTTGGTGTTGAGGGGTAGCTAATGTTTCACTTTAGCATTTATTTGGAGCTGATGGGGTGATATTGTGATGTGTAAAATAAATAAAATACCTTTAAAATGTATAAATTTGATATTTGCATACTAAACAATTCATGATCATATATGGTCATACAGAGCACAGTTCCTGGTAGTTCACTAAACAGTGTATAGACAAATGGGAAATTCTGCGCAGCAGATAACAGCATTTAACAGCATGTAATCCTGAATGCTGTCACCAGAACAATGACACATTGGCGAGTGTTAAAGGGAGGAAGTATTACAGAGACTTCTGGTGACTTTCAAGTGCTATTGTTTACAGGAGAAATGACTTGAAAAGGAGGAAATCAAGAACATAAAGCATGAACTCTGTCTATGACAGGTGCTAATCATATTGAAACCTTCCGGATTAGGTCATTAAGAAGCAAGGATGTAAGAACTTTATGCTGGAAGTAAGGACATTATTAACCAACCATATGCAAATTACTGCAAGAAAAGGTTCATCTGGGAAACATCTACCTAGAAAGACTGCCACACAATAATGCACTTACATTGCAGTCCAACCTTTACTTTTCCTATTCTCAACCTTTATTTATGACCAATTATTTATGTCCCTATGGGAGCTGTGGTTGAGATACAAACATGGAGATCAGTGCATGTCCAAACATGGATGCCTATATGTAAGCAAACACAATTTCCTCTTCTCCTAGAGCCCCCCAAAACAGCACTGGCAACACAGTTCACACTGCACAGGGGTGTTGTTACTACTACGAGGTTGTAGTCCCAGTCTAAATGCCTTAAAATAGAAAAAAAAAAATCCTATATTCACCTCTTTCTTCCCTACCGTCCTCTGTGCCACCAGTCCTGTCTTTCTCCTGCTGTTTGTATACATGGCTACAGTGGTGACATGCAGGTATATGGCACATGACTGCTGCAGCCAATCACTGTACTCAGGAGTATATGGCATGAACCATCACTGCTGACACCTTGTACATAAACAGTTGGAGAAGGTTTGGAGCTGTGGAGCAGAAAATAGAGGGGAGAAAAAAGTATAGGAATTATTATTATTATTATTATTATTATTATTTTAAGGCATTTATTGCCATCATAAACCCTTTAAAGTGTACATGTACTTTAAAAAAACATTTGATATGTGATAGTGGCATATCAAACGTTTTATCATGGTGGTCCAAGTGCTAATACCCCAACCCATCGCTAAAATAAGAATGAAGCACTCACACAGAGCACTGTCTCTCCTTGTTGCTGAAGAGGGGCTCAATAGAAAGTCTATATGCCCAACTCAAGTCCATCTTCAGCAGAGAGGAGAGACATTGTAATGCCGGAGGTCCATGCCCACTGCTTCCCTGCTTATGGACGCTGAGATACTTACCGCCGTCTTCCTGTTCTGTCCTACTCTACTGCCGGTAGCACTCCTAGCTGTCAGTGTCTGCTGTGTGATGCAAGCTGCTCCTGTGCGTGAGGACTCTCTGACTTGTTCCTTAGGCTCTCAGCCTCTTCAAAGGCCAGAATGTGCACAGCCAAAATGTTCCCCAGCCAATGGATGGATGTTCAGTGGTATATTAGGCAGCCTCCCCAAGGGGAGGGTGCCTGAACGTTAGGTTCCTATTCTCTAGTTTTCCAAGTGAAGGTGCTATTATCTGTCTGACTACGTATGTACAGAATTCCTGCCATTCCCCTCCACATGTCCTAACCCTTGCCTGTTTACCATTTTGTCCCATTGCCGCCTGCCTCGTCCTTGGACTTGTTTCGTGGATACACACGAACCCTGGCTGCCCTGAACTTAGGCTAGTTTTCTGACTACAAGTATTGCCTGACCCCTTTGGTGGTTCACACTGGTGTCTCTGACCCCTGTGGGTTAGATGCCAACTACATCAGGACTACCACAGACCTGGCTGGTCTCCTGAAAATGAATGCCCTTCAGGCAGCCGCTATTTACATGTCCTTGTTGCAAATTGTAACCTCGCACAGAAGTCATGTCCTCAGCGCTTGTGAGTAGAGATGAGCGAATTTATGAAACGTTCGATTCGGCTGATTCGCCGAATGTTTCCAAAAAATTAGCTTCGTGACGAATTACTTCACCACAAAGTGCATTTTTTTGTAAGTAGCGGATGCAATCACAGGGAGCTACGATAGCGCAGCCCCCATCATTGTATCCCTCAGATGCCGCGTTCATACATGATCGCGGCACCTGAGTGAGAAATTAACATCTTATTATTTTTTTATCAAACTTACCGCCTCCATTTGCTTGCGACAGGCCAGCCGCCGCCATCTTTCTTGAAGAACTGGAGCAAAATCTCGCGCTGCGCGAGATTATATCAAGACGCCAGCCGGCATGGTGACGTCATATGTTACCATGCATGGGATTTCGGCCGAGATCTTCAACCAAGACGGCAGCTGGCGGCCCATCACGAGCAAATGGAGGAGGTAAGTATGTTTTTTTGTTTGTTTGTTTTTTAAACTAGTTCAGGTAAAATCTATTCGCTAACACAAAGCACAAGGATATTTAGCTTCGAGGCAAATCGAATTTATCCTGAAATTCAAGGCGAATTCCACTTCGTGGAATTTGATTAGCTCATCTCTACTACACATTAGCTGATAGAGCTACTGACCTCAAGTCTACGGCTCCTGACTGTGACGTGCATTTCTATGTAAAGACACAGGTGATGAGCTGTGCTCAGGTCTGCTACATCTGACATGTCTACTGCATCTGATTATTTGTCTACTACACCAGCTGACCGCTTGGTCATGGTATCTCTGAATTTCTCACCTCTGTTTTTAGATTCAAGTAGTTTAGTGGGTTAACTCCTTAAGAATCGGGCCTATTTTCGTTTTTGCATTTCTTATTTCTCCTCCCTACATTCCAATAGCCATATCAAAAAAAAGGGAAAAAACTTCTTTGTGTAACAAAATTGAAAAAAAAATCAATGTAAAAAAAATAAAAAATAAAATAAACTAAGATCCATAACTTTTTTATATTTCCATCTGCAAGGCTTGTTTTTTTAGTTTTATTGGTACCATTTTTGTGATACATACAACTTTTGTATCACTGTTATAATTTTTTTTTAGAGGGGGACAAGGTGACTAAAAATGGCGTTCACTGCGCAGGAAAAAATATTTTACATTTTAGTCGTTTTTTTAATTTTTGGATGCAGTAATACATGTTTTTTTTATTGTTTATTTGTTTTTATATGTAAAATTATGAAAGGGAGTGATTTGAATTTAATATTTTTGTGTTTATTATGAAACTTTTTTTTACTTTTAACCCTTAAAAGTAAAAGCGCTACCTGTTGAGCTGTGCTTGGTGCACAGCTTTGCAGACAGTTTACCATGTCAAACCTGGGAACCTTCAGCAGGACCCATATCGTCAAACTAACCCATGGGAGCCCCGCAATTTCACTGCGGAGGCTCCGATCAGAAGGCAGGGGAGGGAGCATGCCACTGCCTAACCCCAAATGCAGCAATCGCTATTGAACGTGGCATCAGAGGGATTAAATTAATGGCTTCAGCGTCATTGCCAATCTTGGTCATTGTATGATCTTGGTCATGTGCGGCATTTTGCTTTAAGGGGTTAATTCTTAGCTCCTTAAAAGGTGCTGGGCTGCTTCTTAGTGCCTAGGGCTCAGAAAAAGTTTATGACTCTGCCAGGGTCCTTAATCTCTGGTTGGCTGCTAAAGTGTTATCACCATCTTCACAATGCCTGGAGATGTATTCCACATGAATTTGCTGTCTTGTTAGGATGATGGTTGGTAAAAGGGTGAGCCAGTTTACTGCTTCTTCCTTTCGAAGTGAATGGGATGGAGGAGCTGTAATCACACCTGCTCGTCGCTGCGAGCTGTGTTTTCAATGGCGAGCAGGAAAACAGTGAAGACAAACAACTGAGCAGCATGGGATAAAAGAGTTTGACCCTCGCCTATTGATGACCTATACATCATCACTGTAAAACTCAGGGAAAACTCTATAATGAGGGTGGAGATCACTCCAGAAGAACTTCTCCGTTCGTGCCAATATACAGTTGGTATTGAGGGGCATGAAGACAGTTGTCATTTGTTATTGAGACTTCTCAGGTGATGTGTATGTTATATATAAAACAGGTCATGCTTTGTAAGGTTTACCCGCATATCATTGGCCCAATATAAGGGTCATTTTTAAATTTACAATGTAAAAAGTGACGCCGCCTATTTGGCTTGGCCACACCTTCTGCCAGTTTGGCTGCACCTACAATGTTGAACTACTTCTAAGTTTTTTTCCAGGGTCACTTTGAGTTCCCAATCCGTCCCTGCCTGCAGTGAAGTCCAGATCACAGTACAGGGGTTAAAGGGTTAATACCAGGGGACTGGTGAGTTGTCACAATTGGTCCATACGCACTGTCTGTTAGTGGGGGTCTCAGCACTCAGAAACCTTCAATATTGCACAGGTTCACATTAAAGGGGTTGTCCGGGCTTTTACTATTGATGACCTATCATCAGGATAGCTCATCAATATCAGATCGGCGGGGTCTGACACCCAGCACCCCTACTGATCAGCTGTATGAGGAGACGGCGTGCGCAGTGTGCACGTGCCATCTACCTTCTCTCTTCCTGTCCGCTGTTGTGGTCTATGGTCTATGGTAGGGTTGTGACGTCAGGTCCCTCCCAGTGCATGCTGGGAAGAAGACGTGGTCCGTCTCCTGCGGACTCCATCAGCCAGACCGCAACCTGCAGGAAAGGTAAGTATATTAGCAGGGGCCCGAATCTACTGGGTGGTGGATGGTTATGGCATGGGGCTGATGACGCTGGCTGGGGGACATGGATGATGGCAAATGGCAATGGCATGGGGCTGATGGTGCTGGCTGGGGGACATAAATGATGATGGCCATGTAATTTGTATACATACAGAAGAAAATAATATATCGCAATATATTGTTATATCACACGTGCTTCAAATTATATTGCAATATAGATTTTAGGCCATATCTCCCAGCCCTATCCCTATGGTATTGTCACGACCATGGTTATGGTCGTGACTCTTTGGTCGCATGCAGTTGTCAGCGGTTTGTTCTATGTTGTCAACCACAGGTGAGGGCTCTGGGTTTGTTGCCTCACGTGTGGTTGCCCTTGGCAACATATGGTTGTTGGCAGTGTAGCAGCTGGAGCTGGTGGCTAGGCGGCTCGCTGTCACGGCATGCAGTTGCCTCTGGCAACGTGTGATTTTAAGTGTTCACTTTCTATGTTTGGTGTTAGGGAGTTTGTTCTGTGTACACTTCTCCTTTAAGTGACAATTACCTTTCTGGTGTGTGTGTGTGGGGGGGTGGCTGCTTGGGCTATTTAGCTCCTGCTGGAAGCCAGAAGTCTGAGGGGTACTCCTGACATGCTTTATGCTGGAGTCATCCTCCTGGTTCATTTACCATCTGTCCAGTGAGGGCCACCCTTGTGGTCATAAAAGTTATGCATGATGTTAAGTTGATGTTGTTATCCTTTCTATGTTTATTGCAGCTATGGATGTCCTGGTTACCTGTGTGTTTTGTGGTGTGTGCTGTGTCCTTAGTGTTTGTGTGGACAGCAGTACTGGTGCATGGGTTCCAGTCAGCGAGGCTGTGACAGGTAGGTTTGGAACTGGTGTAGTTCACTTGCCATATCCATATGTCTGTATATGTTCCCCCTTCCTTGCAGCTTGGCCAGTGAGACTCCTGTTCGTCCGTGTCTTGGAGGAACAGGTCGTCTTACCCTGCTTCTAGCACAGGGTTTTCCTGAGGGATAGTAGGGACCCTAGGTTCCAGAGTATGAGCCCTCCTACCATCTGGGTTGGCTCATACAGTTAGGAGTCAGGGTCAGTATTAGGATTTTTCAAATGATTGCTAGGATCAATGGCTGTCTCTAAATTGACACATGTGATAATATTTTTAATAAAACATAACATTTATTGTATCAGTTAATAAATCGTTTGACATAACATTCTCAATTAAAATTATCAGCTCAGCTTGCAATCTAAATAAACTTCATTGTTGTTAATTTTTTAGCGTCTTGGGGGTACCTCTTGGAGGTGCTGCCAGCTATCAGATGTTGTAGTATAATATAGATGCTCTATTTTGGCTGCTTTATATTTAGCAGCCACCTGCACGTGCTATGCTGCTCTAATGTAGTTATGCCACTGGTTCGTGGTCCGTCACAGATCACTGCTCTGCTTTGGCTGCTTTTTATTTAGCAGCCCCTGCATATACTATGCTGCTCCAGTTCTGTTATACCACCAATTGTGGTCCGTCACAGGTCACTGCTCTGTTTTGGCTGCTTTATATCTAGCAGCTCCTGCACGTGCTGTGCTGCTCCAATTTTATTATACCACTATTGTTTGTGGTCCGTCACAGGAGTTTACTAACTCTCACTCCTATCTATTACTTAACTAGTAGCTGGCGTGCCCTCCTCCTATTTACCCTTATCTGACTGCTTAGCTAATAGTCATTGTTATAGAACCTTGCAAACTGATGCTGTGTTAAAACACTTTACAGGATACTGCCCCCCGACATGTTTCGCCAAAAGCCTTGGCGTCTTCAGGGGAACGGGTCAGTATTAGGGACGCGATAGGAGGTGACCTGCTCCCTGATCCTGTGGTCCTGGCCTAGTAGCTACCCTATTCCATAACATCGCACGGATGAGGGTTTCCCCCACTCTCATCCGTGACAGGTATATGGCAGGGGTGTCCAACCCACTGCTCGCGAGCCGCATGCAGCTCCGTGCTCCTTCATTTGTGGCTCGCAGGGGAGCGATCCGGCCAGCTCTTACTATCTAGGCTGCACTGTATCTCCTTTTATAAGAGAACATGGCGTGTGCCGTGCGCTATGTTTTCTCCGTCCAGACAGTGGAGAGGGAGGGAGGGACGGAGGGAGGGAGTCTTTCCCTGCTATGACGCGGCCGCCACTGAGCACAATGAAAAGAGTGGGCTCTGAAGCTGCCCGCACCACTGCCACCAATGAATGGGCGGCTAATTAAAGCAGGAGGAGGGAGGGGGAGGGAACAAACTGCTGCGCCGTCTGAGCTTGTGAGCTCAGCGAACAGCAGCAGCAGCCTCCTCCTCCTCCTGAGTGGTGACTCATTATCCCCAATCTTGCCACTGCCATGTTTTAAACATGATGGAGGTCATTTATTTTTAATGTCAGGCTGGGCACATGCTTTTGGACTGGACCCCATGTGCCTCACATTAATAGTAAGTGACCCCCAAAGTACCATCTCACATAATTTGTTTGAAACTCCCTCTGGTGACAGATAAAGCAACAACTCAAATTGAGATGATAACTTACTGACTTAGGCCTCTTTCACACGGGCATCGTGATTTTTCAGCGCGAGTGCAAAGCGTTTTAATGCGTGAGAAAAATCGGCATGTTTGGTACCCAAACCCGAACCCGGACTTCTTAATACAGAATGCTTAGTAAAATAGAGATGGAGGGGTTTAAAATAAATAAATAATAATTTAACTCACCTCATCCACTTGTTCGCACAGCCCGACTTCTCTTCTGTCTTCTTCTTTGATGACCTCGGAGGAAAAGGACCTTTGGTGACGTCACTGCGCTCATCACATGATCCATCACATGATCCATCACCATGGTGATGGACAATGTGACGGATGATGTGATGAGTGCAGTGACGTCACCACAGGTACTTTTCCTTCTGGGTATCAAAGAAGAAGAGAAGTCGGGCTGCGAGATCAAGTGGATTAAGGTGAGTTAAATTTTAAAAAAAAAATTAACCCCTCCAGCCCTATTGTACTATGCATTCTGTATTAAGAATGCTATTGTTTTCCCTTATAACCATGTTATAAGGGAAAATAATAATGATCTGGTCCCCATACCAATCGTCTCCTAGCAACCATGCGTTAAAATCGCACCGCATCCGCACTTGCTTGCAGATGCTTGCGATTTTCACGCAGCCCCATTCACTTCTATGGGGCATGCGTTGCGCGAAAAACGCACAATATAGAGCATGCTGCGATTTTCACGCAACGCACAAGTGATGCGTGAAAATCACCGCTCATGTGCACATCCCCATGGAAATGAATGGGTCCGGATTCAGTGCGGGTGCAATGCGTTCACTTCACGCATTGCACCCGCGCGGAAATCTCGCCCGTGTAAAAGAGGCCTTTTTTGCTGGATCCGGCAAGGGTCCAGCAAAAACGCTTCCGTTACTGATAATACAACCGTTGTATTATCTTTAACATATTTTTAACATAGCTAGGACGGATCCGTCATGAACTCCATTGAAAGTCAATGGTGGATGGATCAGTTTTCTATTGTGGCAGATTGTGCCAGAGAAAACGTCCCCATTGACTTGCATTGGGGGTCATGACGGATCCGTCTTCCTCCGCATCCCTGGATATAAAGAAAACCGCAACATGCTGCGGTTTTCTCTCCGGTCTGGCAAACTCACTGAACGGAACGGAATGTATTTTGGAGCATTCCGTTCAGTTCAGTTTTGTCCCCATTGACAATGAATGGGGACAAAACTGAAGCATTTTTTTTCCGGTATTGAGCCCCTATGACGGATCTCAACACCGAAAAACTTTAACACTAGTGTGAAAGTAGCCTTAAAGAATTGCCTCGAGTAGCAACGACTGAATACAAGCCAGATTTGTAGCACATTATGAAAAACACAGATTGCCAGAAGTCTCACTAAAGCTGTCTACACTACAGGTAGGAAAGGTGGTTTAACCACCTCCGGACCGCCTAACGCAGATTCGCGTTCCGGAGGTGGCAGCGCTGCGCAGAGTCACGCATATACGTGTCATCTCGCGAGACGCGAGATTTCCTGTGAACGCGCGCACACAGGCGCGCGCGCTCACAGGATCGGAAGGTAAGCGAGTGGATCTCCAGCCTGCCAGCGGCGATCGTTCGCTGGCAGGCTGGAGATGTGATTTTTTTAACCCCTAACAGGTATATTAGACGCTGTTTTGATAACAGCGTCTAATATACCTGCTACCTGGTCCTCTGGTGGTCCCCTTTGTTTGGATCGACCACCAGAGGACACAGGTAGCTCAGTAAAGTAGCACCAAACACCACTACACTACACTACACCCCCCCTGTCGCTTATTAACCCCTTATGAACCCCTGATCACCCCTGATCACCCCATATAGACTCCCTGATCACCCCCCTGTCATTGATCACCCCCCTGTAAGGCTCTATTAAGATGTCCGTATTATTTTTACGGATCCACTGATAGATGGATCGGATCCGCAAAACGCATACGGACGTCTGAATGGAGCCTTACAGGTGGGTGATCAATGACGGGGGTGATCACCCCATATAGACTCCCTGATCACCCCCCTGTCATTGATCACCCCCCTGTCATTGATCACCCCCCTGTAAGGCTGCATTCAGATGTCCGTATGATTTTTACGGATCCACTGATACATGGATCGGATCCACAAAACACATACGGACATCTGAATGGAGCCTTACAGGGGGGTGATCACCCCATATAGACTCCCTGATCACCCCCCTGTCATTGATCACCCCCAGTCATTGATCACCCCCCTGTCAGGCTGCATTCAGATGTCCGTATGATTTTTACGGATCCACTGATACATGGATCGGATCCGCAAAACACATACGGACATCTGAATGGAGCCTTACAGGGGGGTGATCAATGACAGGGGGGTGATCACCCCATATAGACTCCCTGATCACCCCCCTGTCATTGATCACCCCTTGTCATTGATCACCCCCCTGTCATTGATCACCCCCCTGTAAGGCTGCATTCAGATGTCCGTATGATTTTTACGGATCCACTGATACATGGATCGGATCCGCAAAACACATACGGACATCTGAATGGAGCCTTATAGGGGGGTGATCAATGACAGGGGGGTGATCACCCCATATAGACTCCCTGATCACCCCCCTGTCATTGATCACCCCCCTGTAAGGCTCCATTCAGACATTTTCCTGGCCCAAGTTAGCGGAAATTATTATTTTTTTTCTTACAAAGTCTCATATTCCACTAACTTGTGTCAAAAAATAAAATCTCACATGAACTCACCATACCCCTCACGGAATCCAAATGCGTAAAAATTTTTAGACATTTATATTCCAGACTTCTTCTCACGCTTTAGGGCCCCTAGAATGCCAGGGCAGTATAAATACCCCACATGTGACCCCATTTCGGAAAGAAGACACCCCAAGGTATTCCGTGAGGGGCATATTGAGTCCATGAAAGATTGAAATTTTTGTCCCAAGTTAGCGGAAAGGGAGACTTTGTGAGAAAAAAAATATATATCAATTTCCGCTAACTTGTGCCAAAAAAAAAAAATTTCGATGAACTCGCCATGCCCCTCATTGAATACCTTGGGGTGTCTTCTTTCCAAAATGGGGTCACATGTGGGGTATTTATACTGCCCTGGCATTCTAGGGGCCCTAAAGCGTGAGAAGAAGTCTGGGGTCCAAATGTCTAAAAATGCCCTCATAAAATGAATGTGGGCCCCTTTGCGCATCTAGGCTGCAAAAAAGTGTCACACATGTGGTATCTCCGTACTCAGGAGAAGTTGGGCAATGTGTTTTGGGGTGTCATTTTACATATACCCATGCTGGGTGAGATAAATATCTTGGTCAAATGCCAACTTTGTATAAAAAATGTTCCACAAACTTGTGACAAAAAATAAAAACTTCCATGAACTCATTATGCCCATCAGCGAATACCTTGGGGTGTCTTCTTTCCAAAATGGGGTCACTTGTGGGGTAGTTATACTGCCCTGGCATTCTAGGGGCCCAAATGTGTGGTAAGTACTTTGAAATCAAAATCTGTAAAAAATGGCCGGTGAAATCCGAAAGGTGCTCTTTGGAATGTGGGCCCCTTTGCCCACCTAGGCTGCAAAAAAGTGTCACACATGTGGTATCTCCGTACTCAGGAGAAGTTGGGCAATGTGTAATAAATATCTTGGTCAAATGCCAACTTTGTATAAAAAATGGGAAAAGTTGTCTTTTGCCGAGATATTTCTCTCACCCAGCATGAGTATATGTAAAAAGACACCCCAAAACACATTGCCCAACTTCTCCTGAATACGGCGATACCACATGTGTGACACTTTTTTTCAGCCTAGGTGGGCAAAGGGGCCCACATTCCAAAGAGCACCTTTCGGATTTCACAGGTCATTTACCTACTTACCACACATTAGGGCCCCTGGAAAATGCCAGGGCAGTATAACTACCCCACAAGTGACCCCATTTTCGAAAGAAGATACCCCAAGGTATTCCGTGAGAGGCAAGGCGAGTTCCTAGAACTTTATATTTTTTGTCACAAGTTAGTGGGAAATGATGATTTTTTTTATTTTATTTTTTCCTTACAAAGTCTCATATTCCACTAACTTGTGACAAAAAATAAAAACTTCCATGAACTCACTATGCCCATCACAAAATACCTTGGGGTGTCTTCTTTCCAAAATGGGGTCACTTGTGGGGTAGTTATACTGCCCTGGCATTTTAGGGGCCGAATGCGTGAGAAGTGGTTTGAAATAAAAATCTGTAAAAAATAGCCGGTGAAATCCGAAAGGTGCTCTTTGGAATGTGGGCCCCTTTGCCCACCTAGGCTGCAAAAAAGTGTCACACATGTGGTATCGCTGTACTCAGGAGAAGTTGGGCAATGTGTTTTGGGGTGTCATTTTACATACACCCATGCTGGGTGAGAGAAATATCTTGGCAAAAGACAACTTTTCCCATTTTTTTTATACAAAGTTGGCATTTGACCAAGATATTTATCTCACCCAGCATGGGTATATGTAAAATGACACCCCAAAACACATTGCCCAACTTCTCCTGAGTACGGAGATACCACATGTGTGACACTTTTTTGCAGCCTAGGTGGGCAAAGGGGCCCACATTCCAAAGAGCACCTTTCGGATTTCACCGGCCATTTTTTACAGATTTTGATTTCAAAGTACTTACCACACATTTGGGCCCCTAGAATGCCAGGGCAGTATAACTACCCCACAAGTGACCCCATTTTGGAAAGAAGACACCCCAAGGTATTCGCTGATGGGCATAATGAGTTCATGGAAGTTTTTATTTTTTGTCACAAGTTTGTGGAATATGAGACTTTGTAAGAAAAAAAATAAATCCTCATTTTCTGCTGACTTGTGACAAAAAATAAAAAGTTCTATGAACTCACTATGCCCATCAGCGAATACCTTAGGGTGTCTAATTTCCGAAATGGGGTCATTTGTGGGGTGTTTGTACTGTCTGGCCATTGTAGAACCTCAGGAAACATGAAAGTCAGAGCTGCTTCAAAAAGCGGAAATTCACATTTTTGTACCATAGTTTGTAAACGATATAACTTTTACCCAAACCATTTTTTTTTTACCCAAACATTTTTTTTTTATCAAAGACATGTAGAACAATAATTTTAGAGCAAAATTTATATATGGATGTCGTTTTTTTGCAAAATTTTACAACTGAAAGTGAAAAATGTCTTTTTTTTGCAAAAAAATCGTTAAATTTTGATTAATAACAAAAAAAGTAAAAATGTCAGCAGCAATAAAATACCACCAAATGAAAGCTCTTTTAGTGAGAAGAAAAGGAGGTAAAATTCATTTGGGTGCTAAGTTGCATGACCGAGCAATAAACGGTGAAAATAGGGTAGGTCAGAAGTGTAAACAGTGGCCTGGTCTTTAAGGGTGTTTAAGCTATAGGGGCTGAGGTGGTTAAATACACTTTTAAATGTTTGAAAACTCAATTGCAGTAATACTGTCGTGTGCACGCATATTTGTGTGAATGTATAGCTTGTGGCTCCTCGCAGTCATACGTTCTTTTTTTTTCTGGCTCTTTGTGTCTGTAAGGTTGGCCACCCCTGGTATATGGTCTTTGCTGGGTGTTGGACACCCGCCAATCTGATATTAATGACCTATACTCAAGCTGATTTGAGTATTATCAATTCCCAAATTAATTCTATGGACATTTTTCTTGATTAATTACAAAAGATATGTTACACAAGTTAGTGTATAACGTGGTACAACAATATTTGCTTGCAACAGTAGAGCTTCATTATCTCACTGCACTTTAACAATCATAAAAGGGAAAAAACATCTTTATTTTTGGGCTTTATGGTTTATGGTTTGTGGTCATATGACAGGATATGGATGAAGAAACATCACAATTTATGAAAAAGAGAGAAGTTTATGTTTTTCTGCATGGATCTATTTAGGTGAGCCGTTCTCTATTGCTGACTATTATAAGGAATAAGTAAAGATATAAATTCTAACTTTATAAGGCCTCATGCACTTGGCAAAACCATATGCACTAAGGGTCCATTCACATGTCCGTAGTGCATTACGGATCCGCAATACACCCGGCCGGCACCCCCATAGAAATGCCTATTCTTGTCCGCAATTGCGAACAAGAATAGGACAAGTTCTATTTTTTTCCGAAGCCGCAGACCGGAAGATCGGTGGCGCGCTCCAGAAATGCGGATTCGGACAGCACACTGTGTGCTGTCCGCATCCATCGCTGCTCCATAGAGAATTAATGGGTCTGCACCCGTTCTGCAATTTGCGGAAAGGATGTGGACCCATTATTACGGACGTGTGAATGGAGCCTAAGCCTGTATGGTAGCACAAGGATTCCTAAAGGTTTCATATTAAAAACCCATAAGCAGTCTTAGTGCCACTGTATAGTACCTACATGATACAGCTAGAAATGAGCGAATTTCTTAAAAATTCGATTTAGCTGCTTCGCCAAATCTTAAATTCACTTTGTGATGAATTACTTTGTCACGAAGCGCATGGGTTCATCTTATCCTACTCTGTGAGCTGCTGAATGGCTGCGTCCATCTTGCTTGAAGATGGACGCAGCCATGGCGCGGCCCCAGATGACGTTGTCACACCGGCTGGCGTCATATGTCACCACACGCAGGATTTCGGCTAAGATCTTCAATCAAGATGGCGGCAGCCGGCCTGTTGCGAGCAAATAGAGGAGGTAAGTATGATTTTTTTTTTTTTTTTTACATTATTTCAGGTTAAATTGATTCGCTACCACAAAGCACGAGGAAATTCGGCTTTGCAGCTAATCAAATTTATCCTGAAATTTGGAACGAATTCCACTCCGTTGGATTGGATTCTCTCAACTCTGGATACAGCAATGAAATGTGTTATATTACTTCATCAGAAAAAAATCTGTGTGTGCCTCCATATGAAATAGGAGGCCCAGAAAGGTACATTGTCAGTCCGTGGATTTGTATAGGCACCATATTATGGTTCCAGAGGGACATGGAATTTACATCTGCATGAGGCCTAACACAACTGAAACAATTGCTTAAACAAACTGACCATTTATAACAGTGATAGTGACCTTTTAGAGAATGAGTGCCCAAACTGCAACCCGAAACCCACTTATTTATCACAAAGTGCCAACGCGACAATTTAACCTGAATACTACAGTCCAATATGGTATATCTTCCATGTAATATCATTAGCTATAATATCCTGCCTACATTCAATGCGCTGCCTTTTGCTTTCAAAGCGCCCTTTGCTGATCAATGGCAGGAAAAGTCTAAGGCATCTTGGTACCACATAGACTTTTTCCAGGGTGCAGGTGTCCACAGAGAGGGCTCTGAGTGCCGCCTCTGGCACCCGTGCCATAGGTTCGCCACCACTGACCTATAATGTTCCCACTGACTAATAGAAATATATTGTTATTAAAAATGAGTGAGCCAACTGTAAATGAGTCAGATTTGTCACAAGTTTAACAAAAATGACTCTGATGAAGTTTTGGGCATACGCTTTGAAAAAAATTAAGCCATTTTAAAGTAACTGTGAGATCAACAGGGCAGGAAAGATGAAGACGAAGAATCACATGACTCTGGGAGGAGCCCTAGCTAGCAGGTTTGCCCACAATGCTTAACAGGCAGTCTCTCAGCCTATCAGGGGGCAGGATATTGAGAAGTCCTTCAGGCTCCGTGCTATGTGTAAAGCACAGATGCCATTCTGAGCTCAGCCAGTGATGTGAGAGGATGTGTTTACCACGAGTCTGGCAGACATCAGTTGCAGACACAAGCCAGCCATATTAGAGTGTTGTAGGGATAGTTTAGGGATATATTCCCCACTCCCCATGTGTCTGTCATAGTTCTAGCACTCTGGCAGCAGCCCAGGGTATCAATGTCCTGTGTGTATTAGGAATTGTATTCTCTGAACCTGTCTGCAACATTGCATGGGTTCATCTTGTCCTGCTCTGTGAGCTGCTAAATGGCTGTGTCCAATTTCTAATTAGCTATTCCAATATATATACCTAGCCGTTTCCTTCGCTGGTTGCCTGAGCAATAGGTCTCTACAGACACTGTAATCCATTTGTCTGTCTGTGTACTGATTTCTTTCTGTCTCGTGGACTTTGTTTCTCTGCTGACTAACCTGACCTATGCCTGACCTTACTTCTGGACTGTATTCAGATTTTTACATACTCAGCCTGTTTCGTGACTACGAGTATAGCATGATCCCTTGGTTTTTGTACCAGTGTCTCTGATTCCTGTGGGTCAGCTGCCAACTACAGCAGGACTATTCTAAGAGGTAGCAACCTGGTGGCTCCCCTGCAGCGAAGAGCAGATACCTGTATGGGGGTTAAAGGGTGAAAATTAAGGGACCACCAGAACAATGTCCTCGGTAATAACCCAAAGTAAAACCAGTTAGTTGCCACAGTTGGTCGATTACACTATTACAGTTCATAAGTCTTTTATAGGTACACAATTATTCCCAGCACCTCCAGCAGCTTATATTTTGCTGGATACTCTACACAATTGCACCTTTTTCTAAAAAACTGTTGCAATTTTGCTAGGGTTTAAAATTGCACAGTTCAATGACATTTCACTGCATCAGTATACCAGTTTAATTCAGCACATTCTAATGTGTCAGTATAGCAGTTTAATTCATCATCAATATACCAGTTTAATTCAATGCATTTTACTGTGTCAATAGACCACTTTAATTCAGCGCTTTCTAGTGCGTCATTATAAATCTATGTCCCTGATATGTCCCTATTTTAAAAAGGGAAAGGTAAAAAAAAACGTATAATGATACGTGCGCCCAGTCCAAATATGTTTCCAGCTTAGAAAAACAAAAAATACTGAGGTGGAACATGCAGCTAACGTGATAATTAAAACATAAAGTTTATTGTCATTAGGATAAAAACTGAACTTTGTAAACCAAAGTGATCAATATGCGTGGCTTCTGAATGGATTAGTGATTAGGGGTTCAAATATTTTTCCTTAAATATCACGAGAGCGGAGTCGGTACAACATCCCTAGCTGTCTGCTGCAGGTGATTTTCTAAGCCTACAGCCAGACATGAACTGAGAACCCGCCCTGAGAAGGGCAACCCCTGAACTGGCACTGGAACCTAATCCCTGGACCTGAACTAGCTTTCTTTATACGCCGAGAAGCGCTCTCCAACACGTTTATCCAGTTAGTACATGATATATAATATAAATTCAATATTAAATACAATGCAGTTCCTAAAGATCTCCTTAATAAGGTGTGTTCATTGTGTGGTGGCTATGATTTCAGACATTGTAGGAGCTAATATTTTGCATTAAAACATTCCCAAAGCAATATATTTACTAGAACATGAAGTAAAACTTAGTAGCACAAGACTCGTGACGAGCACCTCTGCTTATGTGCCCTATGTGTTGCTTACTAGTGCATTCTGGCTACATATTATTATTTAAGGTTGGTCCTACAATAAGAGTGAACCTTTATATTAATATCCTGTTAAGGGTACGGCCACACAGTCAGGTTTCCTGATGCACTATTGGAAGCTAAATTCAGGAGTGGATCATAAAAGAAGAGAACGTATAAAAGATAGATACCACTTCTCTTTTTGAATTCATTTTTGGTTTTGCCTTCAAAACACCTGAATGTGTGGCCGTACTCTAAAGGTGACTGAGCATCTTTAAGATAGCTCAGTAGGTCTATCTATAGTCCTGTGTAAAACCAAAATAAATACATCATAATATCATGGTGAATGGACATACTCTGTTCTGCTGCTTCTGTAGTCCATACAGAACAAACTCCCCCACCCCCGACTAACCATTATGGTAGAAGTTCACAATGAAATTTACAAGTTGTCATATTTAGTTCATTTAATCTGCTGGAATGAAACATTCAGTGAAAAATGCATGAAAATATGAATAAAAAGAGAAGTTGTCTTATAATATAAATTTAATATAGAAGCCATGAGGTATAAGAAACGTGCATAGCCCAGGTAGCCAAGAATAATAACCATGATATCAAAGAGTATAAGGCCTTATGCACAGTGCAGATCAGTGTGCACAAAGCCTTATGATAGCACACAGACTAACCAAGGCTCCAGCCATAGGCTCTGTGTGTGATGCCATACTATGCCTCTATACTGCAACATATATGATAGGTATTTCTAGCATTGTTTCTTTGGGAAATTACGTCTGTAATGTGGCTGGTGGTGATCCATGTAAAATGAAAGGAATAAGTGCAGTAGAGAAGTGTATAGTGGACTTTATGGTAATTCTGTAATTCATAAATTCCCATTCAAACAAATGTAAACTGCACTAGAATAACCCCATGTGAACCCAGCAGAGTGACGAGAAGGAATATGATTGACTTGTATGCATTTGGTTGCCAGGTACAATAATAATAATTGTTATAACTGCAATTAATTACATTGTATTAGAGACGAAAATGCATACTTCTAATAATCAGTGCTGTCCCAAGACACAGTCCTTTTCTCTCCAGAAAGTAATACATCCATAAGCAGCCACTGTCTCACAGGGCTGAGACTCACCAGTAAAGCCTTGAGTACAGAACAGGAGCAGTAGACATGCCTCCAGCAGGACCAAGTGCACAGTACTTTGTGTCCTCATATCATGAAGTCTTTCAACACTCCCCCACTGTTAGCTTCTTGGCAGCTGCAGTTCTTTCTCCGGCACATCAAAATTAAGTTGAGAGCAGAAAACCCTCTTTTATCAGATTCAAGGCGTCATTTTCCTGTGGGCAGCACATTCATAAAAGTCCTGGGCAGGATGAAGCAAAAAGTTTGGTGACTCATTCTTCAGATCTCAAGTTTGCATCCAAAATACAGTAGTCTCAATATTAGAAAAAACTAAAAACAAGACCCTCATCTGAGTCCATCTCTTGGCCTTATGTAAAGCACTTGTCAAGTGGAAAAGGCGGGTTGACTAACTTTAAATATGGTCTGTGAGATAGCAGTGTTCTCCATGCACAAGTCACTCTACCCTGACTTGACTTCTGAAGCAACAGGTTGTTTAGGCATGGTGAAACACACGTGACGTGTAACAAGAAGGGACAATTATAACTAAAAGAACAACAATTATAATGATAATTTTGTTAATATTATTAGTTATAGTATAATTAGTAGTAGTTTTATGCCATTATTGTTATAGTTATACTGTAGTATCAATATTAATATTTATTCTTGTGCTATCCTTGTAGACAAATAAACCTGGGGGTAAACAAAATGTTATCTAACAATACATAAAAATAGACACATAATAAAATTACGGTAGATTTTTTTTTCTTTCCTCTCAAAGTACCAACTATACGGATTACGGTACTTAACACTTTCTGCTATGTAATATATTTTACTGTTGATGGTACTGTTCACAGAGTCCTCTATCATTAAATAATAAAATACAAAACAAAGCTTTCTTATATAGTTTTCCGATATAATGCGGTCACCATGGGACATATCTTTTTCCTCCAGATGAATATATCTGGTAGAGTCCTGTCTGGTCCTTTGTTTGTCCTTGCTCTTTGGAGTACCCTGGGCATTTGAGCGGCTTAGTGTGTGCAGGTGGAGAGGTCTGATAAGGCTCATGTTTGTAAGGGAGCTTGTTTTTTTTTATTTTTATGGAAAAAGGAAAATGAAACACGATCAGCTGGAACTGACATATGGAATGTGCCATGTGAGTGACAAAATGTTAGGACTCTGTATAAAATTACTAGGGGAAAGCAGGTATAAAATGTGTTGAAAAGTGTCCCAAAAAGTCTAAACATTAAAGATAGAGTTGAGCAAATTTCTTGAAATTCGTTTTGTGTCCCTTTCGACAAATTTTTTGTAAAAATTTGATTCTTGGCCAAATTGATTCTACACAAATTAAATGTGCTCTAATTGCCTTGAACATTGGTTTATGACACTATGAGGTCTTCTACGACTCAGATTTTATATATTTTGTCACTTTTTTAAAACATTTTAACTCTTTCTATCCCATTCCATCCCCCCATCATTCCAAGGCCATTTTCAATTTTTTTATTTTTGCTTTTAACACTTTGCCTTCCTGCACCCATAACCATAACCTTTTTATTTTTTCATTCACATAGACATGTGTGGGCTTATATTTTGCATGACAAGTTGTACTTTATCATGGCACTATGCATACAATGCATACATATGTATATTGCATACAATGTAGTGGGAAGCTGGAAAAAAAAATCCAAATGGAGTGGAATTGAAGAGAAAAACTAAATTCCACCACAGTGGTTTTCATTTTTATAGCATTACCTACCATATGCGGTAAAACTGACATGTTACTTTCATTCTCCGCGTCAGTACAATTACAGTGATACCACCTTTACATAGTTTTTCTTGTGTTTTAATACTTTTAAAAAAATTAGAAAACTTAATTTTTTCTTTGCATTGTCATATTCTGATCCCCGATAACTTTTTTTTATATTTAAGTCTATTTAAACACTGGTTCACCGTACAGGATACATATGTTTATATTTTAACCCTTAAGCTTCCAGGGTCGTACAATAAACATCATGGGCATCACCGCGTACGAAAACACCCATATTATTAAAATATTGATCCCATACGGCAAATCAATTCACTTACCCAAAAAACGTAATAAAATGTGATCAAAAAGTCACACGCCCTTTAAAATTATATCTATAAAAACTACAGATTGTCATGAAAAAAGTGAGCTGCACAGCTCAGTACCTATAGCTATAAAAAAAAATGATGTGCTCAGAATATGGCGATGCAAAAAAATATAAATTTTTGTCAACATTTTTTTCGGTATTAAAACACCAAAAAATCTATACACAGGTGGTATTGTTGTAATCGTACTGACCCAGTATAATAGGCACAGGTCATTTTTGTCACTAAACCCGTAAAACGATGTTTTTTTTCCCAATTTCACCCAGTTTGGAATTTTTTGCCGCTTCCCACTACATTGTATGTCATATTAAATAGTGAAATTAGAAAGTATTACTTTCCCTGCAAAAAACAAGCCCTCATATGGCTATGTGAATGGAAAAATAAAAAAGTTATGGCTCCTTGAAGACAGGGAAGAAAAAAAAAAAGTGAAAATAAAAAAAAACTCCGGTATTCAAGCGGTTAATAGCACTGCCATTTTGGGACATGGCAATGCCTATGATTTTTTTTAAATTTTTAAAAGTGCAGTGGAGTACTCCTGGGGAAAAGGCTCTCAGATGCCGTTGCCGCAATTGACTATGGCATCTGAGGTGTTAAATGTCCACTATCTGCATTATTTCTGATCGTGGACATTATCTCTACAAAGAAGCTGAGCAGGTGCCATGTTAAAAGACTGCATCTGGACATACAATTATATCTGTTTGCAAGTACGGGTTAACCTAATGACAGTAATCGCAAATAATGTCAGCGTGACACTGACATACAGTATATAGCTATGGGTAAATGCATGGTTGATAGTGTTAATAAGTAGTGTGTAAAAAAACACTGCATCATCGCATTTGTTATGCTTTTTATTATTCTTCACAAGCGTCCAAAAAAAATTTGTTAACAGGGCTAGAATGTCTACCCTTATACTGTATATACACACACAAATGTTAATTGTCAGAAGAAACAGTGGCTTGTTCTGAAGTTCAACAAACCTGTAAAAATTCTCCCTTTTATTCAGAGGTAGCAGTAGTAAAGTGTGGATGTGGAAAAGGTACGGTGTGTAGGGATAATAGTGGCAGCAATAGTAGTGCCAGCAGTAGCAGCACAGCATGGAACAGACAAGGCAGCAATTAGATATGTGCAAGGCTTTGCTGGGGTAGTAGTATAGTAGTGGCAGCTGTGTAGAAGTAATGGTACTTGCAGTAGGGGTAATGGAAGTGGCAGTAGGGGGATTAGCAGTGGGGAGTAGCAGCTGTGGGGTGGTGGCAGCAGCAGCCATAATGTACAGAACATGATGGTAAGCAGGCAGACATCAGCAGTGGCGTGATGAGGCCACCGTCAGCAATGTTAGATCTATTTTCAGTGTCAGCTGGAGGAGCGTGAAAATTCTCAAGGATCTATGCCTGATTCATTATGACAAAAGTGAGGGAGGATAATTTTGTTGATTGGGGTGTGACAATGCCACCTGGCATGCTGCAAACCCTCTCTGAGATGACAATGGAGGCTGGACAACACAGTACAGAGAGAGCATACCAGGCCAGTTCCAATCTGCAGTCCATGGGATCAGGAAACATGGTATATGCCAGAGAAAGGCCACAGTTCAGGTAGATCTGAACCTAGGTGTTAAGGCGGTAGGTCTCCATTTACTGATTTTCATCAGTCTGGCGTGGCACGCGAAAAAAAACTGCTTAATCATGTTCATAATACTGAACTGACTGCAGCTGCTACGGATTCTACTGTTTGTGGTAACGTAGATGGCAGGAGGTGGGTGACTCGGCGGGATGGGGCGTAAAGGAGCCTCCTGGACAGAAACGCGGGCATCAGGCATCTGCTTTCCAAAAGCAATTTGGCCTCCTTTTCAGCAACAGGAAAACATTCCCCCATTTTGCTTTTATAGGGAGGGCCTAAAAGCATGGCTATTCAGTAATTATCAGATTGCTTGATGATAGGGATATGCTATGCCTCTCAGTAGGTAAGCAAACATACAGCTTACCATGCTTGCCAGTGTGGCCGAGGACCCAGTTATTTCCAGGTCCACCCCAGCTCCATGCCCAGAGTCATCATCATCATCAGACTCCTCCTTCTCCAGTGGTAGCAATTCATCCTTCTTCTCCATGGGACTTTGTGTGGGTGCCCAACAGCTACAGCCTCATTGCTGCAGTGCTGCGTTGCCACTGCCACAAAAAATATTGACCAAATGGGCCATCAAAGACGTGTACTCACCCTGTCCATAACAGCTACTCCAAGTGTCCTTTGCTGGCTTGATTAAATTTTCAGTCGTTATATACACTGCTCGTTTCCAGGGGTTATGGAGACTGCTGCAATAAAGCAACGGTGGCCATTTTAGCAAACTCTAGGAGCACCAGCCTTTTGTAATGGTCAGGACTGTGGGTGCACGCATAGTTATGCATGTTCAGAAGCTCATTGTTCACCATACTTTTTTAAAACATATCGCCCTATGAAGTGCTCTGTGCCTGTTGTGGGAATTCGCTCTGGTAGACAGGGTGTGCGGACGCAGTACAGAGGCAAATTCTTAAATCAAACTTCCGTGTTTATTCACACATGAAGCAAAAACAAAACGTCACTTTGCAGCCTTGGTGTTAGTTCACACACAATGGAAAGTCCATCCAGCACAGCACAAACCTCAGATCCCAGCAAACACACCTTCTGAGCTCCACTGTCAGACTTACTGTAGGTAATCCTCCTCACCTGGAAGTGCTGGCTGGTTTTTAGGCCTGGCAAAACCCAGCCTGGAACATGGGGAGTAGTCACCCACCCAGCACTTTGACTACAGCCATACTAAGTATAAGGTGTCAAACAGCAACTGCTGCTGACACATAAAAACCGTCTCTTACTCCACCGAGGCCAGGAACCTCGGTGACATCATCATCCACGATGATTCCTTATACCTTCTAACACTGTCTTTTCTCTCTAGCATTGCATACTTGTATATGGCCTTCACATCATTTCACATCTTTATAGTGCAGTCTGGACCTTTTGGAGTTAATTATCTAGCTTTTAAGCTTACACCAAAAGCAGCCACAGTGTCACCTGACCAGAAGTCTACCACAGCAGAAGCAGGTCTGTCCCAGCAGTTTTTTTTTATGGTTTCATCATTCATCGGCTCTGCTCTTTATCACAACCAATATCTAGGGGACATCCTCTATGTAATAAATATTTCTCGCCCATTTTCCTTGGAGGACACAGGAGACCTTGGGTATAGCTCAGCTCCCTAGGAGGGGTGACACTAAGTGAAAACTGTTAAGCCCCTCCTCCAGCAGCTATACCCTCAGCCTGGAGAGAGAGACTGCCAGTTTTTGCTTAGTGTTCAAGGAGGCAAGACACTCCCTGCTCTGCAGGGCTGTTTTTTTCTCTCCTTATCATTTTTTTATTTATTTTTTATTCTTTTCTTCAGGGACAACAGAGACGCGCTATACCTCTCTGTTTCTCCAGGGGTCGAGCTGCGCCAGTGCCGGTCATCCGCACTGCTGCCTCCCCCACAGAAGGCAAGGTGGACCAGGGCAGCCTAGCTCCCCTGCATCCCTCCAGCGTAAGGGTCGCCCGATCGCCCGCACGCCAAGTCCCTCTTCCAGCATCCTGCCACTACGGTGCCAGTAGCTAAAGGGGCGACCCTGCTGGAACAGACCGCGGGTGAAGGCGGCTAATGGTGAGAGAGTGGCTTCTCCAGCTCAACCCCCCCCCCCCCCCTACACGGTCTCCTACGTGACTGACCCCCATACTCGGGCAGGCTGGCTCCTGTCCTACAATCATCCTCTCCCCTGAAATGGCTGATAACAGGGGGCATACTCGGGGGGCAGGCTGGCTCCTGGGGTGTCCAAGGGCTGCAATCCATGCTCCAAGCTCCCCTCTTCTCCTGCCCCCCTACCTCCATGGGACATTGGCGGTCACCTCACCGCTCCTCCGCGGCAGCCATGGTATAGCCGCTCTGCCTCTTTTCCTGCGGCAGGGCCGGGAGGCCCGTGCCAAGCCGCCCCAAACCCTCCTCTGCCCGCCCCTGCCATGGGGATTCACGGGCTCCCGGTCGCCTGACTCTTCCGGCCACGGGGTGGGACTCTGTCGATGGCCCCCTTCCCAGAGTGAATATGTACAGTGGGTGAACATTCATGCGCGCTCTGTGCATTGTATGGGCCGTATATGCCTTCTCCTCCCGTAGGTGGGTTGGCATTCTCACTGACCATACGTATGTCCCCCTTCCTCCCGCGACATACATGTTTCCCTTGGGATAAGATGCTAGCCGCACGCCTTACACTCTTCTCCGGAGAGATCATTCTGCTTCCACCATGGACGCGGTCTACTTGCTCTCTGCCTGCACCGAGCTAGGCGGTGCTCATTCTCGGGTTTGGACAGTATTTTGCAGTTCTGCTTGTGGCAGTATCGACCATGCTCGTTGGCCCTTCCACCCGTGGAGTGTTCATGGCTGCTGGATGCGTACCCATTGCGTCCTCCTGCTGCTTTACTTTTCTGCGCAAGCGGTCTCATGGACGAGAGGGCTGTCTGCAGCGCCCTTCGAATTCTACGTTGGCTCTGGCGGGACTACGGTTCCCTCACCTACTACCATTCCCTCCTCTTCGGATGTGGTGTGGTATGAGTCCTTCCTATGGGCGCCCTCTGCACTTTAGTGCCGCTCTGCTGCCAGGTTCAGGTCTCTCTCCTTTGGAAGGTCACCCAACTTTTCTTGGGTGCTTCGGTTATGCCAGGTCCCGGGGACCTCCACCTTGGGTTCTTCAGGGTGTTCGCCTTCTGCGAGGCGGTGAGCCGGGGCGACACAAAGAGTATCGGGTGTTCTGCTTTTGAGCTGTCCTACTCTGACTACCCTGTTACCCACTCCTCCTTTCGGTTGGAGGGGTTATGCCGGCGTCTGGCTCGACTGCTTCTTCTCGCCGGCTCTGTTTTGGCTCCTGCTCAGAACCTATCCCTTCCGATGTGGCTTCTGCCCTGGTCAGGCTTCAGAGGCTGTTCCTTCACAGCCCTCTCCTCGGGAGAGTATGGTTGTTGACTTGGATGGTTCCGGAGTTCCTGTTGTGACTTCGGACCGTCTCCCTCGCTCACACTAGCTGTTCTGGCCGTGTGCCCACTTACCGTGCCTACCGCGTTCTGTCCTCACGTTTAGGTGACAGATTGCGTTTTTCCGTTCTAGGCGGGGGTCCTGCTGTAAACTGTAAACTGTAAGTTGACCCCCAGGCTTGAATCTGTGTCTCTACAGTGGTAACGGTAGCGCTTCCAGCACTTACCTTCTATTCCTTGCCATATTGGCCCTTAAATGGTAGGCCGTAGTCTCTTACTAACTGTACTGGTAGTCCGTTCGCTCGGGTCTGAGGTAGTGATGATTTTTGTGCGGTTCCTTGTTGCCTATGGGTGCTTCGCCTTGGAGCTGTGGTCCCTCCCCTCTTGGACTGCTCTCGGACGTCCCAAGGTCTCCTGTGTCCCCCAAGGAAAATGGGCGAGAAAACGAGATTTTTGTATAATTTACCAGTAAAATTTCTTTCTCGCTCTTCCTTGGGGGACACAGCACCCACCCATTCATTGGTTTTTTCTACACGGTTACAGACTTGGTTTACCCCGTTGGGTAGTTGGCTGGTTGGTTCCACATTGTTGGTCATTGCCTTTTCTCACTACTTGGACACGCAACTGGCAGTCTCTCTCTCCAGGCTGAGGGTATAGCTGCTGGAGGAGGGGCTTAACAGTTTTCACTTAGTGTCACGCCTCCTAGGGAGCTGAGCTATACCCAAGGTCTCCTGTGTCCCCCAAGGAAGAGCTAGAAAGAGATTTTACTGGTAAGTTATACAAAAATCTCGTTTTATGTACATACACCCAAAAGAATTGTAAGCCAATAGTCATCAAAAAATGGAACAACCGCCCGTATATATATATATATATATATATATATACCATGCATAACACAATCCACTCATGCCTGTGGCAAAGAATATATACCTATGTGCCAATTTAAAAATTACCAGACCGCATGAAATATAAATATAATTTATTGACACGGTTCATAAAACACAGTCCATACATAAAACCTAGTGCAAGGAAAAATGCGACATCCACAATAGGAGACACAAATGGTGACTCAATCCCAGATGTACATAATAATAAAGTGCAAGTGCATAGTGCATATAAATGTCTAATGCATATCATGTACAGAGTCTATTTACCCATTATGTGTCTACTCTGGGATGGTCCGCAGAAACGCACGTCAGGGCTGGCGCCATCCCAGAGGAGACACATAATGGGTAAATAGTAGTGTTGGGCGAGCATGCTCTGCCGAACACTAATTTTACTCGAGCATCACGATGCTCGGCACAACGCGGTGTTCGGCTAAATTGCGTTGAAATTGTTAGATAGACCCAAAAGTCCTTTTAAGGTCTATTGTTGTATCTGGCAGCAATATAATTATGAGCGCAACCTGCGCTAAATTGCATGGAATTGTTAGAGACCCAAAAGTCGTTTTAAGGACTATAGTTGTATCTGGCTGCAATATATATTATTAGCGCAACCTGAGTTAAATTTCGTGCAATTGTTAGTGCCGCTTCTGATAGTGACACAACCTCTGCTACACCTTTTATTTTACATTTGCGCAGCCTAAATATCTGTGACATTCAGCGCAATTGTTTGGCCACTGGTGACAGCGACATTACCAGCGCTACATCTCCTGTATAACGTTTGCGCATCCTAAATATCAGTGACATTAATTCAGTGTAATTTTTTATTAGCCACTGGTGACAGCGACATTACTTGCGCTACATCTCCTGTATAACGTTTGCGCATCCTAAATATCAGTGACATTCATTCAGTGCAATTTTTTATTAGCCGCTGGTGACAGTGACATTACTTGCGCTATACCTCCTGTATAACGTTTGCGCATCCTAAATATCAGTGACATTAATTCAGTGTAATTTTTAATTAGCCACTGGTGACAGCGACATTACTTGCACTATACCTCCTGTATAAAGTTTGTGTATCCTAAAATTATCTGTGACATTCAGTGTACTTTTTTCATAGACGCTGCGGACAGCGACATTATCTGTGCTACATCTCCTGTTTAGCGTGTGCGCATCCTAAAAATATCTGTGACATTCTGTGTATATTTGCGCATACACTTACAAAACCTGCGCTACTGTACGTGTGACATGCAGTAAGGGACGGGGAAGTGGCCGTGCTGGTGATGGTGCATGCAGAGGCCGTAGCCCTGGGCGCGGTGAAACTGTGCCTGCTGCCAGAGCACAAGAAACACACTCATCTAAGATACCTAGCTTCATGTCCCAGTTTGCAGGGCGGCGCAGGACACCACTCTCGAAATCACACCAGTGCGACCATGTGGTCGGTTGGATTGCAGCAGATAATGCTTCCAGTCGGTTAAGCACCAACCTGTCTTCCACAAAGTCCAGTCTCAGTAGCCAAGAGTCTGGTCAACAGAATCCTCACCCTGATACTCCTTCCTCCCACCAGGGAGAGTCTTGGCAAACAAGTGATCTCACACTCGGATATTCCGAGGAGCTCTTTTCATTGATATTCCTTGATTTGGGCAACTCGACAAGCCCGCTTGAAGAGGGACATGAGAAGATATTGTGCCCTGATTCCCACACTCTTGAGCATCCACATTCACAAGAAGATGACGGTGGGGAACAATAATTAGTGTTTCACGAGGTGGATAATGATGATGATGAGACAAGGTTGCCAATAAGTCAACCGCAATTAGTGTCTCAAGAGGTTCATGATGAGGATGAGACACAGTTGTCAATAACTGAGGTTGTTGTTAGGTCAACAAGTCAGGAGGATAGCCAGAGTGAGGAAGTGGAAGAGGAGGTGGTGGACGATGAAGTCACTGACCCAACCTGGGAAGGTGTCAAGCCGAGCGAGGACAGCCGTAAAGAGGGGGAGGGATCCGCAGCAACGCAACAGGCTGGAAAAGGCAGTGGGGTGGCAAAAGGGAGAAGGCGGGCCACACCAAACAGGCCCGCAACTGTTCCCCAGAGCACCCCCTTAAGGAAATCTCCCTTGCCAAGGGGTAGGTGTTCCGCAGTCTGGCGCTTTTTTGAGTAAACCACGGACGATAAAAGAATTGTCATTTGCATCCTGTGCCGTACTAATATGGGCAGGGGCGTGAACACTAGCAACCTCACCACCAACAGCATGATCCACCACATGGCATCAAAGCACCTTGATAGGTGGGCCGAACGCCTGGGTCCACAATCAATGTCTGCGGGTCACACCACTACCTCCTCTTCCCCTGTGTTACATGCTGGCCAATCCCCTGTCCAAGGCGCAGGCCCAAGTGCCTCCCGCCATGCACCTGGACCTTCGCAAGCACCATCAGCTAGCACATCCACTTCTGTGTCCCAGTGCAGCGTACAGATGTCTAAACCCCAGGCCTTTGAACGAAAGCGCAAATACCCAGACACCCACCCACAGGCCATAGCACTAAATGCGCACCTTTTCAAATTGCTGGCCCTGGAAATGTTGCCATTTAGGCTTGCGGACACTGAGGCTTTCTGCAGTCTGATGGCGGTGGCCTATAGCTGGCCAGCTAGGACCTGTCCAAGGTTGCTAGTATGGTTTATATGTGTATACAGCTGTACCTACCAATAACCTTAATACAGTTCCTATGTTTATGTGTTAGAGACAAAAGCAGATTTATTTACTGTGACATCATGTTTTGGATGTCATATTACTGTTATATTTTGTGTTCACAGAAGCAGAAAAAGATAATATGCCTTTAAGATTAATTTTGTAATGTAAGGTAAGTTCAGTGACACAGCAGAAACAACAGAAAGCATAATGTTAATCTGTTGTTTTTTTTTTATATAAATATATATTTTATTTTCCAAATCATAATGTTAATCTGTTGTTGCTGGGCAGAAGTCTAGACCAATCACAGCCAGCTTCTCACACAGCAAGAGTTTTACAAATCACAGCCAGCCTCACACACAGCCTGTCTGGGAATTCCCCTAGCCGGAGCTGCTAGAATCATTATTCACCAAAGACAGGAGCTGAAGAGACTTTCACTCCACTGAGAGCTGAATTTTATGGGAACAAGAGGCCAATATAGGTATTTACGACAGTTATATAATGTTCATATTGTTAGTATTGTGTTTAGAACTGTATACTGAACTAGATATATATGTGTTTACTTATAGTTCCACCAATTGCAACCATACAATTGCAAATACAAATTGCAAGCTACAAATTGCAAGCATTCAGATTCCCTATTGCAATCCAAATTGCACACAACCATACCAGATTATACTCAACCAATCTGCAAATAGTCACTGCTAACTGCATACTGCAAGTAGAATTATTAGTTAGACCTCAGATATACCTCTCAGAGAGATCATAAAGTGCTTAAATAACTTAAAGTGATAGTACAGATACTGAAGAGAGAAATATATCCACCATTTTATGTTGAATGACAAGATTGAACATTTGAACCACCATCTTATGCATACCACCATTTTGTGATATCTTTTCAACACGTGTTTTGTACATGGAGTATCTGCTGCGGAGGCGGCAGTGTTATATGAAGAAAAGTTGAAGTTAATAAAGAAGTCATTTCAAGCATTTGGTGTGCTTTTTAAACCTAGTGTTTCCATAGAACGGCGCTAGAGGAGTTACAGAGTAATAGACAGTCTGGTTAGAAAAAAAAAATATTCTAATGCCACAGCGCAAAAGGCACTTCATAGTGCTGCACCTGCCACATGGCCGTCCCGCGTTAATCTGTCCCCAGCCTCTAATATTTTTTACGGTGTGCAGTCCCAGCCTTACACCAGCATGTGTCCCGTAACATCACCCGTGCCCTGACCAACGCAGTTATTGGGAAGGTCCACTTAACTACTGACACATGGACAAGTGCTTTTGGCCAGGGACGCTACATTTCCCTAACGAACGTTGTGGAGGTCGGGAGCAAGTCGTACCCTGGGATGGCACAGGTGCTACCGACGCCAAGGATTGCAGGCCCTACTTCCATTAGGTCTTCCGCCACCACCTACGTTAGTGGCTGCATCCCCCCTTCTCCTCCTCCGCCACCTCCTCCACTTCCACCTCTGAATTATCATCTTGCAGCACCAGTCAGACATCAGTCAGTAGCTGGAAGCACTGCAGTGCTGGAGCAGGAACAGGCTGTGCTTAAACTGATCTGCTTAGGTGACAAACAGCACACCGCCGCAGAGCTGTGGCAGGGGATAAGAGACCAGACTGAGCTGTGGCTCTCGCCACTCAACCTAGAACCAGGCATGGTTGTGTATGATAATGGCTGTAACACTCACACACATACCATGCCTAGCCCACGTGTTCAACCTAGTGGTTCAGCGGTTTCTTAAAACCTACCCCAATTTGCCTGAGCTACTGGTGAAGGTGCGCCGCATGTGTGCCCATTTCCACAAGTCATCGACAGCTTCTGCCGGTCTGGCAACGCTGCAGCAGTGCTTGCAATTGCCAGCTCACCGACTGTTGTGTGACGTGAGCACGCACTGGAACTCGACGTTCCACATGTTGGCCATTCTTTGTGAGCAGCAGAGGGCAGTACTGGAATACCAGCTGCAACATGGTCGTTGCCTTTCCAGTCAGCTTTCGCTCTTCACAATTGACGAGTGGGCATTGATGTCTGACCAATGTGAGGTTTTACGCAACTTTGAGTAATCAACACAGATGGTGAGCGGCGATAACGCTATTATCAGTGTAACCATCCAACTTCTGTGTCTACTCAAACACTCGCTGCTCACAATTAAGGCAGACGCTTTGTAGAGGTGGAAATAGGGGAAGACAGCACACAGGGTGATAGCCAGACCACCCTCAGTTCGTCTTCTCAGTGCGAATTGGATGATGAGGAGGAGGAGGAGCAAGAGACGGTTGCCTCCGATTCAGAGGTAGAACCCATGCAAGTTTTATTTCATCTTTTCAGTGTGGATGGGTAGAAGAGGATGAGGAGATTGAGAATTATCCTCCTGATGAGGACAGGGAAGTCTTGTCTGTTGGGACTCTGGTACACATGGCTGACTTTATGTTAGGCTGCCTTTCCTGTGACCCTCGTGTTGTACGCATTTTGGCCAACACCGATTACTGGTTGTTCACCCTACTCGACCCCCGCTACAAAGAGAACTTCTCATCTCTCATTCCTGTGATAGAGAGGACGAGCAAAATGGTGCAATACCAGAAGGTCCTTGTGGAAAAATTGCTCCAAAAATTTCCAGCTGACAACGCTGGTTGCAGAGTACGTAGTTCCTTGGCCAACCAAGGAGGGGAACACACTGCAGTTCCAACAGAGGCAGGGCAACATTCTCAAAGGCCTGGGATAGTTTTATGACATCCCGCCAGCACCCTCAACCTGATGCGCGGCCTAGTGTCAGAAGGAGGGAAACATTTTGGAAGATGGTGAAGGAGTACAGACCGTATTAGCGTCCTCAGTGATCCCTCTGTGCCTTACAACTATTGGGTTTCCAAGCTGGACACGTGGCACGAACTGGCGTTCTATGCCATGGAGGTGCTGGCCTGCCCCGCCGCCAGCGTTTTGTCAGAGCGTGTATTTAGTGCTGCTGGGGTCATAATAACTGATAAGCGCATCCGCTCCAATAGTTTTTGAGGGTCACCAGCAGGCCATCAATCATAATTCTTCAAGGGTGTGTAGGATGCCCTCCTTTATGTGTAACAAAGGGTGTATTGTAGTGCCCGTTCCTTGTAATTTTTGGCAGCCCTTTCACTTAGTGCATAGGCTTTATGAGAGTAGGAGTCCCACCACCTGAACAATTGTACCACAATGTGAATGAGGCCCTCCTTTATGTGATATACAGGTTGTATCGGAGTGCCTTTTCCTTGTAATTTTTGGCAGCACTTGCACTTTATATACAAGCAAATATACAGGAAAGAATGTTTCCTAACAATTTTTCCTCTTAAATCGATTTTATCTTTTATGGTTTTGTGCGTATTATTGTTAGTCTGTAAAAGTGTCGTACTACTCGGACAACATCGTTCCCAGCAGCGACCTGGGAGTCCAAGATGCATCCAGACTACCCTCCCCATGCTGTTCCTGAACCATTTCAGTGGTGTTTCCATCAATTTCAGACCTTTTCCTGTGAACCAGACACCCTCCCCTCGTCAGAGCAGGGGGTGCCTGGTTTAATGCTCTAGTTCTCCCATTGAGTTCCATTGTGCTCGAGCACCCGAGCACTTTGGTGCTCGACCAACACTAGTAAATAGACTCTGTATATGATATGTATTGGACATTTATATGCCCTATGCACTTGCACTTTATTATTATGTACATCTGGGATTGAGTCCCCATTTGTGTCTCCTGTTGTGGATGTCGCCTTTTTCCTTGCACTAGGTTTTATGTATGGACTGTGTTTTATGAACTGTGTCAATAAATTATATTTATATTTCATGTGGTCTGGTAATTTTTAAATTTGCACATAAATAATTATGTGGGGGATTCAGTCAGCACAACCCTTTATGCAGGTGCACATCGCTATGGCGAAATACATATACAAACTCAAAAACACAAATGCAATAGCACTCTGCAACCAGCACTCTGCCCTGCCTCTATGCTGGATGAGGCATTGGTGTACATTTTGGCCAAAGTGTAATAAGCCACTCACCACGTCAAGGTCGCCTCTATGAGCGGCACATGATAGCCACACAAAGTCCAGGGAGCGCAGGCACAGCATGCACGCCAGGCACACTCTGCTTTTAACCCTGTCCGGTGCCGTGACAGCTTTCATCGGATTCAGGGATGCAAGTACCAACATGCATGCTCAGCCCACTATATGTGCCTGCGCTCCCTGGACTTTGTGTGGCTATCATGGCCCATAAACAGGTAGGAGCTAGTGTTAGGGACCACTCATAGAGGCGACCTTGACGTGGTGAGTGGCTTATTACGCTTTGGCCAAAATGTACACCAATGAATCATCCAGCATAGAGGCAGGGCAGAGTGCTGGTTGCAGAGTGCTATTGCATTTGTGTTTTTGAGTTTGTACATAAATATTTATGTCACTGATGATCCTAATACAATGTAGAGTCATGATAACCAATGGAGATAGACTTTAAAAAAGAGTGTTTAGCAACATTTCTTAATGCCTAGCAATTGAGCCTCTTCCCTGGTGTCCATGATGTGGTATTCCACCTCACAGAATGGCAAGGTTCTAGCCACTTTAATGAGAACCTGGCAGAATATCCGGTCCTTGTTGACCCATTGGTATAGTATCTAGCCCAGTGATGGGCAAATTACGGCCCCTTTTTATCCGGCCGGCAGAGCTGTCTGGAGGCAGCAGGAGTAGAGATGAATGCTTCCATTGTGGAAGCGCTCATCTCCATATTCATCTGTATCGCCGTCTTCAGGACAGCGATGCAGATGAATGGTGCGGAAGAGCAGGGGAGAGGCATCTCCCTTGCCCGTTCCTCTGATAGGCTACAGGCCTAGTGCCTGTAGCCTATCAGAGGCCGGTGCAGGCAGCGCGATAACGTAATCGCGCCGCCTGAGCCGTACAGAGCGGGACACAGGCCGGAAGAGGCCTGCATCGCATTACTGACAGCAGCAAAAGGTAAGTATATGTGTTTATTGTTTTTATTATTTATAGTATACTGTGGCAAAAAGGGGGGTGGGGGCCCTATATACTGGCACAATATGGATTGGTACTATGGAGAAGAGGGGAAGCTCTATGGGGTCACTATGGAGAAGAGGGGAAGCATTATGGGGGCCCTATATACTGCCAAAATATGGGGGGGCACTATGGAGAAGAGGGGGAAGCACTATGGGGCCACTATGGAGAAGAGGGGAAGCACTATGGGGGCCCTATATACTGGCACAATATAGGGGGGCACTATGCAGAAGAGGGGAAGCACTATGGGGGCCCTATATACTGGCACTATATGGGGGGGGCACTATGGAGAAGAGGGGAAGCACTATGGGGGCCCTATATACTGGCACATTATGGGGGGCACTATGGGGGCCCTATATACTGGCACAGTATTTATTCTGCGAATTGAAACAACAAAGCTAACTCCAGACTTTGATGCCTTAGCAAAAAAGGGAGACCAACAACACTGTTCCTACTAAAATTGAAGGTGAGTTATACATACTATGTTATGAAAGAAATACATTGCATAAAAGTTTTGTACAATAACTCTTTTTATGCTTTTCTTTTATGCTTTTCTACCTTGAATTAAACTAAACCTTTAATGTTACGAAATTAATTTATATTAATTCACACAAACGCCCCATCCATCTACTTTTGGTCCGGCCCCTGGGTCCAATATATGAACCCATTGTGGCCCACGAGTCAAAAAGTTTGCCCTCCTCTGATCTAGCCCCTGGTAAATAACCAGGTTACAGTGCAGTTCCTGGTCGCTCAGTGGCAAAGTATCTTGCTCATTTTAACTCTGAATATTTTAATTCACAAAGGCATACTCAAGAAGAGTTGCAGGATTAAATTCAGCCTCTTGCTCTTCACTTTGGGGAGGTCTATCAGCCCAACTGTTGCCAGTCCTCCAGGACCAATGGCTGCCTTGAAACTGGATCAGAGAAAAACAGTTCCCAACACCCCCCCCCCCCTTTCCCCACCCACCCCATTCACCTTGTAGGCCAAAAACCAGCACAAGGATAAAATCACAGTCATATTTTGAGACTATTGGCTCCAAGCCCCATCATACACCTTGTAGGTTGTACATAAGAAACTATCTCTACATGCAGAGTGGAACCATATGATGTTGTTGGCCACTTCTATGTCAGACCCAGTGACCTCACGAAGTAGGAACAGATGAGTATGAATAGTGGCTATTTCAAGGTGTACTCTGTATGACAATATTTTAGGAGATAAGGTGATGCTACCTGTGTGATATTTTTCAGGAGTGCTGTGTGCATGGTACTATTTTGTATGGCCCTACTTTTGAAGGCGCTATCTGTATGGCATTAGAAAATATATGGTGAGATTATTTATATGTACAGTGTATTGGCATGATTTAGGAACTCTGGCAAGTATGTACATGTCTATGGGTGTGAACATGTATTTATAGGCATCTATTCCTGTCAACCCCCTTCCCTATTGACAAAATCCTGAATATGTCCCTGTCCATTTGTAATGACCCTGTGGCAGGTCATTCAGTTTTTCCTGATGGAGTGCATAGCATGCTGCCAATAGTAACTCGGCTGGTAAGTGTCCAGTCCATAATGATATAGCTTCCAACATCTGATGATCTAGTGGAAAAGTCTCCCAATTAGGGATGAGCGAATCGATTCTAATGAATCGATGCATCTCGATAGCAAGAGTTCTTCACCTGTCCCCATAGGTGAAGAAGAACCCACCTGCTTATTGATTGACAAGGTTGGACAAGATGACAATGTCGCTTCTGCGCCACTGCTTTGGGAGCAGCAACTGTTTATGTGCCTCTACCCGGAAGTGTAGTGGAACATGCGCAATTGCTGCTTGGAGCAGTGGTGCAGGAACAACATTATCAGGACGGGGAGAGATGTCTGGCCCTGTCCATCAACAGGCAATTCATATAATATATAAAGTGATTCCAAGGTTTATTTAGTATTCTCTGTGGTATCTAGATGGTTTATTCTGATCCAGGTCTATTATTTCTTGCACTGACTGAACTTACATTACTGAACTCACTTACATTCTTGTAATTACTTTGCCGGTAAGTATTCAGTCCATAGTGATCAAGTGGGATATCTTCTAACTTCTGACCCAGTGGGAAAATGATTAAGAGTGCGGCAAAAATTGCTTTAATGTGCTCTCTATCTCCTATGTGTAATCGCTGGCGAATGGTGCAGAGGAGCGGTACTTTTCTGACAGGAATGTCGCAACACAGATTCTGATGCAAAAACACAAGTCTTTTGTGTAACTCTCAAGAAGAACAGTTCTATGTGGCAATTACTCACGCAGAGTTAAAAACCCTAAAACTCACTATAGCTGAGCTGAAATGTCACATTGGTGAATAAAAGCAATGTCTACCTTCACTGAAAAATTTGAGTGCAGTGAGCACCAAGGCATAATACTCCTATATAGATATGTAGTCCATTATTTAGTTTACTGCTGATGCAAGGGAAAAATGTTATCTGTTAGTATAATAGTAGGTGTATAATTTAGAATGACAGTATGGCAGTTCTGTTGTTCTCTTGATAGGCCTAGATAAAAATGACCACAGTAGAACATTGCACTTATCAATTTAGTGTGAGATTCTCTAACTGAGTCATTCATCCCTCTTCTATCTCTGGCTAATCCAACTGAGAAAGTCAAATGAGGCTGTTTGCCATGATGGAAGTCTAGCCAAAAAAGGCAGATAAGAACTAGAACAGAAAGTAAAGGGTGTATTAGATGGGCAGATATTCTGGCCTATGAACACTCATTAGCGTTCATCTGGAAGTCTAATACTGCCTTCAAATGCCAGATGAATGAGGAAACGTTCGTTCATCAGGCAATTGTGTTTTTTAAGAATGCTTAAAAGTCACCATGGGTCCGGCGGCAGATTGCGCTGTGTAATAGTGATCTGCTGCCGGCACACTGCTGCCCTGTATGGGGACAAGCGATGGCATAGAGATTACTCCTCCCCATGTCACACAGGACATTGCAGTATGTAATAGCAGCTCTGGCTTCTGCTAGCTATCTGACGATTGCCGGGAGGAGTAACTTCATGGACTAACTTCGAAAATGATATCCAGAAAACCATCCACCTGTTTTTGTAAAAAAAAAAAACACATAATATTCACACATAAACACTGTAAGGGCTCATGCACATGAACGTATTTTCTTTCCGTGTCTGTTTCAGGTTTTTTTGTGGACTGTATGTGGAACCATTCATTTCAATAGGTCCGCAAAAAAAAATGGTTTTTCCGTGTGCATTCCGTTTCCGTATGTCTGTATTTCCATTCCGCAAAAAAATAAAACATGTCCAATTATTGTCCGCATTACGGACAATAATAGTACTGTTCTATCAGGGGCCAGCTGTTCCGTTCTGCAAAATACGGACCACAAAATACATACGATTGTGTGCATGAGCCCTAAATATGTGATAAAAATAATTTTCATGGTAGCGTCCATCCTTCACTGTTAAAAGTTTTGCAGACCTACATTTAGACAGGTGCTTGTTACTTCCAATTACTTGATTTGCATGCTAGTTGAAACACAATTTTAGGCGCAAGTGACATTTTGCATAAATTTTTTTGACTTTCTGCCCTTTTCTACCTCCCTCGCAACTTTTATTAAAAGTGAGCAGGAAAATGTTAAATGCACTAAAAATCTACACCAATTAATTCCCTTGCTAGTGTAAATTTCTTTCTCTGGTGCATGGAACTCTGGTCTGTGGGACAGAATTCTTACTTTTTAATACATCTGACGCATCATATGCCAGTTGGGTTTGCTGTTAAGACTAGGGTACCATTTCTAGTGGGAAGCAGGAAAAAAATTCCAAATGGGGTGGAATTATCCAAAAAACACAATTCTGCTACAGTTTTATGTTTTTGTTTTTACAGTGTTTCTTATGCGGTAAAGTCGACCTGTTACTTTCATTCTCTTGGTCGGCATGATCATAACAATACTATATATGTATCATTTTTCTTGCATTTCAATACTGAAATTTTTTTATTTGCATCGCCATATTCTGACCACCATAACTTTTTTATTTTTATGTATATGGAGCTGTGTGAGAGCTAATTTTTGCAGGGCGATCTGATACAATTTTAGAGTGTGTATGACTTTTTGATCACTTTTTATTCAATTTTTTGTGGGAGGTGAAGCAAGCAAAAAACTGAGAATTGGCTATTTTGACTTTTTTTTTATTTCGCCATTTTCCATATGGGATAAATATTTTTAGATTTTAATAGTACAGCTGTTTTTACATGTGGCGATGCCCATGATGTTAATTTTTTTAATTGTTGTATGTATGTATATATATATGTATTTTTATTTTGGGGAAGGAGGATTTAAATTTTTATATATTTTTTCCAAAAATTTACCCTTTTTTCTTTTTTTTACACTTTTTAATAGTTTAGGGAACCTGAACAAGCAATCATTAGATTGCTTCTCTCATAGACTCCAATGGTAAATTATTGCAGTCTATGAGTTAAGCAATCAGATGATGAAAAAAGTGAAAAATAAAAAAATAAAAATCGTATAAAAATAAAAAAAGATAAAAATTAAAATCACCCTATTTTCCCCAATAAAGTAAATTGACAAAATGCCAAATACTATTAAAAGTATGTATGCAGCCCGGTAAATAACTTGATGGAAAAAAAAATCTAAATGGCTGATTCGCCTTCTTTTTTTGTTGGTTGCTTCAATTCTGCTAAAAAGTGAAAAAGAAATTATCAAAAAGTCATACAGACCCCAAAATGATATCAATGAAAAGTACAGACCCGTAGATATAAATAGCAAACATTTATAGGGGTCAGAATATGGTGATACAAAGAAAAAAAAAATCTAAATTTTTATTAAAACACAAAAAAACTATAAAAAGATGGCATTGCTGTAAAAAAAAAGACTGACCCGCAGAATGTAGTTAACATGTCAATTTTACCGCCTAGGGAATGGTGTAAAAACAAAACCCATAAAACAATTTGTGTGGATTTGTGTTTTTTTTTACCAATTCCACCCCATTTAGAATTTTCTTCCAACTTCCCCCTATATCGTATATATATATATATATATATATATATATATATATATATATATATATATAGACGATGAAAAAGGGCAGCACTCCAGTAGATTAAAAATCAAAAAACTTTATTTACCCATAAGGCTGTAGCGACGTTTCGGCTCTAACACAGGAGCCTTCCTCAAGCCCATATATATATATATAGTGGCATTAGAAAGTGCAACAAGCTCTCGTACGCTAGGTGAATGGAAAATATATAAATGTTATGGCTCCTGGAAGGCAGGGAGTAAAAAAATTAAAAAGAAAATGGAAAATTGATGCGTCAGGAAGGGGATAACTAGTGTGCTACTTTTGAGTCCAATAACAAAGCAGTAATTACACTTGCCAGTGAACTTTATTTTTATAGCAGATAGGTTGGCATTGCTTTGTAGAGAAGCTGTTTTCTTTGTTTTAGCAGGGCCTTATTCAATATGTACTGGGTGTTCCTGGCGTGTGGTGTGCGGAAGTCATGCTATATTTACTGGACTTTATATTTAACTTGATTAAGATAATAGATTACATTGTTCCAGTAAATGTTAGGAGTGCTGGTCTAATATAGAAGCTGGCATATTGTTACCTAGAACTAATATAAAACTATCCAAATGACATGATGAAGAAAAAGAAAAGAAGAAACTACTCCCTCTTTGTTTTCACAACAAAAGTCTTATATTTGCTTTATCTTTAACATGAACCACACTGAAATAATTCCCACGGTGCATTTCCTTTCTTCTCTGCATTCTGTGTCCTACAGATGATACCTTATATCACATAGAAAATGAGCTCTCAATTATCAAGACACCATGTTATCTCTTATCAGACAAGTACATATGGATGGCAATTACAGTACAATCTCCACATCATCTAATCGTGGTTTGTCCTTATCTCCATATAACTTTGTTCACACAGAGCAGTGGAGGTTCTATTTGTGCCATGTCAAGAATAAAGTATTCCAATCATGCTTCATACGGTTAGATATCATTTTATGAGTAATGCTTCACTTTTCAATATATCAATGATGTTTCTTAGCATGTAAAGTGTATTTGTTCAATGTAAGGGGTTTTCTGGGAGTACATACAAAATATCACACTGATTTAAGAAAGTTTTACATTTGCAGCACAGCATTCCAGCAGGCAGTTCTCTGAGTTCTGAGTTCTCCGGATCCAGCGGAGATCTGCCCGCACCTTAACATTGCCTGCAAGAGTAAGCCATGCTGCGGTCAAGTACTGCTGCTGTCATATGGGCTTCAGCTACCTGTAATTAAACTAATAAGACTGCATTAATCAGTGGGTCTGTTTTGTTAATGGCCACACAGCACCTACAGGCAGACCGCATGCAGAGGAATTGCTCCCCCGGTTATAGACACGCTACAGTGTCTGGGTTTGGAGCATTTCCACCCCTTTAGGCCACTTTATTTTGTGAGTTTTTGTCTTTATGTGTATGGAATGTGCCACTTCATTGTGGTGGTAGCAGCGTTCTTTTGCACCTGGTAGCTTCTGTGTCACATGGTCTGTGGGTGCGGCTCACAGCTTTATTTTTCCTCACAATGCATTGGTGATACCACTATGGTGGCATGTGAGAGCCTGGCTGTGAGATAATTTCTAGCACTGTTCAGACCCTGTTCACACACCACAGGCAGTTTAGTGGTAGGACCCCATGCGTGCTGAGACACCGTGACGTGGTGCATGAGGGGCTCCGATATGTTCCTGACTGGAAGATATTGGCAAAGTTCTCAACTTTCAACATCAGCTTGAGGAATTAGCTAGTATTGTCAGTTGCGTATCAACTCAGAGAGTGAGCTTGCCACATCTAAGTCCTGTGAAACAAAGGTGGTTGTTAAGGGCAACCAGACGTCTGTGGTATGTGACTAAATGAGTGGCAAGATGGTGAGCTTGGTGCTTGTGATAAACTGGGCTCTGCTGGCGTGGTTGTGGATGAACCAGGGGAAGACTTTGCTTAGTGGAGATGCCCTCATACCAACCTCCCATGTTTATACATGTGTTCACCCTCACAGGTTTGAACAAAGGATGGGGAGGGGGTATGTGAGGCAGTGACAGGCCTCATGGCTGTTAGGGGAGGTGTATGTCAGGATTTTCCATATCTTCCCCGTCATTTGCCAGGCCTGAGGCAATACCAGGTGCCACAATCACCTGAGCATAAAATAAACCTCAGAGTGAGAGAGGGTGGAGAGTGTGATCCTGGGAAGTGTGATCCTGGAGAGTGTGGAAGCAGAGTCTGGCAGAGGCTCTGGATGTGTGGTTTCAGACAGGAGGCTGAGAGACCACAAGGCTGGGAGAAAGCCTGGGGGACAAAGCGATGCCTGGGAGGGTCGCAGGCCCATAGTCAGGCAGACTACTGAGCCCCAATCCCCCACAAGAGACATTGAGCTTGTTACAGCCAGGAGCAGGGGTGTAGCTATAAGGGAAGTGGCTGCTTTGGGGCCCTGACCCAGAAGGGGCCCATCCAGGGGGAGGACTAAAAGATTTTGTCAGGGCCCCCTCAACAGTATTACACAATGCATTTATATACAGTGACAGTATAGACAGTGTAGGAAACGGATGGAACAGCTGCCAGGCCTGGTCTGAGAGAGCAATCTTTACTAGCCACAGGAGGGGGGCCCCATTCAAAAATTTGCTGTGGGGCCCAGTCATTTCTAGCTACGCCACTGGCCAGGAGGCTGTGGGACATTGACTGGGAAAGCCGCATGGGATCACAGGGCTGTGAACTGTACCTAATAGGTGAGTCAGGGACGTTATGTATTAGTTAGAGCCTGGACGGGCGAGTGTTTATTGTTTTTTTTTTGCTTTTGCTGATGTGCCACAATAAATGCACTGTTTAAAGAAAAGGACCTTAAAACCTGTTGTCTGCGAAGGTATTTGTGAGGATGATCCCCCTGAAATAAAGCTACCTCTCACAGTGACTATAAATGTCAATCATTAGATTGCCCATTGTGTTCATTGATAGCCACCACTGAACACTTAATTTTCAATAGAACATTAGAGTGCTGCCACCTAGTGGCCAGTATTGGTATATTCATCTAATAGACTCTGAAGCCAAAATAGGCTTCGGTCTATTGGAGCAATGTAACAGGTTCCCCGATCACAGCTGGGGAACGCTGTTACCGGAGTGGAAGCGCGCGGCTTCCGCCTCCAGACTGCTCTGATGCTGTGGTCACATTTGACCACGGCATCTGAAAGGGAAAATCGATCCCTTTGCGATCAGCCTTATGTAAGTATGTATTTAAAATGGCAGAGACAAGGCAGCTATGGCGCCCACTGCATGTGCGAGCGGGCGCCATGTTTAGAGACCGGACTTCTACTGTACATGTACGGCAGAGGTCCTTAAGGGGTTAATTAGAGACAACTGCTGCCCATACAACCACAGCAGTAGTCAACCGCAGCACGGCTGCATCACAGCCGCAACATGACCACACCACTTGGTAGTACCCTTAGAATGTCTAGTCTAAGTTTTTGCTATCTATGAATTAGAAGTCATTCAGACGGCTGTATGTTTTGTTCCGCACCCGTTCTGCACATTTCAATGGGGCCGCAAAAGATACAGACAGCACACCGCGTGCTGCCCGCATCCGTTGTTCCATTACGCTGCCCCGCAAAAAATATAGAGCATGTCCTATTCTTGTCCGCAATTGCGGACAAGAATAGGCATTTTCTATGAGAGTGACACCCATGTGCGGTCTGCAAATTGCGGAACGCACACGGGCCGGTATGAGCCCTTAGACAGTATTAGTATATCTGTCCCAGTGTATGTAGGGGACTTTTGGATCTCTAGACTACAGCTTCAGTGTTGTTCTTGTCAGACAAGTTAAACATGGCAGTGTGGAAACATCTTGTGTGAAGTTTAATAACTATTTTTCTAAAGCTGTAAGGTGTAATTTACTGTACTACGTGGTAACACTTAGAATGTTGTCAATCTTATTGCTCTTGTCTAAGAGTCAAGGAAGGAAATATTGTGCAATACAGTTTTGACAGTCTTGCACAGCACAAGATTGAAATGTCCTTTCCAATTTCCCGTACAGAACATTTATATTGTTCAGTGGATCTTAAGGTGGGGCAGTTCAAGTGGTTAAAGGAACAACCTTGAAGAAAAGCACTTTAATGGGAAGAACTTTAATGGGAAAGGGTGGTGACAGGTTTCTCCATAGCATTTCTGTGGCATTTTTAATTGCATTTTTTGTAAAGTCCAGGTGTTACATGTTGGGCAACAGTAAAATATAAAATGCCCTACAAAAATAGTTTTTGTGTCGCATTTTATGATAGCTTCTGTTACGGGCACTGGATGTGTATTCACTGTGCCAACCAAGTTTGACTTTGGGCTAGTCCTGAGGACATTATCCTGGTGGTCCCCTGGTTTTCACCCTTTATCTCCTTTACAGGGATCTGACCTTCACTTATGGGCCACTACGTCTTGGAACAGTCGTGGTGTGGTTGGCTGCTTACACATGGGAATCAGAGATACCATTGCAAAGCACCAAGAGATGAGGCAAAACACAGAGTCTGGAAAAAGGAAGAGGTCAAGGCTGGCAGAGTTCATGCAAGTCCATGAAACGATCCAAAATGGTGGCACAAGATCAGTACAGTGAACAGGGACAGATCATGCCATGGGACAGAGGACCAGGAAACAGGCAGCCATCATTACACAGGCAGACAAATGGATTATTGCTGTTTACAGGCCCTTGTGGACTAGAGAGACCTGGCAACAACTACAGATATCACTTGCTCAGGCAAGGACAAGTAAGTGAGGAAATATCAGAATTTAAATAGCCCAGGCTGATCAGCAGTTGGGAACAGCTACGCAGTACCTCACAGAGCAAAAAAAGGTTAATTCTTGCAGAACTGCAAATTAGGTGAGACAACAACAAGCAATGGCCCTAATTCACATACAGGAAGCCGTCGCCCATGTGCACAGGACAGCGACAGCCATGAACTGCCACTGTAACAGCTTCCTGGCATTTTCTTTCCTTGATGTTATTTCAAATCACAGCATTCTCTTGATGTGCCTTTTTTTTTGTTGCCATTTTCCCATGGACTTCTCTACAGAAAAGAAGCCATCTTAAAAAATGCTAGAACGTAGATGTATAAGAGATTGAGAACACAAAAAGTCATCAAAATGAAAGTAGCAGAGAAATACTTAATTCCAAGTTACTTTCAATTATATTATGTACAGAGCAGTGGACAAAACCAATATACAGTATCTAATCCCTACAGTCTGCAAATCTACAGTGCACAAGACAATCCACAGAAAGTCCAAAGGATAAGAAAAGTCAACTTCACCTCTTCTGTGGATGAAGGCTTGGCAAAATACTTCTACTGTCTCTTCATGTAACCCCAGACAGATTTGATGAGGTTGAGATCATGGCTCTGAGGGGGCCATATAATCTGGGGAGGTACTTTGTGCTGCTTCTGGGGAGGTACTTTGTGCGGCTATTTGGTGCTGCTAAAGCCGTATTTCACACTGCACTATGGTATTGTGATATTTTGTGCTTTATTATAATATCTATTACTGCTGGCATGCCTACCAGTGTTGTCCCCACCTTCTTGCATTATCCCCACTTTCTGTCACTTTGACCTACCTACAACATTGGGATACTTTTAGTTTTTTTCCAGTGCCACTTTACGTTCTCAATCTGTTTCTGAAAACTAGGGTATTGGACCCCGCCAATTTGTTCACCAAGCTTCTAGCGTTAAAAGACTTTAGTAGTCACGATATGTAAGATCACAAGATACGGCTAAATTTGCAGAAGTTATACTTTAATATACTAGGTACAGCAGCAGGGAACGGCGCCATCCTTTTCAGAGCGAATATCCTGATTTCTTGCAGTGAGATTCTAGGGAGAGTTTACACATTTGCTTTTCTTGCCATGTTGCCATAATAATACGCAACTGACAATACTAGCTAATTCCTCAAGCCAATGTTAAAAGCTGAGAACTTTGCCAATATCTTCCAGTCAGGAAAATATCGGAGCCCCTCATGCACCACGTCACGGTGTCTCAGCAAGCATGGGGTCCTACCACTCAACTACCCTTGGTGTGTGAACAGGGTCTGAACAGTGCTAGAAACCAACTCACAGCCAGGCTCTCACATGCCTCCATGGTGGTATCACCAATGCACTGTGAGGTAGAATAAAGCTGTGAGCCGCACTCACAACAGACCATGTGACACAGAAGCCACACCCACAACAGACCATGTGACACAGAAGCCACACCCACAACAGACCATGTGACACAGAAGCTACCAGGTGCAAAAGAATGTTACCAACAAAATAAAGTGGCACAGTCCATACACATAATGACAAAAACTCACTGAAAAAAGTGGCCTAAAGGGGTGGAAATGCTCCAAACCCAGACACTGTAGCGTGTCTATAACCGGGGGAGCAATTCCTCCACATGCAATCCCCAGCAAAAAATGCATACAATGGAGGATACCAGGGCGGACCGCATGCACCACAAGAACATCTTACACAAAATGATACATTGTGCAGATGAAAAAATATATACATACACAAATCACTGAAAAAAATGCACCAAAATGATACGCAACTGACAATACTATCTAATACCTCAAGCCAATGTTAAAAGCTGAGAACTTCGCCAATATCTTCCAGTCAGGAACATATCGGAGCCCCTCATGCACCACGTCACAGCTTTATTCTACCTCACAGTGCATTGGTGATACCACTATGGAGGCATGTGAGAGTCTGGCTGTGAGTTGGTTTCTAGCACTGTTCAGACCCTGTTCACACACCACGGGTAGTTGAGTGGTAGGACCCCATGCTTGCTGAGACACCGTGACGTGGTCGCATAAGATAAACTGCTACCGTCAAACCACATTTATTACAGTCTTAACCCCTTAAGGACTGGGCTCATTTTTACCTTAAGGACCAGGCCATTTTTTGCAAATCTGACCAGTGTCACTTTATGTGTGAATAACTTTAAAACGCTTTTACTTATCCAGGCCATTCTGAGATTTTTTTTTCATCACATATTGTACTTCATGACACTGGTAAAATGGAGTAAAAAAAAATCATTTTTATTTATAAAAAAAATACCAAATTTACCAAAAAGTTGGAAAAAATAGCAAATTTCCAAGTTTCAATTTCTCTACTTCTATAATACATAGTAATACCTCCAAAAATAGTTATTAATTTACATTCCCCACATGTCTACTTCATGTTTTGGATCATTTTGGGAATGCCATTTTATTTTTTGGGGACGTTACAGGGCTTAGGTTTAGAAGCAAATCTTGAAATTTTTCAGAAATTTTCCGAAACCCACTTTCTAAGGACCAGTTCAGGTCTGAAGTCACTTTGTGAGGCTTACATAATAGAAACCACCCAAAAATGACCCCATTTTGGAAACTTCACCCCTCAAGGTATTTAAAACTGATTTTACAAACTTTGTTAACCCTTTAGGTGTTTCACAAGAGTTATTGGCAAATGGAGATGAAATTTCAGAAATTCAATTTTTGGGCAAATTTTCCATTTTAATCCATATTTTCCAGTAACAAAGCAAGGGTTAACAGCCAAACAAAACTCAATATTTATTACCCTGATTCTGTAGTTTTTTAAAAACGCCCCATATGTGGTTGTAAACTACTGTACGGGCACACAGCAGGGCGCAGAAGGAAAGGAACACCATATGGTTTCTGGCAGGCAGATGTTGCTGGACTGGTTTATTTACACCATGTCCCATTTAAAGAAGCCCCCCTGATGCCCCCCTAGAGTAGAAATTCCAAAAATGTGACCCCATTTTGGAAACTATCAGATAAGGTGGCAGTTTTGCTGGGACTATTTTTGGGGTACATATGATTTTTGGTTGCCCTATATTACATTTTTGTGAGGCAAGGTTAAAAAAAAATCTTACATTTCATCTCCACTTGTGGAACACCTAAAGGGCTAATAAAGTTTGTAAAATCAGTTTTGAATACCTTGAGGGGTGTAGTTTCTTAGATGGGGTCACTTTTATGAAGTTTCTACTCTAGGGGTGCCTCAGGGGGGGCTTCAAATGGGACAAAAAAAAAACTGTCAAAAAACCAGTCCAGCAAAATCTGCCTTCCAAAAACCATATGGAGCTTCTTTCCTTGTGCGCCCTGCCGTTTAGCCATACAGCATTTTAGGACCACATATGGGGTGTTTCTGTAAACTACAGAATCAGGGCAATAAATATAGTTTTGTTTGACTGTTAACCCTTGCTTTGTTAATGGAAAAAATGGATTAAAATGGAAAATTTGGCAAAAAATAGATGTTTTTATTTTTTTGACTGTTTATTTGAGGGGTTAGGTCATGTGTTATTTTTATAGAGCAGATTCTTACGGACATGGCAATACCTAATATGTCTACTTTTTACATTTATTTAGGTTTCACACTATAATATCCATTTTTTAAACAAAAAAAAAAAAACTTTTTAGTATCTCTGAGAGTCAGTTTTTAGTTTTTTTTTTCTTTTTAGCCGATTGTCTTAGTTAGGGGCTCATTTTTTGCGGGATGAGAGGACTGTTTTATTGACACTATTTTGGGGTGCATATGACTCTTTGATCGCTTGCTATTACACTTTTTGTGATGTAAGGTGACAAAAAAAAGCAATTTATTTAATTTCTTATTTTTTCCCCCCTAAATCTATCCCTGCCTAATCTAACCTTTCCCTGCGAACTTTAAGTGGCTCATGTGGGGGTGCTGGAGGTGCTGGGCTCGGGTGGACGGATGCTCCTCTCTCCACGGAAGCAATGTGGAGGAGGAGAGCAGAGCTGGGGGAAGTTAACCCACTCCCGCCCATCCAGCCAATAGCGATTCTGAGAGGTGATGTCACCGCCACCTCTCAGGATCTAAGGATGGTGAATGGTGGTGTATTATCACACCACTGATCACCATCCTATTCCGGGTTATCGGGTCACCGGAGACCCGAATGACCCGGAAACGCAGCAAACCGCAGGTCTGAATTGACCTGCGGTTTGCTGCAATCGCCGATACGGGGGGGGGGGGTCACAGGACCCCCCTCGGCATTGTCACAGAGTGCCTGCTGAATTATTTCAGCAGACACTCTGGTTCCAATGACCGCGCGGCGGTGATCGGAAATACACAGGGCATACCTGTACACCCTGTGTCCTTAAGAACCCGGACATCAGGGCATACAGGTTGCCCTGTGTCCGTAAAAGGCTTTTTACATTTATTACACTCTTAAAAGGCCAATCATAAATCTGACTTAGCTAAAACTGACTTTAGCCATATGTGAAAGTGGAGTGAGCTGTCAGAATAATGATAAATCTGGCCCTGTGTTTTTTTCACATTTAAAATACAAAAGGAATGAGACTAAAAGCATTATATTCAGCTGACAAGTGCCCATCCTGCATGCCAGAGGGATTATTATTAAGGGGTGTAATGAGCATTTTGACTCTACAGGTGTTTTGCAAAAATTAATGCACAACTGATGGTGAAAATTGCAATTCTTCCACAGATTTCAGTGCCCAGGGTGTGCCAGTGTAAAAGGTAAGCCCTCTTATTATTGTACTGTATATCCTGGTGTTAGAAACACTCTACATATAGTCCTAATTTTTTGCCTGAGTAAAAGAGCACCATGCACATTTTGAGGCCGAATGTAGTGATTTATGCAGCTTGTGCTGACAACTGTAAAGGCTCTGCGGTAAAATAATAAGTGAAACCCTTAAAAAGTGACCAAATTTTTACAGGTATTAAGGAGTGGAGTGAACATTTTGACAGCACAGATCTTTTGCTAAAGTTAATGCACAGTGGACAATGCAAAATGAATATTGCAGGTTTTCCATTTCCAAATTAGGCGGGTTCTACTGGGTCCTGAGATTTGAGAGTTTACATCCATGAGGAATGATTCAATTTACTTTATATAGCCCACTCCTGAGGTATAGGAGAATAGTGGCGGTGGAAACATTTGTCAACAACAGAATTAATGAGAAGAGCCAAAGGCTTGTTTCTAGAACATTGGTACAGAGATATCAGATACGTGTTATGGGACTTAAACGAAAGGAAGGACAGGGATAAGAAGGATAACGGTACTAGGATATTATTTGCATCAAATGATACCCATTTATGTCAGGAAATAGCATCTGTTGTTAGAAAAAAAATGGCAGATTCTGACGTAGATATGTTAGGAATTCAAAGCCTCTCCACTGATGTCATACAGGAAAACCGGTAGCCTGAAACATGAATTGGTATGTTTCGAGAGCATTAAAGGTAAAACCATTACTACCAGTAGAAAGGACTGTTTCCGTTGTCTCAAATGCTGCAATTGCAGTAGTATGAGTAGGGGAAGTAGTTTTGTACACCCTCACACCAGCAGATGCTATGGTATTCAACAATTGTTTACATGTGACTCCGATTTCAATGTCCTTCTGGACTCCTATATGTAGGTGAGACCACTCAAGGATTAACAGCAGAATGGCCCACCACAAATATACCATACTGTACCTAGCAAACAGACTAATTTTCTGGTACCAGATTTTATTTGATTCAGACATAATATTTCACAACTGAGATTTAGGATCATAGATGGGGGAGCATGAAGCCATTCTTAAAAGATTTGAATTGAGGTGGAGTTAGAGCCAAAAGGTCTTAATAGGGAATTTAAGATGGGATACACATTTTTTGAACTGTAAAGTGTATTAAATATGTACCCAACTATTACACTCACCTAAAGAATTATTAGGAACACCATACTAATATGGTGTTGGACCCCTTTTTGCCTTCAGAACTGCCTTAATTCTACGTGGCATTGATTCCACAAGGTGCTGATAGCATTCTTTAGAAATGTTGGCCCATATTGATAGGATAGCATCTTGCAGTTGATGGAGATTTGAGGGATGCACATCCAGGGCACGAAGCTCCAGGTTCCACCACATCCCAAAGATGCTCTATTGGCTTGAGATCTGGTGACTGTGGGGGCCATTTTAGTACAGTGAACTCATTGTCATGTTCAAGAAACCAATTTGAAATAATTCGAGCTTTGTGACATGGTGCATTATCCTGCTGGAAGTAGCCATCAGAGGATGGATACATGTTCTCATTCTGTTTACGCCAAATTCGGACTCTACCATTTGAATGTCTCAACAGAAATCGAGACTCATCAGACCAGGCAACATTTTTCCAGTCTTCAACAGTCCAATTTTGGTGAGCTCGTGCAAATTGTAGCCTCTTTTTCCTATTTGTAGTGGAGATGAGTGGTACCCGGTGGGGTCTTCTGCTGTTGTAGCCCATCCGCCTCAAGGTTGTGCGTGTTGTGGCTTCACAAATGCTTTGCTGCATACCTCGGTTGTAACGAGTGGTTATTTCAGTCAACGTTGCTCTTCTATCAGCTTGAATCAGTCGGCCCATTCTCCTCTGACCTCTAGCATCCACAAGGCATTTTTGCCCACAGGACTGCCGCATACTGGATGTTTTTCCCTTTTCACACCATTCTTTGTAAACCCTAGAAATGGTTGTGCGTGAAAATCCCAGTAACTGAGCAGATTGTGAAATACTCAGACCGGCCCGTCTGGCACCAACAACCATGCCACGCTCAAAATTGCTTAAATCACCTTTCTTTCCCATTCTGACATTCAGTTTAGAGTTCAGGAGATTGTCTTGACCAGGACCACCCCCCTAAATGCATTGAAGCAACTGCCATGTGATTGGTTGACTAGATAATTGCATTAATGAGAAATAGAACAGGTGTTCCTAATAATTCTTTAGGTGAGTGTATGTTGTGCTGATAGGTCTTTAAAGTATTTTTCATTAACCTTCTCTTCAGATATTTTGACACCTTGGACATCCCGAGGAATCCAGGTCTTGGATGTCAGCGTGATGGCATGTGGTAATTATATTATTTTACAGTGGCTAACTTTCAGAGTCTCCTTCATTAATTAACTTCAGGGCCTCTTCTACTAATTTGTATACTCCTTTAGTACCTCCAATCATGAGCCAACAAGTTACAGTTGTGGGTTGCAGCATTATATAGATGGTCCTTGGATGAGTATGAGAATGTGTGCCTTTCCACTCTGTTCCCTGTCTAAGTGTGGGGACTAATAGGTTCATTGGGAGGTTGGCAGTAGGCAACCTACTAGTTTGCCTGGAACACTCAAGATGTACTAGGAAGGGGTCACCTAAATATTGATCCCAGTACAAAAAAAATTCCGGCCACTCTACACAGGGACACATTAATAACAGTGGAACTGTGTTATCTAAATGATGATCCCTCTGTATTATAAACCAAGCCAGTATGTTATGTATGTTGTGTCCATATTTTTGCCCCCCCCCCCCTCCTTTTGAGTTTAAAACTTAGGTTATAACTAACATGGCTCTTTATGGTTATCGGCATTCCAGGCTGCCTAGGAACCTGTCCAGATACAAGTCACCTCTTGTGACATTTTGTTCCTTCCGGTTCACCAACCCATAGTGTTTACGTTATGGTAACTATGGGTTTTTACATACATTATTTCTAGAGATGAGCGAATTTTTTTAAAATTCGGTTCGCCAAATTTTTTGGGAAAAATTTGGTCCGATCCGAATATATTTGCAGCGAATAACGTTAAAAAACTTCTATTTCCTGGCTGCTGAGAGCCTTTATTGTGGTGTAGAACACTGTGCCTTGTAGTAACATGCATAGGGTGTCTGCTTTGGTAGTGAAAAAATACTGTTAGTCCGTATGACATGCAGATGACAGGCGTCGCTCTTCGAATCACTGCACACTTCACTTATTGGGGCAGTCACAGGGCCAAAACTGACCAAATAACTCAAGTATGAACTCTGGCTTGTTAGCGCCAAGAAGAAGTGCACTTCTTTTACACCGTCGACAGAGATGTCAACAGAACCTGTTCTATTAAACACGTATACAAGCAAAGCCCCCTGGACAGAGTGAAGATGGTGTCAGCAGTAAGTTTGTTTTGACGTCACTGATTAATTTGCCCTTCCTCTGATCCGTCAGAACAATAACCCCCAAAAAACGGATCCTGTCTGTGGAACATACGCCTTCACTTTGTCAGCATTTGCTCAATAATCCATCAGTATTGCTAATGCAAAAAAAAAACAGGAGTGGATCTTAAACAGAGATGACACGTGAATGGAATATTTGCATGTTTCTGTGTTTTGTACCCACTCCTGCTTTTGGCTACCAAATCATACGCCAATTCTGATGGGACCATACAGGCCTTACAGCTGCTACACAGACAGGATCTGTTGTGCGTCTCATTTTTCCTTCCTTCTGACAGATGAGAAAGGTTAAATAAATGATTATGTCAGCCAGGCCGAAAGCCTAAATAGTGGCCCAGTCATGAAGTGGGGAGGGTGGGAACAGCATGAGAAGTCCACAGAGTGGACCTATGACATAATAGTGAGGTGAAAGCAGCATGAGGAGACAATAGAGTGGCCTAATGACAGAGTCTGGAGTTGGCAGCAGTATGCGGAGGCCACCAAGTGGCACAATGACCAATTCTGTAGTTGGCAGCAGCCTGAGGTGACCACAGAGTGGCCCAATGACAGAGTCTGGAGGTGGCAGCAGCAGCATCAGGAGGAGACCGAGTGGCAAAATGAGCAAGTCTGGAGGTGGCAGCAGTATGAGGAGGCCATAGAGTGGCACGAAGACAAAGTGTGGAGGTGTCAGCAGCATGAGGAGGCCAGAGTAGCACGACGGCGAGAGATTGTGGAGGTGTCAGCAGTATGAGGAGGCCACTGAGTGGCACAATGACCGAGTTTGGAATTGGCAGCAGTATGAGGAGGCCATCGAGTGGTACAATGACCAAGTCTGGAGTTGGCAACAGTATGAGGAGGTTACCAAGTGGCACAATGACAGAGTCTGGAGTTGGCAGCAGCATTAGGAGACCACAGAATGGCCCAATGGCAGAGTCTAGAGGTGGCGTCAGCGTCAGCATCATGAGGAGGCCACCGAATGGCACAATGAACGATTCTGAAGTTGGCGGAAGCATCAGGAGGCCACAGAGTAGCACGACGATGAGAGATTGTGGAGGTGGCAGCAGCATCAGGAGGCCACAGAGTAACACACTGACAGTCTGGAGTTGGCAGCCATATGAGGAGGCCACTGAGTGGCACAATGACTGAGTCTGGAGTTGGCAGCAGCATGAGGAGACCACAGAGTGGCCCAATGACAGAATGTGGAGGTGGAGACAGCAGCAGCATCAGGAGGATACCACAGAGTGGCAAGGTGGCCTAGTGTGGAGATGGTAAAAGGCAGCATCAGAATACCACAGAGTTGCAAGGTGACATAGTGTGGAGATGGCAGAAGCAGCATCAGGAGAATACCACAGAATGGCAAGGTGACTAATTGTGGAGATGGCAGTAGCAGCAGCAGCAGCATCAGGATACCATAGAGTGGCAAGGTGACATAGTGTGGAGATGGCATGACGTGAACTGAGAATATATTTTTCTTTTTGTACTGAAATAGGCCACTAAATGCTTTTAACACAAATAACTAGTGATGGACGAACATCGGCCAGGACGATTCGCAGCATTCCAGGCTGCAAATGTTCGCGGCGGGCCCCATTCACTTTAATGGCAGACGAACCTGAAAAACCTTCAGGTCATATTTGCAGCCACCAAATACTTACTAGAAGTGCACAAATCATCCCACAACATGGACAGTGACATACCAGAGGGGGATTAATGGCAAAAATTCCCACAAAACATATGTATTTTAATCAGGGGCAATTTTTATGCGTCTTAAAGGGAAACTGTCAAAAATGTGCCCTGCTGGAGCCTAGAAATTTTTTATTTTAGACCACGGAATTACAGGCCCCAAACATTAGGCATTCACCGGACAGAAAACATCACGTGATTATGTGGCTGGAGGTATATTAGATGGTCGATGGATATCAATTTTACTGCAGGCCAGTGGACTACAGGCCCCAAAAATTATTCATTCACCGTACAGAAAAGAACAATTGATAATGTGGCTGGAGGTACCTTAGGCGGTCACCGTATAACAATTTTACTGTTGGCCAGTTAGATTATGGGCCCCAAAAATTATGCATTCACAGTACAGAAAAGAGCAAGTGATTATGTGGCTGGAGGTATATTAGATGGTCATTGGATATCAATTTTACGGCAGGCCAGTACAAATACATGTCAAATACATATGTTTAAAAGAACTAAAAATATAAAATTGGATTAAAAACATTGGCAAAAATCCCCTCCTCTTGAAAAAAAAAACAAACCCCATTCACCAGACAGAAAAGGCCTTTTATGCCGCTGTATTTACATAAGACAGGGACGATTATTTGTTCTGGGTTGTGGCGGATATGTGTGGGCTGGCATGAGGACATTCAATTACACGTGGTCATCAGAGTTGTTGAATTCCTCCGAGATCCAAGCCCCATTCATTTTTAGAAATGTGAGGTAATCCACACTGTCGTGAGATAGGCGAGTGTGCTTATCGGTCACGATCCCCCTGCTGCGCTGAACGTCCTTTCGGACAGGACACTCGACGAGGGGCAAGCCAAGAGTTCCATGGCAAATTGTGCCAGCTCTGGCCACAGGTCAAGCCTGCACACCCAGTAGACTAGGGCTTCCTCGCTTCTCAGAGCATCCACATCGGCCGTTAACCCGATGTAGTCGGACACTTGTTGGTCTAGTTGTTCTCTGAGGCTGGATCCGGAGGGCGGCTGTCGATGGGTTGGGTGCAAGAATGATCTCATATCCGAAGTGACCAACACATCTTCAAACCTCCCTCTTTTTGCCAGCGCCCGCAACAGCAGAATGCAGCATCCCTCGCAGCAAGGCCTGGTAATGCTGCATTCTGCCAGCCCTCTGTGATGCTGGTAACATGTCAGCCATTTTGTGTTTGTACTGGGGGTCTAAGTACGTTGCCACCCAGTACTGGTCCTTGCCCTTTATGCTTTTTATACGGGGGTCCCTCTTCAAACACTGGAGCATGAAGGCCCCCATTTGCACTAAATTGGAAGCGGTGGAGCGCCCTGCTCAACCAACTCTGGTGCGTCCTTTGACATAATCGCACGCAGCTTCTCCAATTTCCCACTTAGGCTCCGGCCTGGTGCACCTGCCCAACCCCTACCAACCTGTCTCTTCTGCTTGTCATTTTCAAAATGACCCTGTGACAAAGTCCCTATAGAAAAGGAGTATTTGTGGAAGCAGGTATATCGCAGGCCTCAATCAATATTTTGTGGAAGCCGGTATATCAATCCCCTCTATCAGTATTTAGTCGAAACAGGTATATAGAACCCAATAATGAGTATTTGCTGGAAACCGGTAAATCAAACCCCTTAATCAATATTTTGTGGAAGCTGGTGTATAGCAGGCCTCAATCAATATTTGGTGGAAGCCGGTATATCAATCCCCTCTATCAGTATTTTGTGGAAACAGGTATATATAACTCAATAATGAGTATTTGCTGGAAGCGGTATATCAAACCCCTTAATCAATATTTGGTGGAAGCTGGTGTATCGTAGGCCTCAATCTATATTTGGTATATGCCAGTGTATCACACCCCTCAATCAATATTTTGTGGAAGCCGGTGTATCACACCCCTTAATCAGTATTTTGTGGAAGCAGGTATATCGCACCCCTTAATCAGATTTTTTGGGGGCAACAGGTATATCACACCAGTTGCAATTAGTTATTCGAATAGCATTTGTCCCTCTATATAGCTGCGGTATCTCAGCAGAACCGTACGCAACTGCTGCATAATACAAATGCACTATAATATACTTTCTATGTTAGAAAGTATATCATAAGTATATCACACCCATCTGTATGTCACACCTATCGATAGCACACCTATACGAGTCCTTAAAAGGACTTTTGTGGCCCTATTAGCTAGCATTTGGTGTCACTAACAGTCTGTCCCTGCTCCACACAGTAACCTCTTCTTACACTGGCAAAAAACAGAATGTAAAATGGCTGCCAGATTGGGTTTATATATAGGGTGAGGGTGTGTCCATGTGTTGAAATATCTCAATAAGCTGTCCTGTCCCACTTGATGGATGTCTCATAGGTCAAAGTTCGGGGCTATGCAAAAAAATATGGCGCGTGCGAATATTGCCATATGTTCGCATGTTCTGCGAATCGCGAACGAGCAAAGTTCACTGCGAAACGACCGCCGTGCGAACCGCAAGGCCATCTCTACAAATAACCGCTGAAGTAAACTGAGAATATATTTTTCTTTTTGTACTGAAATACAAAATAACATATAACTGCCGCACTGACGGGCTGCTACCGCCGCTACTTCCGTGAACTCCTGAACCACTACTTCCCGGGAAGGTAGGCTGCTGCAAAGTGGGTGGTCTACCCCGGGCATGTTTGGCTCCCGAACTGCCGCTGCTGCCACCCTGCTGACTCCCAGCCATGCTTTTAACACATATAACCGCCGACGTGAACTGTGAATATATTTTCTTTTTGTACTGAAATAGGCTACTAAATGCTTTCAAGACATATAACTGCCGAAGTGAACTGAGAATATATTTTTCTTTCTGTACAGAAATAGGCCACTAAACGCTTTTGCCACAAATAAGTGCACCAGTGAAGTGTGTATATATTTTTTCTTTCTATAATAGGCCACTAAACGCTTTTGCCACAAACAAGTGCACCAGCGAAGTGCGTATATATTTTTTTTCTTTCTGTACGCTTTCAACACATATAACTGCAAAAGTGAACTGATAATATATTTTTCTTTTTGTACTGAAATAGGCCAGTAAATGCTTTTAGCAGAAATAAATGCACCAGTAAAGAGCTTATATATTTTTCTTTCTGTACTGAAATAGGCCACTAAATACTTTTGCCACAAATAAGTGCACCAGTGAAGTGTGAATATTTTTTTCTTTCTGTACGCTTTCAATACATATAACTACAGAAGTGAACTGCGTTTATATTTGTCTTGCTTGAAAAGATATAAGCCACTAAAGGCTTTTCAACATAGCACTTGCACCCCAAGACCAAATTGCTGGAATGAAATACAGTAGATATAAAAAGTCTACACACCCTTGTTAAAATGTCAGGTTTCTGTGATGTAAAAAAATGAGACAAAGATAAATCATTTCAGAACTTTTTCCACCTTTAATGTGACCTATAAACTGTACAACTCAATAGAAAAACAAACTGAAATCTTTTAGGTAGAGGGAAGAAAAAATATAAAAATAAAATAATATGGTTGTATAAGTGTACACACCCTTAAACTAATACTTTGTTGAAGCACCTTTTGATTTTTATTACAGCACTCAGTCTTTTTGGATATGAGTCTATCAGCATGGCACATTTTGACTTGGCAAGATTTGCCCACTCTTCTTTGCAAAAACACTCCAAATCTGTCAAATTGCGAGGGCATCTCCTGTGCACAGCCCTCTTCAGATCACCCCACAGATTTTCAATCGGATTTAGGTCTGGGCTCTGGCTGGGCCATTCCAAAACTTTAATCTTCTTTTGGTGAAGCCATTCCTTTGTTGATTTGGATGTATGCTTTGGGTTGTTGTCATGCTGAAAGATGACGTTTCTTTTCATGTTCAGCTTTCTAGCAGAAGCCTAAAGGTTTTGTGCCAATATTGACTGGTATTTGGAACTGTTCATAATTCTCTCTTAAGTAAGGCCCCAGTTCCAGTTGAAGAAAAACGGCCCCAAAGCATGATGCTGCCACCACCATGCTTCACTGTGGGTATGGTGTTCTTTTGGTGATCTGCAGTGTTGTTTTTAGGCCAAACATATCTTTTGGAATTATGGCGAAAAAGTTCAACCTTGGTTTCATCAGACCATAAGACCTTTTCCCACATGCTTTTGGGAGACTTCATATGTGTTTTTGCAAAATGTAGCCTGGCTTGGATGTTTTTCTCGTAAGAAAATACTTTTTATCTTGCCACTCTACCCCATAGTCCAGACATATGAAGAATATGGGAGATTGTTGTCACATGCACCACACAGCCAGTACTTGCCAGATATTCCTGCAGCTCTTTAATGTTGCTGTAGGCCTCTTGCTAGCCTCCCAGAGCAGTTTTCTTCTCGTCTTTTCATCAATTTTGGAGGGATCCCCAAATAATCTTTCCCTGCACTTGTAAATCGCTTTTCTAGCACTGTCCCTAGCGCCTTCTGACGTCTCTCCCTGCACTAAGATGCTGTGAAATGATTCCTCCCTATCCTTTCCCTGCACTTATAAATCTTTTTTTTTTTTCTTTTTTCACAATGAGGTTTTTTCAATTGCTGTCCCTAGCGTCTTCTCACGTCTGTCCCTGCACTCAGAACGCTTGAAAATGGCAGAATCTAAAATGGCTGCCGTATTTATAGGGCTGTGACATCACAGGGCCTTCCCAGAGTTTCTTGCCCCATGTCCTCACACGTGTAGCCGCCATTATGGGAAAAATTGCAATTCGTTACCACGAAGTGCGAGGAAATTCACATTCCCTGCAAAACGAATTTTTCCTGAAATTCTGATCAAATTCCACTTTGTCTAATTCGATTCGCTCATCTATAATCATTTCGTGTGAGGTCTCTCTGTACAACATCATGTGACCAGTACATGTCACTAGAGATGGCCTTGAGGTTCGCCCTACGGTCATTTCGCGGCGAACTTTGCGCGTTCGTGATTCGCCAAACATGCGAACATATGGCAATGTCCGCCGGCGCCATATTCTTTTGCATTGTGCCGAACTTTGACCTATGACACATCCATCAAGTGGGACAGGACAGCCAATTGAGACGTTTCAGCACATGGACACACCCGCGCCCTATAAAAGAACCCGATCTGGCAGCCATTTTACATTCTGTATTTTGCCAGTGTAGGGAGAGATTGCTTTGTGGAGCAGGGACAGGCTGTTAGGGACACCAAATGCTAGCTAATAGGGCCACAAAAGTCCTTTTAAGGACTAGAATAGGTCTGCTATCGATAGGTGTGATATGCTGAGGGGTGTGATATACTTATAATATACTTTCTAACATAGAAAGTTTATTATAGTGCATTTGTATTGTGCAGCAGTTGTGTGCAGTTCTGCTGTGATACCACAGCTATATAGAGGGACAAGCACTATTGGAACTATTTGCAACGGGTATGATATACCTGTTGAGCCCAAAAAAACTGATTGAGGGGTGTGCTATACCTTCTTCCACAAAATACTGATTGGGGGCTGCGATATACCTGCTTCCACAAATACTGCTCTTCTCTAGGGATTTTGAAAATGACAGGCAGGTTCAGTGGGTCACTCACCCTTCCACTTTTGCACCCTCCTCATCCTCTGTATCTGCACCCTCCTCACTCTCTGCTGTGTGCCCCCCCAAATACACCACCACCACCACCACCATAGCCCCTCCACTCGAGTCAGAGGAATTATTTTCCCATCAATTCTCAGACCTTACCAATGCACAGCCATTTTTGACATCGGATGAGGAAGAGGAGGTAGCAACGGCCGCCACCCAGTGGTCTGACGACAGTACCCAGATCAGCCCAAGTAGGGAGGTGCCCACTGTTGCTGCCTATTCCGAGATCGCTAATGTCAGTGGTGGTGAAGGTGATGATGATGACGTGTCAATGGACGTCACGTGGGTATCCACAAAGGGGGAATAAGGAGGGGAGTTCAGAGGGAGATACGGAGCAGCAGTGAGGGAGGAGAAGGAGGAGAAGCAGGCAGAGCTCGCAGGGCACAGGAGGCAAAAACAGACTGCAAATGTATCTGGAGCGAGCCATCCACCATGCACAGTCACTTCTAGCGCTCCCAGGAAGCCGGCACATGGCTTCGCAGTGTGGGATTTTTTTAACGTGTCAGCTGCTGACAATAGTGTTGCCATCTGCAGCCCTTGCTGTCAATGCATAAGTCGCGGTAAGCCTAACACTCACCTAGGGACGACTGCCTTAAGAAGGTACCTGGTCTCCCATCACCTAGCCCAGTGGGAGCAACGCCGTCAGAACCAACAAAGCCACACTCACGGAGCTCCACGTCCTGCCTCTTCTCCTTCTCCTCTCTCCTCCCATTTGTACTCCACTCCACCTTCCACCGTGCCCTCGTCGCATTCATCTGGCAAAAGGCAGGCTTCCGTGGCCCAAATGTTCGAGCATAAAAATTTTATGACACCGGATAACCCTCATGCCCAACGGCTGACCGCTGGCTTGTCGGAACTGCTAGCCCGCGAACTACTGCCATATAAACTGGTGGACTCGGAGGCCTTTATAAAATTTGTGGCCATTGGTACACCGCAATGGAAGGTCCTCGGAAGGAAATATTTCTGCCAGAAGGGAATCCCAGAGCTATATGGCCACGTTCAGCGGCAAGTGAATATATATCTGGCACACAGTGTCGGTGCCAAGGTACATCTGACCACAGACTAGTGGTCTAGCAAACACGGGCAGGGAAGGTACATAACTTTTACTGCCCACTGGGTGAACCTTCTGACGGCCGTCAAGCATGTAACCCGTGGCTCCGGTGTGAATTTGGTGTTACCGCCAAGGATTGCATGTAGGCCTGCCTCTTCTTCTCCTCCTCCTACTCCATCCTCCGTCTCCTCCCTGGCTGATTCCTCCTTTTCCACTGCTACCCCCTCTTTGCTGCACCCCCAAAGGTCCCCAGAACCTATTCGACGTCCCAGGTGAAACATTGCCATGCTGTACAGCACTGCTTTCAGCTCTGCGGTCAAAGGCCAATCAGTGGCTAATCCCGCTCAATTTGACAGTTGGTAAAGTGGTGTGCGACAACGGTGCCAATCTGCCAAATACCCCGGGGTTATGCACATGGGAAGGAATAATGCAAGTCACCCGTACATACTAAATGATAAAACACTCGGTAACACTGACATGGAAAAGGATCTAGGAATTTTAATAAACAGCAAACTAAGCTGCAAAAACCAGTGTCAGGCAGCTGCTGCCAAGGCCAATAAATAATGGGTTGCATCAGAAGGGGCATAGATGCCCGTGATAAGAACATAGTCCTACCACTTTACAAATCGCTAGTCAGACCACACATGGAGTACTGTGTACAGTTCTGGGCTCCTGTAAACAAGGCAGACATAGCAGAGCTGGAGAGGGTCCAGAGGAGGGCAACTAAAGTAATAACTGGAATAGGGAAACTACAGTACCCTGAAAGATTATCAAAATTAGGGTTATTCACTTTAGAAAAAAGACGACTGAGGGGAGATCTAATTAATATGTAAAAATATATCAGGGGTCAGTACAGAGATCTATCCCATCATCTATTTATCCCCAGGACTGTGACGAGGGGACATCCTCTGCGTCTGGAGGAAAGAAGGTTTGTACACAAACATAGAAAAGGATTCTTTACGGTAAGAGCAGTGAGACTATGGAACTCTCTGCCTGAGGAGGTGGTGATGGTGAGTACGATAAAGGAATTCAAGAGGGGCCTGGATGTATTTCTGGAGCGTAATAATATTACAGGCTATAGCTACTAGAGGGGTCGTTGATCCAGGGAGTTATTCTGATTGCCTGATTGGAGTCAGGAAGGAATTTTTTATTCCCCTAAAGTGGGGAAAATTGGCTTCTACCTCACAGTTTTGTTTTTTTGCCTTCCTCTGGATCAACTTGCAGGATAACAGGCCGAACTGGATGGACAAATGTCTTTTTTCGGCCTTATGTACTATGTTACTATGTTGAATATGACATTTTTTTGGACAACAAACTTTTTTGTCTTCCTCAGGGATCACCTACAACAGCAAACTCTACAATCTGCTCATTCTTCCTATCACCAGAGACCTAACCATGTTTTATTACACAAAAGTGAAGGGTAATATCAGTAGTCAGATCACTGAGAACTGTACGTAAAATTTGCTTCTTGATCATTCTCACTTCATTTTACATGTGGCTATTCTGTCTCTTATCAGCAATTTACTGTCCTCCACCCTTAACCGTAAATGTACCAAAACTGTAAAGATCTCATCTTAGGGGTTATCCCATAATTAATGTAAAGATCATTAAAATCAGACATAATAATAAAATTACATGACAATCTCTTTTTAGGAAAGCTAGAACTAGCCCTGTACCTCACATGGATCTTTTTATTTCAAGTTGGCAGCTCAGGGAACATGTCCCTACTAAGGGGGTGTGTCCTTTCTGCGGCAGAAAGAGAGAGCTGCAGCTTTCTCCCTCTGTCACAGCTAACAGAGGATCTAATTTGTGGCAATTGAAGGACAGATCTAAGCATGTGTATCCACCTCAGTGATGTTACAGAGGATAATAGAAAATAAGGAAAAGAATAAACAGCAGGTGGCATTATACTGATAGTAAAATCAAAAGAAAATACACGGATCACATACAGCTCAGAACAAGTCACAAAACACTCCCGTGATCAGGGAGACATAGAAAAGCAATAGGGTACGACGACTTGGAGCGTGCAGATATCACTGTTAAAATAAAGTCTATTTAAAATAGGATCAGTTTTGAGAGATAAATCTCACCACTACACTGGTGATACTCAGTCTCTCCTCCTGGTAAGTTGGTCTGCAGTGCTGGCCAAATTCCACTTGTCACTTCAGCTGTCCATTGGTCTTTATAGCTTATTCCCTCCGGGCATTCGATATGGTAATCCACCTTTGTCGGGAGAGGAAATTTTTAGATGACGTCACTTATAGCTATTTTGTGGACCCTCGTGCTTAAGTGGCAACTCAGGGGAAAAAAATAGAGAGATAAAACACCTTGTGCAGGACGTAACAGTAAAAGAGTTTGTTTTATTTGGTTATATAGCTTTTAAAAAGCATATCATGATAAAAACGCAGGGATAAAAAGCATTTTACCATGAACTGAGCATAGGGAGAGACGTGGCAAGTGCTAGGGACAGTGTTTTAGCAATCTTTTAATTTGTACAATATTGGATAGGGACAGTGTAGGGATATCATAGGGAAAGTTTTGAGACACTGTAGGGAAAGCATAGGGAGACTGCAGGGCCAGTGCAGGATTTTTTTTATTGTCCTGTGCATCTTATTCCACTGCTGTGCCTTTCATTCTTAATCTGTTCTGATATACAAAAACTGACTGTGCATCAGAATTAGTCTCAATAGCCGGTCTAATATATAGGCGTGTGTACTTGGTTAATCTGCTGTGTCATTATTAATTAATCTGTTCAGTTATACATAGACGTACTGTGCATCAGACTCATTGTCCACAGGCGGTGTAATATATAGGCACTTTTATATAGTTAATCTGCTAAGGAATTTATATTTAATTTGTTCTGTTATACATAGCAAAATTAAAATAACAAATCATACAATGGAAAGTCACGCAGGACTGTATAGAACAAACATAACAAAAGTATAGAAGTTACAAAATTTTATTACGTTAAGCCATATTGTATCAAAGAATAATATATCATGATTCTAATCTTGTGCAGATCAAGTCATCATTATATTTATGGACGTTGTCATCATTTAACAGATATAGCGGATTTAATGAAACAGAGACTAATATTAAGAATTTTAGGTTGGAATCCGAAGTGAAACAACGTGCATAAATATAATGACGACTTGATCTGCACAAAATTAGAATCATGATATATTATTCTTTCAAAAACGATAAAAATGTATTTAATTAGACCGGCACTCAAACATATGGGTTCACGCAGAAGACCAATATAAAATAAAATAAAATAGTGCAATTTATTAGAACATAAAAACATACATAAACTGCGATTTTGAGTCTGTATTATACGAAAGAAAGTTAACAGCTCATCTCGTGAGAATAGAAGTGATCCAACGGAGTTCCGATCTATGACATCAGCAAGTAATCATACTCTACCGTCTGCATCTAACTGAATCGACACCGAGGTAAGCGCCTTAACATGTGGGACACCACAGAGCTGCGCACTACCAAATAGTGAGTACTTAACAAATTATGATATGAGACTGTTTGCCATGAACTTTGTCTAACAGGAGTTACTGATAGGAAATCTCAACGTCCCACTTGGTACCCCTGGCACCAAACTTCTAGTATCGGCTTGGTTTGAGTCTTGTTCTGACGTCAGGAGAGCGCTTCACTCAGTAAGGAATAAAATACACAACAATGGTGTACTGAATGAACACTCTGAAGTTTATTTTTAATGCACACAGGTTATATAGAGGGGGTTTTACCCCCTTTATTAGCATATCAACGTAAGTTGTTTATTCAACCTATCATATTAACACGTTCTATTCTACAGACAGCAAAAGAGAAACAAAAACGGAACTTCCATATTAGGAATATTGTCCGGGAGTAGTGTCAAAGAGATAAAATTCAGGGTTACAGAGAAAAGATACTTAACAGCAATCAGAGTTAGTTTCTAACAGAGAAATGAAACTTTAACAGAAAGCAGATTTCGTTTTAACATATAAAAACATGGATTCCTTTCAAATCCCCTCTTAGAACCTTTAGTGTATCCAGGGCTGGGACAAGGCCATTTGGTGCCCAGGGCGAAGATGGCAAACTGCGCCCCCCCCGTTTTTAAGAAAGAATCAATGTTGTTTCAAAACAAGAATATACTTAAAGCAATAGAACAAAGGACTGTGGGACTTTGAAAGTCACAGACACTATAAAGTTCCCCCCCATCATCATGTGCCAGTATAAAGTCCCCCCCATCATCATGTGCCAGTTTTGTAATAAGCCCCCCCAATGTGCCAGTAACACTATTGTAAAAAAAAACAAAAAAAAAACACTTATACTTACCTAAGTGTCAGCGATGCGATGCAGCCTCTTCCTGTGTCCCACGATGACGTCATTGCGCCGGCCTCTGATAGGCTGCCGGCCTAGTGCCTGCAGCCAGGGGCGTACATAAAAATCACTGGGCCCCATAGCAGGAATCTAAATTGGGCCCCCATTCCCCTTTTATAGCCCCTCCCTTTGTTCCATGAACTATTCTTGCTGCTGCGTTTTATAATTTATGCCATCAGGGCCGGAATGGGATTACAAAACAGCCCTGGCACACAAAAGAGGTATAATAGATGCAGATGTATATTATATACAGCAGTGTACAGTTATGTGAGGTACGCGGTATAATAGATGCAGTGTGTACAGGTATATAGTATATTCCCTAGTGTTCTGACATGTGAGGTACAGGGTATAATAGATGCAGTGTGTACAGGTATATAGTATATACAGCAGTGTACTGATATGTGAGGTACGGGGTATAATATATGCAGTGTATACAGTATATACAGTAGTGTAATATGTGAGGTACGAGGTATAATAGATGCAGTGTGTACAGGTATATAGTAAATACAGCAGTGTATTGACACCTCGTACCTCACATATCAGTACACTGCTGTATATACTATATATCTGTACACACTGCATCTATTATACCTCGTACCTCACATATATAGTATATACAGAAGTGTACTGATATCTGTACACACAGCATCTATTATACCTCACATATCAGTGCACTGCGGTATATACTATATATCTGTACATATTGCATGTATAATACTGTGTAATATATGCAGTGTGTGTGCGTATGTATGTGTGTGTATATATATATATATATATATATATATATACAGAGCAGTGTATTGATGTGACACATAGAAGGTATAATACTGTAGATGCAGTGTTTATAGAAATATGTGGTCAGTTATGCATTATAGTCACTGTGAGGTACATGAGGTAGTGGTAACTGTCTGAAGTAGTATACATGAGTGAGCAATGAGTAAAAACAGGGCATGGAGGGGGAGGGGGGGGTAAATGATGAAAAGTGGAGGACCTCCTCTTACCTCTCCATTCCAGTCTGTATGGATCAATACAGAGCTGCTTGTGAACTTTTAATACTTGCTGTTAGGGGTTGAAGGACCTGTGATGATGTCATCACAGGTCCTGGCAGATGTACCTTTGAAACCTAGGAACTACACCATTTTTGGTGCAGTTCCTTTGCTAGATTCTGCAGGACCTGTGATGTTGAAGATGATGTCATCACAGGTCCTGGCAGATGCACTGTTCTAACCTGGGAACTACACTTTACACAGTGCAGTTCCCTTACAGGACCTGTGATGACATCATCAAAGGTCCTTTAGCTTTAGAAAGGTAAACAGGAGTAATTAGGGGGCGGGGCCTCTCCTCCACTTCGGTGCCTGCCTGCAGCCTATCAGAGGAAAGGGAAGGGACACGCCTCTCCCTCCCCTGCACCTCCGCTGGCACAGACAGTTTACAATGGAGATGAGCGCAATGGAAGCGCTCATCTCCCTGTGCCCGGCGGCGGCTGCTCACTTGGGGGGGGGGGTCATTTTAGTTGGGGGGGCACACAGCATGATGTAGGGGGGGCACTTCACCTGCGCCCCCCTCCTGTCCGCAAATGGTAGCGCCCAGGGCACCCGCTCCTTCGGCCCCTGCCTTGTACCGGCCCTGAGTGTATCACACTACATGGTTCTTTTCTTTCTTGCCCTTTTTTTCTCTATATGATATTAGGTAATTCTTATACCCATCTGGGCTTCGATCCTCCTGGGGTAGAGTAGTCTGATATAATGACATATTAGAGAGCCCTTTTTCTAGCATTCGTCTCACACAAGGAATAACACATAATGCTACTACACCTATTACTACAATTACTATTAGTATGACAATCCCTAGTTGCATGAGACCTTGTTTCCAACTTGTGAACCACGCAAAGTATTGATCCCATGGATTATTTATACCTGAGTTCTTTTTCAGTTCTATTGACAGATCTTCCAGCTTTTTTTTATAGCTATTGTGACCTTACCAGTGGGGCCAGTATTATTTAGTATGTATGTGCAACAGGAGGTTGGATCAGTCAATACTCGGCACACTCCGCCCTTCTCTGAAAGAATCATATCCAACACCATTCAATTCTGGAATGTGTAGTTCTTCTGCTACCCCTTGTAATGCATCTCTGGTATAGTTTACAAACCTTTGCTGATTGTAGTATATGTAATTTATCCAATCCACATTTTTTTAAACTCGCTTTATTGAAAATTAGTAAGCAAGATATTTAACAGTACATTCAAAGAGTAATACAATTTGCAAAGTTGTACATTACATTAAAGAATGCGATGATAAATTGAGCAATCTGCAACTTCACAGATATCAAAAAATCGCAACACATTGACCCCCGCACATCATGCTAATAATCATCCTTAGTCAATATAGTACAGTATAAATAATGGTTTATCTTTATTAAATTCAAATAAGTCCCATTAGTAAACTCTGAGGATGCGCAGCTAATTGAGCATATTGGTTAAGCCACAGAATGTAGGTGGGCCGCCGTAGCAGTCATAGGAGAAGCACACCATGGTCCCCATATCTTCTGGAACTTTTGAGAACAGCCCCTACGAGAGTACAAAATACAAAAATAATATTGTTGACCATGGTTTTCCACTGACTAACCGAAGGAGGTCTATCCGCCATCCATCTAAGGGCAATAGCTTTCCTGGCAATAAACAGAACCTCCCTAATGAAAGTGAGTGTGTAACGTGAACGTGATTCTTCTTCTACAATACCTAGAAGGCAGGGCTTGGGACAAACCACCAATGAATCTGGGATCAGGGAGGATACTACAGCCACCACCTCCCTCCAAAAAGCCTGTATATAACTACATTCCCATATTAAGGGTCCATTCACACGTCCGTTGTTTCTTTCCTGATCTGTTCCGTTTTTTGCTGAACAGATCTGGACCAGATCTGGACCCATTCATTTTCAATGGGTCCTGAAAAAAATCAGACATTGAGCTGTCTGTTTTTTTCCAGGACCCATTGAAAATGAATGGGTCCAGATCTGGTCCAGATCTGTTCAGCAAAAAACGGAACAGATCAGGAAAGAAAAAACGGACATGTGAATGGACCCTAAGTGCCAAAAATCCGCATTTAACTGTGAGCACCTATGGCACTCCGTGTGCGTTCTCCTGCCCATTTTGAAGAGCCTAGTTGGGGTTAAGTAACACCTGTTCAGAATGAAGAGTTGTGTCAATCTATTATTGAGAGACAGAGATACTGCCACTGGGGCCTCCAGTGCTTCACCCCATTCCTCATTTGTCAGATTAGGTATATTTCCTCTCCATTTACTTTCTGCAGCCAATGGAGATGCTGAGATCTTTAGATTAAGTAAATGTGTGTATATGGCAGATATCAGTCCCCGTGGGCCCTGTGTTCTGAAAACCCCTATCAACGGGTAAGCTGATACGATTCTCCTCAGTTCTCCCAGCTGGGCCTGAAGGGCATGCCTCAACTGTAGATACCTGAAGAAGTGTGGCCTCAAAACACCCACTCTAGTCTGCAGTTGTGAGAAGGAGAACAAAATGCCATTTTCATACAAATCCCTTAGGTAACATACGCCAAATCCCTTCCATATCACCTCCCACTCTCTTTGTATCAGATGCGGAAACAATAAGTTATTCCATAATGGAATATCCTCCGGCAGATCCCTGTACTGCTGTAACTTTGCAGCTCCCCACACCTGATGCGCCAACTTATGGATCGGAAGGAGCGAACCCGTCATAGATGCTTGGCCCTCCAGGACAGGCCATAGGGTGGAGAGCTGCAAGAACTCCCGCAAATAATATTCAGAATTAGGAAGCACATCCTGGGTCACCCATGGCACCAAATACCGCAACTGACCAGCAAGGAAATATAGATGTAAATCCGGTAAAGCCGCACCCCCCTGGTTTCAGCTCCTCTGCAGAGACCTGATGGCTAATTTTCTTCTGTTTCTGCCCCATATAAATGTTGCCATAAGGGAGTGTAACCTGTCAAAGAATGCTCGTGGCACAGGTGCGCAAGCATGTTCCAGCAGGTACAAGGCTTTGGGCTGAAGAACCATTTTGATTAAATTTACGCGGCCCATGGTGGACAACGGCAAAGTATTCCAGGATTTAAACTTGTCTACGAAGTACGAGACCAGGGGATCAATGTTCAACAGATGTGCTGAGTCCTGACCCTGGAACTTTGGTAATAATAACTCCTAAATATTTAAACCTGTCCACCACTAGCAAGTTCTGATACACCGAAGGCCACCCCGAAGCCCACAAAGGCATAATGGCTGACTTGGTCCAGTTTATACATAGTCCGGAGAACACACCAAACTGTTCAATAATGGTTATTGCCCTAGATCAAGTGCACTCTACGGAGTCCATGTACAAAATGAGGTCATCAGCGTATAGTCCCAACCTATCCTCTCTATTTCCCATCACAATACCCTTATAAACCTCATCCTGGCGAATCCTTAATGCTAAATGTTCAATGGCCACTGCAAATAGCAAGGGAGATAGGGGGCATCCCTGTCTGGTGCCTCTGTGCAGACTAAAAGTGGATGATAATGAGCCGTTAATCATTATGTTCGCCGTCGGGGATTTGTATAGGATATTGACCCATTTAATAAACACAGGACCAAAGCCAAAAAACCGCAGTACCTGCACTAAGTAAGGCCACTCAACGGAGTCGAACGCCTTGGCGGTATCTAAGGCAGCCAAGGCCCATGAGTTGCGGTTTGCACATCCCAACTGGGTGATAACCTGTGCTCTACGTATGTTACTAGAGGTGGATCTGCCAGGAATAAACCCAGATTGGTTTTCATGTATTATAGTTGATATGACCCTGTTCAGCCTATTTGCTAACACTTTAGTAAGGATTTTGTAATCCAAGTTTAACAGCGAAATGGGCCTATATGACCCGCACTCCAGGGGATCTTTGTCAGGTTTTAATAAAACTACAATAGAGGCTTCATATAATGTCTCCGGAAGAGTACCACTATTTAAAGATGCCTTGTACATGCTCAACAGCTGCGGAGCTAGGATCTCCACATATTTAGAATAAACTTCTAATGGAATTCCATCTGGCCCCGGGGCCTTTCCCATGTTTAACCCCGCGATCGCCTCACTCACCTCTTCCAGCGTGATCTCCTCATCTAATATTTCCCTATCCGACTCGGATAATTGGGGGTATGTTACTTCCTGCAGATAATTCTCCAGTGACTGGGAAGAGTACTCAGCATGTGAACAATATAGGTCCTGATAAAATTCCCCAAAACGGTCTAAAATCCCCCCAGGGTCTGATACCACAATACTATCCTTGTTCGCTATACGGAGTATTGGGGGCGCCATGTTGTTCCTCCTCACTATCTGCGCCAATACCTTACCCACTCTACTGCCTTGTTCAAAAGTTTGCTGTTGCCAGAAAAGCATCTTGCGGTCGCTCTTCTCCTGCAAGTGGTTCATGTAATTTCTACCTTTCAGCAACCAATCCCTTCTATTCTCTTCTGTGGGATTTGAGACGTACTCAAACTCTGCGTTTCTGCACTGCATGCTCAACTCCTCCTCCCTGCACCGAGTGGACTTTTTAATGTACGAGATGGAGGACTTAAGGCATCCACGCAAAAAGGCCTTCAGGGTGTCCCACATTAATGCCGGGTCTGTATCTACTGGGTGAGCCGCAAAAAATGCGTGTAGTTGATCGGGCACCCTATCATTCAGGGACATCAAGGAAAGCCAGAATGGGTGTATGCGCTGTTTGGGAGTACGGACTGCCACGTAAGGGTCATCTAATGCGGCTATTACAGGTGCATGGTCAGACGGACCTTGAGGCCCATATCGAATCTCTCGTATTGCCATATAGGTGCCAGGGGTGCCCAGGAGGTAGTCAATCCTAGATAGAGCTCCTCTTGAAGGAGTAAAACACGAAAATTCTATTCTGTCAGGGTATCTCTCTCTCCATATGTCAATCCATCCCAGTTCAGACAGCAGACGTGCTAGAGCAGTTCTGATTAAGGGCCGTTCAGGGTGATTAGTAGACGGATTACAAAATCTGTCTTTCAAGTTATCTAGGGTCATATTATGGTCTCCCATGCCGAGAATCCCGGCTGATGGGAATTGCGCTGCAAATCCCGCCGCTGCCTGAAGCAGTGAGAGACCGGCCGGAGGAGGATTATACATGTTCAATATCACATACGGCATTCCATTAATGTGGGCATAGACAAATACTAATTTCCCCTCTGGGTCAATACTTGTATGGTGCGGTTCCCATCTGAGCGCCCGGTGAACCACCAGTGACACACCTCTGGAATAAGAATTACCATACGCACTCTCCACCCATTGAGCCCAGGGTTTCTTTACCCTCCCCCCTGTTTCTGTGGTAAGATGCGTCTCCTGTAGCCCTAGGATGTGGGGAGAGTAACTCCGGATATGTGAAAAAACAGCCATGCGTTTCCTAGGCCCGCCCAGCCCCCTGACATTCCACGACATTATTTTAATGTCCGCCATATTGCGTACCAGTTATAAAAGGAGGAGAAAAGCCCGGCTCCTGGGACTTCCTATGGCGGAGATGATGTACATGGGTCAAAACACATATAGAACATCTGTGATGCATTTCAATAAAAGCGAAAAACAAAAGGCATAAATTTAACCACCCAAACAACGGGTGAACCTGTAGAACATAAAATATGCCTGTATTAGCAAGTGGCCACATGCATTGGGGGACCTGCACGGTGTATGTGGATGTAAACCCAGTGCAGGTGGAGTAGCGGCCCCCACCATTGGTATCATATTTTACCGACTGTTAGCATTATATCTAAACAACAGCATATGATATTAACCTTCAACATGTCTGAGACCATATATAAGTGAGGTAGTATATTACCAAGCTAGGAAACAGATAAAGTGAAAAATGAGAGCAAAGGGCAGACACAATGCAAACCTTGCAGGGGTTACCCTGAGTCTCTGGCTGTTAATAATAAGGCCTTGGCCTCATTCAGGATCACTTGGGAGGAGAGCGTCTGGGTCTCCCGGATAGCCAGTTCTCCGCCTCAGTAGGTGTGGAAAAGAATAATGATTTATCGCCATCTATGATCCTCAAACGTGCAGGATACGCCATTGAATATTTGAAGTTCATCTCACGAAGGCGTCTTTTGATGGAGACAAAGGTGGCCCTCCTCTTCTGTAGGTCAGCGGAGAAGTCCTGGTATAGAGATATATTCGCTGAGCCCAGCGAAATGGCCTGTGCGACTCTGGCTTGTGCTAGGATAAGGTCCCTGTCGCGCCAATTTAACATGCGGGCAAGCAGAGGTCTCGGAGGGGCGCCGGGCGGATGCGGCCTAGCCGGGACACGGTGCGCTCTTTCAACGGCATATGCTGAGGAGAAGGCAGCGTTCGGGAACACCTCTCTGAACCACCCCTCCAAGAAGGCCGCTGGATCTGCGCCCTCCGCCCGCTCCGGCATGCCGATGATGCGCACGTTATTACGGCGCGCCCGGTTCTCCAGATCGTTGCATTTTTGACGGTACAGCTCCACCGATGCTTCCACAGCGGTTATTCTCGCCGGTAAGGGAGTAGTCAGGTCCTCCAGGTCAGACACTGTTGCACGTCATGCCGTAGTAGGCCCAGGTCCACCCTGACCTCCTCTATCTTCCCGGTCAGGGAGGCCTGGCACCCGGTGATTGCCGCCATCAGCTGGTGATGTGAGGCCTGCAAGGTGAGTTCCGGTGCGGGTTCTGTGTCAGAAGGGAGCTGCTGAGAGGACTGGCTCCTTGTATTGGCCGCGCGGGACGGTGAAGAGGCCGCAGCGCCATGTTGGGAGTCCTGTCTTGCGAACTCCTTGAGTCGCTCCGCCGCCAACTGTGCCTTACTTGGGCTCATGGTCTAGGTCCGGTCTCCTCGCTGTCCCCAGATAATCTTTCAGAGATTAATATGTCAGTCCTTAGGTACAGGATGGCTCAGGATTGCTGGTGGGAGACGGAGCTGCTCTCAAGTGCGACTGTCCATGACGGCAGTTGGCCACGCCCCCCCCCAGCCCCAATCCACATTTTTATTCACAGTAATGATGGGAAATATTGATTCAAATCCGGCAGATACTTGATCTCTAGCTTTGAACTCATCTGGGACCCCTCTTGGAAGAACTATTGCATCTATATACACATGGGGATCAAAACTTGAAAGGGGGCTGCTTCTTTTGTTTATCTTTAGCACCCCTTTGTCTGTAATATCTGATTCAGTAAAAATGTGCATGTTCATTATAACTTTGGAAAGCGCACATTCACCTTTCCAGGCACCTTCCAGTCTGGATCTTATTTTTCCATCTCCACAGATCCAGTACACATCTCCTATGGAGTATACTTGGTTCTGAGTGAGGGATATGTTCAGATTGCTGTATTTATAACAATAACCTTTGGTGAAATTCTGTACATTCCTCCCATGTGTACTCCCTTTGTAACATGTGTAGTTACCTGGATATACCTGGATACCTACCCCTGGGCGAGGATTTTTTAACAACAGAGGGTATTTTGATTTCCATTCTGTACATGCACTGTGGTTATAAGACATATTAACAAAAAGAGTCAAAAAACATTCTTCAACACTTTCTGGTAACACTAGGGGTACGGTACCTAGGTGTGGTTTGGCAGCACCGCATATGTAACAGTTACTTTTATTCACAGAGGCTGCACTATACTTCATCCACCCCAGCCACAAATTAGCATCAGAAAAACCCGTCTCCATGGCCAAAGTATCCTCATATGTGGGATCAGATATGGCCCTTAGGTTTTTTTGAGAAACTATATGTGGGGCTAGTGGGTTTTTGGGGACACCTGTGATGGGTTGGTATTCCTTAGACTTATACATACAGTCAGGTCCATAAATATTGGGACATCAACACAATTCTAACATTTTTGGCTCTATACACCACCACAGTGGATTTGAAATGAAACAAACAAGACGTGCTTTAACTGCAGACTGTCAGCTTTAATTTGAGGGTATTTACATCCAAATCAGGTGAACGGTGTAGGAATTACAACAGTTTGCATATGTGCCTCCCACTTGTTAAGGGACCAAAAGTAATGGGACAATTGGCTTCTCAGCTTTTCCATGGCCAGGTGTGTGTTATTCCCTCATTATCCCAATTACAATGAGCAGATAAAAGGTCCAGAGTTCATTTCAAGTGTGCTATTTGCATTTGGAATCTGTTGCTGTCAACTCTCAAGATAAGATCCAAAGAGCTGTCACTATCAGTGAAGCAAGCCATCATTAGGCTGAAAAAACAAACAAACCCATCAGAGAGATAGCAAAAACATTAGGGTGTGGCCAAAACAACAGTTTGGAACGTTCTTAAAAAGAAGGAACACACCGGTGAGCTCAGCAACACCAAAAGACCTGGAAGACCATGGAAAACAACTGTGGTGGATGACTGAAGAATAATTTCCCTGGTGAAGAAAGCACCCTTCACAACAGTTGGCCAGATCAAGAACACTCTCCAGGAGGTAGGTGTATGTGTGTCAAAGTCAACAATCAAGAGAAGACTTCACCAGAGTGAATACAGAGGGTTCACCCACAAGATGTAAACCATTGGTGAGCCTCAAAAACAGGAAGGCCAGATTAGAGTTTGCCAAACGACATCTAAAAAAGCCTTCACAGTTCTGGAACAACATCCTATGGACAGATGAGACCAAGATCAACTTGTACCAGAGTGATGGGAAGAGAAGAGTATGGAGAAGGAAAGGAACTGCTAATGATCCTAAGCATACCACCTCATCAGTGAAGCATGGTGGTGGTAGTGTCATGGCGTGGGCATGTATGGCTGCCAATGGAACTGGTTCTCTTGTATTTATTGATGATGTGACTGCTGACAAAAGCAGTAGGATGAATTCTGAAGTGTTTCGGGCAATATTATCTGCTTATATTCAGCCAAATGCTTCAGAACTCATTGGACGGCGCTTCACAGTGCAGATGGACAATGACCTAAAGCATACTGCAAAAGCAACCAATGAGTTTTTTAAGGGAAAGAAGTGGAATGTTATGCAATGGCCAAGTCAATCACCTGTCCTGAATCCGATTGAGCGTGCATTTCACTTGCTGAAGACCTTCCTGCAGAAGTGGTAGCTGCAAATACAGTGAAGGGGTTTAAGCATGCATGGGATAGGCATAAGGCCATCCTTCATATAAGATAGGGCCGGGGGCTATCCATAGTATTCAGTATATTGGGCAGACTAGATGGGCCAAATGGTTCTTATCTGCGACACATTCTATGTTTCTATGTTTCTATAAGACAAAAACTGAAGGAAAATGCCCCAAGAACAAGCAGGAACGGAAGACAGTTGCAGTAGAGGCCTGGCAGAGCATCACCAGGGATGAAACCCAGCGTCTGGTGATGTGTATGCGTTCCAGACTTCAGGCTGTAATTGACTGCAAAGGATTTGCAACCAAGTATTAAAAAGTGAAAGTTTGATTTATGATTATTATTATGTCCCATTACTTTTGGTCCCTTAACAAGTGGGAGGCACATATGCAAACTGTTGTAATTCCTGCACCGTTTACCTAATTTGGATGTAAATACCCTCAAATTAAAGCTGACAGTCTGCAGTTAAAACACATCTTGTTTGTTTAATTTCAAATCCATTGTGGTGGTGTATAGAGCCAAAAATGTTAGAATTGTGTTGATGTCCCAATATTTATGGACCTGACTGTATCTCTAAGTCTGAACATTTGTGTTACCCGGGAAGTCGCAGCTCCCCACATTTTATGGAAGTACCATCCCAATACATAATCTGCTTCATCATATTTACCAGGGTTTTCTATTGTCAGTACAATTTTCATTTCCGCTGACCTTTTTTTGCAATAATTCAATGAGGAAGTGTCCACATAACACGTCCCTCTTTCAAGGAAAGTCATTCTAGTCAAAAGGGACTTAGAATTTTTATCCCTCCTTTTGAGGGCGCTTTCTGGCTTGTATCCCCATTCAGTCCCTGTATTCCATCCACTGATCCACAGTATGCACAACCTTTTCCCAGTATGAGTCTGTTACACATACAGTACAGACCAAAAGTTTGGACACACCATCTCATTCAAGAGTTTTCTTTATTTTCATGACTATGAAAATTGTAGATTCACACTGAAGGCATCAAAACTATAAATTAAGACATGTGGAATTATATACATAACAAACAAGTGTGAATCAACTAAAAATATCGATTCATAAATCACAGCAAAATAGTTTCTTTCATCGATTTTATTTTCGAATGGATGTGCCGTCTATGAAACGATACATAGATGATGTATTTTGTATCTGGCAAGGCCCTCTTGAAACACTCACACAGTTCCATGAATATCTTACCAACATCTATCCAGAACTGATTTTACCATGCACTATGACAAAACATCAATCAGCTTTCTGGACACTATGGTACACATAGACCCCTCAGGACACCTCACCACAGATCTCTTCCGTAAACCACGGACAGAAACAACCTTTTACACTTCACCAGTTTCCATCCCTCCGCCACAATGAAGCACTTCCCGGTTCTCAACTTAGACGTGTACAAACAATAGTAACAGATCCGACCACAAGAAAGAAAAGAGAGATAGAAATGAAGGAGAGATTTCGGGAAAGAGGCTATCCCCAAAAGACACTTAAATACCAGACACCCAAAACTAAACGAATTTCGGCTGAAAAACGCATTCCCTTTGTCCACAAATTTCACCCCAGCACCAGAAAAGTAGTCAATATAATTAAATCTCACTGGCCCTTGCTACATAAAGCATATCCAGAGATAGACGAATTCAAAAATCCAATACTCCCATGCAATCAAAGGCCCAAAAATCTGAGAGACCTTCTGGTAAGAGCGGACATAGGACCATCCAAACTCCCATCAAGACAGTCCCTCCTACATACACGGAGAACAGGCACTTTTCCATGCTTACATTGTGCGCAATGCACAAATGTACAAAAGGGGTCATCCATATCCCATCCCCACACAGGCAAACCCTTCAAAATCCAGGGCTACTTCACGTGCGACACGGATTTCGTAATATATACCATCAAATGCCCCTGCGGACTTATGTATGTGGGAGAAACAACACAAACAATAAGGGACAGGATCTGCCAGCACAAATCTACAATACGCCGTCTAAATCTACTCTTACCCCTCCCATATCACTTTAATGAGGCACAACACAGGATCTCCCAATTAAAATTTCAAATAATTGAACACATCCCAGCATCAAGAAGAGGAGGTGACCGATCCAAGACGCTGAAACACAGGGAGGCGTTTTGGATCCATACCTTACAAACCATGACGCCAAAGGGACTCAACAGAGAATACGAGGTACAAGCCTTTATCTAATAGGAACGTATACCCGGACGGTAACCACATGGATTATTTCTCCTTCTCCTTTCCTTTCCATCCCCCTTTTTTCTTATACGTTCTATGTTTCGGTATATCGGACTAAAACACGTCGCTATCACTGGACAATATCTGACTCGAGTGTCTCCATTAGCACCCGACCAAGATGAGACATTACTGTACAGACCTTGATGCTTGTTACTGTAATACTTGTTACTATACAGACTTTGATGCTTGTTACTGTAATAGATGACTATAACAATCGTATAATATTCTAATATTATCTTCTCTCAATTTTTCCAGGTATCATGAATAACTCATTACACCCAGTGCCGCAGGAGGTATCCTTTTTATACATAGTCTATATTTTCCTGTTGTAGTGTTACTATGATATACCCTTATGCCAACATATCTATTGGGAGTCCTTGAATAAAGTCCTTTAATAATATCCTTCTATATACCTGTAGTCTAATTCACCGACCGGTCCCACCTTTAGCTGTTTTGCCCCTTAGAAATGACAGATTACGACTAGAATAAGTGGAACGCATACTAGCCACCTTCTTCCTGGCTGTGAAACGCACACTCCTACGTCATTTCCGGTAGTTGGAACGCACTGCGATAGCAGCGATGCGCTCCTCCTCCCCTCCTGACATCACGTCCGCCCTGTGGAACGCACCGAGACACATGCGGTGCGTTCCACCATTAGTTTTACCGCGAACCGACCGGCGTATAAATAAAGTGAGCGGCACTATAGCACTACATGCACTTGTACATTACGGCGGCCATAGGCCCCTACACACCTACCAGCATCTCTCCTTGTTTACCTCCAGCGGCACAGGTAAGTAACTACCAGCTTACAAATCATTCTGATCCATCTAGACAGATTCATGAGTGTCTCTATTGTTACAGAATTGTTCATACATACCTGTATAATATGATGGGATTAAGGATCAATATAGGATCGAATGTCAAATGTTTTATTTTGTATTTTTAAGTGCACTTATACTAGGATAAATTAAAAATATATATGTTTAGATGTAACATCAGCAATAATGAATATTCTGACAATTGATCAGATAGTAATAAGAATTCATAAGCAGTGGAATATCCTCCATCCTTAACTTAGATACAGATATCTACACCACTGTGATGCATATGAAACTTACCAAATAATCAAAAACGGCGCAATTTTGTTTTTTGTTTTTTGTTCTACCTTAACGGTTTTAAATATACATATATACCTGTAATCAATGATGTAATTGATGAAAAATGACTTGTTACTGAAATTGCCCTATTGTAATTCCTATAGTGCCTGACGAAGGCCAGACACGGCCGAAAACGTTCGCACAAAAATAATAATTTTTTGCCGCACATCCATTCGAAAATAAAATCGATGAAAGAAACTATTTTGCTGTGATTTATGAATCGATAATTACGGGGCTGGGAACCCTATCTACAGTCGTGGCCAAAAGTTTTGAGAATGACACAAATATTAGTTTTCACAAAGTTTGCTGCTAAACTGCTTTTAGATCTTTGTTTCAGTTGTTTCTGTGATGTAGTGAAATATAATTACACGCACTTCATACGTTTGAAAGGCTTTTATCGACAATTACATGACATTTATGCAAAGAGTCAGTATTTGCAGTGTTGGCCCTTCTTTTCAGGACCTCTGCAATTCGACTGGGCATGCTCTCAATCAACTTCTGGGCCAATTCCTGACTGATAGCAACCCATTTTTTCATAATCACTTCTTGGAGTTTGTCAGAATTAGTGGGTTTTTGTTTGTCCACCCTCCTCTTGAGGATTGACCACAAGTTCTCAATGGGATTAAGATCTGGGGAGTTTCCAGGCCATGACCCAAAATGTCCAACGTTTTGGTCCCCGAGCCACTTAGTTATCACTTTTGCCTTATGGCAACGGTGCTCCATCCTGCTGGAAAATGCATTGTTCTTCACCAAACTGTTGTTGGATTGTTGGAAGAAGTTGCCGTTGGAGGGTGTTTTGGTACCATTTTTTATTCATGGCTGTGTTTTTGGGCAAAATTGTGAGTGAGCCCACTCCCTTGGATGAGAAGCAACCCCACACATGAATGGTCTCAGGATGCTTTACTGTTGGCATGACACAGGACTGATGGTAGCGCTCACCTTTTCTTCTCCGGACAAGCCTTTTTCCAGATGCCCCAAACAATCGGAAAGAGGCTTCATCAGAGAATATGACTTTGCCCCAGTCCTCAGCAGTCCATTCACCATACTTTCTGCAGAAGATCAATCTGTCCCTGATGTTTTTTTTGGAGAGAAGTGGCCTCTTTGCTGCCCTTCTTGACACCAGGCCATCTTCCAAAAGTCTTCGCCTCACTGTGCGTGCAGATGCGCTCACACCTGCCTGCTGCCATTCCTGAGCAAGCTCTGCACTGGTGGCACTCCGATCCCGCAGCTGAATCCTCTTTAGGAGACGATCCTGGCGCTTGCTGGACTTTCTTGGACGCCCAGAAGCCTTCTTAACAAGAATCGAACCTCTTTCCTTGAAGTTCTTGATGATCCTATAAATTGTTGATTGAGGTGCAATCTTAGTAGCCACAATATCCTTGCCTGTGAAGCCATTTTTATGCAACGCAATGATGGCTGCACGCGTTTCTTTGCAGGTCACCATGGTTAACAATGGAAGAACAATGATTTCAAGCATCACCCTCCTTTTAACATGTCAAGTCTGCCATTTTAACCCAATCAGCCTGACATAATGATCTCCAGCCTTGTGCTCGTCAACATTCTCACCTGAGTTAAAAAGACGATTACTGAAATGATCTCAGCAGGCCCTTTAATGACAGCAATGAAATGCAGTAGAAAGGTATTTTTGGGATTAAGTTAATTTTCATGGCAAAGAAGGACTATGCAATTCATCTGATCACTCTTCATAACATTCTGGAGTATATGCAAATTGCTATTATAAAAACTTAAGCAGCACTTTTCCAATTTCCAATATTTATGTAATTCTCAAAACTTTTGGCCACGACTGTACAGCAAAAGAAAAAGAAATAGCAGACTAGCCACAAAGTTTGGTACATCAACTAAAAATATGTCATATTCTAGGTTCTTCAAAGTAGCCACCTTTTGCTTTGATTACTGCTTTGCACACTCTTGGCATTCTCTTAATGAGCTTCAAGAGGTAGTCCCCTGAAATGGTTTTCACTTCACAGTAAAGAAAAACGAGTGGCCATCATTACTTTAAGAAATGAAGGTCAGTCAGTCAGCCGAAAAATTGGGAAAACTTTGAAAGTAAGGGCTATTTGACCATGAAGGAGAGTGATGGGGTGCTGCGCCAGATGACCTGGCCTCTACAGTCACCGGACCTGAACCCAATCGAGATGGTTTGGGGGGAGCTGGACCGCAGAATGAGGGCAAAAGGGCCAACAAGTGCTAAGCATCTCTGGGAACTCCTTCAAGACTGTTGGAAGATTATTTCAGGTGACTACCTCTTGAAGCTCATCAAGAGAATGCCAAGAGTGTGCAAAGCAGTAATCAAAGCAAAAGGTGGCTACTTTGAAGAACCTAGAATATGACATATTTTCAGTTGTTTCACACTTGTTTGTTATGTATATAATTCCACATATGTTAATTCATAGTTTTGATGCCTTCATAGTCATGAAAATAAAGAAAACTCTTTGAATGAGAAGGTGTGTCCAAACTTTTGGTCTGTACTGTATATAGGCCTGTCCTTCTACATAGTCGTTGGAACAGTAGTTATAATATGAACATGTTTTCAATATATCACAAAGACAAAAGTTGTAGGTAGCCACGTGAGTGTTAGATGAATTATACCAAAAGGTGATGACGCCGCCCTTACTAGTTGCGGCTACTTCTCCTATACTACTTATTGGTAAAATCAACAAGATTATTGAAGCAATCTTAGTCAGTACATTCAACCATTTCCCAGAAAAGAGTGAGGAGCTCATCATGTTGGAGGTCAGGGCTGTCTGCCCCCGTTAGTACCTCTCGTCCTTCTTCAAGGCCAAGGCTGTCTGCCTCCGTTCCTGCCTCCTCTCTTGCTCTCACAAGCTTCACTCGGGTGGCGTGGATCCAAGTTGGAGATTGTTCAGTCAGCACAGCTGTTCTGGTTACTGCAACCACGGTAGTAGGTGGGCCATATACGAAATCACCTTGAGTTCTTCCTTTCTTCAGTGTTTCAACCACCACCTCATCCCCCACCCTGTATGGGTGGGTGGGTTCCTGTGGAAGAGAGGGAGACTTGCAAGCAACTTTTTTCTCAGTTTTGTTAAGTACCTGTATCAATTTGGTGACATTTCTTCCCTTATTAATTTAAGGTCTCCTTCCTGCACTATCATTGGGCCCAGGGGGTGGGGAAAGGCCTTCCCATGAGTATCTCAATGCTGTTATATCCTACCCCTCTTTGCAGACTAATCCTGTCTTAGGATTTTTCTGCAATACTGGATAACACCAGTCTTTCTGTTCCTGTTCAGTGGCATACTGTCATGGTCTTACCTTCTTGCTGTTCTCCTTCGTTTGACATGTGCTGGCGGCCATCTTGGTTTCTGGGTTTCTTGTAGCCTTCCACCCTGCGGCTCCTCCTTCCCACTGGGAGGAGCTGGATGCCTAGCTCATATATATAGGAGGTCTGTGGCTTCAGTTCCTTGCTTGGTCCCTCCTGTGTTCACATGCTTCTAAGACTGCTGCTGCTTCTGGTTCCTGATCCTGGCTTCGTCTGACTACCTGCTGGTTCCTGATCCTGGCTTCGTCTGACTACCCTGCTGGTTCCTGATCCTGGCTTCGTCTGACTACCCTTCTGGTTCCTGACCCCTGGCCTCTCAAAGACTCTGCTTCGGTTTCACCATCGTTTGGACTTTTGCCTTACAGCTTTATTTTCAATAAAGCCTTCCTTATTTTTCACTTATCTCTTGTTGTACGTCTGGTTCATGGTTCCGTGACATTAGGACCAAGCCATGAATTCTGACGGTACAGGGCCATCCTCGCTACCCATGCTGGTTGCCAGACTTGATCAGCAGGATCACCTGTTGGGTCGGTTCGCTGTGGCGTTGCTAACCCTGCTTGAACGCCACGGCTCATTTCGCTCCCGTCTGCCGATGGGTCGGTTTGTCGCTCCTACTGCCGCTCGGTTGTTGCGCCAGAGTCTACCCCGACACCTGTTGTTGCGCCTGCGGTGTTTCGGGGTATGACCGGTTCTGCCCCTCTTCCACAGCGCTTTGGGGGAGAGCCAACTCAGTGCCGAGGTTTCCTTAACCAGGTGGGCATTTATTTCGAGTTGCTGCCACATGCCTTTCCTACTGAGAGATCAAAGGTGGGCTTCTTGATCTCGCTGCTCTCGGACAAGGCCTTGGCCTGGGCCAGCCCTTTATGGGAGAACAACAATCCGGTGGTTGCCGAGTTTTCCGGTTTTGTTGCTTCTCTTCGGAAGGTATTCGATGTGCCGGCTCGTGCTGCCTCTGCTGCGAAGCTCCTTATGTCCATCAGACAGGGTTCACGATCCGTAGCTGAATACGCCATTGAGTTTCGTACCCTGGCAGCAGAGGTGGGCTGGAATAATGAGGCTCTGGTCGCTGCTTTCTCATCATGGTCTCTCGGATGCCTTGAAGGATGAGGTTGCAGCTAAGGACCTACCAGTGGAGCTCGAGTCTCTTATTTCTTTCCTGATTTTGATTGACACCAGACTCAGGGAGAGACCTTCCTTTAAGGAGAGCCTGCGGAGGTCTTCTAACAGATTGGCGCCTACGTTTGCTGTCCCACCCGTTGCCTCCCTCTCCTCCCACGCCTCCTGGGGATGACTTGTCTGGGGGTGAACCCATGCAGCTGGGGTTTGCTCGCCTGTCCGAGGGGGAGAGGGTTCTCCGGAGACGCGAGGGCTGATGCATGTACTGTGGTCTCGGTGGGCATTTTCGGTTGGCATGTCCGAACCGTCCGGGAAAACGCTCGCACCTGAGATCCTGTCGGGGGCAGATCTTGGGTGGAGTCTCCTCGTCCCCGGTTTCCCGTGTTGACAAACCACTGATCACTGTTGTCCTCTCCTGGGTCGGGGGCTCGGTGACGACCCAGGCGTTGGTGGACTCTGGTGCTGGTGGTTTGTTCATTGATAGTGTGTTCGCTGCCGCCAATTCCATTCCCCTGCAGGCTCGAGGTTCCCCACTGGCTCTTGAGGCGATAGACGGCAGACCCCTTCTGCCGCCACACGTGACTCATGAGACCCTTCCAGTGGGGATAGCCATTGGTGCCGTTCACAGAGAGTCGGTCTGCCTCCAGGTTATTTCGTCTCCACACTACTCGGTGGTCTTGGGGTACCCCTGGCTCCAGTAGCATAATCCGACTTTCGATTGGAGATCGGCCCGAGATCCTCTCGTTGGTCACCGCAGTGTGGGGCTAGTTGCATCCATGGGTCTGTCAAGTTGCTGTGTACTTCCTCGGACTCTCTGTTGCCTTCTGAATACGAGGAGTACCGGGATGTATTCGATAAGGTGCGCGCGGTTGCCCTACCTCCGCACCGCCCATACGATTGTGCCATAGAGTTACAACCTGGTGCCGTTCCTCCTCGTGGCAAAGTCTATCCACTGTCGGTAGCGGAGAATGAGGCCATGGAGGAGTACGTGAGGGAGGCGCTTTCACGCGGACACATTCGCAAATCCTCGTCCCCCGGCAGGGGCTGGATTTTTCTTTGTGAAAAAGAAGGGCGGTGAGTTGAGGCCTTGCATCGATTACAGGGGTCTCAATCGCATCACGATCAAGAACGCTTACCCGATACCCTTGATTTCCGAGCTGTTCGATCGCCTTAAAGGGGCCACGGTCTTTACCCAACCTCGACCTGAGGGGCGGCATATAACCTGGTTAAGGATCAAGGCGGGCGATGAGTGGAAGACCGCGTTTAACACCAGGACCGGTCCATTATGAATCCTTGGTTATGCCCTTTGGGTTGTGCAATGCGCCCGCAGTCTTTCAGGAATTCATCAACGATGTTTTCCGTGACCTGTTGCAGCAGTGTGTGGTGGTCTATTTGGATGACATCTTGGTATATTCTGAATCCATGGAGGCCCCCACATTCTGGATGTCAGACGAGTGTTGCAACGGTACGAGAGAACAAGCTGTTCGGTAAGCTTGAGAAATGCGAATTTCACCGATCCCAGGTAACCTTCTTAGGTTTCATCATTTCCGCTGAGGGGTTCTCCATGGATCCTGAGAAAGTTTCAGCTGTCTTACAGTGGCCCCAGCCCAGTGGTCTTCGTTCCCTGCAGCGCTTTTTGGGCTTCGCCAATTATTATCGGAAGTTCATCAGGGACTTTTCCATGCTGGCCAAGCCTCTCACGGATCTGACCAGGAAGGGCAGTAATTCCCAGGTCTGGCCGCTCGAGGCCATCCGAGCTTTTGAGGCCCTAAAGTCCGCCTTTGTGTCGGCTCCGATTCTGTCGCATCCCAACCCTGGGTTGCCCTTTGTCCTCGAGGTGGACGCGTCTGAGACGGGAGTAGGCGCCCTTCTGTCTCAGCGTAGAACACCAGAGGGTCCTCTGCTTCCTTGTGGGTTTTACTCCCGGAAACTGTCTTCTGCGGAGTGCAACTATCAGATTGGTGACAGGGAGTTATTGGCCATCGTGCAGGCCCTTAAAGAATGGAGGCACTTGCTCGAGGGTTCGGTGGTTCCGGTTCTCATCCTGACGGACCATAAGAATCTGACCTACCTTTCTGAGGCCAAGAGATTGACACCACGTCAGGCCAGATGGGCTCTGTTCTTGTCACGTTTTAATTACGTGGTCTCCTACCTACCCGGTTCCAAGAACATCAGGGCGGATGCCCTATCACGGCAGTACTCCGAGCTGTCCAGGGAGGAGTCGATTCCGACTCTCGGTCATACCTCCGAATCAGATCCTGGCCGCCATTCGCACCAGCCTGACCTCTCCCCTGGGTGAGCAGATTTTGGCGGCTCAATCTGGTGCTCCCTCTGGAGACCCAACGGCAGATGTTTTGTGCCTGAGGAGTTGCGCACTCGGTTGTTGCGAACCTACCATAACTCCAAGACCGCGGGGCATCCTGGAAAGAATCAGCTGTCCTGGGCTGTTTCACGTCTGTTCTGGTGGCCTTCCCTACGTTCCGACATCGCCGCATATGTAGCGGCATGCTCCGTTTGTGCCCAGAGTAAGTCCCCTCGGCACCTTCCGTTGGGCCTTCTGCAACCCATAGCCACCGGGGAGCGCCCATGGTCACACCTGGGGATGGATTTCATTGTGGACCTCCCTGCATCCCGAGGCCATACGGCCATTCTCATGATTGTGGATCGGTTTTCCAAAATGTGCCACTGTGTTCCTCTCAAGAAGTTACCCTCTGCACAAGAGTTGGCCACGATTTTTGCCAGGGAGGTCTTCCGGTTGCACGGTTTGCCCAAGGAGATTGTGTCGGATCGGGGGAGTCAGTTTGTGTCCAGGTTCTGGCGCGCCTTTTGCTCCCAGTTGGGGATTCATCTCTCCTTCTCCTCGGCCTACCACCCTCAGTCCAATGGGGCCGCAGAACGATCCAATCAGGCCTTGGAGCAATTCCTTCGTTGCTATGTCTCCGATCACCAAGACAATTGGGTTGACCTCCTGCCTTGGGCTGAGTTTGCCAGGAACACGGCGGTGAACTCTTCCTCTGGGACGTCTCCCTTCATGGCCAATTATGGGTTCCAACCTGCCGTGTTACCGGAGGTATTCTCTCCCCAGGATATTCCGGCTGTGGAGGATCACCTTTCCCTCCTACGTGCTTCTTGGGTACAGATCCAGAAGTCCCTTGAGGCCTCTGCGCAGCGCCAGAGACTCCAGGCTGATCGCAGACGAGCGCCTGCTCCTTCCTACCAGGTCGGAGACCGTGTATGGTTGTCCACCCGCAACCTCAACCTTCGAGTGCCCACTCCCAAGCTGGCGCCTCGCTTTGTTGGTCCCTTCCGAGTGCTTCGCAGGGTAAACCCGGTAGCCTATGCCCTTGCGCTTCCTCTGGCATGCGGATCTCTAACGTGTTTCATTTCTCCCTGTTGAAGCCACTGGTGTGTAATCGTTTCACTTCCTCGGTTTCCTCGGCCTCGTCCGGTCCGAGTGGGCAATCGTGAGGAGTATGAGGTGAGCAATATCCTGGACTCACGTCTGGTCCGCGGTCGGGTGCAGTTTTTGGTCCATTGGCGTGGTTATGGTCCAGAGGAGCGTTCCTGGGTTCCCTCCGCAGATGTCCATGCTCCTGCCTTGCTCCGAGCCTTCCACGCACGCTTCCCTCAGAAACCGTTTTTTGCTCCGCGGAGGAGGGGCCCTTGAGGGGAGGTACTGTCATGGTCTTACCTTCTTGCTGTTCTCCTTCGTTTGACATGTGCTGGCGGCCATCTTGGTTTCTGGGTTTCTTGTAGCCTTCCACCCTGCGGCTCCTCCTTCCCACTGGGAGGAGCTGGATGCCTAGCTCATATATATAGGAGGTCTGTGGCTTCAGTTCCTTGCTTGGTCCTCCTGTGTTCACATGCTTCTAAGACTGCTGCTGCTTCTGGTTCCTGATCCTGGCTTCGTCTGACTACCCTGCTGGTTCCTGATCCTGGCTTCGTCTGACTACCCTGCTGGTTCCTGATCCTGGCTTCGTCTGACTACCCTTCTGGTTCCTGACCCCTGGCCTCTCAAAGACTCTGCTTCGGTTTCACCATCCGTTTGGACTTTTGCCTTACAGCTTTATTTTCAATAAAGCCTTCTTATTTTCACTTATCTCTTGTTGTACGTCTGGTTCATGGTTCCGTGACACATACCTTTGAAGATCACTAAGCATTTGCGACATCTCAGGGGTTGGAGGTGCCGGACATGGCATCTCCTAATGGTTACACGGACCTGTGGGGTTGCATTTGGCCACTCGTTTCGCCACCTTATCTGCCAGCGCATTGCCCTGTGAGACATGACCTTACCATCTGCTGCCGTGAATCCTCTCCTCTGCCAAATCATACCATGGTCCCACACTACCCCATGTGCGTACCTACTATCAGTATAGATGGTGACAGGTCTGCCAGCATGTAGAATACATGCTCTTGTGAGTGCAATGAGCTCAGCTGCCTGCTGTGTTTAGTGTGGATGCCCTTGAGTAGGCCTACAACATCATGTGTAGTGTGCACAAATGGTGTAACGTCACATTGTGAAAGGAGTTGCCAACTCTACCATCATAGCACAGGCTGCAAGAGAACACAGACATGCCGGCATCCCTTGAACAGGGGTGGGCATTACCTTTGAGAAAAATACACAAGGACGCAACTTTCCTCCGTGTTCTTATGTCAGTACACCCGCCATGGTTTTACAATTTTGGCGTGCAAATATGTGGAAGGGCATATTATAGTCAGGGAGGCCCAGCCCTGGACTCGACATGAGCGAACATTTCAGATAATCAAATGCATAGTACATTTCAGAAGACCATTTAATCAAATCTGGATTTTCTTCCAGAGTGGCTTGCCTCAAAACATTGTCATAATAGGAGCAATCAGGAATCCATTTTCTACAGTAGTTTATCATCCCAAGGAAAGATAACCTTTCTTTCTTGGTGTGCGGGGTGACCAGGCCCGCAATAGACTGGACTCTTTCTGTGCTGATTCTCCTTTCACCTTTTGTGAGGACAAAGCCCAAGTATTCAACCTGCATTTTACACCATTGCATTTTCTTAAGTGTCACTTTGTGACCACATCTTGACAACCATTGTAACCACATCCTGACAACCATTGTAACAGTGATAAACCATCCTGAATGCTGGCCTCCGCTGACATGCTACACAGTAACAAATCATCGACATATTGCAGCAGCACAGAACCTTGGGGGGGTACCATGGTTCTAACGTGGCTTGGAGGACTATGCTGTACACTACAGGTGAATCAGCATATCCCTAGGGCATTAAGGACCAGGTCAGTTAACGTCTGTCAAAGGAAAAAGCAAAAAGTAGTCTGGTCTTCTTGTCAACTGGGATAGAAAAGAATGCATTTTTCAGATCTATCACACTGAACCAAACAGCGTCTGCTGGAATGGCATATAGTAATTGAGTGATGTCAGGTACAATAGGGGCTATAGGCACAATGATGTTGTTAATGGCCTTTAAATCCTGTACAAAGCGGGTAGTACCATCTGCCTTTGTCACTGGATTCACAGGCGTGCTGTAGGGTGAAATCACCTCTTCCAGGATTCCCTTTTGTAGGAATTCTTCTATCATTGGCCTAAGTCCATCGAGTTTCTCTTTTGACAGCAGGTATTGTTTCTGGAACACTGAAATGACACCTGGTTTTACAGTAGCTTTGTAAGGTGTGCAATCTATGAATCCTGTGTCATATTTATTTAAAGACCATAATGCAGGGTTAATGTTGTTAAGTTCTGGGTGGTTCTGCATGTTTGCAAGAATCAGTGGCACTAGTGTACAGATTGGAATGAGGTCTGAGTGTACTCTTATGCCCTGATTTTTGGCTGACACTTGTAAGTCAAGCTTAATGAACAAATCTTTACTTAACACACTTGAGGTTGCACTGCTATTTACCATGAATCCTACTCTCAGTCATCTAAGTCCACCCCTTTTAGTCGGACGCTGTGGTCCTCCTTCTGTCCATCAGTAGTGTCCCTGCTATCCATAAGAACAGAGCTCTGATGTTTAGCACAACACTTAACATGTAACACGTAACTTCAAACATTGAAACAAACAGATCTGACAATACAGACATGAACACACAAAGGGCCCATAAAAAAAAACTTTTCATTAACTTCAATTTAAAAAAAAAAAAAATGTACAGCTTGATCAACACTGTTGGCACCAATAAAAACCAAAAAACTTCCAAGAAAATAAATACAATTCTCAATGCGCATATTATATGAAAACAAATATCGTACACACATTCACATTTTCATGTACTCATTTTCACAAACAGCTCATAACCACGCCCTTATACATAAAAACTGAATTGCACACACAGCTCTGCTAAAAACATCCATTAGTCTTCACACATTTTCAACTCCACTACAACTTAAAGCCACACCCATTCACATTCCACTGAATCATTTGTCTTCCAAGCCAGTCATCCAATTTTCTTTGTTTTATCCCAAAACTTGCAGCACAGACAAACACAGCTTTCCTGGAAACAGATAGCACACCACACCCAGAATTGCTGATAGTATATCTCGCTGTTGTGCTGTTTTCCAATGTCTTTTGGTCTTCACTCTGTGATTAATCAACTCTTATAAGAAGACAATATACATGTTATAATCATACAGTAATTTTGTTAAATCTAAATCATCTTATATGCCAGGTGGTCTTAGTTAATGTTGTACATATATAATAATTTTTGTTAAAAGCTGGATTCTCACATTACACTGCTTGGGAAAGAAAATTATTGAACAATTCTTTGTCTTCTATATTAATATTACACATATAACATTGCTTACTCTACAGGATTCCCTCCCCCCTTGTATCATGTAATCCGTATCCCAGGACGGGTCATGGTGAAAATGTGGCCATGCTTCTTTGTCTCCCAGACAAAGACCCTTTATCATGTCCATGTGGTACGGGCTATTATCGCCGTCCCTGAAAAAGGGGCTAGCAGCTTGCATGAACTCAGTCCATCCAGCTAAGTTATCCACCCATGGGTTAACTAGGAAGCAATTTGTGGGACTACACCGTGCAACATAAACTTTGCATGTTTCTCCCGTCTCATGTTTGGGATAATCTGTTTTAGACCCTTGTGACCCCATTCCGTCTGATATTTTAATGATTCTACTTTCCTAGGACTGGCTGTACTGAACCGTTAAGGCTCCGACAAATTAATCCTCTCAACTAGGCAAAGGACTCAGGTCTGATCACAAAATATCAGAGAGTTTCATCAAACATATAATTTGCAGACCTCCGCAACACAGTAAAACAACAATGCAATGTCCTTAAAACTCTATGCAAATAGTGAACTTCAGTCCGTACACTTACCACCCGGACATCAGTATCCTTATCTCAACTCTAATATTCTTATACTTTAAAACAACTTTAAAAGAGTCAAACCAAGCTCCATCCTTGTCTCCCTGAGACAATATTATCTAGTGCGCACTATATTTTCTCTGAGTGATCCTCACGGCGGACTCCCGAAGTCCCCGGGTCACTCCCCCAGACTCCCGGAGTCTGTTCCCTGTATCCCTGATACAGTAATTATACTAGAAGTTGTAGGTTCTACTTACTAGATCGAGACGTGGCCCTCGGATCGGCCAGAGGACAATAACAGATGCCCTTCTCACCGGACCCGAGGATGACCTTCTCGATCCCGGACGAGCCCCCTAACTGATAGGAAATCTCAACGTCCCACTTGGTACCCCTGGCACCAAACTTCTAGTATCGGCTTGGTTTGAGTCTTGTTCTGACGTCAGGAGAGCGCTTCACTCAGTAAGGAATAAAAGACACAACAATGATGTACTGAATGAACACTCTGAAGTTTATTTTTAATGCACACAGGTTATATAGAGGGGGTTTTACCCCCTTTATTAGCATATCAACGTAAGTTGTTTATTCAACCTATCATATTAACACGTTGTATTCTACAGACAGCAAAAGAGAAACAAAAACGGAACTTCCATATTAGGAATATTGTCCGGGAGTAGTGCCAAAGAGATAAAATTCAGGGTTACAGAGAAAAGATACTTAACAGCAATCAGAGTTAGTTTCTAACAGAGAAATGAAACTTTAACAGAAAGCAGATTTAGTTTTAACATATAAAAACATTCCTTTCAGTTACCAGCATAAGAAAGGGACTTTATCCACATATATTTCCATTCAGTTGGTTCGATCCAACTTAGCTGCTATACATACCTGCATCATTGCGGACTTGATATTTGAGACAGTCCATCTACTATTTTACCTATCCCACAAATACGTTTATGTATATTTTGATGTTCTAATAAATTGCACTATTTTATTTTATTTTATATTGGTCTTCTGCGTGAACCCAGATGTTTGAGTGCCGGTCTAATTAAATACATTTTTATCGTTTCTGAAAGGGTGATTCATTTTAGACATTGGCACCTATCCGTGTTCATAGAGAGTGCGTAGTCCCACTACCATATATCCACATGATATATTATTCTTTTGATAGAATATGGCTTCACCAGATTTAATTTTGTAATTTCTGTATTTTTGTTATGTTTGCTCTATACAGTCCCGCGTGACTTTCCATTGTATGATTTGTTATTTCTATTTTATGTCCAGGCTGTGAACAAGGTCCATGATGAACAAAAACTTTGGCTATGATTTCTATATGTGCATCTTAAGGATGAAATAAATATTATTTTTTATTGAAACTTCGAGTTCTGTTATGCATAGACTAACTGACTTAGCCTCAACAGGCAGTCTAATATATAGGCGCATGTACCTAGTTAATCTGCTGCACCCTTAAAGGGGTTGTCCGAGTTATGAAAAAAATATATATATAGCACTGTAAATCTGAATTCTAAGAAAGGAGCAACTACAGATGCAGTAAGTGCATGGTAAAGCTGTTACATTTGATTAGTTAGAAACATACAAAGAGCAAAAAAAATTCTCAGACAACACCTTTAATAATTAATTGGTTCAGTTATACATAGACGTACGTTGTATCAGAATCATTGTCTCAAAAGAAATGGGCAGTGGCAAAAATGTAGCTGTAGCCAGCACAAATATTAGCAGAAGAAGGGGTGTGGTAGCAGAAGATGCAGAAACAGGCCAGCGGTCGTATTTTGACCAACAGTCCAGCTCTTGACCTGCTCTTCAATATTATCTCAGGTGGCAGCAGATACACACATCCAGTAATCGGTGGGTTCCTCTGACACCACACTTAGTTGGCATGGCCCAAGAACTGCCTCTGTGCCCTCACCTGGCCTGAACCTGCCTCTTACTTTTGCTGCTCCTTCTGCTAGCCAAGTAAGGTATGCTGCTAGTTCTGCTCCACGTTTCAGCGAGGATGAAACAAACTGATGTAGATGATAATAGAGTCAATCGCATGTGGGAAGCAGGTGAGGAGGGGGCATCTTCATAATCAGGGGGCGAGGGTGGCAGCTTACTCGTGAGACAGCATGGTAGCAGTGTGCCCGTGTGAGACATCAGGGTGAAAGTGTTCATGTGAGACAAAAGGGTGGAAGAAGAGGGAGATATGCAGCCAAAAGGGGGAGGGGTACACCATCTGCTACTCAGGAAACTACCTGTGAGGAACCCACTAGCAGTGCACGAGGTTCATAAAAGCAGCATCAGGCAGGCATCATGCAGTGGTGGAGGGAAAATGTCATACTCTGCAGTGTGGGAATTTTTCAGCAAGTTGCTGGGGGCTGTTAGAATGGCGGTATGCAGGATATGTGGGCAGAAGGTGAGGCATGGCCAGGGTGCTAATGTTGGCATGACAGCCCTACATCAACACATGGAGCGTCACCATAAAGTGGGGTGGGAAAACAGTGCCACTTTAGTGTGACAGCCCGATGCATCTCCCACCGGCCCGCACTCTCTCTCCATCAGTAGAAGGAAGCTGGCATTCCTTTTCGTTGACTTCAACATCGTCTCTAGCTCGTGATGCTCCTCCTACTCCTCGTCACTTGTTTTCAACAGCAATCGATCAGCTAGGCGATTGCTAAAAGACAACAGTATTTGTGCACTCATCCAACAGGGCAGAAACTGAACGTGCACCTGGCCAAGTTGCTGGTACTACAGTCCCTCCCTTTCCATGTAGTGACTCTGCACATTTCAGAGAACTGATGGTTTGTGTCAACCCAAGATGGAGATTCCCAAGCCAACATTACTTTTCCTAAAAGGCTGTATCAGCCCTGCACATGAACAAATGCAGCCAAGCTAAAATTGATGGTTAATGCGTTAAGCAAAGAATGGCAACAAAAAGATAATTTACTGGATTTCAACAGCTTTTGTTACGAGATAACCGAGATAACGCTGTGCCATGTGTTATCAGGGTCAAGATTAGCTCGGCTACATCTGTACGTTGAGCAGAAAATGGTCCAGTCCTTGGTCCTCTCATTGTCTGGTACAGTTCACGCCAGCACTGATGTATGGAGTTGCAACTATGATCAAGGAAAATATATGTTGTTCACAGTCCACTGGATAAATGTGGTTCTGGACCAGGCACACCAGCAACTTGGCCGGGCAACTCCTGTTTTTGGCTTACAAATATTGATCAACTACTGATGCAAAACTTTGACCAAATACTGACTGTCTGAAAGAGGCTTTATGGATGCTTAAAATACAGGATTCATTTTAATTTTTTTTTGACGGATGAGAAGAATGGAAAAATAAACAGTATTGTTAACACAACTTTTACTGCCACTGCTGCTGCTGCCATCATCCCAACTCTGTCATTGGGCCACCAGTTGAATCTTGGGGTGCTGCACGCTTAAAGGGAACCTGTCACCTCCCCAAAAAATCCCAAGCCGCCAGCAGTACCTGACAGTAGCCAGAATCATGTTTCCAACGATAATTTCCTTCCTGAAGGCCGATAATTTCATAAAGCGTTCTTTTATCCCTTTGCTGTGACTGACAGCCGGCAGTTCGGCTGGCTTTGCCGAACTCTCTGCATAAGCGCTGTCAGTCACAGCAAAGGGGCAGGGAAGGGGGGGTGGTTATTTTGACTTTAAGCAAGGAGGCCGCTGCCCCCTTGACTTCAAGCATGACTAGAGAAGCGCTCCAGCAGGGGATAAAAGAACGTTTTCTGCGCTTTAGCCGCACCGGTTTTTAGGAAGAAAATTATCATCGGAAACATGCTGCTGGCTACTGTCAGGTACTGCTGGCAGCTTGGGATGGTTTTTGGAGGTGACAGGTTTCCTTTAACACCCTTAAAGGTTTGCATCAGTTATTGAATTCTGTTATAGGTTTCGTTATAACAGAGTATCGACAGGACTATTTTTTTCGTCATGTATAACGGAAACAAACAGAACCGTTATTTGGCCCATAGACATGTATTAGGATGGAGCAAAACGGAATGCCTCTTAACAGCTTCCATTTTGCAAACCGTCCCAGAATTCCATTGTATTTCGTTATAAGTAGTTAAGGCTGATGAGTCAGCCTGTATTTGTGGGAGGGGCGGAGGCACTTCATAAACGAGGCACGGCCTCAACCACGGGTGTGAGTTCTCAGGTGCAGGGGGTGTGTGTTTTCATCCCTGACCCAAGCAGCTCACACGAACAGCAGCTACGCTGAAGTGCGCTCGACTCGTAAGTATGCATGGGCCACGGTGCCCTGAGGACAACCGCCGCTCTGGGTTTGTTTCTGGGGCTTGCAGGTCGGGTAGGGCTCCCGCAGCTTTCAAGCACACGGATAATTCTGGTCTCCCTCCACCCTTGAGCTTTCCTTACCTGCACTCGCGGCCACACCATCGGCTTCCTTGCACGTGCCGCACACTCACGGTCTCGCACGGTGTGGCTGTTTCGTCTGTCTGTTAGTTTGCCACCCTGGTCTCTCGTTCACCGCTCCTAGTGTCGCAGCTACGGGGTGTCTGCCTCCAGCGTTCTCTACCCTACCGACTATGCTCCCTTGGATCCGTCTGTCTGGCACTCAGCTGCCATGTTGTACCAGCATTGCCAGGAGGAATAATGGAGGGATAGCAACAGTTATGTTAAAGTATAACTTTTTTACTGGAGAGCGGTTCTGTTAAAAAGAAAAAAGAGCGGTCTGTGGTGCTTGGGTGAGCTGTTTTTTGTGCTACTGTTTGTATTCATGCCTCGGTTCGTATTCACTCAGCTTGGTCTTCTTGCCTTTGCTAGCCAAAACAATCTGCTTTGATTTACTTCAGCTGAAGCCAATAATACAATAGGAGTGAGTTCCTACCAGGTATAAGGAAGTTTTACTATTCACTTTGTATGTCTTAGCAAAAAAGAAATTTGTCTTCTCCTATCTGCGTCTGGATTTTAGTTTTCACAAAAAAAAAGGGGAAATACAGGTAAGATGGCGTTGGGTGTGACATCACGTCGTAGGGCCTGTGACACACGGCGCTGCTACGAAGTGCTTGATTTGTTGCCCCGAGTCGGTTATGCATCGGACACCGATGCGTCGCAGCGTTTCCCCGGACTTCCCGATCTCTCACAGGAGCAGTTCGCACTCCCCGCCCCCGTACCGCTCTCCCGGCAGACGCTCCCGCCACCCCACCACCACCCCCGCCGCCGCCATGGCCACTCCTCCGAGAGTCAAGGCCAATCCCGCTCCAGACTCGGCGGAAGCTCCCGCTCCAGTACCAGCTGCTCCTGCTCCAGACCCGGCACTCTAGCTCTAGAACCCGCCGTTCCAGATCCCCCGCTCCCCGTTCCCGTTTTAACGGTACTCAGGCCGGCGCCTCTCCCCTGGTGGCCCTCGCCAGTACGAGGGCTGCAGGAGCAACCAGCTTCGGCGCTCCCCCAGTTACCACTCCAGTCCCGCCAGTGACCATCATCCTCTGGCCAGCAGAAATGACAGGTATCTTAGTCCGCAGTCGGTCTCGAGTTGGAGCAGGCGCTAGGGCTCAATAACATTGTTTTGCCACTGCCGGGGGCAGAAGTCTGGCAGTCCGTGAATGTGAGTACAGTCGTCTTAAAGGGAGGAAAAGAAAAAAAAAAGCGAGGGTCGTCTTCTTTTCCCTCACGGTTGATCAGTTCTCATCACTTGGTAGATTCATCCGCCTCATGTTTTCAAATTATCAATGTTGCCGCCTGTCACGTCGTCAGGCTCACGCTTATCACACCATCCAATGTCTGTTGCCCGGTTGTTTATTCAGGTTTACGTTTATCGATCATTAATGTCTGTTGCCTGTTTACGTCATTCAGGCTTACGTTTACTAGCTTCTAATGTCTGTTGCCTGTTTACGTTATTCAGGCCTACGTTTATTATTCAATGTCTGTCGCCGGTTTACGTTACTCAGGCCTACGGTATCAATCATCATGTCTGTTGCCTGCTACGTTTCAGGCTCACGTTTATTAATCATTATTGTTCTGTCGCCTGTCTACTGTATTCAGGCCTACGTTGATTGATATCTGTCGCCTGTTTACGTTATTCAGGCTTACGTTTACTAACTACCAATGTCTGTCGCCTGTTTATGTTTTTCAGTCTTACGTTTATTAATTAGTAATGTCTGTTGCCTGTTTACGTTATTCAGGCTTACGTTTATTAATTACTAATGTCTGTCGCCTGTTTACGTTATTCAGGCTTACGTTTACTAACTACCAATGTCTGTCGCCTGTTTATGTTTTTCAGTCTTACGTTTATTAATTACTAATGTCTGTTGCCTGTTTACGTCATTCAGGCTTACGTTAATTGATTACTGTTGCCTGTTTACGTTATTCAGGCTTACGTTTGCTAACAACTAATGTCTGTTGCCTGTTTACGTTATTCAGGCTTACGTTTACTTACTTCTAATGTCTGTTGCCTGTTTACATTATTCAGGCTTACGTTTGCTAACAACTAATGTCTGTTGCCTGTTTACGTTATTCAGGCTTACGTTTACTAACTTCTAATGTCTGTTGCCTGTTTACGTTATTCGGGCTTACGTTTGCTAACAACTAATGTCTGTTGCCTGTTCATGTTATTCAGGCTTACATTTACTAACTACCAATGTCTGTTGCCTGTTTACATTATTCAGGCTTACGTTTATTAATTACTAATGTCTGTTGCCGGTTTACGTTATTCAGGCTTACGTTTAATAACTACCAATGTCTGTTGCCTGTTTACGTTATTCAGGCTTACGTTAATTGGTTACCGTTGCCTGTTTACGTTATTCAGGCTTACATTTACTAACTACCAATGTCTGTTGCCTGTCTACATTATTCAGGCTCACGTTTACTAACTTCTAATGTCTGTTGCCTGTTTGCGTTATTCAGGCTTACATTAATTAAATTACTAATGTCTGTTGCCTGTTTAGGTTATTCAGGCTTACGTTTACTAACTATTAATGTCTGTTGCCTGTTTACGTTATTCAGGCTTACGTTTACTAACTACTAAGGTCTGTTGCCTGTTTACGTTACTTAGGCTTGAGTTTTTAAAATTTCTAATGTCTGTCGCCTTTTTACATTATTCAGGCTTACATTTATTAATCCCGAATGTCCATTGACTGTTACGTTTATTCAAGCTTATGTTTATCAAATGTCTGTTGCCTGTCACGTTCTTCAGGTTCACTTTTAAATCGCTAATGTCTGTCGCTCCCCCGCTACAAGCATTTCAGAACTCAATGTCCCGGTCGCCCCTTCCATCCAGGGTCCAAGAAGTAAAAAAAAAAAAAGAGAATTTTGCCGCAGCTGCTTTGTCTTGTTTTTAATTCTCCATGCTTTCTTTCAGGTCATGGGGGGAGGAACAAGTAGGGCTATCCTCTCCAGCATTTCAGTCTCTGATCACGGTCAAAAGGCATACATCTCTTCAGCCAAGTCTCTCGTGCAAAAGTCTTGGTCTGTTAATACGGGTAGAAATTACAAAACCGCCTGGAGCATTTATAGCAAATTTGCACTCCTTTACCCACGGGAGGACATCGACAGGACCTTGTATATTAGGACCTTCTTAGCTTATTGCCATACTGGCCTTAGACTCTCTTACAACACAGTTAAATTGTATTTGGCCGGGCTCCAGCTTTTCTTCACGGTAGAAGATACAGTTAGTAGGTCGGTCTTGCCGTCTCTAGTGATAAAAGTAACCCTCAGGGGCATGCAGAAGAACAGTGGAGGGACTGTCTCAAGCAGACAGCCAATATCAGGGGAACCATTCAGGAATATTTCTTCCCCCCTAGATGGTAATCCTTTTTGGGCCCCATTCCAGCATAGTTATAAAGGCGGCCATGTATCTCGGTTTCTTCAGTTCCTGAGACCAGGGAATTCACTAGTACTTTCGATAGCACCAAAGCTTAACCAAGCGTCAGTCAGCATGGTGCAATGTCCATTTCACATTGCATCTCCGCTCTTTCAAAACATCGCAGGTCAGTCCACCAGGGGAGGCCAAGTACTTCTGGTTGTTTTGTGTTGGTGCCCAGTTAAGGTTTTCCAATAGTTTATTGTGGGTTCTGGGTAACTTCGCCCCGGATAGCCCACTACTTAGGTTCAAAGTCCGAGCCATCACCTTATCTCAATTCTCCCATGTCCGTTCCTTAGCGGCTAGACCAGGTTCCGACCCCAATGCCATTTCAGATCACTCGTTCCACATTGGGGTTAGCATCTGCAGTGTCAAAGCAGCATGTCTTAGGCCACGTCATCAGCAAGATGGGACCTCGGCGTTCTTCTTGTTTTGCCCGATACATCTTGAACCCCCATACAAAGAATTCTGTCGCTCTTCGCAGTTTGGCTTTGTGATTTGGTTGTACATGCCAATGAGGTTCTTTCCTATACTACACGGCTTGGTTTTTGCCCCCTTATAGGCCTACCCACGGCAATGGCCAAGGGCACATCATCAGCCATTCAGTCAGGTCATCTAAGACACGTCCAGTTAGGTTAGGTTAGTCTTAGTGTTATCTCCTTAGGGTTTCCAGGCATCCCCTTGGCCGTAGCCTTGACCACAAGTAGTTAAGGCTGATGAGTCAGCCTGTATTTGTGGGAGGGGCGGAGGCACTTCATAAATGAGGCACGGCCTCAACCACGGGTGTGAGTTCTCAGGTGCCCCACCCTCCCCCCCTTTCTCTTTCTATTCCCACAGGGTATGCCCCCTTATAGGCCTAGCCACGGCAATGGCAAAAGGCACATCATCAGTCATTCAGTCAGGTCATCTAAGACACGCCCAGTTAGGTTAGGTTAGTCTTAGTGTTATCTCCTTAGGGTTTCCAGGCATCCCCTTGGCCGTAGCCTTGACCACAACTCTGTTATATCGGAACCTATAACGGACAATAAATTAAAACTGCCTGTAATACTGATGGCACAGTACCTACAGAACGGATAAAGTATGAATGTGGGTGCACTAGAATCTAATACACATGGCGATACACTCCCCCTGTAGTCTCCCTGCAGTTTAGGTTCCAAGCCTTCACACTGAGATTGGGCCACCAAGTGGGATGAATATAATTAGGGAGAAGGGCCTGGGTATAACTGATTTATTGTCATTTGTGACAATTATTCGGAACAAATCAATTTTTTTTACAAAGTTCAACAAATCGTCCGAATCGAATTTTTAAAAACTTCACTTATCTCTAATTATTGTATTGCAATTTTGGATCTTGCAATTTTCTGTTCTTGCATTTTCGTTTTTCACTCCCTGCTTTCCCAGAGTCATAACTTTTTAATTTTTCCATTCACATAGCCTTATAAGATCTTTTTTTTGCAGGACAAGTTGTACTATCTAATGGAATCATTTACGGTTGCATACAATGTAGTGGGGAGCGGGAAGAATATTCCAAATGGGATGGAACTGGAAAAAAATACAATTATGCCACAGTTTTATGGGTTGTTGTTTTTTTTACGGCATTCACTATGCAGAAAAATTGATCGGTTACTTTCATTCTGCAGATCAGTATGATTGCAGCGATACCACACTTTTCTTGCGTTTTAACACTGAACAAAATTAAAACCTTGAAAAAAATAATTTTTTTTTGTTCATCACGATATTCTGACCCCTATAACTTTTTTGTAGTTATGTGTGCAGATCTTTGTGGGTCAATCTGTACTTCATTTTAAACTATATGTGACTTTTTGATCACTTTTTATAAAAAAAAATTGGGAAGTAGAAGTGACAAAAAATGGCGAATTGGCCATTTTTATTTTTGTTTTCCGTTACACCATTGTCATATATTTGAGTATGGGCATTTTGGCATGCGGCAATTCGTTCCAACACTTCGATTTTAATGCTGTCTCTGTACAGCAGGGGTGGGGAACCTTTTTGCTTTCAAGGTCCATTTGGATATTTGTAACATCGTTTGCGAGCCATACAAAATTCTCAGCTTAAACATTTGACTGCTATATTTAGTCTAACATATAATTGACTCAGTAAGTTGCATAAATTGCGGTTCAATAAAAAAAAAAATCTAGAGCGCTATATTTTTGCAGCACAAAATGGTGCCTGCGCTGTATATTACATATAGTACAGGCGCCATTTTGACCACACATAGCAGACAAATTTTTAAGTTCAGAATGTTATGTATTTAGTTCTTTATTTGGCATTAATGGGAGCCAAGCTAAACCCAGGGGGGCCCAGAGAGGGGTTTACCCAGCTTTCACTCTCCCTGCCACTGTCCCTGCCTCTTCCTTTGCAACTGTCCCTGCCTTTGTCCTTCTCAGCCTCAGGTCTGACCCCCCCCCCCCCACCTCCATCAGTCTCCTATCACACCCCCCAGCCTATATAAGCCCCAGATCAGACCCCCCAGCCTCAGATCAGACCCCCAGCCTCAGATCAGACCCTCCCAAGACTTAGATAAGACCCCAATCATACCTTCCCCAGCCTTAGATCAGACCCCTATTAGACCCCCCAGCATCCAATCAGACCTCAGATCAGACATTTGAAAAAATAAATAAACTTACCTTTCCAGCTCCGAACAATGCTGCCACTTACCCTCCCTGGTCTTCTTCCCGCCGCGCTGTACTGTGATTTGACAGCGTACAGCTGTTCCCCACACCTGCCCTAAAATGTATAGCTTCCGTGTCATGTGAGACTTCAGTGAATTAATTCGGTAATCACATCTACGTCTTTAAAAACATTTTCAAATAGCAATCCGAAGTCAGGTTTGGTACCGAGGTATTATAACTGGCATCATTAGATTGCCCATTGTGTTCTGTAGCCATTAAATACCTAATTTACAATATACCAATACAGTGCTGCCACCTAGTGGCTTCTATTGGTATATTTTAGTAACAGTCTTTAGTTAGTATTTTAGTCAGAGCCTGCTTGAGGCTTCTGGTATTAAACTAATGTAACAGGTTCCCCGATCTCAGCCGGGAAACGCTGTTAAAGGAGTGGGTGCATGCAGCTCCCGCTTCCGGACCGCACCGATGACATGGTAACACTGGACCAGGGCATATGAGGGGTTAGATGTATGTGATCAGCCTTATAGCTGATCGCATTCATTCGCCATGGGTCTCTGCTGTTTGAAACAGCATAAACCTGGTGGCTATGGCGCACGCTTGCACGTGCATCTTTTAAGTGCAGACTTCTGCAGTACATGTACGGCGGAGGTCGCAAAGGGATTAATCATTCGGTTATATTTCTATACATGGCATGTTTTGCACTCTCAGAAAATGTAGATTTTGGTAGGTTTTTAACGCATATGTAGATGATAGGCCAAATATTACATGGCCTCTGTTCCAGTATTTTTAAGAGCACAAGCTCTTGATGTATATGCTTGTGGTATGTATGAGCTTTGCACACCTTAAAGGGAAATTGTTACCATGAAAATGCTAATTAGACTGAGTTCATATTGCCTTTATTTTCCTGTTCTTCTCATAAATAAAGAAATAAAAACTGATCCTGTAAAAAAATGGATCCTGTGGATCAATTATGCACATTTGGCATCCGTTTGAGCTGTTTCTTTCTGAAATCCGTTTTTTTGTAGAAGGAAGAAAAATTCCTGCATGCAGTACTTTTTTTCGTTTAGAAAACGCAAAGCTTTTTTTTTTAAATGAAAGTAATTAGGGCTTCACTCAAGGAGTCGGGTAATTTCCCTGATTCTCTTGAGACCGCCCACATTTTAAGCAATTTCGGGATCAATATTTCTCTATATTGGGAATAGACTTCAAACTGAATACCATCTGTGCCTGGGGTTTTATTCTTGGTTATCTTTAATAATGTATTGTCCACCTCTACTGGGTCTAAGGGAATTTCCAGCCTATCCCTTTGGTCTATAGTTAATATGGTAGTAGTGATTTTCTCCAGAAATTGTTGTATTTGCAGTATGTTCTTCTTAATTTTACTGCAATATATGTTCTTGAAATATTCTTTGAGCAAATCTATTTTAGCCGCTTGTTCAGCGATGTTATGTCCGGATTTATCTACCAAACAGTGTATATACCTATTCCTATGTGTCTGGGTTGCCACCAGCACGGCTAACTTTTTACCAGGCATATGCGCATGAATATAGTTGTCTTTCACAAAGTTCTCTTTTTGTTGTTCCGCCATCAAAAACAGTTCATCTTCCATTCTAGTGACTTTATCTAGCCATTCTTTATAATTTAGCTCTGTAGGATTTTCAATATATATTTTTTTCAAATCTTTACGCTTCATGTTAATATTTTTCCCCTTGATTTTTTTTTGTATTGCCGTGTATTTTATAATAATCCCTCTAATGAAGGACTTTGCGGCCTCCCAAACCATGTTAGTTTCCGCAGAGCCCTCATTTATAAGGAAATATTCCTTAATCTCTTTCAAAATTTTATTATGTGCACCCATTATATTTATCCAGCCTATATTTATGTTTATACCTCTTATTATTTTCCTACCACCAGTTTTCGTGTTAATAATAATAGGATTGTGATCCGAGATCCCCCATTGTCCGTAATTTACTCGTTCAATATCTAGTGAACCTTTATTATTAGTAAAAGCGAAATCAATTTGTGATAAACTTTTGTGCGTTTTAGAGAAACAAGAATATTTCCTTGATTTTGGGTGCATTACCCTCCAAATATCGATGTCACGGGTAGAGTCACGGGAATCAAGATAGAGCGGAGGTGCACTCCCTGAGCTGCCACCCGGTCCCCTGTCCCTGCCTACTTGCACCACCCGCTCTAGGTGACGGAGCGCAACTGGGCGACAGTCCCTAACCTACTAAGTGCAAGCGGAGAGAAAGAGACAGCAGGGAAGAGGACAGCCACTGAGAAGTTAAAATTAGCCTGAGGTAGAACAAAAACGGAAGGCGAGGCGGGTCAACTAGCCGAGGTCAGTCCAGGAGGTCACTTCAGAACAAGGGAAGAGGCAAAGACAAATCCGTAAACAAGCCGAGGTCATAATCCGAGAGGTAGCGTCAAGGTACAGGGAGCAGGCAGAAGAGGTGTCAAGAGGCGGATCGAGGTTCAATTCCAGAGGTAGCTTAATAACAATAAAGTACACAGCCTATAGGACAAAAATCACAGGCAGCCTGTAGCCAGCAGGCCGCCTGTATTTATAGTGGGGAGTGAGGGTCATGTGACATGGCCAGCGTCACATGACCGATAGACAAACAAGTCGAGCAACGAGTGATCAGCTCGGCGCTCAAGGCAGACCTAGGAGCAGGGAGCCTCCCAGCTAGCAAGGCCGCCCTGGGAAAGAGGCCAAACACAGATCCTCACTCCTGAAGCTAAGCAGCAGGTCTGAGGCTGATGGGAGACCGAGTGCACCTTCGGCGCCCCGTTACAATCGATCCACCCTAGTTATTGTGTGGTGCTTTTTAATTTAGAACCCGTGCATTTTTCTTGAGTGTTCCCTATTCTACATCTATCTATTTTCCCATCCATTATGTTATTAAAATCACCTAACACCAACAGTGATTTATCCCCTACATTAAGCGAAAAGTCGTGAATTTTTAGTAAAGTATCTATTTTAAAAGGAGGCGGTATATAGACATTTGCTATTATCCATGCTGTATCTTCTAATAAACAATCCATGAGAATGTAGCGACCTTCTTTATCTACAACCGTTTTTACTATTTTGATGTCAATATCCCGGTGTATTAATATGCTCACTCCCCTTGCATAAAATGAAAAACAGAGTGAAAGGAGTGCTGCATCATGGTCTAGTTATCCAGCCCACTGTCTCGTTTATCAAGTGAGTTTCTTGCAAACAACAGACTATGGCGGGGAGGAATCTTTGTATTGCATCAAACACAGCAACCCTTTTTATACCCCTACTAGGACTCCTAATATTCCATGAAATTATCCTCATAAAAGCCTATAATATTATCCAGCTCTTACCATCTTTATAATAGTCCAAGGGGGGAGGAGAGAGGACGAAGGGGGAGCACGAGGGTCGAGAAAGAGGAGAAAAAAAACGAAAGAAAAAACACCTCCAAGCGACACAGGCATTGTCCATTACCCACCCTACGTATGACCCAGGATAGCCTCAGCCCTGGCTCTCTTACGCAGCATTGCCCTCTCCCTGCCCAACTCCAGCCCCCGCACATCAGCTCATTATCTTTTCTCGAATCCATTCACTCACCGACTCTGCAGAGTCAAAAAAACAAGTTCTGTTTTGCCATTCTATCCGTAGTTTAGCTGGAAACATCATTGAGTACTTGACATTGTTCAGGCACAGTAATTTTTTTACATCAATAAACTGACTTCTTTCTTTTACAGTTTTACTTGCATAATCTGGAAACAGCATTACTTCTGTACCCAGGTACTCCAGCCTGCCCCTCTTCCTAGACCTACTCATTATCTCCTCCTTGTCCCTGACTGATAATAGATTGATCAATATCTGTCTCTGCCTTGTTCCCGGGGGGGGGGGGGGGGGGGGGGGGTTCGCCGGGTACCCTATAGGCCCGTTCAACAAAATTTTTATGGTCTGAAATATCCTGACCCAGTTGTTCCAAAAAACACTTTTGTAAAAACCCACGGAGGTCTCGTCCCTCCACCCCCTCCGGGATCCCCAGCAAATTGGTCCTCCTGGATTTGTTGTCTAATTATAATAATTTATTTTTTAGTTCTCTATTTTCATCCTTTAATATTTTTTTTTCCTTGACCGTTATTTGTAAAAGATGGATATTTTTTTCTCTGCTTCTGACAATCTATCTTTGTACTTTTGTAAATCTGCTCTAAGAAGTCCAACTACCTCCTTGATATTTCCGGTCTGGAGAGAGAGGTCTTTTATTGCCAAGCTGCAAATTTTTATTTCTTGAAATATATCTTGCAGGCTAGGTGCTTGTTCCCCTTTATTGGGGTGGTTTTCATCTCCCTCTTTTTGTTGTTTAGTACCTCTCTCCCCAGTCCGGGAGTCCTCATCAACCATTTTCGAAGTGATATTCTCCAAAGAACCAAGGGATTCACCCTCCTGGTCCTGAGATATATCCTCTTTTTTTTTCTTGGGGGGGGGCTAAGCTGTCCTCGCAGATTAGTCAGTAACTGTTGTTTAGACCTTTCAGCCTTTTTGAACATTGGGGAGATTGAAGTATTCAGCTCAAGTTGTCCCCTCCCCTTTTTCCCTGCTCCCTGTCTAGCCATTATAGTGTCCGTGGACCAGTCTGAAACTTTCTGAAATTATAGCCGGGAAATTAACCCGATACACTCAATGGGTTATTAGCTTAAAGCTTTGGCACAAATTATTTAACCCAGCCGCCCTTTAACTCTAGACCAGCATTCCTCCTTTAGCCCCAAATATGACCGGCTGCCCACAGACCGCCAGGTTATATAGATGATCGTTATCAAGCAGGGCTCTTTTGGTATATGGACAGTCAGACACAAAAAGGGATCGAATAGATTACACCTTCACAGCACACGGTTTAAAGTAATACACATGTTTTCCACAACAACCCCACGCATAGTCCATTTAATGAAATGACACGGCTGAGAATGTCTTCTGGTTGATGCAACCTCCAATAAATATGGTTAGCGCCACTAACACAGTACCCAGTAGCTCGCAGTTAGTGTGGTTAGGGCCTTTGGGTTTAGCAGTCCAAAAAGTACAGTTAACAGTTAGTAACACAGAACGGTTAGTGTATTAGCACGCTCAGCCAGTCAGACAAAAAACCCAAACATTTCTGCTGTAGAAGAGCAAAATTGGCGGGTGGCAATTGGTTGGGTTAGATCATGCATTAACTATAAGTTGTTCTGTTCGGCTTATCTTGACGGCATGTACAGTCAGGTCCATAAATATTGGGACATCGACACAATTCTAAGATTTTTGGCTCTATACACCACCACAATGCATTTGAAATTAAACAAACTAGATGTGCTTTAACTGCAGAATGTCAGCTTTAATTTGAGGGTATTTACATCCAAATCAGGTGAACGGTGAAGGAATTACAACAACTGTGGTGGATGACCGAAGAATTCTTTCCCTGGTGAAGAAAACACCCTTCACAACAGTTGGCCAGATCAAGAACACTCTCCAGGAGGTAGGTGTATGTGTGTCAAAGTCAACAATCAAGAGAAGACTTCACCAGAGTGAATACAGAGGGTTCACCACAAGATGTAAACCATTGGTGAGCCTCAAAAACAGGAAGGCCAGATTAGAGTTTGCCAAATGACATCTAAAAAAATCCTTCACAGTTCTGGAACAACATCCTATGGACAGATGAGACCAAGATCAATTTGTACCAGAGTGATGGCAAAAGAAGAGTATGGAAAAGGAAAGGAACTTCTCATGATCCTAAGCATACCACCTCATCAGTGAAGCATGGGGGTGGTAGTGTCATGGCGTGGGCATGTATGACTGCCAATGGAACTGGTTCTCTTGTATTTATTGATGATGTGACTGCTGACAAAAGCAGCAGGATGAATTCTGAAGTGTTTCGGGCAATATTATCTGCTCATATTCAGCCAAATGCTTCAGAACTCATTTGACGGCGCTTCACATTGCAGATGGACAATGACCCAAAGCATACAGCAAAAGCAACCAAAGAGTTTTTTAAGGGAAAGAAGTGGAATGTTATGCAATGGCCAAGTCAATCACCTGACCTGAATCCGATTGAGCATGCATTTCACTTGCTGAAGACAAAACTGAAGGGAAAATGCCCCAAGAACAAGCAGGAACTGAAGACAGTTGCAGTAGAGGCCTGGCAGAGCATCACCAGGGATGAAACCCAGCGTCTGGTGATGTCTATGCGTTCCAGACTTCAAGCTGTAATTGACTGCAAAGGATTTGCAACCAAGTATTAAAAAGTGAAAGTTTGATTTATGATTATTATTCTGTCCCATTACTTTTGGTCCCTTAACAAGTGGGAGGCACATATGCAAACTGTTGTAATTCCTACACCGTTCACCTGATTTGGATGTAAATACCCTCAAATTAAAGCTGACAGTCTGCAGTTAAAGCACATCTTGTTCGTTTCATTTCAAATCCATTGTAGTGGTGTATAGAGCCAAAAATCTTAGAATTGTGTCGATGTCCCAATATTTATGGACCTGACTGTATATTGGTGAGCTACCCACCAGTTCCAGTGCTTCACAATGGCTGTTCGCCCCCCAACCTACAACAGAGGTTCCCCTCAGGAGGCACACGGGTGGAATTGGGTTATTCACTGTCAGTAGGGGCCTCAACAGCTCCTCAAATCACAGGAGCCCCAACCAGGTACATAGGGAAAAAAAGAGTGAGGAAAAGGGAACTCTATTGCTCGCCACTCTGTTCCCAGACTGGAGCAGTCGGCCATGGTATCATTTACTAATAAGGAACAGGGAAAACACTAGATGGTTCATGTTTTTTATCTTGCAATAGCAGTCTCCCCTCTTTTTTTTCCTCCCTTTTTTGTTTTCCTTTCTTCCCCCCTTTTCCTTTCCTTGTCTCCCCTAGTTCCTGTAGCTCTGAATGCCCACTGTCCTGAGGATGAAAGTTGAAGCCGAGCAGTAACCCCACTTGGAGCCAATCTTCCAATCGTCCCGGCCCTCCACACCTCCACACAAATGCCCTCTCACAGCATCGGCCGAAGTTCCAGCCAGAGTCCCCTTGCGCCCCACCACTATACGTCTCACCTCGGCTCAATCCTGGTAGTCTGGGGGTGGAGACAAGTACGATGGACGGAGTGGGGCGGGGAGCTCCAAACACTCTGGGTTTCACTCAGAAATTTGGCGGTCCGGTTCCCGGCGTCCTGTTCCGGCTTGGCGGCTCACTTGCATATCCTGGTCCAGGAGTCAGCCAGGAAATTCACCCCACTCATCGGAGCAAGAAGATCTTAAGCGGCAGGTGACTGGAACACTGGGCTCAGGAGACAATGCGCTGAAGTCAGGAGCGGCAGAGTCGGGAGCGGTGATTCGGAACTACAGCTGCATCAGGTCCACCGAAGTGCGGGCTGGCGATCAGCGGCCGGGAGGGAGGTGCGCACTTCACCTACGTGCGTCTGCACTCATGCTCCTCCTCTGGAGGAGACTCATATCGCCCCATTTCACTGATCAATACTGATAATAAGATACTAACAAGAATACTGGTGGCTAGGCTGTGGGAGGTGTTGCCGGCGCTTGTACACAAGGATCAGACGGGATTTATGTCGGGCAAAACAACAACTGAAAATATTATTAGATATTTTGTAAATACCCAAGTGGAACCTACAAATAGTAGTGAGCGTATGATTCTAACTATAGACGCCTCAAAAGCTTTTGACACCATAGAATGGCCATTTTTAATGGCAACATTTAAAAAAATGGCAGTCAGTGATATATTTGTCTCTTGGGTTAATCTACTATACACTGAAATATCTGCAAGAGTGATATTGAACGGAGAGTATTCTGATAATATACCCATTGGCAGGGGCGTTAGGCAGGGTTGCCCCCTTTCCCCCCTGCTGTTTGCCATAGCTATGGAACCCTTAGCGGACATGATTAGGCAAGATAGGGAGATTGTGGGGTTCAGGTATGGATCCTATGAAGAAAAAATCGCCCTATATGCAGACGATATTATGCTATTTGTGGGTTCACATGGTTCACTTCCTAAGATTTTCCAGATATTTGATGATTATAGCAAATATGCTGGACTTCAAATAAATTAGGCTAAATCGGCCTGTATTCCAATTGATCCTCTAAACAACCTAATACCGGGTCAACTGGAAATTAAGAAAATAGATGAACCGGTAAAATATCTAGGCATTCATATTACCCCTTATCCTAAGGACTACCTGCACCTAAATGTGCTTCCTAAAATACAGGAAATAAAGAAAAAATTAGAAGTATGGAAAAAACTACATGTATAAATGGCAGGTCGCATTTCACTGGTGAAAATGTGTATTTTACCCTCTCTGAACTACATTATGTGGAATGCGCCTGCAATAATCCCCAAGAGAATCCTCAAAAGGATAGTCTCCCTACTGACGGATCTGATATGGCGCGGTAAAAAACCTAGAATAAGAGCGCAAATTTTGTATATCCGAGAGAAAGAGGGCGGATTATCGGCTCCAGACTTGGAACTCTACTTTTTTTCCGGCCATATTAGAAATATGATAAATTGGAGCAACTCACAAAGATACAAAGCTATAATAGAAGGGATTAATAAAAATCTAAATAATTGTAGCATTTTCCAATTGCTGGAAGCCGACACTCTGTCACAACAGCAAACCAATGAAATACCACTATTTGTGTTATGGACCAAAATTTGGAAGGAGGTAAGAGATATGTGGCCCCATACTGGAGCACACATGGATACTATTGTGGAATAATACTTATCTTAGAGAACTAAAGTCAATTCAACAAGAAGTCTGGTGGAAAAACGGAATTTACAGATTGGGACAGGTATGGAAGGAGGGAGATATAATTGCATATTCAGATCTTATAAATCTTTGTGGAATTGGAAATAGAGATTTGACCTTCTTTTATCTACAACTGAAACAAGCCCTGAGAGCATCGTTAGGAAAGGGAACAAATATATCTACCCTCCCACAATTTATAGCTAACATATCTAAGCTAACTGCGGGTAAGAAGTTGATATCAAGAATATATCAAGGTCTGCTACATCAGAGGACAGAAAAAAAAGCAGTTAACTGCCTATTGTACAAATGGCAAAAGTCTTGTTCTCAACAGATAGAGTTTTGGGAGAAGGCGGTACAGGCCAAAAATGGGGTTTCATATAACTTTTAACACAGGGTCACCCAATTCAACATACTATACCGATTATATTACTCCCCTAAAGATCTGATGAAATTCTATAAAAGCAAAGATTTTGGCTGTAAAAAATGCGGACAGATAGGAGTGGATGATGTCCATTTATTTTGGACATGTAGAGAGATCCAAGACTTCTGGAGGAAGGTAAACAAAAGAATAGAGGCTTATCATGGGTTTAGAGTCCCGCTAGAGTTTGAAATATGTATTTTTGGGGTGATGGACGGGATAGACAACTCAAACCATCGAGAAATAGCAATAAAACTCCCTATCTTTTGCCAGGAAATGCATTATTGGATATTGGGGTAGTAGTGGGTCACCCTTGGCTAAGGAATGGGAGAATCTTGCTAGAATCTCAATTATCAGAGAAAGATCACACCTAGTATCGATAAAGAAAATTTTTTGATTTACTAGACTGTGGCAGAAATGGTTGAAATGAATAAGAACTGGGAGATGTCTGGGGGGGGATTGGGGGCGAATGGTGAGAGGTGGCGAGGAGGCTATTTAATTATTATTATTTTTTTTAGGGGAGCAACAGGCATTGGGGAAATTGGGTGGGTAATTTATAAAATGTAACTATACTGTGTTATAATGTAAAAATAATTAACAATGTTGATGTTTGTAATGAACTGACTAAAACAATAATAAAGATTTATAAATAAAATAAAAAAAGAAAAAAGAAAACGCAAAGCTGCATCAAGGTGTCGGTGCGTATAAAGTGCTGAGCGGCATTTTGCCAATGTGTCGGTGTCTATATTCAGAAAATATGTTGGCATCGGTGCGTTAGTATGATTTTTAATTTTTTTTTGCATTTTGTAATTTAGGTCTCACTTGAACATGTCAAAACTGCACAAATTGTCCTGGCTACCTGTGGTGCAAAATGTCTAAATACCCCTGGCAGTGAAAGGGTTAAGAAATTGTTAAAAAACTGTTTCCATAATGTAAAGAGCCTGTAAAAGTGGCCTCATGTTGTAGGTGACTTTAAATTGACAGTAGATGGGGTCATCACAATAAGGCAGGGCAGCAAGCCGTCAGCCGTTGCCACAGAGATCTGTTATGTCTCATCTGGCGAGTGGAATCCTGTAAGCTACTTTTCTGGAATCATGGGATGGCAGTGCTGCTTGTAGATACAGGGAGTGCAGAATTATTAGGCAAGTTGTATTTTTGAGGATTAATTTTATTATTGAACAACAACCATGTTCTCAATGAACCCAAAAAACTCATTAATATCAAAGCTGAATATTTTTGGAAGTAGTTTTTAGTTTGTTTTTAGTTTTAGCTATTTTAGGGGGATATCTGTGTGTGCAGGTGACTATTACTGTGCATAATTATTAGGCAACTTAACAAAAAACAAATATATACCCATTTCAATTATTTATTTTTACCAGTGAAACCAATATAACATCTCAACATTCACAAATATACATTTCTGACATTCAAAAACAGAACAAAAACAAATCAGTGACCAATATAGCCACCTTTCTTTGCAAGGACACTCAAAAGCCTGCCATCCATGGATTCTGTCAGTGTTTTGATCTGTTCACCATCAACATTGCGTGCAGCAGCAACCACAGCCTCCCAGACACTGTTCAGAGAGGTGTACTGTTTTCCCTCCTTGTAAATCTCACATTTGATGATGGACCACAGGTTCTCAATGGGGTTCAGATCAGGGGAACAAGGAGGCCATGTCATTAGATTTTCTTCTTTTATACCCTTTCTTGCCAGCCACGCTGTGGAGTACTTGGACGCGTGTGATGGAGCATTGTCCTGCATGAAAATCATGTTTTTCTTGAAGGATGCAGACTTCTTCCTGTACCACTGCTTGAAGAAGGTGTCTTCCAGAAACTGGCAGTAGGACTGGGAGTTGAGCTTGACTCCATCCTCAACCCGAAAAGGCCCCACAAGCTCATCTTTGATGATACCAGCCCAAACCAGTACTCCACCTCCACCTTGCTGGCGTCTGAGTCGGACTGGAGCTCTCTGCCCTTTACCAATCCAGCCACGGGCCCATCCATCTGGCCCATCAAGACTCACTCTCATTTCATCAGTCCATAAAACCTTAGAAAAATCAGTCTTGAGATATTTCTTGGCCCAGTCTTGACGTTTCAGCTTGTGTGTCTTGTTCAGTGGTGGTCGTCTTTCAGCCTTTCTTACCTTGGCCATGTCTCTGAGTATTGCACACCTTGTGCTTTTGGGCACTCCAGTGATGTTGCAGCTCTGAAATATGGCCAAACTGGTGGCAAGTGGCATCTTGGCAGCTGCACGCTTGACTTTTCTCAGTTCATGGGCAGTTATTTTGCGCCTTGGTTTTTCCACACGCTTCTTGCGACCCTGTTGACTATTTTGAATGAAACGCTTGATTGTTCGATGATCACGCTTCAGAAGCTTTGCAATTTTAAGAGTGCTGCATCCCTCTGCAAGATATCTCACTATTTTTGACTTTTCTGAGCCTGTCAAGTCCTTCTTTTGACCCATTTTGCCAAAGGAAAGGAAGTTGCCTAATAATTATGCACACCTAATATAGGGTGTTGATGTCATTAGACCACACCCCTTCTCATTACAGAGATGCACATCACCTAATATGCTTAATTGGTAGTAGGCTTTCGAGCCTATACAGCTTGGAGTAAGACAACATGCATAAAGAGGATGATGTGGTCAAAATACTCATTTGCCTAATAATTCTGCACGCAGTGTAGATGTTGTAGAGCTGGAGCAGTAAAATTGATACAGCAGTGTTGCAGAGTTGTTGCAATGATGTTACAAGCCTCAACCAGTAGAATCATACTGATTTTCCAGGGCTGAAGCAGAGGTGATGAACTTGATGCAGCAGGACTGATGTAGTGGTGCAGAGATGATGTAGTACAGCTGAACATAACGCAGCACAGTAGACGTAGTGGAGATGAACTTGATGTTACAGAGCTGATGTAGTGGTGCTGAACTAGATGCAGTAAAGCAACTGTATATACAGCAGAGTAGAACTGTATATACTGTAGAAAAGACAGGCAAAAACACTGAGGACACTTTCTGAATAATCAGGCAGCTTCTACCACCCGAGCCGGGTTTAAAAGCATGGATGGCAGTTCTTTCACAATTATCTCTGGAGTCAAGTATGGCACCTGCACTCTGCTCTCAGTCTCAGATTGTGCTAACTAAATCCTACACCTTTCCTTTGTGGCTCTCTATACAAACTCAGAGGCAACTCCAAATAGACTACTCCACCACTCTGTCTACTGGACATCTCCTCCTGGAGCCTGGATGAGAACTCAATTGGCCAGATTTATCATTACTCTGACAGCTCCCTCCACTTTCACATATGGCTAAAGTCAGTTTTAGCCAAGTCAGATTTATGATCGGCCCTTTAAGACTGTAATAAATGTGGTTTGACGGTAGCAGTTTATCCGTCAGTAAGCAGCTTTACAAAAGTCTCACATCTTTACGAAAAAGTCGCACGTTTTTATGAAAAAGTCGCATGTTCTATTAAAAAGTCTCATAAGATAAGCATGGTCCTCACTGGAGTGAAATTGCGACTTTTTTGCGACTTTTTAAATAGTCCCAATAGTAAATCTGTCTAGAAATTCATTTACATAAGAAAACACGCCCACTTTCAGAAAACTGGCGAGCATAGTGCAGAGCAGAAAAAAGTCGCAAATTTGTGTGCAGTTTTAGCGTTTGGGACTTTTTTGGGGACTTTTTCACTCCATTATTCTGACCTGAGCTAATGATAAATCTGGCCCAATGTCTCAGTCTGAAACCAGGGCATCACATGAACAACAACATATTTACACTCCTCCCTTGGTGAGAGGGATCCTTTTTATCTGCTCCACCTTCAATTGATGTCACATACTGTATGAAGTGTTGTAACAGTATTCCCCTCACAGACAATTATGACATAGCCATGCTAGCTTGGCTGTTTATTACTATTTATTTTTTATTTGAAAGCACAGTTAATTCCATGGTGCTGTATGTCAAGAGGGGGTTACAAATATAAAATATAATAAACAAGAAACTATTAACAGACTGGTACAGATGGGGAGAGGACCCTGCCCACAAAAGCTTACAATCTACAAGGAAAGGGTGAAGAACATAGTAGGTGGGGGTAAATGCCGCTCATTTGGCTGTGTGGTGGCAGCATGCTTATTGCAGGTGGTAGGCTTTACTGAAGAGGTGAGTTTTCAGGTTACTTTTGAAGGTTTAGATGCTGGGGGAGAGTCTGATGTGCTGGGATGGCGACTTCCAGAGCATGGGAGACGCACATGAGAAATCTTGTAGTCGATTGTGTGAAGAATAGATGAGAGAAGAACAGAAGTACAGTAGGGCCTGTGAGGATCTGAGATTACGTGTGAGAATGTATTGAGAAAGCAGGTCAGAGATGAAGGAGGTGACAGGTTGTGGACAGCCTTATATGTAGTTGTAAATATTTTAAACTGTATTTGCTGAGCAATGGGGAGCCAGTGAAAAGATTGGCAGAGAGAGGAAGCAGAGGAGAGAGGTGGATTAACAGCAGCAGAGTTGAGACTAAATTGGAGGGGAGCGAGAATGCTAGATGGCAGGCCACAGAGGACAATGTTGCAGTAGCCCAGGCAGGAGATGACGAGGGCATGCACTAGCATTTTAGTTGACTCAGGAGTAAGGAAGGAGTGAATACGAAAGATATTCTTAAGTTGAAAACAGCAGGTGGAGATGAGGGTTTGGATGTGTGGCTTAAAGAACAAGACAGAATCAAATGTAATTCTCAGGCAGCAGAACTGGGTGACTGGGGAAAGTGTTATGTTATTAAGGCCTCATGTACATTAACCGTTCCGTTTTTTGTGGTCCGCAAACCGCGGATCCGCAAAAAACGGAAGCCGCCCGCAATTTGCGGAACGGAAATTGTAGAAATGCCTATTCTTGTCCGCAAAACGGACAAGAATAGGACAAGTTCTATTTTTTTTTGCGGGGCCACGGAATGGAGCAACGGATGCTGACAGCACACGGAGTGCTGTCCACATCTTTTGCGGCCCCATTGAAGTGAATGGGTCCGCATCCGAGCCGCAAAAATGGCGGCTCGGATGCGGACCCAAACAACGTCCATGTGCATGAGGCCTAACTGTAATGGATATGTCAGGTAGGGGGGCTAAGTGACATGAGGGAAAGACAATGAATTTAGTTTTCTCTATGTTGAGTTTTAGGAAGCGGGAGGAGAAGAATGTAGATATAGCCGACAGACATGCTGGGATTCTGGATAGCAGCGAAGTGACATCTGGGCCAGAGAGGTAGGTATGAGTGTCTTTGGCATAGGGGTGGTATTGGAAGCCATGGGACTCTATGAGCTGTCCCAGGCCGAATGTATAAATGTATAAGTAAGGGGGCCCAGGACAGAGCCTTGAGGGACACCAACAGAGAGGGGGGGTGATGAGGAGGTAGTGGATGAATGGGAAACACTGAAGGGCCTGATGGTGAGGTACGAGGAGATTCAGGAGCAGGGCCGGACTGGGGATAAAAACCAGCCCTGGAAAAAGTTGCATACCAGCCCCAAAGCGTTACGTCATTATTTACTTGTTTATAAAAGGGGAAAGCATTTATTGTAAACACGTGTGTAAACACGAATATGAACTTTGCCCCACGATAGCTCTTTTGTAGAACCCCATTGTTCATATTACCGTTTTACTGGCTAGGGCAGCGCTAAATCCCGGCCATCAGTGACGGTGACGTCACTGGGCTTCCTGGCAGCCCCATGGAGAGCCCCGGTACGTCACCAGATCTTCAAAAAATGCCTTTGCCCTGCGCGATTTAGCGCAGGGCAAAGGAGAGCATCGGAGCATGAACTGCAGGGGGGCTGCCGGGGGGAAAATGGAGGGACGTCCGGGTTCAGCTCTGAACCCGGACAACCCCTTTTATTTATACTCAGATATAGTCCTCCTGTAAGTACCTGGCCTTCCCCCCTCTTCCTTACCCCCCCTTCCCCTTCTGTCCCCCTTGAATGTATGTCAGCAGCAGCACCAGGAGAAGGACTGGAGCTGCAGGCTGCACAGGGACAAATGAGTGACTGGCAACCCCTTCCTGCTGTCACAGAGTTGCTGGATTCTCCTGGAAAAGTTGTTGAAGTGCAGCTGCCTGGAGGTGGTGGGCTCCAAGCTTCTCACAGCCACTCTGACCATCATGCATGGAGTTTCAGCTGCCTGGAAGTGACCTCCAGGCTTCTATGTATGAAGGCACAGTAGACTGCTGGGAGCTGCCTGTGTGGAGGCTGAGCAGCCTGCTGGATGCAGAGAGCTGTGTGATCACTGTCCCCTCCTGTACAGAGAGCAGCAAGGGACTCTCCAGGAGTGGCATCAGCTGGGCAGATCAGCTTCTAGGATATGGGCTCCATGGGCCCTCTGTAGCCCTCACATGCTTCTTTATGCATCACAGAAAGGAGATGATTGGGGCAGTTGACAGCAGGGCTCTGGCTGGAGGTAGCACTTTGTGAAAGGTTGTCACACAGGTTGTCAGGGGCTGGGAGGGGAGAACATCTTGGTGTGTAACCTGGTGTCACTGTGCTGTACCAAGGATCTGCTGGGCATGGTGTCTCCACAGAGGGCAGGGAATCAGATGGACTGAGGAGGGCTTGTACTTTGGAGAAGAATATGTGGCTTCATGTGACAGAGCAGAGGAATCGCACAGAAGAGTGTGTGGATGAGGATACGTCGTGTCTCCAGGAGCTCTGCCCCTGACATCTCCAAGTGACAGACACTGCTGGTCCCCCCTGGCACCCTGCACACAGAGCCTTCCTGTATGTATGGCTGGTGCCAACTTGTGATCAGATCTGACAGTCTGAAGCCAGGAAGCGCTGCCACCCTGTCCCCAGGTCTGCTCTGTGCATGCACCCGGAGCCCTCTGTGCCCACGCCGGTGATGCCATGTCCCGCAACCATAGTGGAGGTGATGTGGGAGGCTCTGGATAAAAAGCAGCTCTGGAGGTAAAGGTAGGGGCAGGGACCGTTACTACGGGTCGGGGCAACAGGGTGCTGTTAAACTCCAGTAGAGGGGACGGGCTGCTTTTCCTGGGCACCAGTGACACTGGCAGGGGCAGCGGTGTGGGACCGGAGGGGGCTTGCAGGAGAGCCGCCGGGGGAAGCAGGGAGCTTGCATGAGCTTATTGGGGAAGCCGCTGTCGTACAACAGCAGCCAGAGCTGCCGGAGGAACGTGAAGTACTGGAGGCTGCATAACTACCTGTGCAACGTGCTGGAGAGACCCCGGGGCTGGGCATTTGTCTACCACGTCTTTGTGTGAGTACCGGACACCGTGCTGCTGTGTATAATGCACCGCCACTCGCCACATGTGGGCATGGCCCTGGCATCCAATACATATCAGGGAAAGCTATACTGTGCATTTATATTGTGTGCAGGGTGCCAGGGGGGTCCAGCAGTGTCTGTCACTTGGAGATGTCAGGGGCAGAGCTCCTGGAGACACGACGTATCCTCATCCACACACTCTTCTGTGCGATTCATCTGCTCTGTCACATGAAGCCACATATTCTTCTCCAAAGTACAAGCCCTCCTCAGTCAATCTGATTCCCTGCCCTCTGTGGAGGCACCATGCCCAGCAGATCCTTTGTACAGCACAGTGACACCAGGTTACACACCAAGATGTTCTCCCCTCCCAGCCCCTGACAACCTGTGTGACAACCTTTCACAAAGTGCTACCTCCAGCCAGAGCCCTGCTGTCAACTGCCCCAATCTCCTTGCTGTGATGCATAAAGAAGCATGTGAGGGCCACAGAGGGCCCATGGAGCCCAGATCTTAGAAGCGGATCTGCCCAGCTGATACAGTCTCCTGCAAACTGGAGACTGTATGTACACTAATATACACTACATAACCCTGACAGCCTGCACAGTCACATGTGGGCACAGCCCTGGCATCCAATACATATCACAGAGAGCTATACTGTGCATTATAAGCTATACTGCACAGTATAGCTCTCTGTGACATGTATTGGATGCCAGGGCTGTGCCCACATGTGACTGTGCAGGCTGTCAGGGTTATGTAGTGTATATTAGTGTGCATACAGTCTTATAAATTATAAGACTGTATGTAAATAATATACACTACAGAACCCTGACAGACTGCACAGTCACATGTGGGCACAGCCTGGCCCCTTCTTACCCCCAGGGCTGTTTACATCGGCGGCGACGGCATACACAGGGGTCGGGCTCTGCTTCCGGTCTGCGGCCTGGGCCCGGCATATTTGAATCTGGTAAGGCGCGGGAGCCTGAGGCCACTTAGGAAGAGAGGGGCGGCCACACACAGTCAGGACAGCCAGCCAGGCCGGGCCAGGAGGATCACGGGCTGCCGCTCACAGCGACACCAGGTGGTCGGAGGGAGCAGTGCCGCTCCCACGGAGGCCGGCCTGCTGTGCTGGCCGGCTCAGCTCCACCCACCTGCCAGTGCGGCCACCACTACAATGCATCAGACTGAGGCTAGCTTTCGGATTCGGCCCGCCGGCCGCAGAAAAAGTGCAGGCACATCTTAAAGCGGCCCCAGGGCCGGCGGCCCACCGGGAAATTTCCCGGTATCCCGGTAGGCCAGTCCGGCCCTGTTCAGGAGAGTGCCAGGTCTTTGATGCCAAGGGAAGAGAGAGTTTGTAACAGGAGAGAGTTGTCAACAATATCAAAGGCAGAGGAAAGGTCAAGGAGGAGTAGCACAGAATAGTGATGTTTCGCTTTAGATCGTTGGCGACTTTGGGAAAGGCAATTTCAGTGGAATGATGGGGTCTGAAGCCGGATTGCAGTTGATCAAAAAGTGAGTGAGATGAGAGCTGGGAAGCCAGTTCAAGATGGACATGTTGTTCTAGCAGTTTTGATGTGAATGGGAGTAGAAAGATGGGGTTATAGCTGGCTAAAGAGAATGGGTCCAGGGAGGGCTTCTTGAGTACGGGTGTGATGGTTGGATGTTTAAAAGAGGAAGGGAAGACATCAGTGGTTAGTGATAGGTTGAAAAGTTGGGTTAGGGCAGGGATAACTACAGTGGTGAAGTTGGGGATGAGGTAGGATGGGATTGGGTCAAGGACACAGGTGGTGAGGTGTGACTTGGAGATTAAGGTGGAAACGTTTTCTTCTGTGACAGTGGTAAACTGGGCACCTGTGTAGTAACTGTTTCTGTAGATCCCATAGAAATAAATGCCATTCCCAACCATCTCTCCATTCATTCTCCTCCTGGATGCAGAGGCCATCCTATAAGGGGACCCCCGTTTTCCATTATAGGTGCAGATCCTAGAGACATTAATCTCTAAGACATTTATGGCATAGTCTCTGAATGTCATGAATGTTTGAGATGGAAATACCCATTAATAAAAACTGCTTTACAATGGGACTTACTGTAGTGTATAAATGTGTATCTGTAGAAGAAAAAGTTTATTTCAAGATGAGGAATCGCTTTGTATCATATTTCCCTGTTCATATAAACACTGTAGGTGCTTTCTTGTATGTTGAGGTAAAAATTACTACAGTAAAACCACTATTCGCACAGTAAATTTAACACCACAGCTGTTATTGTTACCATCCTTGTTTTTTTAAACCCTTCCCGACACATGATGTAATAGTACGTCATGGCGGCAAGTGACTTCCCACATATGGACGTACTATTACGTCATGGTGATCGGGCCCCTGCATAGAAGGGGTTTGCGTTGGATGAGGTAGCCCATCGGGTCCCCACGCTGCTGTGACAGGGACCCGATGGGTGCCCAATGTCATGCACAGGGTGTCCAATGCCTTGTATGGCATCTGGACCTGCCTTCTACGGGGGCCGAGGAGTCCAGCCCCAGTGCATTACTCAGTGTAACCTTGCCCCATAAAGTGAAATACTGAATAATCAAAAAAATCATATGTACCCAAAAATGATACCAATAAAAACGTCAACCCTTCCTGCAAAAAAATGAGCCCCTGCACAAGATGATCAGCGGAAGAATTTATAAAATATGGCGTTCAGAATATGGAGAGACAAAAACATAATTTGTTTTCAAAAATGCTTTAATTTGTAAAACTGAAACAAAGAAAGTAGACATATTTGATATCATTGCGTCCGTAACAACCTGCTCTGTAAAAATAGCACATGATCTAACCTGTCAGATGAACGCTGTAAAAAAACTAAAAATAAAAACTGTGCCAAAACAGCAATTTTTTTGGTTACCTCTACTCACAAAAAACTTAATATAGAGCGACTAAAAATCATATATACCCCAAAATAGTACCCATAAAACTGTTACCTTATCCCGTAGTTTCCAAAATGGGGTCACTTTTGGGAGTTTTTACTGTAGGGGGCATCAAATGTGAATGGTGTCTTAAAAACCTGTCCAGCAAAATCTGCCTTCCAAAAACCATACGGCGCTCCTTTTCTTCTGGGCCCTGCCGTGTGACCATACAGCAGTTTACGACCACATATGGGGTGTTTATGTAAACTGCAGAATCGAGGTAATAAATATTGAGTTTTGTTTTGCTGTTAACCCTCGATGTGTTAAAGAAAAAAAAATATTCAAATGGAAAATGTGCCAAAAAAGTGAAATTTACAAATTTCATCTCCATTTTCCATAAATTCTTGTGGTACACCTAAAGGGTTAACAAAGTTTTTAAAATCAGTTTTGAGTAACTTGAGGGGTGTAGTTTCTACAATGGGGTCATTTATGGGGGGTTTCTACTATGTAAACCCACAAAGTGGCTGTAGAACTGAACTGGTCCTTGTGGGTTTTTGAAATTTTATTAAAAAGTTTAAGAATTGCTTCTAAAATTCTAAACCTTCTAATGTCCTAAAAAAAATAATGACATTTACAAAATGATGCCAACATAAAGTAGACATATGGGGAATGTTAATTAATAAATATTTTATGAGGTATCACTTTCTGTTTTAAAAGCAGAGTAATTTAAATTTTGAAAATTGCAAATTTTGAAAAATTTGGGATTTTTTCATAAATAAAGGGGAGATATATTGACTCAGATTTATGACTGTCATGAAGTTCAATGTGTCACGAGAAAAAAACTATCTCAGAATGGCTTGAATAAATAAAAGTGTTCCAAAGTTATCACCACATAAAGTGACAGATTTGCAAAAAATGGCCTGGGCAGGAGAGTGAAAACTAGCCTGGTGTAGAAGGGGTTAAAGAGGTTCTCCAGGATTATAAAAACATGGCGGCTTTCTTCCAAAAACTGCTCCAAACCTGCCCATGTTTTTTTTTTTCTGGTATTGCAGCTCAGCTGTATTAACCCCTTAAGGACCGGGCTCATTTTCACCTTAAGGACCAGGCTCATTTTCACCTTAAGGACCAGGCCATTTTTTGCAAATCTGACCAGTGTCACTTTAAGTGCTCATAACTTTAAAACGCTTTGACTTACCCAGGCCGTTCTGAGATTGTTTTTTCGTCACATATTGTACTTCATGACACTGCTAAAATTGGGTCAAAAAAGTTAATTTTTTTGCATAAAAAAATACAATTTTTACCGTAAATTTTGAAAAATTAGCAAATTTCAAATTTCAGTTTCTCTACCTCTGTAATACATAGTAATACCCCCAAAAAATTGTGATGACTTTACATTCCCCATATGTCTACTTCATGCTTCAATTGTTTGGGAATGATATTTATTTTTTGGGGATGTTACAAGGCTTAGAAGTTTAGAAGCAAATTTTGAAATTTTCAGAAATCTTCAAAATCCCACTTTTTATGGACCAGTTCAGGTTTGAAGTCATATTGTGAGGCTTAGATAATAGAAACCTCCCAAAAATGACCCCATTCTAGAAACTACACCCCTCAAGGTATTCAAAACTGTTTTTTCAAACTTTGTTAACCCTTTAGGTGTTCCACAAGAGTTAATGGCAGATGGAGAAACAATTTTGAAATTTATATTTTTTGGAAAATTTTCCAATATAATCAATTTTTTCCAGGAGTAAAACAAGGGTTAACTGCCAAACAACACTCAAAAATGGGTTGCCCTGATTCTGTAGTTTGCAAAAACACCCCATATGTGGTCGTAAACTACTGTTTGGCCGAACGGTAGCACATAGAAGGAGGGGAACACCATATGGGTTTTGGAAGGCAGATTTGGCAGGACTGGTTTTGTTTATACCATGTCCCATTTGAAGCCCCCTGTTGCACCCCTAGAATAGAAATTTCAAAAAAAGTGACTCCATCTAAGAAAGTACACCCCTCAAGGTATTCAAAACTGGGTTTACAAACTTTGTTAACCCTTTAGGTGTTCCACAAGAGTTAATGGCAGATGGAGAAACAATTTTGAAATTTCTATTTTTTGGAAAATTTTCCAATATAATCAATTTTTTCCAGGAGTAAAACAAGGGTTAACTGCCAAACAACACTCAAAATGGGTTGCCCTGATTCTGTAGTTTGCAAAAACACCCCATATGTGGTCGTAAACTACTGTTTGGCCGAACGGTAGCACATAGAAGGAGGGGAACACCATATGGGTTTTGGAAGGCAGATTTGGCAGGACTGGTTTTTGTTTATACCATGTCCCATTTGAAGCCCCCTGTTGCACCCCTAGAATAGAAATTTCAAAAAAGTGACTCCATCTAAGAAAGTACACCCCTCAAGGTATTCAAAACTGGGTTTACAAACTTTGTTAACCCTTTAGGTGTTCCACAAGAGTTAATGGCAGATGGAGAAACAATTTTGAAATTTCATATTTTTGGAAAATTTTCCAATATAATCAATTTTTTCCAGGAGTAAAACAAGGGTTAACTGCCAAACAACACTCAAAATGGGTTGCCCTGATTCTGTAGTTTGCAAAAACACCCCATATGTGGTCGTAAACTACTGTTTGGCCGAACGGTAGCACATAGAAGGAGGGAACACCATATGGGTTTTGGAAGGCAGATTTGGCAGGACTGGTTTTGTTTATACCATGTCCCATTTGAAGCCCCCTGTTGCACCCCTAGAATAGAAATTTCAAAAAAGTGACTCCATCTAAGAAAGTACACCCCTCAAGTATTCAAAACTGGGTTTACAAACTTTGTTAACCCTTTAGGTGTTCCACAAGAGTTTAATGGCAGATGGAGAAACAATTTTGAAATTTCTATTTTTTGGAAAATTTTCCAATATAATCAATTTTTTCCAGGAGTAAAACAAGGGTTAACTGCCAAACAACACTCAAAATGGGTTGCCCTGATTCTGTAGTTTGCAAAAACACCCCATATGTGGTCGTAAACTACTGTTTGGGCCGAACGGTAGCACATAGAAGGAGGGGAACACCATATGGGTTTTGGAAGGCAGATTTGCAGGACTGGTTTTGTTTATACCATGTCCCATTTGAAGCCCCCTGTTGCACCCCTAGAATAGAAATTTCAAAAAAGTGACTCCATCTAAGAAAGTACACCCCTCAAGGTATTCAAAACTGGGTTTACAAACTTTGTTAACCCTTTAGGTGTTCCACAAGAGTTAATGGCAGATGGAGAAACAATTTTGAAATTTCTATTTTTTGGAAAATTTTCCAATATAATCAATTTTTTCCAGGAGTAAAACAAGGGTTAACTGCCAAACAACACTCAAAATGGGTTGCCCTGATTCTGTAGTTTGCAAAAACACCCATATGTGGTCGTAAACTACTGTTTGGCCGAACGGTAGCACATAGAAGGAGGGGAACACCATATGGGTTTTGGAAGGCAGATTTGGCAGGACTGGTTTTGTTTATACCATGTCCCATTTGAAGCCCCCTGTTGCACCCCTAGAATAGAAATTTCAAAAAAGTGACTCCATCTAAGAAAGTACAACCCCTCAAGGTATTCAAAACTGTGTTTACAAACTTTGTTAACCCTTTAGGTGTTCCACAAGAGTTAATGGCAGATGGAAAAAACAATTTTGAAATTTATATTTTTTGGAAAATTTTCCAATATAATCAATTTTTTCCAGGAGTAAAACAAGGGTTAACTGCCAAACAACACTCAAATGGGTTGCCCTGATTCTGTAGTTTGCAAAAACACCCCATATGTGGTCGTAAACTACTATTTGGCTAAACGGCAGGACATAGAAGAAGGGGAACGTCATTTTTGGAAGGCAGATTTTGCTGGACTGGTTTATTGACACCATGTACCCTTTCAAGCCCCCTGATGCACCCCTAGAGTAGAAACTCCATAAAAGTGACCCCATCTAGGAAACTACGGGATAAGGTGGTTGTTGTTTTGGGACTATTTTTGGGGTAAATTTGATTTTTGGTTGCTCTATATTAGTCTTTTTTGAGGCAATGTAACAAAAAAAATGTAATTCTAAAATTGTTTCTACATTCACTATTTGGTTTTGTGGAACACCTAAAGGGTTAACATAGTTTGTAAAGTAACTTTTGAATACCTTGAGGGGTGTAGTTTCTTAGATGGGGTCACTTTTTTGGAGTTTCTAGTCTAGGCTACATCAGGGGGGGCTTCTAATGGGACATGGTGTCAAAAAAAAAACTGTCCATCAAAATCTGCCTTCCAGAAACCATATGGAGTTCCCTTCGTTCTATGCCCTGCCGTGCGGCTATATAGCCATTTACGACCACATATGGGGTGTTTCTGCAAACTACAGAATCGGGGCAATAAATATTTAGTTTTGTTTGGCTGTTAACCCTTGCTTTATTACCGGCAAAATGGATTCAAATTGAAATTTTGCCCAAAAATTGGTGTTTTGGCACAGTTTTTATTTTATATTTTTAACACCGTTCATCCGAGGCGTTTGGTCAAAAGTTATTTTTATAGCGACGACTTTTACGCACGCGACGATGCCCAATATGTATGGCTCTCAGACTTTGGAGACACTAAGCAGGCATCCTAAAACTGCGGCCCTCCAGATATTGTAAAACTACAATTCCCACCATGCCCTGCTGATGGCTGTAGGTTGTCTGGGCATGCTGGGAGTTATAGTTTTACAACATCTGGAGGGCCGCAGTTTGAGGATGCCTGCTCTAAAACTAATATTTTTTGGGGAAAGAAAAATTGTTTCCGTGTCTCCAAAGTCTGAGAGCCATAGTGTTTTATGTTCTCTAGTGGACTGTTGAGGATTATAAAAATTTAGTACTCCATGGAAGTGTGATACTCCCTGAAGCAATTGATAATGCAGAGGCCCGGATGATCGGGGCAAGTGTCACATTGAGTAGTGGTGTCCTTCCGTATCCCCCTCTTGTGACACACTCTGCACTTTTTTTGGGTTCGTCCCTTCTTTCCAGTATGGGGGACCACACCTGGAAAGTGTTGGCCAGGGACGATCCGGGCGCCTCCAATTCCCGAGGTACTCCGGCCTGCTCTTTCCCGGTCCGAAAAGATCAGGTCTTTGAGGACTGCCTCATAGAACTGGAGGAATGTCCCTGTGCTGCCAGCGCTTCGGGATAGTACAAAAGAGTTGTACATGGCAACCTGTACCAAGTAGACCGCAACTTTTTTGTACCATGCCCGGGTTTTGCGCATGGCGTTATATGGCGTGAGGACTTGATCAGAGAGATCAACTCCTCCCATATACCGATTGTAGTCGACGATACAATCGGGCTTGAGGACCGTTGCCGCGGTACCTCGCACAGGGACAGGGGTGGTGCCGTTACCGTGGATTGTGGACAGCATAAGGACATCCCTCTTGTCCTTATACCTGACCAGCAACAGGTTTCCACTGGTAAGGGCACGGGTCTCACCCCTGGGGATAGGTACCTGGAGGGGGTAGGCAGGGAGGCCGCGTTGATTTTTCCGCACGGTCCCACAAGCGAACGTGGATCTGGCGGCAAGGGACCTGAACAAGGGAATGCTGGTATAAAAGTTATCCACGTACAAGTGGTAACCATTATCCAGCAGTGGGTACATAAGGTCCCACACGAGTTTCCCGCTAACACCCAGAGTGGGGGGACATTCTAAGGGTACACTTACACGAAATTTGTAAGTGTACCCTGAGGCACTCTCACAAATTTTGTATAGCTTCACGCCATACCTCGCCCGCTTTGTGGGAATGTATTGGCGGAAACTGAGTCTCCCCTTGAACGCAACGAGAGACTCATCAACCGCGACCTCCCTTCCAGGTACGTAGGCCTGCTGAAATGTGGCCCCAAAGTGATCGATGACCGGCCGTATCTTATACAGCCGGTCATAGGCAGGATCACTTCGGGGGGGACATGCTGCATTATCGGAATAATGCAGACATTTCCGGATGGCCTCAAACCGGTGACGTATCATGACCATACTGTACAGTGGGGTCTGGTAGAGTATGTCCCCACTCCAGTATTGCCTGACACTGGGTTTTTGGACTAGACCCATATGCAGCACGAGGCCCCAAAATGTCCTCATTTCGGCTGCACTGACCGGCGTCCAGCCACCGGGTCTAGCCAAAACTGAGCCTGGGTTTTGAGCGACGAACTGTTGGGCGTACAGATTCGTCTGCTCCACCATCAAATTCACCAGTGAGTTACTGAAAAAAAAACTAAAATAGTCTATTTCAGTAAACCCCACTGTGGGAATCTGGATTCCAGGATTGCCAGCAAAATCCGGAATCTCAGGCTCAAAGTCCACTGGGGGACACCAGCTAAGTTCATCGGCAGGGGGCTCCGGTGGACTTATTTGGTGGGCCGGGAAACCAGTACGAACCCCAGGGCGGCTCGTACTAGGGTGGGCCACAGGATCCCTAGCATGTGGGGCCCCTGGCTCCGCCTGGCGGCGTCTCCGCCGCCTTGGTGGCTCATCGTCATCAGATGATGATGAGGAGGATGCGGATGACAAAAGGAATGTGGGGTCATCCTCATCCTCACTGGGGCTCTCAGAGTCGGAGGCAATCTGGGCGTATGCCTCCTCGGCCGAGAACATCCGGTGGGCCATGGGTGTGTGTGCGTGTAGGTGTGCGTGTGTGGCAAACTTTATTATATGTGCGTGTGTGTGGGGGCAACGGGTGTTCGCGTACTAAAAAGTCCAGGCAAAAAAATGGGCAAGTGTTAGAAAAAAAAAAAGTTAAAACTTGCTGATCAGCGGTACAACGCTGATCAGGGGTCGGTGGGGTGGTGGGGCGGGCGATGCGCTAACAGTGGACGGACGCTAAAAAGTGCCGGCCAGTCAGCGCACGCAGAAAAAAAAAAGTGGTGGTGAGTGGGGGTGCTGGTGGGGGGGTGGGTGGGGGGGGGAGGCAGGTGGGGGGGGGGGGGAAGTGGCTGGTGGGGGTGGGTGGGGGGCAAGTGGCAGGAGGGGTCTGGGTTAGGGTTAGATGGAAGTTTGGAAGTTTGGAATAAAAGTACTTTTTTTTTTTTTTTTCTAACTTACTTTTCCCTTCTTTCCCTGCCTAACGGTGCCTCTCCCTCACTGACCCTAACCTACCTGGGTGGCGATGGGTGCAGGAGGGTGATGGATGCCGATTAGGGGGACACAGGAGCTCGTTCTGGACGGTGCTGCACGGTCAGGGTGCTGGACAGGAAGAGGAGGGGAGAGAGGAGCGCAGGAAGTTTGAATCTCGCGCCTCTCTCCCCTGCACCAATCAGCACCCTGGACAGCGGCATTCAGCACCAGGGCCAGCACCGCCTCTCCAAATCCTCGGACTGCGATAGGTGGTGTATAATTACGCCACCGATCGCAGTCTTTTTCCGGTTCATCGGGTCACAGGACACCCGAATGGACCGGAAACGCAGAAAACCGCAGGTCTGAATTGACCTGCGGTTTTCTGCGATCGCCGATACGGGGGGGTCAAATGACCCCCCCCTGCATTGTTACGGGATGCCGGCTGAATGATTTCAGCCGAAATCCCGTTCCGATTAACCCCTGCGGCGCCGGAGTTCCGATTTTAAGTCAGGACGTACCGGTACGTCCTCGGTCCTTAAGGACTCGGGAAATAGGGCGTACCGGTACGTCCTAGGTCCTTAAGGACTCGGGAAATAGGGCGTACCGGTACGTCCTAGGTCCTTAAGGGGTTAAAGTAAATGGTGCTAAGCTGCAATACCACACAGAAACTATGGACAGGTATGGCACTGTTTATTGAAGAAAGCAGACATGTTTATTTCTTATCCTGGAGAGCCCCTTTAATAAAAATTTTCAGCTAGGTATGCTCATATATGCATTTGGCAAGTTATTTGTGAACTACAAGCCCAGTCTGGTAATTTCCCTTCTAGGCAGGTTCCCGTGTCTCGGGGGTGCCTGACAAATAGAAAGAGAAACTGCATTGATAATGAAATTATGCCAATAAATAAATACCGAGGCATTGCCCAGTGGCCTATACCATAGTCAGCACAACTAGGGTGAGATAAATGTGACTTGCCATTTACTTTAGTACAAACTGCACATTTCCACGTAGTGAGATTATGTCCTTACATTTTTATATCCTATACTAAGTATCGTGTATCTATTTTTGGTTCTGGATAGCTTGTTAAATGATTTACTCTGGATTCTCGGATACGAGAATAAAAAGTCTTAAACAATGGCTAAGTGAAAAATTGATTCACTGAATAATAGCAGTGATAAAAGACATATGCAGATATAGCAGCAGTTGTATCATATAAAGGAAAGAAACAGTCACTTAGCTCAGGTCAGATCTTGGCAAACTCATGTCCAAGATGGTGGATAACAAACATCCTTAGTTCCAACACTGGGATGGGCACATATTATAGAAAATTGCTTAACAAATGTGTATGCAGAGAATAATTACCGCAGCACTTTCTGTCTTCAGTTATATATGGTTTATTCATCAACCGTGCGACGTTTCAACTTCAGAGTCTTTTTCAAGCATATGAATTATAACAGTGAAGAGCCCACTTATATACACCTAGTACCAAATAAAATTTGGGGATTGCCCTAATCAGGATCCTCCCACCCTCACATAAATAACAACATTTGTTAAAGAGATTGTAATTAAAATGGATATTTGAATACAGATACATTGGAACCTAAGGGCCTCAACCGCAAATTCAAAGTGGGCTCCCTCCTTCTAGATCCTCTTAAATCTGTTGGTTTTAATGTAACAAGTAATAGCCCAGTATAATGCTGTGTTTTTCTGTTTTAATGGCCTTTATGTTTTTTTCACTTTTAGGGATTACCAGACCCATGTCTACTCTATGAAACGTCTGTTGTGGATTTGAGATCTCTGGACATTCTCCCATGTGGATTATTAGAAGGGTGAACTACCCGCAAACAAACAAGGGAGGTTTGATACTACTTTATCTACTAATTGTGAACACAACTCGCTTGGAATTACTGATTATGGCTCCTCATTTAGTGGGTTTTTATGACTGGTTGGGACTATTTATTTATCTTTGGCTAATTAGCAAATGAGGGTAATGGAATGTCCATTAAAGTGGACTACCCACAATTTATTCAGAAATAAAGTTAGGCCAATGAACGAGTATAATCTAGGCTGCTTCACTGTGTGTGCAAAATGCGTAGGTCGACCCCATGAGGATTCTCCCCCTGTAAATGGGGTGGCGGATCCTTCTGGATAATTGAACAACCAGGGGGGATGTGGTGATGGATGAGTCCTTATGTCCAGGATTCAGTTCACTGGACATTTGGAATTTTCCAAACTAATCATATCACATGAATGTAAGCAGCCTACAATATGGCCTTAGCATCAGCCTAATTTATATATTTTTATGCCGATGTATATAACTCACTATTGAAGCTATATCCTAGTTCTTTCCATCTAAGTTGTTCCATATAATTTTTATTTAATTACTTTTTTATGAAGTATCACCCCCTTGTGAGAATAGAGGAGATGAATATTGTAGTAATTGTCACAACAAATTAGGGATTATTTCCAGTGATCTCGGCCATGATTGTTGTATCCCTGTAGCCAATATATCCTAAGTTGCACTAGAGAAGAAGCATCCTCAGTTGCTTAGTAATGCTCAGTATACACTTGCTAATGTCTAACCTCCCGTTTCCCAATACATTCTAATGTCTGAATGGAAACCTCCCTTTTCCCAATACATTCTAAAGGGATTATACTAATGGGATTGTTATAATTTATAAGTAAAGGGATGTATTGTTTTATTTGTTGATAAGGGAGTGGAGGCTGTAAAGGATATTTTATACAGCAATCAGAATTGGACATTTGATTTAACGATTACCTATGAATTTTGGCAACGCATGCGCAATGGGGATTCAGAGACGCTGAGAGATGCCTTCAATGTCGGCTTTCTATGGGACATGGGGAACAAGTGTGGTATGTAAAATGCATTATTTGATATACACTCACCTAAAGAATTATTAGAAACACCATACTAATATGGTGTTGGACCCCCTTTTGCCTTCAGAACTGCCTTAATTCTACGTGGCATTGATTCCACAAGGTGCTGATAGCATTCTTTAGAAATGTTGGCCCATATTGATAGGATAGCATCTTGCAGTTGATGGAGATTTGAGGTATGCACATCCAGGGCACGAAGCTCCCGTTCCACCACATCCCAAAGATGCTCTATTGGGTTGAGATCTGGTGACTGTGGGGGCCATTTTAATACAGTGAACTCATTGTCATGTTCAAGAAACCAATTTGAAATGATTGGAGCTTTGTGACATGGTGCATTATCCTGCTGGAAGTAGCCATCAGAGGATGGATACATGTTCTCATTCTGTTTACGCCAAATTCGGACTCTACCATTTGAATGTCTCAACAGAAATCGAGACTCATCAGACCAGGCAACATTTTTCCAGTCTTCAACAGTCCAATTTTGGTGAGCTCGTGCAAATTGTAGCCTCTTTTTCCTATTTGTAGTGGAGATGAGTGGTACCCGGTGGGGTCTTCTGCTGTTGTAGCCCATCCGCCTCAAGGTTGTGCGTGTTGTGGCTTCACAAATGCTTTGCTGCATACCTCGGTTGTAACGAGTGGTTATTTCAGTCAACGTTGCTCTTCTATCAGCTTGAATCAGTCGGCCCATTCTCCTATGACCTCTAGCATCCACAAGGCATTTTTGCCCACAGGACTGCCGCATACTGGATGTTTTTCCCTTTTCACACCATTCTTTGTAAACCCTAGAAATGGTTGTGCGTGAAAATCCCAGTAACTGAGCAGATTGTGTAATACTCAGACCGGCCCGTCTGGCACCAACAACCATGCCACGCTCAAAATTGCTTAAATCACCTTTCTTTCCCATTCTGACATTCAGTTTGGAGTTCAGGAGATTGTCTTGACCAGGACTACACACCAAAATGCATTGAAGCAACTGCCATGTGATTGGTTGACTAGAGAATTGCATTAATGAGAAATAGAACAGGTGTTCCTAATAATTCTTTAGGTGAGTGTATATGCACAAAGTTAAACACAGGTGTTATTTATGTGAGGGTGGGAGGATCCTGATTAGGGCAATCCCCCAATTTAATTACTTGGTACTAGGTGTATATAAGTGGGCTCTTCACTGTTATAATTCATATGCTTGAAAAAGACTCTGTGAAGTCGAAACGTTGCACGGTTGGCGAATAAACCATATATGACTGAAGACAGAGTGCTGCGGTAATTATTCTCTTCTATGGATTGCTGGGGGCCCGCTGGGCTTGGACCTAATGCGGTATGCCAGACCTTGCAGGGGAATTATGTGTGAGGTCACGGTGTGAGCAATAGGTGGGCCGAGGTAAATACAGTTCTGGTTACTCACGGTTATGTCGTCCCTGGGCAGGCTCGCATAAGTGAAAAGGAGAATGGCACTAGGATTCTCTGGGGCACACTCTGGTGTAAGGGACACTGGCCAGATGGTGGTTTGAGGTGCCCTTGGTGGTCTGTATTAATATGCCAGTGGCAATGTCCCTTGTAGTCGCGACGCCAGTACCTTTTGTATGGAGGTACAATCATTTACTATAGTGTTAATAGAGGAATTAAGTCTGAGGCAAGCAGGGTGAAACTCAAGGTGGAACTTTACTAAAGATGACACTTGATAACAGTTCATCCAAAGCATTTAACAGTCTCAGTACAGAGATAAACCTGCTGCGAGTCCTCTGCTGACAGGTGTAGGTCCCTCTCTAAATATGAGATAAGGAGATTGTAGCCTTACTGTTGGTAGAGCTCAGGATTGGTCCTGGTTTTCCTTATTCAGGCTTGTGAAGTAGCCAAAGGCTAAGATATCCTTCACGGTGGAGTCCAAAGGTCCTAAGGCACTCAGAAGAGGTGTCCAATAATCCTTTGGGGTTCTCCTTACAGTAGTATTCTGGATAGAAGAAGTATTTCAGCTCGAAGCTGAGATATAGCTGAGGGATGTGAATCATAGGCTGCAGTTTACACAACTGGTCTCTCTCAACTGCCACTGGAGCTAGTTCTGAAACCTGATCTCGTCTGAGCTAGCTAGGCCTGAGCTAAGCTATATATATGGGAGGTGTTATCTCCCCCTAGTGGTAAGCTCAGTGTAAATGCATGCTAATACACCTGTTAGCAGGGATGATGCATAAGGACATATTGAAGCTTAACAACAGGTTATATAAAAGGCATTATAAAGTACAATACAACAACTTTGCAGTACCCACGAGGGTAGTGGGATGCTGCACTAACACCGCTGGCACCGCCACCATTGGGACACATTTTTTGAATACATCCAGTGAGTAGTGCTGTTTACTTCTCTAAATAAAATGTGTATGCAGTGCACATGTTGTAATCTAATCTGTTAGGAACATGGTATTGGTCATATCTGTTTACTGTTGTTAATAGTCTTAAAGGGAACCTGTCACCAGTTTTATGGTGTCCTAAATTAGGGCAACATAAATAAGTGACTGATTCTCTTAGCAAAATGCTGGGTCCCTTTCTTTAATTGACCCAGTCAATCTGCCAACATCTTGTATTGAAAAGCTCCAGCTGATAATGATGAGTCATGAATATTTATGAGCTCCTGACTCTCCCCGCCTACCTGCTGCTAAGTGACAGTTTTTTTTCCATATGAACCAGCAGCAGGTGGGCAGGGGAGTGGCTATAGCTCTGAATGAAAAATACGCTGGACTCACTGACATCACGCTGGACTCAAATCAGCTCATTAGCATGCGGCATGTGGCATCTTTGTGTGTATATTATGAGATAACCATCTGTCACACCAGTAAGTGAATACATCTAAGGCACTTTTTAGTAGTTAATGATTGTATATAATTAGTTAGATTATAATCAAATATCCACATGACAGGTTCCCTTTAAGCTGCACTTAGACACCGCGAGGAGCAGTTGATTGTCTGGAAGTGTTCCTTCCCAACAGTCGGCTGAATGGAGGTGAAGAACTGCATTTACAGTGGGGGAAATAATTATTTGACCCCTCACTGATTTTGTAAGTTTGTCCAATGACAAAGAAATGAAAAGTCTCAGAACAGTATCATTTCAATGGTAGGTTTATTGTAACAGTGGCAGATAGCACATCAAAAGGAAAATCGAAAAAATAACTTTAAATAAAAGATAGCAACTGATTTGCATTTCATTGAGTGAAATAAGTATTTGAACCCTCTAACAAAAAAAGACTTAATACTTGGTGGAAAAACCCTTGTTTGCAAGCACAGAGGTCAAACGTTTCTTGTAATTGATGACCAAGTTTGCGCACATTTTAGGAGGAATGTTGGTCCACTCCTCTTTGCAGATCATCTCTAAATCCCTAAGGTTTCGAGGCTGTCTCTGTGCAACTCTGAGCTTGAGCTCCCTCCATAGGTTTTCGATTGGATTAATGTCCGGAGACTGACTAGGCCACTCCATGACCTTAATGTGCTTCTTCTTGAGCCACTCCTTTGTTGCCTTTGCTGTATGTTTTGGGTCATTGTCGTGCTGGAACACCCATCCACGACCCATTTTCAGTTTCCTGGCAGAGGGAAGGAGGTTGTCGCTCAGGATTTCACGATACATGGCTCCGTCCATTTTCCCATTTATGCAAATAAGTTGTCCTGTGCCCTTAGCAGAAAAACACCCCCAAAGCAAAATGTTTCCACCCCCATGCTTGACGGTGGGGACGGTGTTTTGGGGGTCATAGGCAGCATTTTTCTTCCTCCAAACACAGCGAGTTGAGTTAATGCCAAAGAGCTCTATTTTGGTCTCATCAGACCACAGCACCTTCTCCCAGTCACTCTCTGAATCATTCAGGTGTTCATTGGCAAACTTCAGACGGGCCTGCACATGTGCCTTCCTGAGCAGGGGGACCTTGCGAGCCCTGCAGGATTTTAATCCATTGCGGTGTAATGTGTTTCCAATGGTTTTCTTGGTGACTGTGGTCCCTGCTAATTTGAGGTCATTAACTAACTCCTCCCGTGTAGTTCTAGGATGCTTTTTCACCTTTCTCAGAACCATTGACACCCCACGAGGTGAGATCTTGCGTGGAGCCCCAGAGCGAGGTCGATTGATGGTCATTTTGTGCTCCTTCCATTTTCGAACAATCGCACCAACAGTTGTCACCTTCTCTCCCAGCTTCTTGCTAATGGTTTTGTAGCCCATTCCAGCCTTGTGCAGGTCTACAATTTTGTCTCTGACATCCTTAGACAGCTCTTTGGTCTTTCCCATGTTGGAGAGTTTGGAGTCTGCTTGATTGATTGATTCTGTGGACAGGTGTCTTTTATACAGGTGACTAGTTAAGACAGGTGTCCTTAATGAGGGTGACTAATTGAGTAGAAGTGTCTAACCACTCTGTGGGAGCCAGAACTCTTAATGGTTGGTAGGGGTTCAAATACTTATTTCACTCAATGAAATGCAAATCAGTTGCTATCTTTTATTTAAAGTTATTTTTTCGATTTTCCTTTTGATGTGCTATCTGCCACTGTTACAATAAACCTACCATTGAAATGATACTGTTCTGAGACTTTTCATTTCTTTGTCATTGGACAAACTTACAAAATCAGTGAGGGGTCAAATAATTATTTCCCCCACTGTACATGCAGCGATCACCTCCACAGTATGAGAATGAGTGATCGCTGCTGCTATCTCTCGTCCTCATACATAATCATTGCTCCTGAGAAGCAGATTGCTGTTTAGACCGCACAATCTGCTGCCGGGGAACGTTGATTGAGATTTCCGCACCTCCAATCACTTCACCAGATGATCAAGTGAAAAGCACCTTTAGACGGGCCAATTATAGAAACGTTCGATCCAGATAATCCACACAATATTCAAACCATGTAAATCCACCGTTAAAGTGGAATAATAAATTAACCCTTCCATACACATTATAGTGCAATGATATTGTGCGTTCACAATAATACACTTAGGGACTATTGCATATGTATACTGTATGTTTTTTGTGACAATATTTGCATGATCCTCTGTATACATTAAAATTGAGTGGATAGTCCATAGTTTTTATATCCTATTGAATTCAGTAGGCTGGTGAATTTACCTTTTGCAGAGGTCTTTGTAAATTGAGTAAATCGGTTACGTCCTGTAGTGGAGCCTTGTAGTACATGTTCACAATGCTTCATTTCCTTCTCTTCCCTTCTATAACCACTCCTCTATGTGCAGAGTCAGTTACAATGTCAGTTATGGATAAAAGGATGGATAGATAGACAGATAGACAGGCAGATAGATAGAGCATAGGGAGATAAGTGAAAACCGCTGGCACTGCTGGGGAGGCATTTTGTAATTCACTGTGCTATGTGGTGCTTCAAGGTAGGTAGTTTCAGCTGCTTCATGGTATGTGGTGCTGCTGGGAGGAGTTATTCGGTGCCCTGTTGTATTTGCCACTTTTAGACAGGTACTTTGTGCTGCCCTGTGGCATTTGTCACTGTTAGGCCCCTTGCAGACGAGCGTTCCTCCCGCAGAGAGACCGCAACGCAGCTCCCAGCGCTGCCGGGGGTCAAATAGCATTACATTGATGCATAATGCTGCCAGTGTTATCCAATACATTTCAGAACTGTAAGGGTTACATAGCATCATAAATCAATATAATGCTATGTGAATTCTGTCAGTGCTGGGAGGTCAGGCCAGGTGCTGCGAGGCGGACTCGCTCGTCTGCAAGGGGCCTTAGAAAGGTACTTTGTGCTGCCCTGTGGTACTTGTCAATAGTAGATAGGTACTTTGTGCTGCCCTGTGGTATTTGTCACTGTTAGAGAGGTACTTTGTGCTGCCCTGTGGTATTTGTCACTGTTAGAGATGTACTTTGTGCTGCTCTGTGGTATTTGTCACTGTTAGAGAGGTACTTTGTGCTGCCCTGTGGTATTTGTCACTGTTAGAGAGGTACTTTGTGCTGCCCTGTGGTATTTGTCACTGTTAGAGAGGTACTTTGTGCTGCCCTGTGGTATTTGTCACTGTTAGAGAGGTACTTTGTGCTGCCCTGTGGTATTTGTCACTGTTAGAGAGGTACTTTGTGCTGCCCTGTGGTATTTGTCACTGTTAGAGATGTACTTTGTGCTGCCCTGTGGTATTTGTCACTGTTAGAGAGGTACTTTGCGCTGCCCTGTGGTATTTGTCACTGTTAGAGAGGTACTTTGTGCTGCCCTGTGGTATTTATCACTGTTAGAGAGGTACTTTGTGCTGCCCTGTGGTATTTGTCACTGATAGAGATGTACTTTGAGCTGCCCTGTGGTATTTGTCACTGTTAGAGAGGTACTTTGTGCTGCCCTGTGGTATTTGTCACTGTTAGAGATGTACTTTGTGCTGCTCTGTGGTATTTGTCACTGTTAGAGAGGTACTTTGTGCTACCCTGTGGTATTTGTCACTGTTAGAGAGGTACTTTGCGCTGCCCTGTGGTATTTGTCACTGTTAGAGAGGTACTTTGTGCTGCCCTGTGGTATTTGTCACTGTTAGAGATGTACTTTGTGCTGCCCTGTGGTATTTGTCACTGTTAGAGAGGTACTTTGTGCTGCCCTGTGGTATTTGTCACTGTTAGAGAGGTACTTTGCGCTGCCCTGTGGTATTTGTCACTGTTAGAGAGGTACTTTGTGCTGCCCTGTGGTATTTGTCACTGTTAGAGAGGTACTTTGTGCTGCCCTGTGGTATTTGTCACTGTTAGAGATGTACTTTGTGCTGCCCTGTGGTATTTGTCACTGTTAGAGAGGTACTTTGTGCTGCCCTGTGGTATGTGTCAATGTTAGAGAGGTACTTTGTGCTGCCCTGTGGTATTTGTCACTGTTAGAGATGTACTTTGTGCTGCTCTGTGGTATTTGTCACTGTTAGAGAGGTACTTTGTGCTGCCCTGTGGTATTTGTCACTGTTAGAGAGGTACTTTGTGCTGCCCTGTGGTATTTGTCACTGTTAGAGATGTACTTTGTGCTGCCCTGTGGTATTTGTCACTGTTAGAGAGGTACTTTGTGCTGCCCTGTGGTATTTGTCACTGTTAGAGAGGTACTTTGCGCTGCCCTGTGGTATTTGTCACTGTTAGAGAGGTACTTTGTGCTGCCCTGTGGTATTTGTCACTGTTAGAGAGGTACTTTGTGCTGCCCTGTGGTATTTGTCACTGTTAGAGATGTACTTTGTGCTGCCCTGTGGTATTTGTCACTGTTAGAGATGTACTTTGTGCTGCTCTTAGGTATTTGTCACTGTTAGAGAGGTACTTTGTGCTGCCCTGTGATATTTGTGACTGTTAGAGAGGTACTTTGCGCTGCCCTGTGGTATTTGTCACTGTTAGAGAGGTACTTTGTGCTGCTCTGTGGTATTTGTCACTGTTAGAGAGGTACTTTGTGCTGCCCTGTGGTATTTGTCACTGTTAGAGATGTACTTTGTGCTGCCCTGTGGTATTTGTCACTGTTAGAGAGGTACTTTGTGCTGCCCTGTGGTATTTGTCACTGTTAGAGAGGTACTTTGTGCTGCCCTGTGGTATTTGTCACTGTTAGAGAGGTACTTTGTGCTGCCCTGTGGTATTTGTCACTGTTAGAGAGGTACTTTGTGCTGCCCTGTGGTATTTGTCACTGTTAGAGAGGTACTTTGTGCTGCCCTGTGGTATTTGTCACTGTTAGAGAGGTACTTTGTGCTGCCCTGTGGTATTTGTCACTGTTAGAGAGGTACTTTGTGCTGCCCTGTGGTATTTGTCACTGTTAGAGAGGTACTTTGTGCTGCCCTGTGGTATTTGTCACTGTTAGAGAGGTACTTTGTGCTGCCCTGTGGTATTTGTCACTGTTAGAGAGGTACTTTGTGCTGCCCTGTGGTATTTGTCACTGTTAGAGAGGTACTTTGTGCTGCCCTGTGGTATTTGTCACTGTTAGAGAGGTACTTTGTGCTGCCCTGTGGTATTTGTCACTGTTACAGAGGCACTTTGTGCTGCCCTGTGGTATTTGTCACTGTTAGAGAGGTACTTTGTGCTGCCCTGTGGTATTTGTCACTGTTTGAGAGGTACTTTGCGCTGCCCTGTGGTATTTGTCACTGTTAGAGAGGTACTTTGCGCTGCCCTGTGGTATTTGTCACTGTTAGAGATGTACTTTGCGCTGCCCTGTGGTATTTGTCACTGTTAGAGAGGTACTTTGCGCTGCCCTGTGGTATTTGTCACTGTTAGAGAGGTACTTTGCGCTGCCCTGTGGTATTTGTCACTGTTAGAGAGGTACTTTGTGCTGCCCTGTGGTATTTGTCACTGTTAGAGATGAACTTTGTGCTGCCCTGTGGTATTTGTCACTGTTAGAGAGGTACTTTGCGCTGCCCTGTGGTATTTGTCACTGTTAGAGATGTACTTTGTGCTGCCCTGTGGTATTTGTCACTGTTAGAGAGGTACTTTGTGCTGCCCTGTGGTATTTGTCACTGTTAGAGAGGTACTTTGTGCTGCCCTGTGGTATTTGTCACTGTTAGAGAGGCACTTTGTGCTGCCCTGTGGTATTTGTCACTGTTAGAGATGTACTTTGTGCTGCCCTGTGGTATTTGTCACTGTTAGAGAGGTACTTTGCTCTGCCCTGTGGTATTTGTCACTGTTAGAGAGGTACTTTGTGCTGCCCTGTGGTATTTGTCACTGTTAGAGAGGTACTTTGTGCTGCCCTGTGGTATTTGTCACTGTTAGACAGGTACTTTGTGCTGCCCTGTGGTATTTGTCACTGTTAGAGAGGTACTTTTCGCTGCCCTGTGGTATTTGTCACTGTTAGAGAGGTACTTTGTGCTGCCCTGTGGTATTTGTCACTGTTAGAGAGGTACTTTTCGCTGCCCTGTGGTATTTGTCACTGTTAGAGAGGTACTTTGTGCTGCTCTTAGGTATTTGTCACTGTTAGAGATGTACTTTGTGCTGCTCTTAGGTATTTGTCACTGTTAGAGAGGTACTTTGCGCTGCCCTGTGGTATTTGTCACTGTTAGAGATGTACTTTGTGCTGCCCTGTGGTATTTGTCACTGTTAGAGAGGTACTTTGCGCTGCCCTGTGGTATTTGTCACTGTTAGAGATGTACTTTGTGCTGCCCTGTGGTATTTGTCACTGTTAGAGAGGTACTTTGTGCTGCCCTGTGGTATTTGTCACTGTTAGAGAGGTACTTTGCACTGCCCTGTGGTATTTGTCACTGTTAGAGAGGTACTTTGCGCTGCCCTGTGGTATTTGTCACTGTTAGAGATGTACTTTGTGCTGCCCTGTGGTATTTGTCACTGTTAGAGAGGTACTTTGTGCTGCCCTGTGGTATTTGTCACTGTTAGAGAGGTACTTTGTGCTGCCCTGTGGTATTTGTCACTGTTAGAGAGGCACTTTGTGCTGCCCTGTGGTATTTGTCACTGTTAGAGATGTACTTTGTGCTGCCCTGTGGTATTTGTCACTGTTAGAGAGGTACTTTGCTCTGCCCTGTGGTATTTGTCACTGTTAGAGAGGTACTTTGTGCTGCCCTGTGGTATTTGTCACTGTTAGAGAGGTACTTTGTGCTGCCCTGTGGTATTTGTCACTGTTAGAGATGTACTTTTCGCTGCCCTGTGGTATTTGTCACTGTTAGAGAGGTACTTTGTGCTGCCCTGTGGTATTTGTCACTGTTAGAGAGGTACTTTTCGCTGCCCTGTGGTATTTGTCACTGTTAGAGAGGTACTTTGCGCTGCCCTGTGGTATTTGTCACTGTTAGAGATGTACTTTGTGCTGCTCTTAGGTATTTGTCACTGTTAGAGAGGTACTTTGCGCTGCCCTGTGGTATTTGTCACTGTTAGAGATGTACTTTGTGCTGCCCTGTGGTATTTGTCACTGTTAGAGAGGTACTTTGTGCTACCCTGTGGTATTTGTCACTGTTAGAGAGGTACTTTGTGCTGCCCTGTGGTATTTGTCACTGTTAGAGAGGCACTTTGTGCTGCCCTGTGGAATTTGTCACTGTTAGAGATGTACTTTGTGCTGCCCTGTGGTATTTGTCACTGTTAGAGAGGTACTTTGCTCTGCCCTGTGGTATTTGTCACTGTTAGAGAGGCACTTTGTGCTGCCCTGTGGTATTTGTCACTGTTAGAGAGGTACTTTGTGCTGCCCTGTGGTATTTGTCACTGTTAGAGAGGTACTTTTCGCTGCCCTGTGGTATTTGTCACTGTTAGAGAGGTACTTTGTGCTGCCCTGTGGTATTTGTCACTGTTAGAGAGGTACTTTTCGCTGCCCTGTGGTATTTGTCACTGTTAGAGAGGTACTTTGTGCTGCCCTGTGGTATTTGTCACTGTTAGAGATGTACTTTGTGCTGCTCTTAGGTATTTGTCACTGTTAGAGAGGTACTTTGTGCTGCCCTGTGATATTTGTCACTGTTAGAGAGGTACTTTGCGCTGCCCTGTGGTATTTGTCACTGTTAGAGAGGTACTTTGTGCTGCCCTGTGGTATTTGTCACTGTTAGAGAGGTACTTTGCGCTGCCCTGTGGTATTTGTCACTGTTAGAGATGTACTTTGTGCTGCCCTGTGGTATTTGTCACTGTTAGAGAGGTACTTTGCTCTGCCCTGTGGTATTTTTCACTGTTAGAGAGGCACTTTGTGCTGCCCTGTGGTATTTGTCACTGTTAGAGATGTACTTTGTGCTGCCCTGTGGTATTTGTCACTGTTAGAGATGTACTTTGTGCTGCCCTGTGGTATTTGTCACTGTTAGAGAGGTACTTTGTGCTGCCCTGTGATATTTGTCACTGTTAGAGAGGTACTTTGCGCTGCCCTGTGGTATTTGTCACTGTTAGAGAGGTACTTTGTGCTGCTCTGTGGTATTTGTCACTGTTAGAGAGGTACTTTGTGCTGCCCTGTGGTATTTGTCACTGTTAGAGAGGTACTTTGCGCTGCCCTGTGGTATTTGTCACTGTTAGAGAGGTACTTTGTGCTGCCCTGTGGTATTTGTCACTGTTAGAGATGTACTTTGTGCTGCCCTGTGGTATTTGTCACTGTTAGAGAGGTACTTTGTGCTGCCCTGTGGTATTTGTCACTGTTAGAGAGGTACTTTGTGCTGCCCTGTGTATTTGTCACTGTTAGAGAGGTACTTTGTGCTGCCCTGTGGTATTTGTCACTGTTAGAGATGTACTTTGTGCTGCTCTGTGGTATTTGTCACTGTTAGAGAGGCACTTTGTGCTGCCCTGTGGTATTTGTCACTGTTAGAGAGGTACTTTGTGCTGCCCTGTGGTATTTGTCACTGTAAGGCTACTTTCACACTAGCGTTCGGGTGTCCGCTCGTGCGCACCGTTTGAAGGGGCTCACGAGCGGCCCCGAACGCATCCGTCTGGCCCCAATGCATTCTCAGTGGAGGCGGATCCACTGAGAATGCATCCGCCTGCCAGCGCTCAGCCTCCGCTCCGCTCAGTGAGCGGACACCTGAACGCTGCTTGCAGCGTTCGGGTGTCCGCCTGGCCGTGCGGAGGCGAGCGGATCCGTCCACACTTACAATGTAAGTCAATGGGGACGGATCCGTTTGAAGATGACACAATATGGCTCAATCTTCAAGCGGATCCGTTCCCCATTGACGTTCAATGTAAAGTCTGAACGGATCCGCTCAGGCTACTGTCTGACTTAGAAAATTTTCTAAGTAATAATGCAGACGGATCCGTTCTGAACGGATGCAAACGTCTACATTATCGGAGCGGATCCGTCTGATGAAACATCAGACGGATCCGCTCCGAACGCTAGTGTGAAAGTAGCCTTAGAGAGGCACTTTGCGCTGCCCTGTGGTATTTGTCACTGTTAGAGAGGCACTTTGTGCTGCCCTGTGGTATTTGTCACTGTTAGAGAGGCACTTTGTGCTGCCCTGTGGTATTTGTCACTGTTAGAGAGGTACTTTGTGCTGCCCTGTGGTATTTGTCACTGTTAGAGAGGCACTTTGCGGTGCCCTGTGGTATTTGTCACTGATAGAGAGGCACTTTGCGCTGCCCTGTGGTATTTGTCACTGTTAGAGAGGCACTTTGTGCTGCCCTGTGGTATTTGTCACTGTTAGAGAGGCACTTTGTGCTGCCCTGTGGTATTTGTCACTGTTAGAGAGGTACTTTGCGCTGCCCTGTGATATTTGTCACTGTTAGAGATGTACTTTGTGCTGCCCTGTGGTATTTGTCACTGTTAGAGAGGTACTTTGTGCTGCCCTGTGGTATTTGTCACTGTTAGAGAGGTACTTTGTGCTGCCCTGTGGTATTTGTCACTGTTAGAGAGGTACTTTGTGCTGCCCTGTGGTATTTGTCACTGTTAGAGAGGTACTTTGCGCTGCCCTGTGGTATTTGTCACTGTTAGAGAGGTACTTTGTGCTGCCCTGTGGTATTTGTCACTGTTAGAGAGGTACTTTGCGCTGCCCTGTGGTATTTGTCACTGTTAGAGAGGTACTTTGCGCTGCCCTGTGGTATTTGTCACTGTTAGAGAGGTACTTTGTGCTGCCCTGTGGTATTTGTCACTGTTAGAGATGTACTTTGTGCTGCCCTGTGGTATTTGTCACTGTTGGAGAGGTACTTTGCGCTGCCCTGTGGTATTTGTCACTGTTAGAGATGTACTTTGTGCTGCCCTGTGGTATTTGTCACTGTTAGAGAGGTACTTTGTGCTGCCCTGTGGTATTTGTCACTGTTAGAGAGGTACTTTGTGCTGCCCTGTGGTATTTGTCACTGTTAGAGAGGCACTTTGTGCTGCCCTGTGGTATTTGTCACTGTTAGAGATGTACTTTGTGCTGCCCTGTGGTATTTGTCACTGTTAGAGAGGTACTTTGCTCTGCCCTGTGGTATTTGTCACTGTTAGAGAGGTACTTTGTGCTGCCCTGTGGTATTTGTCACTGTTAGAGAGGTACTTTGTGCTGCCCTGTGGTATTTGTCACTGTTAGAGAGGTACTTTTCGCTGCCCTGTGGTATTTGTCACTGTTAGAGAGGTACTTTGTGCTGCCCTGTGGTATTTGTCACTGTTAGAGATGTACTTTGTGCTGCTCTTAGGTATTTGTCACTGTTAGAGAGGTACTTTGTGCTGCCCTGTGATATTTGTCACTGTTAGAGACGTACTTTGCGCTGCCCTGTGGTATTTGTCACTGTTAGAGAGGTACTTTGTGCTGCTCTGTGGTATTTGTCACTGTTAGAGAGGTACTTTGTGCTGCCCTGTGGTATTTGTCACTGTTAGAGAGGTACTTTGCGCTGCCCTGTGGTATTTGTCACTGTTAGAGAGGTACTTTGTGCTGCCCTGTGGTATTTGTCACTGTTAGAGATGTACTTTGTGCTGCCCTGTGGTATTTGTCACTGTTAGAGAGGTACTTTGTGCTGCCCTGTGGTATTTGTCACTGTTAGAGAGGTACTTTGTGCTGCCCTGTGGTATTTGTCACTGTTAGAGAGGTACTTTGTGCTGCCCTGTGGTATTTGTCACTGTTAGAGATGTACTTCTTGCTGCCCTGTGGTATTTGTCACTGTTAGAGATGTACTTTGTGCTGCTCTTAGGTATTTGTCACTGTTAGAGAGGTACTTTGTGCTGCCCTGTGATATTTGTCACTGTTAGAGAGGTACTTTGCGCTGCCCTGTGGTATTTGTCACTGTTAGAGAGGTACTTTGTGCTGCTCTGTGGTATTTGTCACTGTTAGAGAGGTACTTTGTGCTGCCCTGTGGTATTTGTCACTGTTAGAGATGTACTTTGTGCTGCCCTGTGGTATTTGTCACTGTTAGAGATGTACTTTGTGCTGCCCTGTGGTATTTGTCACTGTTAGAGAGGTACTTTGTGCTGCCCTGTGGTATTTGTCACTGTTAGAGAGGTACTTTGTGCTGCCCTGTGGTATTTGTCACTGTTAGAGAGGTACTTTGTGCTGCCCTGTGGTATTTGTCACTGTTAGAGATGTACTTTGTGCTGCCCTGTGGTATTTGTCACTGTTAGAGAGGCACTTTGCGCTGCCCTGTGGTATTTGTCACTGTTAGAGAGGTACTTTGTGCTGCCCTGTGGTATTTGTCACTGTTAGAGAGGCACTTTGCGCTGCCCTGTGGTATTTGTCACTGTTAGAGCGGCACTTTGCGCTGCCCTGTGGTATTTGTCACTGTTAGAGAGGCACTTTGTGCTGCCCTGTGGTATTTGTCACTGTTAGAGAGGCACTTTGTGCTGCCCTGTGGTATTTGTCACTGTTAGAGAGGTACTTTGCGCTGCCCTGTGATATTTGTCACTGTTAGAGATGTACTTTGTGCTGCCCTGTGGTATTTGTCACTGTTAGAGAGGTACTTTGTGCTGCCCTGTGGTATTTGTCACTGTTAGAGAGGTACTTTGTGCTGCCCTGTGGTATTTGTCACTGTTAGAGAGGTATTTTGTGCTGCCCTGTGGTATTTGTCACTGTTAGAAAGGTACTTTGCGCTGCCCTGTGGTATTTGTCACTGTTAGAGAGGTACTTTGTGCTGCCCTGTGGTATTTGTCACTGTTAGAGAGGTACCTAGCGCTGCCCTGTGGTATTTGTCACTGTTAGAGAGGTACTTTGCGCTGCCCTGTGGTATTTGTCACTGTTAGAGAGGTACTTTGTGCTGCCCTGTGGTATTTGTCACTGTTAGAGATGTACTTTGTGCTGCCCTGTGGTATTTGTCACTGTTGGAGAGGTACTTTGCGCTGCCCTGTGGTATTTGTCACTGTTAGAGATGTACTTTGTGCTGCCCTGTGGTATTTGTCACTGTTAGAGAGGTACTTTGTGCTGCCCTGTGGTATTTGTCACTGTTAGAGAGGTACTTTGTGCTGCCCTGTGGTATTTGTCACTGTTAGAGAGGCACTTTGTGCTGCCCTGTGGTATTTGTCACTGTTAGAGATGTACTTTGTGCTGCCCTGTGGTATTTGTCACTGTTAGAGAGGTACTTTGCTCTGCCCTGTGGTATTTGTCACTGTTAGAGAGGTACTTTGTGCTGCCCTGTGGTATTTGTCACTGTTAGAGAGGTACTTTGCGCTGCCCTGTGGTATTTGTCACTGTTAGAGAGGTACTTTGTGCTGCCCTGTGGTATTTGTCACTGTTAGAGATGTACTTTGTGCTGCTCTTAGGTATTTGTCACTGTTAGAGAGGTACTTTGTGCTGCCCTGTGATATTTGTCACTGTTAGAGAGGTACTTTTCGCTGCCCTGTGGTATTTGTCACTGTTAGAGAGGTACTTTGTGCTGCCCTGTGGTATTTGTCACTGTTAGAGATGTACTTTGTGCTGCTCTTAGGTATTTGTCACTGTTAGAGAGGTACTTTGTGCTGCCCTGTGATATTTGTCACTGTTAGAGAGGTACTTTGCGCTGCCCTGTGGTATTTGTCACTGTTAGAGAGGTACTTTGTGCTGCTCTGTGGTATTTGTCACTGTTAGAGAGGTACTTTGTGCTGCCCTGTGGTATTTGTCACTGTTAGAGAGGCACTTTGCGCTGCCCTGTGGTATTTGTCACTGTTAGAGAGGTACTTTGTGCTGCCCTATGGTTTTTGTCACTGTTAGAGATGTACTTTGTGCTGCCCTGTGGTATTTGTCACTGTTAGAGAGGTACTTTGTGCTGCTCTGTGGTATTTGTCACTGTTAGAGAGGCACTTTGTGCTGCCCTGTGGTATTTGTCACTGTTAGAGAGGTACTTTGTGCTGCCCTGTGGTATTTGTCACTGTTAGAGAGGCACTTTGCGCTGCCCTGTGGTATTTGTCACTGTTAGAGAGGCACTTTGTGCTGCCCTGTGGTATTTGTCACTGTTAGAGAGGCACTTTGTGCTGCCCTGTGGTATTTGTCACTGTTAGAGAGGTACTTTGCGCTGCCCTGTGGTATTTGTCACTGTTAGAGAGGCACTTTGCGCTGCCCTGTGGTATTTGTCACTGTTAGAGAGGCACTTTGTGCTGCCCTGTGGTATTTGTCACTGTTAGAGAGGTACTTTGTGCTGCCCTGTGGTATTTGTCACTGTTAGAGAGGTACTTTGTGCTGCCCTGTGGTATTTGTCACTGTTAGAGAGGTACTTTGTGCTGCCCTGTGGTATTTGTCACTGTTAGAGAGGTACTTTGCGCTGCCCTGTGGTATTTGTCACTGTTAGAGAGGCACTTTGTGCTGCCCTGTGGTATTTGTCACTGTTAGAGAGGTACTTTGCGCTGCCCTGTGGTATTTGTCACTGTTAGAGAGGCACTTTGTGCTGCCCTGTGGTATTTGTCACTGTTAGAGAGGTACTTTGCGCTGCCCTGTGGTATTTGTCACTGTTAGAGAGGTACTTTGTGCTGCCCTGTGGTATTTGTCACTGTTAGAGAGGTACTTTGTGCTGCCCTGTGGTATTTGTCACTGTTAGAGAGGTACTTTGTGCTGCCCTGTGGTATTTGTCACTGTTAGAGAGGTACTTTGCGCTGCCCTGTGGTATTTGTCACTGTTAGAGAGGTACTTTGTGCTGCCCTGTGGTATTTGTCACTGTTAGAGAGGTACTTTGTGCTGCCCTGTGGTATTTGTCACTGTTAGAGAGGTACTTTGTGCTGCCCTGTGGTATTTGTCACTGTTAGAGAGGTACTTTGTGCTGCCCTGTGGTATTTGTCACTGTTAGAGAGGTACTTTGTGCTGCCCTGTGGTATTTGTCACTGTTAGAGAGGTACTTTGCGCTGCCCTGTGGTATTTGTCACTGTTAGAGATGTACTTTGTGCTGCCCTGTGGTATTTGTCACTGTTAGAGAGGTACTTTGTGCTGCCCTGTGGTATTTGTCACTGTTAGAGAGGTACTTTGTGCTGCCCTGTGGTATTTGTCACTGTTAGAGAGGTACTTTGTGCTGCCCTGTGGTATTTGTCACTGTTAGAGATGTACTTTGTGCTGCCCTGTGGTATTTGTCACTGTTAGAGAGGTACTTTGTGCTGCCCTGTGGTATTTGTCACTGTTAGAGAGGTACTTTGTGCTGCCCTGTGGTATTTGTCACTGTTAGAGAGGTACTTTGTGCTGCCCTGTGGTATTTGTCACTGTTAGAGAGGTACTTTGTGCTGCCCTGTGGTATTTGTCACTGTTAGAGAGGTACTTTGTGCTGCCCTGTGGTATTTGTCACTGTTAGAGAGGTACTTTGTGCTGCCCTGTGGTATTTGTCACTGTTAGAGAGGTACTTTGTGCTGCCCTGTGGTATTTGTCACTGTTAGAGAGGCTACTTTGTGCTGCCCTGTGGTATTTGTCACTGTTAGAGAGGTACTTTGTGCTGCCCTGTGGTATTTGTCACTGTTAGAGAGGCACTTTGTGCTGCCCTGTGGTATTTGTCACTGTTAGAGAGGTACTTTGCGCTGCCCTGTGGTATTTGTCACTGTTAGAGATGTACTTTGCGCTGCCCTGTGGTATTTGTCACTGTTAGAGAGGTACTTTGTGCTGCCCTGTGGTATTTGTCACTGTTAGAGAGGTACTTTGTGCTGCCCTGTGGTATTTGTCACTGTTAGAGAGGTACTTTGTGCTGCCCTGTGGTATTTGTCACTGTTAGAGAGGTACTTTGCGCTGCCCTGTGGTATTTGTCACTGTTAGAGAGGTACTTTGTGCTGCCCTGTGGTATTTGTCACTGTTAGAGAGGTACTTTGTGCTGCCCTGTGGTATTTGTCACTGTTAGAGAGGTACTTTGTGCTGCCCTGTGGTATTTGTCACTGTTAGAGAGGTACTTTGTGCTGCCCTGTGGTATTTGTCACTGTTAGAGAGGTACTTTGTGCTGCCCTGTGGTATTTGTCACTGTTAGAGAGGTACTTTGCGCTGCCCTGTGGTATTTGTCACTGTTAGAGAGGTACTTTGTGCTGCCCTGTGGTATTTGTCACTGTTAGAGAGGTACTTTGCGCTGCCCTGTGGTATTTGTCACTGTTAGAGAGGTACTTTGTGCTGCCCTGTGGTATTTGTCACTGTTAGAGAGGTACTTTGTGCTGCCCTGTGGTATTTGTCACTGTTAGAGAGGTACTTTGTCGCTGCCCTGTGGTATTTGTCACTGTTAGAGAGGTACTTTGTGCTGCCCTGTGGTATTTGTCACTGTTAGAGAGGCACTTTGTGCTGCCCTGTGGTATTTGTCACTGTTAGAGAGGTACTTTGTGCTGCCCTGTGGTATTTGTCACTGTTAGAGAGGTACTTTGCGCTGCCCTGTGGTATTTGTCACTGTTAGAGAGGTACTTTGTGCTGCCCTGTGGTATTTGTCACTGTTAGAGAGGTACTTTGTGCTGCCCTGTGGTATTTGTCACTGTTAGAGAGGTACTTTGTGCTGCCCTGTGGTATTTGTCACTGTTAGAGAGGTACTTTGTGCTGCCCTGTGGTATTTGTCACTGTTAGAGAGGTACTTTGTGCTGCCCTGTGGTATTTGTCACTGTTAGAGAGGTACTTTGCGCTGCCCTGTGTATTTGTCACTGTTAGAGATGTACTTTGTGCTGCCCTGTGGTATTTGTCACTGTTAGAGAGGTACTTTGTGCTGCCCTGTGGTATTTGTCACTGTTAGAGAGGTACTTTGTGCTGCCCTGTGGTATTTGTCACTGTTAGAGAGGTACTTTGTGCTGCCCTGTGGTATTTGTCACTGTTAGAGAGGTACTTTGCGCTGCCCTGTGGTATTTGTCACTGTTAGAGAGGTACTTTGTGCTGCCCTGTGGTATTTGTCACTGTTAGAGAGGTACTTTGCGCTGCCCTGTGGTATTTGTCACTGTTAGAGAGGTACTTTGTGCTGCCCTGTGGTATTTGTCACTGTTAGAGAGGTACTTTGGCTGCCCTGTGGTATTTGTCACTGTTAGAGAGGTACTTTGTGCTGCCCTGTGGTATTTGTCACTGTTAGAGAGGTACTTTGTGCTGCCCTGTGGTATTTGTCACTGTTAGAGAGGCACTTTGTGCTGCCCTGTGGTATTTGTCACTGTTAGAGAGGCACTTTGTGCTGCCCTGTGGTATTTGTCACTGTTAGAGAGGCACTTTGTGCTGCCCTGTGGTATTTGTCACTGTTAGAGAGGTACTTTGTGCTGCCCTGTGGTATTTGTCACTGTTAGAGAGGCACTTTGCGCTGCCCTGTGGTATTTGTCACTGTTAGAGAGGCACTTTGCGCTGCCCTGTGGTATTTGTCACTGTTAGAGAGGCACTTTGCGCTGCCCTGTGGTATTTGTCACTGTTAGAGAGGTACTTTGCGCTGCCCTGTGGTATTTGTCACTGTTAGAGAGGCACTTTGTGCTGCCCTGTGGTATTTGTCACTGTTAGAGAGGCACTTTGTGCTGCCCTGTGGTATTTGTCACTGTTAGAGAGGTACTTTGCGCTGCCCTGTGGTATTTGTCACTGTTAGAGATGTACTTTGTGCTGCCCTGTGGTATTTGTCACTGTTAGAGAGGTACTTTGTGCTGCCCTGTGGTATTTGTCACTGTTAGAGAGGTACTTTGTGCTGCCCTGTGGTATTTGTCACTGTTAGAGAGGTACTTTGTGCTGCCCTGTGGTATTTGTCACTGTTAGAGAGGTACTTTGCGCTGCCCTGTGGTATTTGTCACTGTTAGAGAGGTACTTTGTGCTGCCCTGTGGTATTTGTCACTGTTAGAGAGGTACTTTGCGCTGCCCTGTGGTATTTGTCACTGTTAGAGAGGTACTTTGCGCTGCCCTGTGGTATTTGTCACTGTTAGAGAGGTACTTTGTGCTGCCCTGTGGTATTTGTCACTGTTAGAGATGTACTTTGTGCTGCCCTGTGGTATTTGTCACTGTTAGAGAGGTACTTTGCGCTGCCCTGTGGTATTTGTCACTGTTAGAGATGTACTTTGTGCTGCCCTGTGGTATTTGTCACTGTTAGAGAGGTACTTTGTGCTGCCCTGTGGTATTTGTCACTGTTAGAGAGGTACTTTGTGCTGCTCTGTGGTATTTGTCACTGTTAGAGAGGCACTTTGTGCTGCCCTGTGGTATTTGTCACTGTTAGAGATGTACTTTGCGCTGCCCTGTGGTATTTGTCACTGTTAGAGAGGTACTTTGCTCTGCCCTGTGGTATTTGTCACTGTTAGAGAGGTACTTTGTGCTGCCCTGTGGTATTTGTCACTGTTAGAGAGGTACTTTGTGCTGCCCTGTGGTATTTGTCACTGTTAGAGAGGTACTTTGCGCTGCCCTGTGGTATTTGTCACTGTTAGAGATGTACTTTGTGCTGCCCTGTGGTATTTGTCACTGTTAGAGAGGTACTTTGTGCTGCCCTGTGGTATTTGTCACTGTTAGAGAGGTACTTTGTGCTGCCCTGTGGTATTTGTCACTGTTAGAGAGGTACTTTGTGCTGCCCTGTGGTATTTGTCACTGTTAGAGAGGTACTTTGCGCTGCCCTGTGGTATTTGTCACTGTTAGAGAGGTCCTTTGTGCTGCCCTGTGGTATTTGTCACTGTTAGAGAGGTACTTTGCGCTGCCCTGTGGTATTTGTCACTGTTAGAGAGGTACTTTGTGCTGCCCTGTGGTATTTGTCACTGTTAGAGAGGCACTTTGTGCTGCCCTGTGGTATTTGTCACTGTTAGAGAGGTACTTTGCGCTGCCCTGTGGTATTTGTCACTGTTAGAGAGGTACTTTGTGCTGCCCTGTGGTATTTGTCACTGTTAGAGAGGTACTTTGTGCTGCCCTGTGGTATTTGTCACTGTTAGAGAGGTACTTTGTGCTGCCCTGTGGTATTTGTCACTGTTAGAGAGGTACTTTGTGCTGCCCTGTGGTATTTGTCACTGTTAGAGAGGTACTTTGTGCTGCCCTGTGGTATTTGTCACTGTTAGAGAGGTACTTTGCTGCTGCCCTGTGGTATTTGTCACTGTTAGAGAGGTACTTTGCGCTGCCCTGTGGTATTTGTCACTGTTAGAGAGGTACTTTGTGCTGCCCTGTGGTATTTGTCACTGTTAGAGAGGTACTTTGCGCTGCCCTGTGGTATTTGTCACTGTTAGAGAGGTACTTTGTGCTGCCCTGTGGTATTTGTCACTGTTAGAGAGGTACTTTGCGCTGCCCTGTGGTATTTGTCACTGTTAGAGAGGCACTTTGTGCTGCCCTGTGGTATTTGTCACTGTTAGAGAGGCACTTTGTGCTGCCCTGTGGTATTTGTCACTGTTAGAGAGGCACTTTGTGCTGCCCTGTGGTATTTGTCACTGTTAGAGAGGTACTTTGTGCTGCCCTGTGGTATTTGTCACTGTTAGAGAGGCACTTTGCGCTGCCCTGTGGTATTTGTCACTGTTAGAGAGCGACTTTGTGCTGCCCTGTGGTATTTGTCACTGTTAGAGAGGCACTTTGTGCTGCCCTGTGGTATTTGTCACTGTTAGAGAGGTACTTTGTGCTGCCCTGTGGTATTTGTCACTGTTAGAGAGGCACTTTGCGCTGCCCTGTGGTATTTGTCACTGTTAGAGAGGCACTTTGCGCTGCCCTGTGGTATTTGTCACTGTTAGAGAGGCACTTTGTGCTGCCCTGTGGTATTTGTCACTGTTAGAGAGGTACTTTGCGCTGCCCTGTGGTATTTGTCACTGTTAGAGAGGTACTTTGTGCTGCCCTGTGGTATTTGTCACTGTTAGAGAGGTACTTTGTGCTGCCCTGTGGTATTTGTCACTGTTAGAGAGGCACTTTGTGCTGCCCTGTGGTATTTGTCACTGTTAGAGAGGTACTTTGCGCTGCCCTGTGGTATTTGTCACTGTTAGAGAGGTACTTTGTGCTGCCCTGTGGTATTTGTCACTGTTAGAGAGGTACTTTGTGCTGCCCTGTGGTATTTGTCACTGTTAGAGAGGTACTTTGTGCTGCCCTGTGGTATTTGTCACTGTTAGAGAGGTACTTTGTGCTGCCCTGTGGTATTTGTCACTGTTAGAGAGGTACTTTGTGCTGCCCTGTGGTATTTGTCACTGTTAGAGAGGTACTTTGTGCTGCCCTGTGGTATTTGTCACTGTTAGAGAGGTACTTTGTGCTGCCCTGTGGTATTTGTCACTGTTAGAGAGGTACTTTGCGCTGCCCTGTGGTATTTGTCACTGTTAGAGAGGTACTTTGTGCTGCCCTGTGGTATTTGTCACTGTTAGAGATGTACTTTGTGCTGCCCTGTGGTATTTGTCACTGTTAGAGAGGTACTTTGTGCTGCCCTGTGGTATTTGTCACTGTTAGAGAGGTACTTTGCGCTGCCCTGTGGTATTTGTCACTGTTAGAGAGGTACTTTGTGCTGCCCTGTGGTATTTGTCACTGTTAGAGAGGTACTTTGTGCTGCCCTGTGGTATTTGTCACTGTTAGAGAGGCACTTTGTGCTGCCCTGTGGTATTTGTCACTGTTAGAGATGTACTTTGCGCTGCCCTGTGGTATTTGTCACTGTTACAGAGGTACTTTGCTCTGCCCTGTGGTATTTGTCACTGTTAGAGATGTACTTTGTGCTGCCCTGTGGTATTTGTCACTGTTAGAGAGGTACTTTGTGCTGCCCTGTGGTATTTGTCACTGTTAGAGAGGTACTTTGCGCTGCCCTGTGGTATTTGTCACTGTTAGAGATTTACTTTGTGCTGCCCTGTGGTATTTGTCACTGTTAGAGAGGTACTTTGTGCTGCCCTGTGGTATTTGTCACTGTTAGAGAGGTACTTTGTGCTGCCCTGTGGTATTTGTCACTGTTAGAGAGGTACTTTGTGCTGCCCTGTGGTATTTGTCACTGTTAGAGAGGTCCTTTGCGCTGCCCTGTGGTATTTGTCACTGTTAGAGAGGTACTTTGTGCTGCCCTGTGGTATTTGTCACTGTTAGAGAGGTACTTTGCGCTGCCCTGTGGTATTTGTCACTGTTAGAGAGGTACTTTGTGCTGCCCTGTGGTATTTGTCACTGTTAGAGAGGTACTTTGTGCTGCCCTGTGATATTTGTCACTGTTAGAGAGGTACTTTGTGCTGCCCTGTGGTATTTGTCACTGTTAGAGAGGTACTTTGTGCTGCCCTGTGGTATTTGTCACTGTTAGAGAGGTACTTTGTGCTGCCCTGTGGTATTTGTCACTGTTAGAGAGGTACTTTGTGCTGCCCTGTGGTATTTGTCACTGTTAGAGAGGTACTTTGCGCTGCCCTGTGGTATTTGTCACTGTTAGAGAGGTACTTTGTGCTGCCCTGTGGTATTTGTCACTGTTAGAGAGGTACTTTGCGCTGCCCTGTGGTATTTGTCACTGTTAGAGAGGTACTTTGTGCTGCCCTGTGGTATTTGTCACTGTTAGAGAGGTACTTTGCGCTGCCTTGTGGTATTTGTCACTGTTAGAGAGGTACTTTGTGCTGCCCTGTGGTATTTGTCACTGTTAGAGAGGTACTTTGCGCTGCCCTGTGGTATTTGTCACTGTTAGAGAGGCACTTTGTGCTGCCCTGTGGTATTTGTCACTGTTAGAGATGTACTTTGCGCTGCCCTGTGGTATTTGTCACTGTTAGAGAGGTACTTTGTGCTGCCCTGTGGTATTTGTCACTGTTAGAGAGGTACTTTGCGCTGCCCTGTGGTATTTGTCACTGTTAGAGAGGTACTTTGTGCTGCCCTGTGGTATTTGTCACTGTTAGAGAGGCACTTTGTGCTGCCCTGTGGTATTTGTCACTGTTAGAGAGGCACTTTGTGCTGCCCTGTGGTATTTGTCACTGTTAGAGAGGTAGTTTGTGCTGCCCTGTGGTATTTGTCACTGTTAGAGAGGCACTTTGCGCTGCCCTGTGGTATTTGTCACTGTTAGAGAGGTACTTTGCGCTGCCCTGTGGTATTTGTCACTGTTAGAGAGGCACTTTGTGCTGCCCTGTGGTATTTGTCACTGTTAGAGAGGTACTTTGCGCTGCCCTGTGATATTTGTCACTGTTAGAGATGTACTTTGTGCTGCCCTGTGGTATTTGTCACTGTTAGAGAGGTACTTTGTGCTGCCCTGTGGTATTTGTCACTGTTAGAGAGGTACTTTGTGCTGCCCTGTGGTATTTGTCACTGTTAGAGAGGTACTTTGTGCTGCCCTGTGGTATTTGTCACTGTTAGAGAGGTACTTTGCGCTGCCCTGTGGTATTTGTCACTGTTAGAGAGGTACTTTGTGCTGCCCTGTGGTATTTGTCACTGTTAGAGAGGTACTTTGCGCTGCCCTGTGGTATTTGTCACTGTTAGAGAGGTACTTTGCGCTGCCCTGTGGTATTTGTCACTGTTAGAGAGGTACTTTGTGCTGCCCTGTGGTATTTGTCACTGTTAGAGATGTACTTTGTGCTGCCCTGTGGTATTTGTCACTGTTGGAGAGTTACTTTGCGCTGCCCTGTGGTATTTGTCACTTTTAGAGATGTACTTTGTGCTGCCCTGTGGTATTTGTCACTGTTAGAGAGGTACTTTGTGCTGCCCTGTGGTATTTGTCACTGTTAGAGAGGTACTTTGTGCTGCCCTGTGGTATTTGTCACTGTTAGAGAGGCACTTTGTGCTGCCCTGTGGTATTTGTCACTGTTAGAGAGGTACTTTGTGCTGCCCTGTGGTATTTGTCACTGTTAGAGAGGCACTTTGTGCTGCCCTGTGGTATTTGTCACTGTTAGAGATGTACTTTGCGCTGCCCTGTGGTATTTGTCACTGTTAGAGAGGTACTTTGCTCTGCCCTGTGGTATTTGTCACTGTTAGAGAGGCACTTTGTGCTGCCCTGTGGTATTTGTCACTGTTAGAGAGGTACTTTGTGCTGCCCTGTGGTATTTGTCACTGTAAGAGAGGTACTTTGTGCTGCCCTGTGGTATTTGTCACTGTTAGAGAGGTACTTTGCGCTGCCCTGTGGTATTTGTCACTGTTAGAGAGGTACTTTGTGCTGCCCTGTGGTATTTGTCACTGTTAGAGAGGTACTTTGCGCTGCCCTGTGGTATTTGTCACTGTTAGAGAGGTACTTTGTGCTGCCCTGTGGTATTTGTCACTGTTAGAGAGGTACTTTGCGCTGCCCTGTGGTATTTGTCACTGTTAGAGAGGTACTTTGCGCTGCCCTGTGGTATTTGTCACTGTTAGAGAGGTACTTTGTGCTGCCCTGTGGTATTTGTCACTGTTAGAGATGTACTTTGTGCTGCCCTGTGGTATTTGTCACTGTTGAGAGTTACTTTGCGCTGCCCTGTGGTATTTGTCACTTTTAGAGATGTACTTTGTGCTGCCCTGTGGTATTTGTCACTGTTAGAGAGGTACTTTGTGCTGCCCTGTGGTATTTGTCACTGTTAGAGAGGTACTTTGTGCTGCCCTGTGGTATTTGTCACTGTTAGAGAGGCACTTTGTGCTGCCCTGTGGTATTTGTCACTGTTAGAGAGGTACTTTGTGCTGCCCTGTGGTATTTGTCACTGTTAGAGAGGTACTTTGTGCTGCCCTGTGGTATTTGTCACTGTTAGAGAGGTACTTTGCGCTGCCCTGTGATATTTGTCACTGTTAGAGATTTACTTTGTGCTGCCCTGTGGTATTTGTCACTGTTAGAGAGGTACTTTGTGCTGCCCTGTGGTATTTGTCACTGTTAGAGAGGTACTTTGTGCTGCCCTGTGGTATTTGTCACTGTTAGAGAGGTACTTTGTGCTGCCCTGTGGTATTTGTCACTGTTAGAGAGGTCCTTTGCGCTGCCCTGTGGTATTTGTCACTGTTAGAGAGGTCCTTTGTGCTGCCCTGTGGTATTTGTCACTGTTAGAGAGGTACTTTGCGCTGCCCTGTGGTATTTGTCACTGTTAGAGAGGTACTTTGTGCTGCCCTGTGGTATTTGTCACTGTTAGAGAGGTACTTTGTGCTGCCCTGTGATATTTGTCACTGTTAGAGATGTACTTTGTGCTGCCCTGTGGTATTTGTCACTGTTAGAGAGGTACTTTGTGCTGCCCTGTGGTATTTGTCACTGTTAGAGAGGTACTTTGTGCTGCCCTGTGGTATTTGTCACTGTTAGAGAGGTACTTTGTGCTGCCCTGTGGTATTTGTCACTGTTAGAGAGGTCCTTTGCGCTGCCCTGTGGTATTTGTCACTGTTAGAGAGGTACTTTGTGCTGCCCTGTGGTATTTGTCACTGTTAGAGAGGTACTTTGCGCTGCCCTGTGGTATTTGTCACTGTTAGAGAGGTACTTTGTGCTGCCCTGTGGTATTTGTCACTGTTAGAGAGGTACTTTGCGCTGCCTTGTGGTATTTGTCACTGTTAGAGAGGTACTTTGTGCTGCCCTGTGGTATTTGTCACTGTTAGAGAGGTACTTTGCGCTGCCCTGTGGTATTTGTCACTGTTAGAGAGGCACTTTGTGCTGCCCTGTGGTATTTGTCACTGTTAGAGAGGCACTTTGTGCTGCCCTGTGGTATTTGTCACTGTTAGAGAGGCACTTTGTGCTGCCCTGTGGTATTTGTCACTGTTAGAGAGGTAGTTTGTGCTGCCCTGTGGTATTTGTCACTGTTAGAGAGGCACTTTGCGCTGCCCTGTGGTATTTGTCACTGTTAGAGAGGTACTTTGTGCTGCCCTGTGGTATTTGTCACTGTTAGAGAGGCACTTTGTGCTGCCCTGTGGTATTTGTCACTGTTAGAGAGGTACTTTGTGCTGCCCTGTGGTATTTGTCACTGTTAGAGAGGCACTTTGCGCTGCCCTGTGGTATTTGTCACTGTTAGAGAGGCACTTTGCGCTGCCCTGTGGTATTTGTCACTGTTAGAGAGGCACTTTGTGCTGCCCTGTGGTATTTGTCACTGTTAGAGAGGCACTTTGCGCTGCCCTGTGGTATTTGTCACTGTTAGAGAGGTACTTTGCGCTGCCCTGTGGTATTTGTCACTGTTAGAGAGGCACTTTGTGCTGCCCTGTGGTATTTGTCACTGTTAGAGAGGCACTTTGTGCTGCCCTGTGGTATTTGTCACTGTTTGAGAGGTACTTTGCGCTGCCCTGTGATATTTGTCACTGTTAGAGATGTACTTTGTGCTGCCCTGTGGTATTTGTCACTGTTAGAGAGGTACTTTGTGCTGCCCTGTGGTATTTGTCACTGTTAGAGAGGTACTTTGTGCTGCCCTGTGGTATTTGTCACTGTAAGAGAGGTACTTTGTGCTGCCCTGTGGTATTTGTCACTGTTAGAGAGGTACTTTGCGCTGCCCTGTGGTATTTGTCACTGTTAGAGAGGTACTTTGTGCTGCCCTGTGGTATTTGTCACTGTTAGAGAGGTACTTTGCGCTGCCCTGTGGTATTTGTCACTGTTAGAGAGGTACTTTGCGCTGCCCTGTGGTATTTGTCACTGTTAGAGAGGTACTTTGTGCTGCCCTGTGGTATTTGTCACTGTTAGAGATGTACTTTGTGCTGCCCTGTGGTATTTGTCACTGTTGGAGAGGTACTTTGCGCTGCCCTGTGGTATTTGTCACTTTTAGAGATGTACTTTGTGCTGCCCTGTGGTATTTGTCACTGTTAGAGAGGTACTTTGTGCTGCCCTGTGGTATTTGTCACTGTTAGAGAGGTACTTTGTGCTGCCCTGTGGTATTTGTCACTGTTAGAGAGGCACTTTGTGCTGCCCTGTGGTATTTGTCACTGTTAGAGAGGTACTTTGTGCTGCCCTGTGGTATTTGTCACTGTTAGAGAGGCACTTTGTGCTGCCCTGTGGTATTTGTCACTGTTAGAGATGTACTTTGCGCTGCCCTGTGGTATTTGTCACTGTTAGAGAGGTACTTTGCTCTGCCCTGTGGTATTTGTCACTGTTAGAGAGGCACTTTGTGCTGCCCTGTGGTATTTGTCACTGTTAGAGAGGTACTTTGTGCTGCCCTGTGGTATTTGTCACTGTAAGAGAGGTACTTTGTGCTGCCCTGTGGTATTTGTCACTGTTAGAGAGGTACTTTGCGCTGCCCTGTGGTATTTGTCACTGTTAGAGAGGTACTTTGTGCTGCCCTGTGGTATTTGTCACTGTTAGAGAGGTACTTTGCGCTGCCCTGTGGTATTTGTCACTGTTAGAGAGGTACTTTGTGCTGCCCTGTGGTATTTGTCACTGTTAGAGAGGTACTTTGCGCTGCCCTGTGGTATTTGTCACTGTTAGAGAGGTACTTTGCGCTGCCCTGTGGTATTTGTCACTGTTAGAGAGGTACTTTGTGCTGCCCTGTGGTATTTGTCACTGTTAGAGATGTACTTTGTGCTGCCCTGTGGTATTTGTCACTGTTGGAGAGTTACTTTGCGCTGCCCTGTGGTATTTGTCACTTTTAGAGATGTACTTTGTGCTGCCCTGTGGTATTTGTCACTGTTAGAGAGGTACTTTGTGCTGCCCTGTGGTATTTGTCACTGTTAGAGAGGTACTTTGTGCTGCCCTGTGGTATTTGTCACTGTTAGAGAGGCACTTTGTGCTGCCCTGTGGTATTTGTCACTGTTAGAGAGGTACTTTGTGCTGCCCTGTGGTATTTGTCACTGTTAGAGAGGCACTTTGTGCTGCCCTGTGGTATTTGTCACTGTTAGAGATGTACTTTGCGCTGCCCTGTGGTATTTGTCACTGTTAGAGAGGTACTTTGCTCTGCCCTGTGGTATTTGTCACTGTTAGGGATGTACTTTGTGCTGCCCTGTGGTATTTGTCACTGTTAGAGAGGTACTTTGTGCTGCCCTGTGGTATTTGTCACTGTTAGAGAGGTACTTTGCGCTGCCCTGTGATATTTGTCACTGTTAGAGATTTACTTTGTGCTGCCCTGTGGTATTTGTCACTGTTAGAGAGGTACTTTGTGCTGCCCTGTGGTATTTGTCACTGTTAGAGAGGTACTTTGTGCTGCCCTGTGGTATTTGTCACTGTTAGAGAGGTACTTTGTGCTGCCCTGTGGTATTTGTCACTGTTAGAGAGGTACTTTGCGCTGCCCTGTGGTATTTGTCACTGTTAGAGAGGTCCTTTGTGCTGCCCTGTGGTATTTGTCACTGTTAGAGAGGTACTTTGCGCTGCCCTGTGGTATTTGTCACTGTTAGAGAGGTACTTTGCGCTGCCCTGTGGTATTTGTCACTGTTAGAGAGGTACTTTGTGCTGCCCTGTGGTATTTGTCACTGTTAGAGAGGTACTTTGCGCTGCCCTGTGGTATTTGTCACTGTTAGAGAGGTACTTTGTGCTGCCCTGTGGTATTTGTCACTGTTAGAGAGGTACTTTGCGCTGCCCTGTGGTATTTGTCACTGTTAGAGAGGTACTTTGCGCTGCCCTGTGGTATTTGTCACTGTTAGAGAGGTACTTTGTGCTGCCCTGTGGTATTTGTCACTGTTAGAGATGTACTTTGTGCTGCCCTGTGGTATTTGTCACTGTTGGAGAGTTACTTTGCGCTGCCCTGTGGTATTTGTCACTTTTAGAGATGTACTTTGTGCTGCCCTGTGGTATTTGTCACTGTTAGAGAGGTACTTTGTGCTGCCCTGTGGTATTTGTCACTGTTAGAGAGGTACTTTGTGCTGCCCTGTGGTATTTGTCACTGTTAGAGAGGCACTTTGTGCTGCCCTGTGGTATTTGTCACTGTTAGAGAGGTACTTTGTGCTGCCCTGTGGTATTTGTCACTGTTAGAGAGGCACTTTGTGCTGCCCTGTGGTATTTGTCACTGTTACAGATGTACTTTGCGCTGCCCTGTGGTATTTGTCACTGTTAGAGAGGTACTTTGCTCTGCCCTGTGGTATTTGTCACTGTTAGGGATGTACTTTGTGCTGCCCTGTGGTATTTGTCACTGTTAGAGAGGTACTTTGTGCTGCCCTGTGGTATTTGTCACTGTTAGAGAGGTACTTTGCGCTGCCCTGTGATATTTGTCACTGTTAGAGATTTACTTTGTGCTGCCCTGTGGTATTTGTCACTGTTAGAGAGGTACTTTGTGCTGCCCTGTGGTATTTGTCACTGTTAGAGAGGTACTTTGTGCTGCCCTGTGGTATTTGTTACTGTTAGAGAGGTACTTTGTGCTGCCCTGTGGTATTTGTCACTGTTAGAGAGGTACTTTGCGCTGCCCTGTGGTATTTGTCACTGTTAGAGAGGTCCTTTGTGCTGCCCTGTGGTATTTGTCACTGTTAGAGAGGTACTTTGCGCTGCCCTGTGGTATTTGTCACTGTTAGAGAGGCACTTGTGCTGCCCTGTGGTATTTGTCACTGTTAGAGAGGCACTTTGTGCTGCCCTGTGGTATTTGTCACTGTTAGAGAGGCACTTTGTGCTGCCCTGTGGTATATGTCACTGTTAGAGAGGTACTTTGCGCTGCCCTGTGATATTTGTCACTGTTAGAGATGTACTTTGTGCTGCCCTGTGGTATTTGTCACTGTTAGAGAGGTACTTTGTGCTGCCCTGTGGTATTTGTCACTGTTAGAGAGGTACTTTGTGCTGCCCTGTGGTATTTGTCACTGTTAGAGAGGTACTTTGTGCTGCCCTGTGGTATTTGTCACTGTTAGAGAGGTCCTTTGCGCTGCCCTGTGGTATTTGTCACTGTTAGAGAGGTACTTTGTGCTGCCCTGTGGTATTTGTCACTGTTAGAGAGGTACTTTGCGCTGCCCTGTGGTATTTGTCACTGTTAGAGAGGTACTTTGCGCTGCCCTGTGGTATTTGTCACTGTTAGAGAGGTACTTTGCGCTGCCCTGTGGTATTTGTCACTGTTAGAGAGGTACTTTGCGCTGCCCTGTGGTATTTGTCACTGTTAGAGAGGTACTTTGCGCTGCCCTGTGGTATTTGTCACTGTTAGAGAGGCACTTTGTGCTGCCCTGTGGTATTTGTCACTGTTAGAGAGGCACTTTGTGCTGCCCTGTGGTATTTGTCACTGTTAGAGAGGCACTTTGTGCTGCCCTGTGGTATTTGTCACTGTTAGAGAGGTCCTTTGCGCTGCCCTGTGGTATTTGTCACTGTTAGAGAGGTACTTTGTGCTGCCCTGTGGTATTTGTCACTGTTAGAGAGGTACTTTGCGCTGCCCTGTGGTATTTGTCACTGTTAGAGAGGTACTTTATGCTGCCCTGTGGTATTTGTCACTGTTAGAGAGGTACTTTGCGCTGCCCTGTGGTATTTGTCACTGTTAGAGAGGTACTTTGTGCTGCCCTGTGGTATTTGTCACTGTTAGAGAGGTACTTTGCGCTGCCCTGTGATATTTGTCACTGTTAGAGATGTACTTTGTGCTGCCCTGTGGTATTTGTCACTGTTAGAGAGGTACTTTGCGCTGCCCTGTGATATTTGTCACTGTTAGAGATGTACTTTGCGCTGCCCTGTGGTATTTGTCACTGTTAGAGAGGTACTTTGCGCTGCCCTGTGGTATTCGTCACTGTTAGAGAGGTACTTTGTGCTGCCCTGTGGTATTTGTCACTGTTAGAGAGGTACTTTGCGCTGCCCTGTGGTATTTGTCACTGTTAGAGAGGTACTTTGCGCTGCCCTGTGGTATTTGTCACTGTTAGAGAGGTACTTTGTGCTGCCCTGTGGTATTTGTCACTGTTAGAGAGGTACTTTGCGCTGCCCTGTGATATTTGTCACTGTTAGAGAGGTACTTTGTGCTGCCCTGTGGTATTTGTCACTGTTAGAGAGGTACTTTGCGCTGCCCTGTGATATTTGTCACTGTTAGAGATGTACTTTGTGCTGCCCTGTGGTATTTGTCACTGTTAGAGAGGTACTTTGTGCTGCCCTGTGGTATTTGTCACTGTTAGAGAGGTACTTTGTGCTGCCCTGTTGTATTTGTCACTGTTAGAGAGGTACTTTGCGCTGCCCTGTGGTATTTGTCACTGTTAGAGAGGTCCTTTGTGCTGCCCTGTGGTATTTGTCACTGTTAGAGAGGTACTTTGCGCTGCCCTGTGGTATTTGTCACTGTTAGAGAGGCACTTTGTGCTGCCCTGTGGTATTTGTCACTGTTAGAGAGGCACTTTGTGCTGCCCTGTGGTATTTGTCACTGTTAGAGAGGCACTTTGTGCTGCCCTGTGGTATTTGTCACTGTTAGAGAGGTACTTTGTGCTGCCCTGTGATATTTGTCACTGTTAGAGATGTACTTTGCGCTGCCCTGTGGTATTTGTCACTGTTAGAGAGGTACTTTGCGCTGCCCTGTGGTATTCGTCACTGTTAGAGATGTACTTTGTGCTGCCCTGTGGTATTTGTCACTGTTAGAGAGGTACTTTGTGCTGCCCTGTGGTATTTGTCACTGTTAGAGAGGTACTTTGTGCTGCCCTGTGGTATTTGTCACTGTTAGAGAGGTACTTTGCGCTGCCCTGTGGTATTTGTCACTGTTAGAGAGGTCCTTTGTGCTGCCCTGTGGTATTTGTCACTGTTAGAGAGGTACTTTGCGCTGCCCTGTGGTATTTGTCACTGTTAGAGAGGCACTTTGTGCTGCCCTGTGGTATTTGTCACTGTTAGAGAGGCACTTTGTGCTGCCCTGTGGTATTTGTCACTGTTAGAGAGGCACTTTGTGGTGCCCTGTGGTATTTGTCACTGTTAGAGAGGTACTTTGTGCTGCCCTGTGATATTTGTCACTGTTAGAGAGGTACTTTGCGCTGCCCTGTGGTATTTGTCACTGTTAGAGATGTACTTTGTGCTGCCCTGTGGTATTTGTCACTGTTAGAGAGGTACTTTGTGCTGCCCTGTGATATTTGTCACTGTTAGAGAGGTACTTTGCGCTGCCCTGTGGTATTTGTCACTGTTAGAGATGTACTTTGTGCTGCCCTGTGGTATTTGTCACTGTTAGAGAGGTACTTTGTGCTGCCCTGTGATATTTGTCACTGTTAGAGAGGTACTTTGTGCTGCCCTGTGGTATTTGTCACTGTTAGAGAGGTACTTTGTGCTGCCCTGTGATATTTGTCACTGTTAGAGAGGTACTTTGTGCTGCCCTGTGGTATTTGTCACTGTTAGAGAGGCACTTTGTGCTGCCCTGTGGTATTTGTCACTGTTAGAGAGGCACTTTGTGCTGCCCTGTGGTATTTGTCACTGTTAGAGAGGTACTTTGTGCTGCCCTGTGATATTTGTCACTGTTAGAGATGTACTTTGCGCTGCCCTGTGGTATTTGTCACTGTTAGAGAGGTACTTTGCGCTGCCCTGTGGTATTCGTCACTGTTAGAGAGGTACTTTGTGCTGCCCTGTGGTATTTGTCACTGTTAGAGAGGTACTTTGCGCTGCCCTGTGATATTTGTCACTGTTAGAGATGTACTTTGTGCTGCCCTGTGGTATTTGTCACTGTTAGAGAGGTACTTTGTGCTGCCCTGTGGTATTTGTCACTGTTAGAGAGGTACTTTGTGCTGCCCTGTGGTATTTGTCACTGTTAGAGAGGTACTTTGCGCTGCCCTGTGGTATTTGTCACTGTTAGAGAGGTCCTTTGTGCTGCCCTGTGGTATTTGTCACTGTTAGAGAGGTACTTTGTGCTGCCCTGTGGTATTTGTCACTGTTAGAGATGTACTTTGTGCTGCCCTGTGGTATTTGTCACTGTTAGAGAGGTACTTTGCGCTGCCCTGTGGTATTTGTCACTGTTAGAGAGGTCCTTTGTGCTGCCCTGTGGTATTCGTCACTGTTAGAGAGGTACTTTGTGCTGCCCTGTGGTATTTGTCACTGTTAGAGATGTACTTTGTGCTGCCCTGTGGTATTTGTCACTGTTAGAGAGGTACTTTGCGCTGCCCTGTGGTATTTGTCACTGTTAGAGAGGTACTTTGCGCTGCCCTGTGGTATTTGTCACTGTTAGAGAGGCACTTTGTGCTGCCCTGTGGTATTTGTCACTGTTAGAGAGGCACTTTGTGCTGCCCTGTGGTATTTGTCACTGTTAGAGAGGTACTTTGTGCTGCTCTTAGGTATTTGTCACTGTTAGAGAGGCACTTTGTGCTGCCCTGTGGTATTTGTCACTGTTAGAGAGGCACTTTGTGCTGCCCTGTGGTATTTGTCACTGTTAGAGAGGCACTTTGTGCTGCCCTGTGGTATTTGTCACTGTTAGAGATGTACTTTGTGCTGCTCTTAGGTATTTGTCACTGTTAGAGAGGTACTTTGTGCTGCCCTGTGATATTTGTCACTGTTAGAGAGGTACTTTGCGCTGCCCTGTGGTATTTGTCACTGTTAGAGAGGTACTTTGCGCTGCCCTGTGGTATTTGTCACTGTTAGAGAGGCACTTTGTGCTGCCCTGTGGTATTTGTCACTGTTAGAGAGGCACTTTGTGCTGCCCTGTGGTATTTGTCACTGTTAGAGATGTACTTTGTGCTGCTCTTAGGTATTTGTCACTGTTAGAGAGGCACTTTGTGCTGCCCTGTGGTATTTGTCACTGTTAGAGAGGCACTTTGTGCTGCCCTGTGGTATTTGTCACTGTTAGAGAGGCACTTTGTGCTGCCCTGTGGTATTTGTCACTGTTAGAGAGGTACTTTGTGCTGCCCTGTGATATTTGTCACTGTTAGAGAGGTACTTTGCGCTGCCCTGTGGTATTTGTCACTGTTAGAGATGTACTTTGTGCTGCCCTGTGGTATTTGTCACTGTTAGAGAGGTACTTTGTGCTGCCCTGTGATATTTGTCACTGTTAGAGAGGTACTTTGCGCTGCCCTGTGGTATTTGTCACTGTTAGAGAGGTACTTTGTGCTGCCCTGTGATATTTGTCACTGTTAGAGATGTACTTTGCGCTGCCCTGTGGTATTCGTCACTGTTAGAGAGGTACTTTGTGCTGCCCTGTGGTATTTGTCACTGTTAGAGAGGTACTTTGTGCTGCCCTGTGGTATTTGTCACTGTTAGAGAGGTACTTTGCGCTGCCCTGTGGTATTCGTCACTGTTAGAGAGGTACTTTGTGCTGCCCTGTGGTATTTGTCACTGTTAGAGATGTACTTTGTGCTGCCCTGTGATATTTGTCACTGTTAGAGAGGTACTTTGTGCTGCCCTGTGGTATTTGTCACTGTTAGAGAGGTACTTTGTGCTGCCCTGTGATATTTGTCACTGTTCGAGAGGTACTTTGTGCTGCCCTGTGGTATTTGTCACTGTTAGAGAGGTACTTTGTGCTGCCCTGTGGTATTTGTCACTGTTAGAGAGGTACTTTGTGCTGCCCTGTGGTATTTGTCACTGTTAGAGAGGTACTTTGTGCTGCCCTGTGGTATTTGTCACTGTTAGAGATGTACTTTGCGCTGCCCTGTGATATTTGTCACTGTTAGAGAGGTACTTTGTGCTGCCCTGTGGTATTTGTCACTGTTAGAGAGGTACTTTGTGCTGCCCTGTGGTATTTGTTTAGCACTGTTACATGGTCCTTGAACATGTGATTCTATGATGTCCTTTGTTCTTCTTGTGTGGATGGGGCAATATTGTATAAGGGTTACTAGGGTTTGTGTGCCAGGGCTGCTTTTTAATACCAGTGTGGTATTTGTCACACTTTCCAGAACATTATCATCAAGAATACTGAAGCACCCAGAATGTTGGAAACCTTGATAGTAAGTCCCATGACACTTAGGCAATGATGATCCATCTTGTGCTATTCAGGGTTGTCATACTACAGGTCTTGCCGCTATGGATTTCTTTATGAATGGATACCATAGCGCATATGTGAACTGAGCCAAAATGACTAACACAATTAAGTGGCATTTATCATTCTATTTATACTACAGCGGTGTGAAGAAGTTGCAAATTATGGCACAAGCCATATTTACACCATGATTTGTGACTTTTTGAGATTCTTGCCATTTTTCTAAAGTGGGGCTGGGCTTAGCACGAGGGACAAAGCCCATTTTCATAACTTGTGCCAGAAACTGGCATAAAAAGAAGGGTGATGTTCAACTTATCCATTACAATAAATTTTGACTTTATTGAAAGATATTAAAATCCAGACAGGGCAGTGGTGTTTTTCTTTTGCGTATTGACTGACAGCAGTCTTATTCATAGCATACTAATAAATATACATAGTGGATTTATATAAGAAAACAAAGAACTAATAATAATTACAAGACCAGTACTTTTAAATTAAAATTGGTTTCTGCTATACACAAAAATTGTCAGGTATCTCACAACCTGTGAGTAAATATCAGCTAGATAGTAAGAAGTAGACAGAAGTTGTTTGTTCAGCCTAAGACATGGTATAAGTGTATTAATTTAAACATAAATCACTACACAGCACTCTGAGAAAATAAATCACTACCTAAGTCCTTGTACACACAGTCAGTGTTCATTCAGCGACCTTTACTAGGGATCATGTGCCAAAACGAGGTGTGGTGGTATCTCCGTGCAGCCTCTACGCCTGTTCTCTGTTTAGGTCTGCACCTGGTTTCTGCTCACATTGGCTGACTACACTGACTGTGTGAACAGGGATTTAGGCTGTGATTTATTTTCTCAGAGTGCTTTGTAGTGATTTATATGTCAACTAATACATATAAATGCTATACCCTAAATATCCCCCAATAAGTATCGAAATGCAGAAAATAGAGTACTTTTATCAAAACTGGTGTAAAGTAGCACTGGCTTAGTTGCCCATAGCAACCAGATTCCACCTTTCATTTTTGACAGCTCCTTTTGAAAAATAAAAGGTGGAATCTGATTGGTTGCTGTGGGCAACCAAGCCAGTTTTCCTTTACACCAGTTTGATAAATCTCCCCCAATGTCTTACAAGGGTTGGCCACTTTCTGGATACTGTTGACAAATGTGTATGTAAGATTATTATATGGCATTTACTGATATAGCCTTTTGAAATTCTACATCATTTTCTATACTTCTTAAAAGGTATGGCCCCTTGTTGGCCAACTCATTTCTGTTGTCCACACATAGGTATTGTGGACAGCTCCTCTATGCGGACAGCACAGAAGATTTGCCCAACAAGGGGACATGGTTTATGAAATGTAGCAAATGGCACAGAATATCAACAAGAGCTATATTAGTAAGTGCCATATAATCATCTTAGGCTGAGTTCACACCTAAGTTATTTGGTCAGTTATTTCCATCAGTTATTGTGAGCCAAAACCCGTAGCGAAGCCTACACAGAGATAAGGTATAAGGGAAAGATCTGCATCTGTTCTGTGTTTTTGAACCGAACCTGGTTTTGGCTCACAATCAATGATGGAAATAGATAGGTTGGTGGTTGGCTCACACCTGGGTGGTTATGGACGGGTGCTACTAACTCGCAACTTGGGTGCCCGGACCCAAAGAAAAAGTAGTAGTTATTTCCCAATGATGGAAATAACTGACTAAATAACTGAAGTGTATATATGTGAGCCATACATACACATCGGTCAACAGTAGCCAGAAAGTGGCCAACGCCTTTAAATATATTCTGGAAATATGAAGTTCAGGTCACTGATATCAATATTCAGTTCTCAGGAACAATCTTGTTCTCTAGCATATTGATAGTGGATTTATAATACTCATCCATTCATGAATAATGCTTTCTACAACCAATGACACCATCTGACATTAAGAATATGTAGGATTACTGATGTGAAGTTTTATGACAGAAGTGACAAAAATACAAATGATGGCGACATTCATAGCCACAAAGTTAATAAATAAATTATGCACTATAAACAGCATTTTAAGATGTGAAGGGAAAGGTCACCAGAATATGAGATGCCAGTTATGACAAATCACATTTGTTTCTACAAACTGAAAACTTAATTTAGACTTTCAGCTTCATCACCATCTTCTCTCTTCTCACTACACATTTAATAGAATTCAGTGTAGTAAACAATTTTGCCCTAGATAATCCACCACTCTCAGAAATATATTGTCGTGTCCGGTTAAAAAGTTCTAGTCATTTATACAGATGACCTTTGCCTACAATTAATATTGCAGACAAGATTTGAGTGCACGGAGTACACAAGGACTGCATCATGCTTTGTAATGAACACTTCTATGGAGTCCATAACTGGATTCACTAGTTCTAGTCTGATGCAGTCACTGCAGCGACAAGCTGTTACAAACAGGGAAAACCATTTTTAATCTAGTCAGGCCTAGGAAAACATGACTACTTTCTTTCAAAAACAGCACCACATTTGTCCATAGACTGTGTGTGGTATAGCAGCTCTGCTTCATTCACTTCAATGGGGCACAGCTGCTGTACCATTAAAAAACATGAACAGGTATGGTGCTGTTTCCTAAAGAAAGCAGAAACGTTTCTCATCTTGTATAACTCTTTCAAAGTGAATGCATTGCCTAAATTTTCTTTAACAATTAAAATTGTTTTCATTTTATTTGCCCTGCATCCATAAGTTTTTTAATCAGTGCAGTATATAACTGGATCCTATTTTCCCTGAATTCATTTGGAGGCCTAAGACCAAGGACAGGTGAGTCATTTTAGTCAGGGGTCCTATCTAGGGAGGTCATGCTGCCAGGATGGATGGGCTCATGGGCCCTGGTGCAAGAGTTCAGCTTGGGCCCCCCTTCCCTTAGCGCTCTGTGGCCAGGGGCAGGGAAGCACATAGGCTTCGTGCTGCCAGAGGCAAAAATTAAAATCCTCCCCCATGCCAAATTCTTGACCTAACCCCTTCCCTCCATCCGGAGGTGTAACCTGAACAGCATGCACTTTCTATAATACTGGTGTCTTCTTATGTGGCACAAGTCTTTTTGGATCTCACAGGAATTTCCTGAATATGGGTAAGCGATCAGTTCACTTGAGTTCACCATTCCTCCAGGTAACCTTATGAGAAATCAAGGTGCCACCAATAATGAAGTACATTCACAAGAGGTTCCAACTGCAAGGTTTTTATTATACTACAAGATGGATAAAATAACATGCGGTGTATACAAATCAATTCACCCGACCCGGGTTTCGCTTTGTGAAGCTTCGTCAGGGGTATCTACTACGCCTACCAAGAGGCGGTCTTTATATACCTGCCACTGATGTTAATGTTTTTATGGGGGCTTGGGAGAAAGAAAACATCAACCCCATTCTGAATAAGATGACAGCTTTTGGTGAACTCATTATCTGGAAGAGGTTCATTGATGACTGTCTGATTGTGTGGAGGGGAGAAAGACAGGGTCTTTTGAACTTTATTGACAGTCTAAACAGTAATCAATGGAACCGCTCCTTCACAAGCACAGTCAGTAGTAGTAGCATTGACCTTCTTGATTTAACAATCTTTGTGGAGGATAATCACTTGAAGACTAAAACATTCTTCAAGGAGACTGACGTCAATGGGTATATAGACACTTGCAGCTGTCACCATACCCCTTGGCTGAAAAATATACCTAAGGGGCAACTTAAAAGGATCCATCGTAATTGCACAAAGGTGGAGGATTTTAGAGCGCAAAGTGAGGTTATCAGTGAACGGTTTTTGGAGAAAGGTTATTGCAGAGAAGATTTAGAGAACTGTAGAGAAGAAGTAGAGAGAGAAAATACAGGAGAGGGAGTCTCAGGGAGAGTAAAGAAAGATTTTCATTTTTCTTTTCTCACACAATATAATGCTGGAACTATTAAGAATATAATAAGGAAGAACTGGCCAACCCTAAAAAATTATCCAGTGTTGGGGAAGGATATCCCGGAACATCCCAATGTGATTTTCAGAAAAGCACCAAGTTTACGGACTAAACTGGTGCACAGCTCTTTATATTCGGAGGGTGTTAGAAAAGGGAATAAATTTACCTGGTGTGGGTTCTGTCTGCCGTGCCACAACAGAAAGAAAGAAAAAAGAAGGAGGGATACCCAGAATGCCTTGTGGATGCTACAGGTCAGAGGAGAATGGGCCGACTGATTCAAGCTGATAGAAGAGCAACGTTGACTGAAATAACCACTCATTACAACCGAGGTATGCAGCAAAGCATTTGTGAAGCCACAACACGCACAACCTTGAGGCGGATGGGCTACAACAGCAGAAGACCCCACCGGGTACCACTCATCTCCACTACAAATAGGAAAAAGAGGCTACAATTTGCACGAGCTCACCAAAATTGGACTGTTGAAGACTGGAAAAATGTTGCCTGGTCTGATGAGTCTCGATTTCTGTTGAGACATTCAAATGGTAGAGTCCGAATTTGGCGTAAACAGAATGAGAACATGTATCTATCCTCTGATGGCTACTTCCAGCAGGATAATGCACCATGTCACAAAGCTCGAATGATTACAAATTGGTTTCTTGAACATGACAATGAGTTCACTGTACTAAAATGGCCCCCACAGTCACCAGATCTCAACCCAATAGAGCATCTTTGGGATGTGGTGGAACGGGAGCTTCGTGCCCTGGATGTGCATCTCTCAAATCTCCATCAACTGCAAGATGCTATCCTATCAATATGGGCCAACATTTCTAAAGAATGCTATCAGCACCTTGTGGAATCAATGCCACGTAGAATTAAGGCAGTTCTGAAGGCAAAAGGGGGTCCAACACCGTATTAGTATGGTGTTCCTAATAATTCTTTAGGTGAGTGTGCCCCAATTGTCTTATATGTACTTATACATGTGGCCAGTTATGTCCCCCAGTCATGCCCCCCCCCCCCCCCCCGCCTCCTCCTGCATACCTGCGGGTGATGGCACCAGATGGCTAGATTGTCTAGCTTCTGGTGACTTCAGAAGATCAATAGATCCTTTTGAAAAATCCCCAGCAGGGCTCCCCGACCTTCTGTTTAGGGACTGTTTATGACATGGGTGTGTGTGTGGTGCCATGGTGTCTTTGACTGTACAGATTCTGAGCCTCAGGGGGCCAGTCAGTTATCTGCTGCAGTCTGAGTGCATGCATTCCGTCACACGCACACGATGATGTCATATCCCTGCACCTTGGATGGGGGAAGGCGGGGAGTGAGAGTGACTTATATATCAGTCCAAGACAAAGGGAAGGGCTCTTGGAACTGGAATACAAACAGAGAACACATGGGAACAGCTCCCTGCAGGAGCATCCCTGCTCCCTATTAACCCCTGCTGTATCCCTGCCTGTATTTATCCCTACAACCCGGTGTCTGTGGCCTGCATTCACCCCTGCAGTGCCACCGTTCCCTTAGGGATAGTGTTAGAGCCAGGTGGGGTGGGCTGCTATTGTGTGTATGTGGGTGTGTGTATTAGTTAGTTTGTGGGTGGAACTTGGGATTGAATAGTGTATTTGGTGCTGTATTTATAGTGCTGTATTGTGTGTATTGTGTACTGTAGGTTGATAATAAATATCTTGTATTATTTGTATTATACCTACTGTGTAACGTGTGGTTATTAGCGGTAGCTAGCTCAGTTAGGCGATTGCAGCTAGTTTAGCGGGTAGTGTAAAGCAAAGGAATAGTGTGATATCTTTATTTAAGGAATAAATAGGCGGAGTCATCAGTAGACGGTTTACGCCTATTTATGAGTATAAATTATTGATATTTGCATTAAATATTGGTAATTAATATTCTCCCTATACATTGGCAAGCTAGGCCCACTGTTGAGATTTAGTGTCTGTGTTTGGTCTTGGTGTGGGAAGCCGCTTATTCTGTGGTTTCTGAGCGTCCAGGACCGGATAATTCGGACAGATAAGCGCGATTCGTCCTACAGAGCTAGGCACAGACCAAAATCTATAACAGAGAATCTAAATCTATCTGATTGTTTTGAGGTGTACTAATATCTTGTAAATTGCTTTGCACGAACGCTGAAAAAAACGCTCAAGTGTTGCAAAGGAAAAAGGAGTCATAGTCACGGTCACTGGAAGAGATCCATCGCCGTTGGAGCTGAACAGTCGTCCGGCTGGTCGGAAGAAGGCGTTCCTGGTACTAGAGGACCTTCTTTCATGCAGCACACAAAAGGACAAGGAAGGACAGCTCCAGAGAAGATGGCCTGTCAACAAACCGTGAGTATGGACTCCTCCACACTGCTACACTTGACCAAACATAGCACCTTCAACCCCATCATCCCCACCACTTACAAGTCAGCAGAAATGCTGTGGTCCGATTTGTTAGCATAGGCTTGTAGTTATGACAAGCTATGTGTTAACAAACGGACGGTGTTGAATAAGGCCACCAAACGGCTTTAGATGCTAGCCAAACTTGTGCATACATTTGAGGTTAGCATCTGCAAGCCAAAGGAAGTTGCGCTGGTGTCTCGGTCAACGGAGACAATTCCTCCGACCATTCACTGCCAGTGCTGTGCCAGTAATTCGGACCAGGTTTCGGCATTGCAGGCAGAGCTGGCAGAGAATGTACAGTCTACCATAGACTGAGATGCGCAGGTGGCTAGGATAGAGTCACAGTTAGTAGAGCTGCAGAGGCAGAAGGAGGAAATTGAGGCTAAGTTGACTCAGTCTTATACTGAGGTCAAGGTCTTCAAGGAGCGGACTGCCTCTTCTGACGTGACGCTAGCCAAATTGAAGGCTCAGGTTGCTGTAAGCTCCCAGCTAATGTCTGGCATGCAACAGGTCATCACCAATTTTGCCAAAATGGTGCCGGACCTTTCTTTTTCCTTAAAGTCGGGACCAGAATCTTCCAAAATTTTGCCCTGTGCAGGGCAAAAAGGGGGAAGATTAGTCTGTGACAGGCCAAATCTCCCAAAATCCGAGCCTGTACAGACTAACAGAGTCCTGACTTTGGGAAAAAAAACTGTTGTGAAGAGTGCGTCCCTGAGAAGGGAACAGTACAGAAAAAGTGCAGTGTGGACGGACCTAAGCCATGCAGGGCAAACATCAAATGTTTTGCATGTGGTGGCTTGGGTCATATAGCGAAGCACTGCAAAACAAGTAAGAACAAAGCACACAGGACAGAAAGCCCAATCCGGTGCTTCAGGTGTGGGAACAAAGGACACATTGCAAGGAATTGCCCTTGTGCAAGTAATTGCAATGTGTCCAGTGATGGGATCCAGGTAACAAATCATGCAGTGGGATCTAGTCAGTTTGGCCATAAAGGGGTTACCTCTCAGCGACACATGCCTCACCAGGCGCTGAGGGGTGAGAATGGCCAATCTAGGCTGGGCAACATTTGAAACCCCTGTACTATTTGTTACACCGTCTGTTCTCCGTGTATGTCCATGTTGTGTGTTTGTTACCTGTTTGTATGTTTTTTATGTGTACGGCAGAGGTCCTTGTCTATTAATGTGTCTCACCCTGCTGATTGTTGACATTCCCCGCTGTGAGTCCAGTCGCTGCTGTTTTGATTCATTCTTGTGTCCCCTTGGAGTAGAACAGTGTAGGTTCGCAAGCAGATAATTTCACACGGTAAGTCCTGCTGGTCGGGAGAAGGCGTTCCGGATTAAAGGACCTTCTCCATGCAGCACACAAAGGATGGTGTGATATTATTCTGGGCAACCAGGGTCTCAGATCAATACACATAACACTGTTGTGCTCAAGGTTTTCGGTGGGGCTGTGTTATACTGGGGTCTAGGGCGGACAGGCAACATTGGTGTAATGTTGCGCTGCACTCTTAATTCTGGTCCGATCAGGTGGCACAGCTCTGATTGGGATTGGAAGTAGGGTGATTGGCAGCGGAGTGCGGACTGTGTTCCAGTGTTGTGGAGTCCTGAAGAGTTTAGGCAGGACTTATGCCATGGAATCTGCCGGCCTCCACAAAACAGGATGACAGGGGGAAATCAGCTTGAGTACACGAGTGGACAGGGATACAGTGCCATCAATTACTAGATGGTGCTTCATCCACAGCTCCCCTCGGATATCCTAACTTAGTAAGGTACCCATCCTGATCTGTTGGTGCAGAGGGATGGGGAGACGCGGTAGGGTGTTCTCACACCAGTGTTGGGATAACAAGGGGTCCTGTGAGATGGAGGTCAGCCCAATACCTTTCTCTACTCATGGATCAAAGGTATTGGAGCTGGGTAGGACAATTAACTGCACCGTGAGGGAAAATCCCCCAGGAGCGCCAGGTGTTTGCTACGGAGCAGAGGAAAAATGACTGCCATCTGCCCTGACATTCTTGTGAGGCTCCAGAAGATCCCACTGGATTTTGGCAGTTTAGCGACCCTTGTACAGGAGACAGAGAACTGTGCCACAATCCAGCGGGAGCATTCTCATTGCGCTGTAGAAAGATTTGATTGTGTTCGGGTGGAAGAGCGATTACAGTATGGTTTCTTCTGGTTCTGGTCAACATCATCCACTTGGGACTGTGTCAAGAGACTTGCGGACCGATCAAATCAGAACCAGCAAGAACTTCACGAACTCAACCGCCGGAGGCTCAGGACTTATTCTCACCAAAGTCCTGGAGCCAAAAATCTAAGAGACATGACAGTTCGTGTGGGGGTCCAGGATGAAAAATCTCAAATTATCCTGAGACCCCTTGGAGTGGAAAATTTTCCTATGAGGTTTTGGAATGTAAATATGCCATCCTGAGACCTCATAGTATTGTTTACAAATGTACTTGGGTTTAGGTGGGTTGGGGGAGGGTAACTGTGCATGTGTTTTGTGCGAATTGGGACAAGAGTAGGGCACACTAGGGACAGGCCCCCTCTGTTTCCCATTTGCCACCTTGAACCCGGGAACAGTGAAGTTCATAAGGGAAGGACTGGATGGGTAGTGTGGCGGAGTTATTTCCCACAGGTAGAATTTAGATACCATGACATCACCTCACTTAATGAAAAATCTGACCTGCCTTGTAAAGACCTACTCATCTGTCCATGGGAGAACCGCACTCATCCTTCAATCAGGACGGAACAAGGGATGTCGGACGAAAGTCTTGCTTAAAGAAAGTTGGCGCAGATGGAAAATTGAGACTGTGAGGGTGAACCCGCTCCAGGTTCCTTGGGGGTGGACGACACCTGAAGATCTGCATTAATACCGAGAGACTGTGGGGGTGTGGTCACTCCAAACTTATTGGGGGTGGCCGACACCGGAAGATGGTTCCCTGAAAGAAAGGCCTGTTCTGTGAGGGTCAAGCCGCTCCGGAAGTCAGGAAAAGACGACAGAAGGAGGGGCTGATACCGGAAGATGGAAGCAAAAGACGTCCTGAAAGTTCCTGCGAAAAGAAGACGACGGTATATCCTGTGGATGGGGGGAGGCTGGTTACGGTGAAGAGCAGGTCGGGATAGGTGATGTCTATGTACCCAAGAACCAAAGTGTACTCCAGTTCTTCCTGAACTGCCACCAAGAGTGGGGTTAAGGGGGCAAATACATCCTAACCCTTCCCTCAAGTTATTGTCATGTAATTCGACAACAGGGGGATTGTAGAGGGAAGTCAGGTGGGCATATGTATATGGATATATATATGTATCTGCCCCTTCTTTGATATGTGTATATATGTATATATATGGGCCACTTTATATGGCCAACAGGGATATATATTTCCTGTATGGCTGTGTATATATTGGCCCTGTGTGTGTATATATACAGGGAGTGCAGAATTATTAGGCAAGTTGTATTTTTGAGGATTAATTTTATTATTGAACACCAACCATGTTCTCAATGAACCCAAAAAACTCATTAATATCAAAGCTGAATATTTTTGGAAGTAGTTTTTAGTTTGTTTTTAGTTTTAGCTATTTTAGGGGGATATCTGTGTGTGCAGGTGACTATTACTGTGCATAATTATTAGGCAACTTAACAAAAAGCAAATATATACCCATTTCAATTATTTATTTTTACCAGTGAAACCAATATAACATCTCAACATTCACAAATATACATTTCTGACATTCAAAAACAAAACAAAAACAAATCAGTGACCAATATAGCCACCTTTCTTTGCAAGGACACTCAAAAGCCTGCCATCCATGGATTCTGTCAGTGTTTTGATCTGTTCACCATCAACATTGCGTGCAGCAGCAACCACAGCCTCCCATACACTGTTCAGAGAGGTGTACTGTTTTCCCTCCTTGTAAATCTCACATTTGATGATGGACCACAGGTTCTCAATGGGGTTCAGATCAGGTGAACAAGTAGGCCATGTCATTAGATTTTCTTCTTTTATACCCTTTCTTGCCAGCCACGCTGTGGAGTACTTGGACGCGTGTGATGGAGCATTGTCCTGCATGAAAATCATGTTTTTCTTGAAGGATGCAGACTTCTTCCTGTACCACTGCTTGAAGAAGGTGTCTTCCAGAAACTGGCAGTAGGACTGGGAGTTCAGCATGACTCCATCCTCAACCCGAAAAGGCCCCACAAGCTCATCTTTGATGATACCAGCCCAAACCAGTACTCCACCTTGCTGGCGTCTGAGTCGGACTGGAGCTCTCTGCCCTTTACCAATCCAGCCACGGACCATCCATCTGGCCCATCAAGACTCACTCTCATTTCATCAGTCCATAAAACCTTAGAAAAATCAGTCTTGAGATATTTCTTGGCCCAGTCTTGACGTTTCAGCTTGTGTGTCTTGTTCAGTGGTGGTCGTCTTTCAGCCTTTCTTACCTTGGCCATGTCTCTGAGTATTGCACACCTTGTGCTTTTGGGCACTCCAGTGATGTTGCAGCTCTAAAATATGGCCAAACTGGTGGCAAGTGGCATCTTGGCAGCTGCACGCTTGACTTTTCTCAGTTCATGGGCAGTTATTTTGCGCCTTGGTTTTTCCACACGCTTCTTGCGACCCTGTTGACTATTTTGAATGAAACGCTTGATTGTTCGATGATCACGCTTCAGCAGCTTTGCAATTTTAAGAGTGCTGCATCCCTCTGCAAGATATCTCACTATTTTTGACTTTTCTGAGCCTGTCAAGTCCTTCTTTTGACCCATTTTGCCAAAGGAAAGGAAGTTGCCTAATAATTATGCACACCTAATATAGGGTGTTGATGTCATTAGACCACACCCCTTCTCATTACAGAGATGCACATCACCTAATATGCTTAATTGGTAGTAGGCTTTCGAGCCTATACAGCTTGGAGTAAGACAACATGCATAAAGAGGATGATGTGGTCAAAATACTCATTTGCCTAATAATTCTGCACGCAGTGTAGAGATGTGTGCATGTATTTGCACACATGTCTATGTATATACACTTATGTCAGCATGACAGTATGTATGTGGGCTTATAGCTGCCCATTCATACCCCCGGTTTTGTATGTATGTATGTATGTGTATATGTTTATAGATGTATGTATGTGTATATGTTTATAGATGTGCCCCAAGCATCTGTGGATATATATATATATATATATATATATATATATATACATACATACACACAGTACAGACCAAATGTTTGGACACACCTTCTCATTCAAAGAGTTTTCTTTATTTTCATGACTATGAAAATTGTAGATTCACACTGAAGGCATCAAAACTATGAATTAACACATGTGGAATTATATACATAACAAACAAGTGTGAAACAACTGAAAATATGTCATATTCTAGGTTCTTCAAAGTAGCCACCTTTTGCTTTGATTACTGCTTTGCACACTCTTGGCATTCTCTTGATGAGCTTCAAGAGGTAGTCCCCTGAAATGGTTTTCACTTCACAGGTGTGCCCTGTCAGGTTTAATAAGTGGGATTTCTTGCCTTATAAATGGGGTTGGGACCATCAGTTGCGTTGAGGAGAAGTCAGGTGGATACACAGCTGATAGTCCTACTGAATAGACTGTTAGAATTTGTATTATGGCAAGAAAAAAGCAGCTAAGTAAAGAAAAACGAGTGGCCATCATTACTTTAAGAAATGAAGATCAGTCAGTCAGCCAAAAAATTGGGAAAACTTTGAAAGTAAGGGCTATTTGACCATGAAGGAGAGTGATGGGGTGCTGCGCCAGATGACCTGGCCTCCACAGTCACCGGACCTGAACCCAATCGAGATGGTTTGGGGTAAGCTGGACCACAGAGTGAAGGCAAAGGGGCCAACAAGTGCTAAGCATCTCTGGGAACTCCTTCAAGACTGTTGGAAGACCATTTCAGGGGACTACCTCTTGAAGCTCATCAAGAGAATGCCAAGAGTGTGCAAAGCAGTAATCAAAGCAAAAGGTGGCTACTTTGAAGAACCTAGAATATGACATATTTTCAGTTGTTTCACACTTGTTTGTTATGTATATAATTCCACATGTGTTAATTCATAGTTTTGATGCCTTCAAAGTCATGAAAATAAAGAAAACTCTTTGAATGAGAAGATGTGTCCAAACTTTTGGTCTGTACTGTATATACACTGCTCAAAAAAATAAAGGGAACACTTAAACAACACAATGTAACTCCAAGTCAATCACACTTCTGTGAAATCAAACTGTCCACTTAGGAAGCAACACTGAGTGACAATCAATTGCACATGCTGTTGTGCAAATGGGATAGACAACAGGTGGAAATTATAGTTAATTAGCAAGACACCCCCAATAAAGGAGTGGTTCTGCAGGTGGTGACCACAGACCACTTCTCAGTTCCTATGCTTCCTGGCTGATGTTTTGGTCACTTTTGAATGCTGGCGGTGCTTTCACTCTAGTGGTAGCATGAGACGGAGTCTACAACTCACACAAGTGGCTCAGGTAGTGCAGCTTATCCAGGATGGCACATCAATGCGAGCTGTGGCAAGAAGGTTTGCTGTGTCTGTCAGCGTAGTGTCCAGAGCATGGAGGCGCTACCAGGAGACAGGCCAGTACATCAGGAGACGTTGAGGAGGCCGTAGGAGGGCAACAACCCAGCAGCAGGACCGCTACCTCCGCCTTTGTGCAAGGAGGAACAGGAGGAGCACTGCCAGAGCCCTGCAAAATGACCTCCATCAGGCCACAAATGTGCATGTGTCTGCTCAAACGGTCAGAAACAGACTCCATGAGGGTGATAGGAGTGCCCGACGTCCACAGGTGGGGGTTGAGCTTACAGCCCAACACCGTGCAGGACGTTTGGCATTTGCCAGAGAACACCAAGATTGGCAAATTCGCCACTGGCGCCCTGTGCTCTTCACAGATGAAAGCAGGTTCACACTGAGCACATGTGACAGAAGTGACAGAGTCTGGAGACACCGTGGAGAACGTTCTGATGCCTGCAACATCCTCCAGCATGACCGGTTTGGCATTGGGTCAGTAATGGTGTGGGGTGGCATTTCTTTGGAAGGCCGCACAGCCCTCCATGTGCTCGCCAGAGGTAGCCTGACCGACATTAGGTACCGAGATGAGATCCTCAGACCCCTTGTGAGACCATATGCTGGTGCGGTTGGCCCTGGGTTCCTCCTAATGCAAGACAATACTAGACCTCATGTGGCTGGAGTGTGTCAGCAGTTCCTGCAAGATGAAGGCATTGATGCTATGGACTGGCCCGCCCGTTCCCCAGACCTGAATCCAATTGAGCACATCTGGGACATCATGTCTCGCTCTATCCACCAACGTCACGTTGCACCACAGACTGTCCAGGAGTTGGCAGATGCTTTAGTCCAGGTCTGGGAGGAGATCCCTCAGGAGACCGTCCGCCTCCTCATCAGGAGCATGCACAGGCGTTGTAGGGAGGTCATACAGGCACGTGGAGGCCACACACACTAATGAGCCTCATTTTGACTTGTTTTAAGGACATTACATCAAAGTTGGATCAGCCTGTAGTGTGTTTTTCCACTTTAACTTTGAGTGTGACTCCAAATCCAGACCTACATGGGTTAAAAAATTCAATTTTTTTATTTTTGTGTGATTTTGTTGTCAGCACATTCAACTATGTAAAGAACAACGTATTTCAGAAAAATATTTAATTAACTCAGATCTCGGATGTGTTATTTTTGTGTTCCCTTTATTTTTTTGAGCAGTGTATATGTAGAGGGAAGTGGTATAATTGTGCATATGTGTGTGTATACACTCACCTAAAGAATTATTAGGAACACCATACTAATACGGTGTTGGACCCCCTTTTGCCTTCAGAACTGCCTTAATTCTACGTGGCATTGATTTAACAAGGTGCTGATAGCATTCTTTAGAAATGTTGGCCCATATTGATAGGATAGCATCTTGCAGTTGATGGAGATTTGAGGGATGCTCATCCAGGGCACGAAGCTCCCGTTCCACCACATCCCAAAGATGCTCTATTGGGTTGAGATCTGGTGACTGTGGGGGCCATTTTAGTACAGTGAACTCATTTTCATGTTCAAGAAACCAATTTGAAATCATTCGAGCTTTGTGACATGGTGCATTATCCCGCTGGAAGTAGCCATCAGAGGATGGATACATGTTCTCATTCTGTTTACGCCAAATTCGGACTCTACCATTTGAATGTCTCAACAGAAATCGAGACTCATCAGACCAGGCAACATTTTTCCAGTCTTCAACAGTCCAATTTTGGTGAGCTCGTGCAAATTGTAGCCTCTTTTTCCTATTTGTAGTGGAGATGAGTGGTACCCGGTGGGGTCTTCTGCTGTTGTACCCCATCCGCCTCAAGGTTGTGCGTGTTGTGGCTTTACAAATGCTTTGCTGCATACCTCGGTTGTAACGAGTGGTTATTTCAGTCAACGTTGCCCTTCTATCAGCTTGAATCAGTCGGCCCATTCTCCTCTGACCTCTAGCATCCACAAGGCATTTTTGCCCACAGGACTGCCGCATACTGGATGTTTTTCCCTTTTCACACAATTCTTTGTAAACCCTAGAAATGGTTGTGCGTGAAAATCACAGTAACTGAGCAGATTGTGAAATACTCAGACCGGCCCGTCTGGCACCAACAACCATGCCACGCTCAAAATTGCTTAAATCACCTTTCTTTCCCATTCTGACATTCAGTTTGGAGTTCAGGAGATTGACTTGACCAGGACCACACCCCTAAATGCATTGAAGAAACTGCCATGTAATTGGTTGACTAGATAATTGCATTAATGAGAAATAGAACAGGTGTTCCTAATAATTCTTTAGGTGTGTGTATATAAATATATGTCTAGTATATATATATATATATATATATATATATATATATATAGGCCCTGTATGGCCAAAGGGGGGAAGGTCATAGTGTTATGTGTGTATACATGGATATGTCTGTATGCCCCTGTATTTGCACACATGTCCATATATACTTATATTAGAGTTGGGTATATATAATATATATATAGATATGCCCCAATTGTCTTATATGTACTTATACATGTGGCCAGTTATGTCCCCCAGTCACGGCGCCCCCGGCTCCTCCTGCATACCTGCGGGTGATGGCACCAGATGGCTAGATTGTCTAGCTTCTGGTCACTTCAGAAGATCAATAGATCCTTTTGAAACATCCCCAGCAGGGCTCCCCCACCTTCTGTTTAGGGACTATTTATGACATGGGTGTGTGTGTGTGGTGCCATGGTGTCTTTGTCTGTACAGATTCTGAGCCTCAGGGGGCCAGTCAGTTATCTGCTGCAGTCTGAGTGCATGCATTCCGTCACACACACATGATGATGTCATATCCCTGCACCTTGGATGGGTGAAAGGGGGGGGGGGGGGGGAGTGAGAGTGACTTATACAGTGGGATGTGAAAGTTTGGGCAACCTTGTTAATCGTTATGATTTTCCTGTATAAATCGTTGGTTGTTACGATAAAAAATGTCAGTTAAATATATCATATAGGAGACACATATATCATATAGGAGCTATAAAATCCTGTAGATCCTTTGTGTATCCTCTAAATTTACTCAAATGGTGTCCACGGCTTAGAGAAACATCATCATAGTTAAGCCAAATTCATTAGACCAGACCATATTTTGGTTTGTTTCACTTTTATGCCATAATTAAGGATGCTGCACACACCAGAAATGCATAGAAAGCATAACAGACGATTTATGTTATGTTATTATGTAAAAATAATTTTATATCCTGACATAGTGCTGGTCTTCTACTTTAGGAGGGCTGTTCATCATGCTCATGCTATCTGGGGCAGGCATGGGAGCTGCATCGCAACCATCTAATGTTGCCTGGTGGCCGTCCCCTGCCAGCATTCATCTGCCCTCCTCGAAGCAGGGTCGGTCACCAGAGTCCTCTGTTTCCCGCTGGAGGCTGCAGCCTGCACTCAGCTGCTATACCTCTTTCTCTGTCCCAGAGGCCACACGCCTACTGCCTTTGAAAGTAACAGTGCACCTGTTCTGCATTTTCACCAGCTAATGGCCAGACATCTGTGGGAACTTAAAAGGGTTTTCCGGGATTTTTATACTGGATAGGTCATCAGTATCTGATCAGTGGGGGTCCGACGCCCAGGACCCCGGCTGATGAGATAATACATAATAAAAAACCCTCCCAAATTGCCCCATTTTACAAAACTACACACCACAAAGTGTTCAAAACTGAATTCAGAAACTCTGTTAATCCTTTAGGTGTTCCATATGAATTAAAGCAAAATGAAAAAATGTAAGTTTTTGCATATTTTTTCCTGTAACACAGCAAGGGATAACAGCAAGAAAAACATCTATTAATTACCCTGATTCTGAAGTTTATTGATATTTCTCATATGTGGGCCTAGTGTGCTGACTCAGACATGGCCCTCAGAAACAAAGGTGCCCTTTATCCATTTTGGGACCCTGATTTTAGAAGGATTTTAAGGAACCATGTCAGGTTTGCAGAGCCCTTGAGTAGCCATTTTTCCTGAATATGGCAATGCTCCTGTATGGACACATGGCAGGGCCCAGAAGAGAAGGAGCACTATTTGACTTTTGGAGGGCAGATTTTGCTGTAATGGTTTTCAGGTACCATGTCACTACTCTTTCCTTGGGTAATATGTCATTAGTAAATTAAATCCATTTGGCCATAGTAGGAGATGGACCATAAAAAGTCATTCCCTAAGGAAAATAAATTGCTGGAAGGACAAACGCTCCTCGTCTCTAACATACCAAGCAATAAAAATTTAGGCTCCATAGAAAAACTAATTTAAAATTAGCCTCTATACTAGTGAAATCTTCCTTACAAAAAGCTACCAACATCGGGCTGGCCCAAATAAGATGCCAGATATCTGCATCCATAGCAGTACATCAAAGACACTGAGAGGTAGTTATGACACCAACTTGATGTAATCTATATAGAGTAAGCTAGCAAATAACTTCTTAGTCACAACTAGTGACACACATAGGTGAAATACCAACTTAGTGTTCCAGTTTTAGTATTTAAAGAGGGAATATATTGTGCCCATTTCTCCCTTGCAGGGGGTGGACATATGTTATGTAACTGGTTCGAAAGAGCATTGTAAATGTGGGACACACTATGGACAGGATGTGAGGCATTAAATGAAGCAATTAGAGGAAAGGTATGAATAGCAACACTTGAATAGTTAGACATGTTCTGCAAGCACAGTTCCCTAAGTTTCAAAAACCTATAAAAGACCTGTTGAGGGCTATCATACATGTTCCTGAGTTGTTCGAATGTCCTCCAAGTACTTCCATTTATTAACTCACTGGAATATTTAATGCTCCTATTCAACCAAAATTCATAGCTTTGGAGACCCTGAACTCCAGCAACAATGGGTTATTCTATAAACCTCAAGAAATTAGCTGTCCAGAAATAGTACACAGCCTCTCACAGGCCAAGGAATGGAGAGATGTAGCAAAATCAACAAAGTGATGGGGACCCATCTCAAGATAAACTAAGAGACTATTCATCCACTCAAGCATCTGCAGAAGGATCTCCTCTCCTATATCTATCTCAGGGGCCAACTAGAACTGCATAAGTATAGGCTGGGCTGCTAGATAATACAAAAAGAATCTGGGAAGGCAAGGCCTCTCAACTCCTTAGTATGATTAAACATAACAAGAGAGGTCTTACCTCTGGACTGGTGCCAAAACAAAAGAATAGGGCAAACCAGAGTCTTAGGTATAATGTTATAGGGCTTAAAGTAATTTGGGTAAAATCATAATTTTCCCATGATTAATCCAGGCAAGACATTTCACAACCTAGTTTTATCACAAACCCAGGGCAAAAAGTGACCAATGTTATGTTGAAGGGATTCAGAAGGATTGTGAGCTATATGAATAATCAAATATTTAGTGTTTTACAACAGATGAAGGATAACTGGCAGAAATTATGCTCCCCTCTGCTTTCCAATGGATAAAGCATTGTGTAATGAAGGACTTGAGTCCTGTAGGAACAGAATGAGATAGCCTGCATATAATGCAATTTTTTTTATTCGATACCATTTCTGGATAAATAAACATCAAAAGCTAACCTAAACTAAGGGCTCTTTCACACCTGCGTTCTTTTCTTCCGGCATAGAGTTCCGTCGTCGGGGCTCTATGCCGGAAGAATCCTGATCAGGATTATCCTAATGCATTCTGAATGGAGTGAAATCCGTTCAGGATGCATCAGGATGACTTCAGTTCCGGAACGGAACGTTTTTTGGCCGGAGAAAATACCGCAGCATGCTGCGCTTTTTGCTCCGGCCAAAAATCCGGAACACTTGCCGCAATGCCGGATCCGGAATTAATGCCCGTTGAAAGGCATTGATCCGGATCCGGCCTTAAGCTAAACGTCGTTTCAGCGCATTGCTGGAGCCGACATTTAGCTTTTTCTGAATTGTTACCATGGCTGCCGGGACGCTAAAGTCCTGGCAGCCATGGTAAAGTGTAGCGGGGAGCGGGGGAGCAGTATACTTACCGTCCGTGCGGCTCCCCAGGCGCTCCAGAGTGACATCAGGGCGCCCCAAGCGCATGGATCATGTGATCGCATTGGACACGTCATCCATGCGCATGGGGCGCTCTGACGTCATTCTGGAGCGCCCCGGGAGCCGCACGGACTGTAAGTATACCGCTCCCCGCTACTACTATGGCAACCAGGACTTTTAATAGCGTCCTGGCTGCCATAGTAACACTGAAAGCATTTTGAAGACGGTTCCGTCTTCAAATGCTTTCAGTACACTTGCGTTTTTCCGGATCCGGAGTGTAATTCCAGCAAGTGGAGTACATGCCGGATCCGGACAACGCAAGTGTGAAAGAGCCCTTAATGGCCAGGGCCTCTATTGCTAAACCAAAACGGACGGTGCAATGAGGAATCCCTGGCATGTTCCTTTAGTCATAGAAGTCAAGTGAGATAGCCACCCATTAGCCAGAACCCTGGACTCTGGAGCTACAGATAATCTAATCCAGGAAACTAGTTTGTAGTGTGTGTGGGGTGGGGGATGGGGGGGGGAGGCATATGCCCACTTATGTAGCATTACATGGTTCCTTTCAAATTAATGGATTACCATGTAATATATCATTGCACCAAGGGCCCTTTAATATGTGCAGATTTTCTGCCTGAGATAAGCACTGATTGGATTGATACAGCATTTTAGCTGGTACTTAAAGAGGACCTTTCATGGGTCCAGACATGATCAAATAACTAGTGGGTTGTGTAGGGCATAGTGAAGGGATGCAAGATTGCTTACTAGTTTCTCTGTGCGCCACTCCATTCGCCTGGTATGTAAATTACTATCATCGGTACAGGGAGGAGATGACCCGTTTCTCAATGGGTGTCTCCTTCTCCCTGGCTGTGAGCTGTCCAATCACAAGGGAGTCACAGCCAGGGAGAAGGTTAGCTTTTTTTTCTCCATTGAGAAACAGTGCCGTCTCCTCCTCCCTGTACCGATGATATTAATTTACATACCAGGCGGAAAAAGTAAAAGGGGGGCACAGCGGGCGAATGGAGTGGCGCACAGAAAAACAAGTAAGCGATCTTACATCCCTTCACTATGCCCTACACAACCCAATAGTTATTTGATAATGTCTGGACCCATGAAAGGTCCTTTTTAAAGCTGCACTTAAATGAAGCATTCATTGAATATGCAGTGCATGTGAATGAACAATCTTTAAAACAATCGTTCCTCCTCATTCACATTGTATTTGTCACCTACAAATCTTGGGAGATTCCAGATGGGAAGTGCAGTTGACAAAAGGTAGATATTTATGCCTATATAAAATATGTGATCAGTCAACGTGCAAGCTCATTGGTCAGCTGACCACTGGGCGTGTTTATATTGGGCAATGATTGGGAACAAACATTCAGTCTCCTGATTGACCCATGTAAAAAGGGCCTTAAAAGTTGCTCCAATGGATGGTTATCCAGCTCAGATCAATTGTCCAGATATTATGACCTGCCTGATGGATAGAATCTTATGTTTCTCCCTGCTGAAAATCTTTACAACTGTTGCAAATATAGCTAGCCACGCATTTCCATCTAATAACATTTTTTATTTTTTTTCAAGAACCACCACAAAAAATTAAAAAGTTTTAAAGGGTTTCTGTCACCTGAAAAATGAGAATTAAGCTGGCTGACATTAGCGATCTGCTAATGTCAGCTGAACATAACTATTAGTGCCATCTCACTGCCTAAAGCCTTTATTGTGAAAAATTAACTTTTATAATATGCTAATTAGCCTCTAGGAGAGGGGGGGGGGAGGCGTTGCACCTGCTCCTAGAGGCTCCGTTTGCCCACCTCTTTTCACGCCCTTCAATTCATTGACAGGGCCAGGGCAGCGCTGCTCTCCTCCTGCAGGTCATGTCTGCAGTGTAAATCTCGCGGCGTTCGGCGCAGTGAGGGAAGGACACTCAGCGGCTGCTGGCTTCCTCACTGCGCCTGCGCCGTTCAATACTGAACGGCACGAGATTTGCACTGCAGACACGGCCGGCGGGAGGAGAGCAGCACTGCCCTGGCCCTGTCAATCAAGAGAAGAATGGCGTGAAAAGAGGTGGGCAAACAGAACCTCTAAGAGCAGGTGCAACGCCCCCCTGCTCCTAGAGGCTAGTTAGCATATTATAAAAGTTAATTTTTCTCAATAAAGGCTTTAGGCAGTGAGATGGCACTAATATAGTTATGTTCAGCTGACATTAGCACATCGCTAATGTCAGCCAGCTTAATACCCATTTTCCAGGTGACAGAAACCCTTTAATCTGTTTTCATTGAGATTTAAAAAGGGGTTGTCCAGGTTTTTGGGCTTAATGTTCACTAGCACTGTATTGTACCTGTTGAAAAAATCCTCCTCATCCACTCCCCTTTACTCCATTCTGGCTACCTGGTTCCCTCAGCAGTCTTCTGGTTCCCCACCCTGTTAAGAACCAGATGGATTACTGGCCTCAGTGGTGATGTCGTGTCCCTATAAGGCATGTCAATGCTGAGTCACATGTGGCTTGAGGACAAGTCATTGCTGAAGCTAGTCATTGACTGCAGCTGTGCACATGACCCTGTTCATCCGAAAGCTTACTGGATGGGACAGAAAGACTGCTGAAGGGACCTGGTATGGAGAAGCAGGTAGCAGAAGAGTATAATTTTCCAACAAGTACAATAAACTGCTACTGAAAGTTAAAGCCCGACAAGATTTTATTAGATTGTTTTACAGGTTTCAATAAAACTCAAAAAACACCACACAAAAAAAAAAAAAAAATTCCTACATGTTCCAAGGTCATACTATATATTCCCACCTAATAATATTATAGCATATTGCAGCCATAAAATTAAGATCGCTGGCGGTGTGACCTTTTGGGACCCCACCATTGATTCCGAGAACAAAGTGACTGTTGTCCTTTCAGCTCATTCCCTGCACAGTGGCCCTTCTGGTACCAATCACTTTCTATTAACTTATTTTATAGCCTTCCATAAATTCTGATTAAAACGTGAATGAGTGTTCTAGTGAACGAGACTGTTATATTGCCCTGCAAAGGAGAAGTGCCTCTGTGCAAGACAAATCTGCAAAGAAACCACAGTGGTCAACCAACACCGCCGCTCCATTCTGAGGATCATCTGTAGTCCTGGCAGTTAGATCCCCAGGAAGTGATAGTATACCCTAGCAATAAGTCATCACTTGTGTTGTGATTAAAACTCTTCATGAACTTTTGAGCAACTACCGAGTCTACAGCATTCAGTATAAAAATGTAGATTTAGTCTGGTGGTTTTTGTAGCTTTTTCAGTGCAATTTCTGCTGGCTTCTTTTAGGCAAAAAACGGCAGCTACAAATGTATCAAACTCTATGGGAAATATTAAATGAGAGACAGGGATTTTTATCCTTAAAGTCCATTTCTGGGTCAATAAATCTTTCTATTTTTTAAATTGCAGTATTCACTGAGTCTAGTATTTTTTTTCCTTCCT